>NC_140165.1:85148315-85748315 GCF_963971535.1 Notolepis coatsorum | reverse complement strand
ACGGAATACACAAAAAAGCCGGTTGGTGAAACCTGAAACCTCTCTTCAAAGTTATTTTCATACTGAGTCGCACTCGCGTCGCCAATAAACATAATAGTTTCAAGACATTGCGTCGGTCTGAGAGAAGAATCAAGCATCGGAAATACATTTGGACTGCAGTATTCTGTTGTGGATGGTTAAAACCTTTGTTTACATACTGGTGTGGATTAAAACGTTCGTTTATGGACCGGTTTTCTGCCAATCAAGCTGGCGGGCTCGTTGAACACAGCTGCCTACAACCTCCACAAGTCTCTGTAAGTAAGCTAGCTAATGGCTAATGCATCCTTACACTACTGGCAAGTATTTTCATATTAACCAGCGTTACAACTTGCAAGACGCTTATAATGAAACGTTCCAACGGCGACATTGTTCATCAATTCATTCAACCAGCGTGCTCTCTCTCTCTCAATTTGAATTCAATTCAATTCAAATGGGCTTTATTGACATGGGAAACTCTTTCATCACGGTGGTGAAAAAAGTTAGTCTGGAGCCCATTTTCACATGATCATTTTAATAATCACAACGTTGGGTTATGATCGGCTTGTGTGGGGATTTTTGGCTGGTGAAAATGCTGAGAGGCTAGTGACTTTGGAAAACCACTAGCCACAGTGGCTAGTGAGCCAAAAAGTTAATGTAAAGCCCTGCCCCTAACCATTACTGTTCCTAATTTATGCAAATGACTATGCTTGCACCTCATCATGGTACCAAAGCACCTCAAAGACACTAAAAACTAGACTACAAACATCACAAAACAAACTGGTCAGACTACTGCTTGACCTTACTCCTAAAACCCACCTCACCCCTGCCCATTTTGACATCCTAGGATGGCTTAGAGTAGACGACAGAGTACAGAAGCTTGCAATGGGCCTTGTCTACAAGATACAATACACCACTAAGATACCCATGTACATGTCGAAATACTTCCCAAAGGTCAGTGAATTCCGGAACCACAACACCAGAGGGAGTTCCACAAATCATGTTCAACCCAGATTCGGCACAAACAAGGGACTAAACACGTTTTGCTATTATGCAACAACAATGTGGAACACCCTACCCCCAGCCGTAAAATAATGTGAATCCCTACCCACCTTCAATCAAAACCGCCCTCAAAGAGCACCTATGGGAGGCTGCAATTCGAAACTGGCCCCCGTAAATGTCCAACCCCCTCCTAATGTACAGTTTCCTCCCCCTCGAATGTATATTATATAGTTTCTGTTAGGATCTCTGGTAAACAGTACTGTATATTTGTATCTTGTATGTCATAAATGTAACAGTACTATATATGTATGTCATGTATGTCGTAAATGTCATTATGAATTGAAAATGGGGGACCCTGATGTAAACCAGACAAAAGTCTTTCTCTGGTCTGCATCCCCTTAACAATTGTGTGTGTATTGAGCTGTACTGTATTGTACCCATTCTGCAATCTGTTAATAAAATGTTCAATCAATCAATCAATCTAATGATCCAGGAATCTGCTGGGTGGTCTAATGACTACTGATGTGTAATTTGAAGCGAGGCATCAATGCTTGTGTCGAGTAATCCAGGCATATTTTAAGTGGAGCGTGTATCGAGGCGTGTATCAGTGACGTATGTGATGACGTCCGAAGCCTCGATCCGCAGCCACCGATTCAGGAAATGGCTTCGGGATTGGTGCGCAATTTTACGTATAAGAGGCAACGAAACACAATGGACATTTCCTATCCCTTCACATTGTGTCGACATAGGAATTCATTATTCATCATTGCGTTGGAGAATCCACTTGAGTACTGGGAAAGACAAATAAATGTGTATCCTAACCAGTGATGCCAGTAACGCGTTACTAAGTAACGCGTTATTGTAATCTGATTACTTTTCCCAGAAAATAGTAATCTAACGCGTTAATCTTTAAAAGCCAGTAATCTGATTGCAGTTACTTGTCCAAGTGGCTGTGCGTTACTATTTCGTTACTATCTCATCATAAATTCATAATGCAGGCGGAATGCAGTATTTTATTTCGTTTTCGACAGTCAAAAATACATTTTGAGCTGTTTTTCTTATTTGGGAGTGACGTGGTGTGGCAGTGAAAGGGTTAAATACAAGAATGTGTCCCGCGGCGTGACTGGACCCTCTGTCTGTGAGTGACTCTGCTTTGGTCCAATCACATTCCCCATCCACAGTCTGCGAATCAGAGGCAGAGTAGGGCGGGTCTTCACAGCACGTCATGTGACATATGCGCCAATCGTGTGACAGCAGGGCTCCGTCGTCTGAGAATTCCACCCCAAAACGCTTGGCAAAATTAAAAGTGAAACCGCAAGATGACTTTTGCGGTTTCTGTTCAGACTTCCATCCCAAAACGCTCGTCTAAACGTAGCCTCAGTCACTACTTCACGTTTGTGTCAGCTAAGCCGGGTGAAAAAAACATTCATATGCGGAGGAATATATGGATATATGGATGCGCTAAAAACAGCACATCCAATTGCATTGAAAGCATCTGGAATCACAACACTAGCCGACGCTTCGACTAGGTACAGGAGGGTTGATGGTGGCAGAGCAAAAGCTCTTATTTGCCAGATTTACAGTTAATTTACATGTTAAAGAGAGACTGATTGTATGTTTATAGAGATACATTTATAAAAACAATTTAATAGTTACAGTTGATATAATTGAATAGTTCAGCCTGCATTTGTTAGATGTGATACACTGGTTTTGTAAAACCACTGGCTGGCTGCTCTAATGCTGTGAGCATCATAGACTGTTGCTTTACCATACTTGATGGTACAGAAGCTGAAGCACTAGTTTAACAATTTACGTTATGTGCAGAGAAACAAGTTAAAAACAATTTATGCACTTTCAATAAAGCGTTTTAAAAAAAAACTGTTGGGGGAACGACGACGACTTCGTAACCTAGTTACTTTCAAAGTAACTAAGTTACTCTGATAATCAAGTAATCAGTAAAGTAACTTAGATTACTTTTTAAAGGAGTAATCAGTAATCAGATTACTTTTACAAGTAATCTGTGGCATCACTGATCCTAACGTATGTAACAGATGGTACCGCGAGGCACAGTCACGATGGACTTCAAGCGTTGTGAAGTGACTGGCGAGTAACGGTACTGCGAGTTAAACTCACTCCACTTAAAAAAACAGACACGATACTTAAAAAGACAGACACGATACTAAGTGTGAATTCACCGCTTGGTATAGCGGTCTGTGCTGTCGCCTGTCGCGGCAGACCCGAGTTTGAAACTCCCTCGGGCCATCGAAGTTAAACACAACGCAAAAAGGTGGCGATATCAGCTCCGTTAAATATAAACTTGCTGTGCCTAATCTGACTAAATCTGTATGATCCATATATGCAGGACGGCATGTTGATTTTGAGTTGCTTTTTCTGAATAAAAATGAATGAAGCAAGCACTTTCTCCTCTGTCCCTGCTATCATTGTCAGAAAAACACACTATATTAAAGAATAGAATGTTGTAGTAACACAAGCACTTTCTCATCTGTCCCTGCCATGATTCTGTTAGAAAAACAGACACAATATTATTTGTTTATTGGTATCATCATCACATGCCTGTTCTACATTTATTGTCCACTTGATGGCACAGTAGAGCAAATGAACCACCATGAAGCTTCAACACATGTGTGACACTATTGGATGGAAAGCCTCAATGCTTCATGAAGCTTCATCTCACCATCACTACTAATGACCCTTGAAGACCGCCCATTAGGGATGCCCTGATCGATCGGCCACCGATCGCTATCGGCCGATAATCAGTATAAATATGCGATCGGTGAATTCCGATAATGAGTCATATTCGCAGATCGCGGAAACCGATCGAAAAACATTATCCAATTCTTAGCGGAGATCTCACTCGCTGTCTGTCTCAGACACACGGATCTGGAAACTGCCGCTCCTCCTCCTCCTCCTCCCTTGCCCCTCCCGCACGCGTGAATACTTTCGGCAAGCAACAAGCCCTTCCGCGTTGCTCTGATTGGCCGAGCACGCGCATGCGCATGAGCCGCGACACGCCCCTTAGCCAGGCAGCAATACTAAGCTCCAGTTAACCTAATTTATACCGTAACGAATCATTAAAAAAATATACCGTTAACTGGAATATGTTGTTTCTTTACACATATGTTGGATTATGTAATTGGTTTGTCATGACAAACCAATAAAAAATCGCGCGACTCGACCCTCCGTGCTCCGATAAGGCTTTCAACAGCGGGGAGAGTATGCTGCCGTGAGCGGCATCGCTGAGCTCATCAACAACCCTCCGTGCGCCGATAAGGCTTTCAACAGCGGGGAGAGTATGCTGCCATGAGCGGCATCGCTGAGCTCATCATGGTGTCCGCTGGACGAAGCCAGAGACGGTCTTATTATGGGGCTTATGCCGAGAAGCAGTAACACAACAGTGAACACATAGTTGCAATGCATCTGTCAGTCGTACTTAACTATGTGTTCACTGTTGTGTTACTGCTTCTCGGCATAAGCCCCATAATAAGACCGTCTCTGGCTTCGTCCAGCGGACACCATGATGAGCTCAGCGATGCCGCTCACGGCAGCATACTCTCCCCGCTGTTGAAAGCCTTATCGGAGCACGGAGGGTCGTTGATGAGCTCAGCAATGCCGCTCACGGCAGCATACTCTCCCCGCTGTTGAAAGCCTTTGACTTGTTGCGTGGTGGCGATGTCTCGCAGATAATACAACTACAAGTATAATTATATAATATATATATAAAAAAATAAAAAGTTTAAAAAAAATTTTTTTTTAATATAAAACGAAAAACGATCGATATTGGATCGGTATCGGCCGATATGGCTCAAGGCGATCGGTGATCGGTATCGGTGGCAAAAAACGTGATCGGGGCATCCCTACCGCCTATGCATGTCTAATACATATAATCTTTGAAAATCATATGCAAGTATACAGGCGCAAATGAGAAAAAGAAATCACAATGGAATCATTGAAAATTCGCTGATTTCCCCCGGTAGTTGAGAGACCAGAGCAGACTTGTGTTTACTTCCTCGACTACTTTTGGATTACCGTAATAAGGCGTATACTGTATGGGAAGAACGGGCAGCTCCTTTCCTTTCAAAATCCTTTTTTCGCAAATACTAAAACAGTTACGGTATAGAGAAGCCATGAATTCACTATGAATTGAAAATGGGGGACCCGATGTAAACAAGACAAACGTCTTTCTCTGGTCTGCATTCCCTTAACACATTGGGTGCCACGCCCCCTTCCGGGAAGTGCATAGGCCTTGCCGCCCATTAACCCCATGTAAGCGCTCACCTTGATTGTAGAGCTAAACCTATATTTTATATAATTTTATGGATTTAATAACGCCGTCGATTGTCAGTGGGTTTCTTCCGGTCAACGTACAAAAAACAGATAATTTTTTCATCTATACATTTCTGTTTTATACCGTGGTGAATGAGTATAGTTTGAGTGATTCTGAGTAATCCCAGAAAAAGACACGAAAACACCATTTTTGTGTAATTCAATAAACACGTTGCCATTCCTCGCTTGGATCAACAATCAATCTGAAATCAACGCTAGATTATCGGTATTATCTTTCATCATGCACGCATGAAAGGGGGGTTGGAGCGGGGTGCACCTCCGTCCCGTGATGTGACCAACGGGATACAGCACTAGGGATGGGTACCGAATTCAGTACTTTTAAAAGGTACTTACCGAAACACATCGGTACTACGGAGTATCGATTCACGTGAGATACCGTTGTCGGTATTACATTTTTTTTTATAAAAATGTATGATTATTTAAAAAAAATGTACAGTATAAGGGCCCGCGTCCACCTGCCTCATATTTATGACCGCAAGCGTCTTTTTTCAATGTATCCCAATGGGGAGGGAGCGTATGCGGCCGCATATAGGAAAAGCGCTGCAGTCGGCTTCTTTTTTCAGCGCCTTTCAGCTTTTTTGTGCGGCCGCACACAGCGTTTAAAGTTGAAACTTTCTGAACTTTTCAGAGCGATGCGCTGAGTGTCTTTTCAGACAACCAATCACAGCCTATCATATCTACCACTCTGTTTGTAACCCGACACCGGAGCTGCCTGCCTGTCTACCCACAAGAGACGGCACAAATAATAATAATAACTACACGAATACACTAATAAAAAGCTAATAAAAAGCAAAGGGCGAACTGTGGTGTCAGGTAATAACAATATATATATATAATTAATATACAATAAAGTATATTAAAATATACTATATGTACAAAACCGCGGTGGTAAAATACGATAAAAGTTATTATTACAAGATGGCTGTCATGTAGGTGTCGCTAGAGTTCTTTCTCTCTCGTCATCAGGTAGGTTGGTGACTGACAGCTCGTTGTCATAGCTACAAAAGGCTTGCGCTGCGTTATTTTTTTCTCACCGCAAGCGCTCCACCCCAGTACTACCAGCGCACTGCCAGCGTTTTTCAGCTGGAAATGTGAGATAGGTGGACGCATGTAGGGATGGGTACCTTTCACATTTGAACCGATACCGGTACCGGTACCTGTGAATCGATACCGGTACCCAATGGTACCTTTTTTTCGGTACTTTAGTCTCAAGAAATTTAATTTACCTACCTCAGTCGAAAAAAAAAAATCCAAACTTCAAATAACTACAAGTTTTCGGCTTGTCATTGCTCCGACTGCTTTGTTGTTGAATCAAGTCAAATCCTAGGTAAGCATATATTGTGCGTGTGAACGTTGACATGAAAATAAAAAAGTAAAAGAAATAAAAATAAAAAAAAAAATCGGTTTCTCACTTGATTCGATACTCGGTAGTACCGACGTCACGTGTTTCGGTTCGGTACCTCAAAAGTACCGAATTCGGTACCCATCCCTAGACGCATGCCCTATGAATTGTTTTTTTATTTAAAATTTATATTATAAGTTGGATGACGTCAAGGTTTCGTTTATCGCAAAACGAAACCGCACGAACGGCATGTTGCGCACAATACATGTTTACCTAGGATTTGACTATAGGTAAAGCAGTCAGGGCAATATGGCAAGTCGAAAACGGTCGCAAGTGTGGTTACACTTTATGAAAATAGATGCTGACAACTCTCTGCAACATTTGTAACGTGACGTGCAAAGCAGGGAAGGGTAATACAAGCAACTTGAGGAAACACTTGGTCAAACACAGCATATTTTTTAAAGCTGAAGATTGTAGCATCTTTGATGCAAAGAAATGCAAGCCTAATGAGCCTCTCTCTTTGGGTGGTTGCAATTCATGGGGACTGGGGAGTATATGTCTCTGATATCTTGGTAGTGGGCAGGTTGTTAGAAAGTGTAGCTCAGTTTCCACATCTGCTCTGTCTGACATGGCTGTTAGCCTAGCCACAGAGCGTCTTTAGAGGAGAGGAGATTGAATCCGGGACACAACGGGACACTGGCTCTGTTCATGGTCACGAATGGATTCCAGCTTCATTTATTTACTACAGATGACAAACGTGTTGTTTCTGTTTTTCTTTTTTACATACTTGCGCCACACGGAACAACTCATCACTACAGCCCAGCATCATATTACTGTAGCCAGTCTCTTGAAACACTACCGTCTATCTCCAAACTTCCACTCCTCTCGAAACGTTCTTTTGCTATGTGCTCGCGCTGCCGCAGTGGGTTTTATTTTTAGCGGTCGGCTTACTCCTTCCATAGTTTCACATATTTGTAACCCGTTTAACGTTCTTAAGCTAACGTTAGCTAACAGTCGGACATAACGTTAGCTCCTAGGGCTACAGTGCAAGCAGAACACCGGCACAACTCAAGACAGAAGAGTAGAGGATGTGATGTCGGTAAACAAGCCTCACACACACCGCAGAGCGGGTCTTCTCCAAAGCGGGGGAGAAGCACACAGTGAGTGGGGAGCGAAAAGAACTGCTAGAATACTCAATGAGCAGCAGAGTAGTTCATTGCTGCTAGATTGTTTGTTTGTTTAATCAGTTGTAAAATACTTTACATCAGTAAGATGTAAATAATAATAAAGTAATAATAATACATTATTTATTTATTAAATATTAAGTTTTGATTTATTTTTTTACAACTGACGTAGGTAGATACAATTTTTAGAGACTAAAGTACCGAAAAAAGGTACCATTGGGTACCGGTATCGATTCACAGGTACCGGTACCAGTATCGGTTCAAATGTGAAAGGTACCCATCCCTACACAGCACGTACACACATACACACAGAGCGATCGCAGGGAAAAAAATATTGGATCAACGCAAGATTGGTAATATAGAGTCCTTACCTGGTCTCTGGTGTACTGCAAAAAGAATAATCCAATTATCTGATCGCCATTCCAGATATCCACAGTGACCCTGTCTCCGACGTTATCCGGCATTGCACATGAACGGGCGGGCGGGGTATCCAAGCCATCCCTACAAGCCCTTGTTTTGAGTGTTTAGAACCCGCCCCCACGCTGCAGCTCGGTAGAGAAAAGAAACCACATTGTTTCAAATGGAGTGCAATAGCGTCCGCAAGGCGTTAGGCTGTGATCTCAGACACATTCAGTACAGCATGCCATTAAGGTGCCTCGATGGATTATGAATGGCAATAGCTAATAAAAGGAAAACAGAGACAAAAACGTAGATCTACGTTTCCGGCACTCAACCGCTGGGCCACAGAAACTTAAATCTATGTGAACGGCAACCAATGTGTTAACAATTGTGTGTATTGAGCCGTACTGTATTGTACCCATTCTGCAATCTGTTTTTTTTTTATCCACTTTTTGTCCCCATTTTCTATTTTTCTCCCATCCCAATTTCGTATTATCCAATTCTTCCCTCCCCTGTTTTGAACGTTGCTAGACTATGCCTCCCACTGGTCGGCTGTAGTGAGGACAGAAGCCTTGCATCACGTGTCCCCTCCGGTGCACGAGGAGGCAGCCTGTCGCATCTTTTCACTGCAGCAGCTCGAACTCAGTGGCGAGGAGTAACGCGTGGGAGGCTCACGCTGCCCCCGCTACTTCCTGTTTCCGCCGCACCGGTGTCACCAAACCGACCTGTAGGAGTCGCTGTCGACAACATCCAATCCCCACCCACCGGCTTTCCGACCCGCTAACACTTGCCAATTGTGTTAGTATGAACGACCAGCCAGCCGGTAGCAACGCCGAGAGCTGGGCTCGAACCCAGCATCTCCTGCGTTAGTGGCGAGCGCCTTCAGGGCTCTACGCTAACCTTTTTCCCAAGGAGCACATGTGCTCCTAAATGAACAAATTTAGGAGCACACAAAGACATTTAAAAGCACACAAAAATATTTAGGAGCACAGTGAAAATATTTCAAGTAACAGAGTTTTATTTTTGTTTTTTTATAAATGTATACTGTGCGTGCATGTGCAAACGGGAACGGGACACACATCTGTGCAATAGCACATACCACCAAAGTCACTGGCCCACTGTGTGCGCGTGTGTGTATCTGCGTGTGCAAACGGGAATGGGACACAGACATTTGAACTATTAAGTGATCAATGCCTACTGTGGCAAAGTTACTTGTAGCCAACAACTAGGCCTAATAAAAAAAACAGTGACATTGAACTACTGCTACAAAAGTAACAGTCACTTAACTTTAGCTTTTGCCCCTTTTATGCATACAATGCCTATGTTTTGGCTAGTGTTGCTCTTCTAGAAAAATTATCCTTTCAGGGTTGCCTATTGAAATACTGTACACCTCCGGTACAGAAACATTGTTTATGAGTTTGCGTGTCAGGTAGACTATTGATTGACAGTCGATTCTGCCAATTACGTCACACCGCTTGCACCCATCTCTGCTGTTGATAACGCTAGCCAAGTTAGCACATACACACACGCACAGTGGGCCAGTGACTTTGGTGTAGGGGTGTAATGCATCGCAATGCATCGATCCTAAGGGGAAAATTCCACTGCATCGATTTGAAAATGTTAGAATCGATTATCGCAATTTCTTTTTTTTATCCACTTTTTCTCCCATTTTCTATATTTTCTCCCATCCCAATTTCGTATCATCCAATTCAACCCTCCCCTGTCACGAACGCTGTTTCTTGCCTCCCACAAGCCGGCTGCAATGTGGACTAAGTCATACATAGCACAAGTCCCCTCCAGTACTTGAGGTAACAGCAGTCGCATCTTTTCACCTGCGCAGCTCGATCTCTCAGTGGCGAGGAGTAACGCGTGGGAGGCTCACGCTGCCCCCGACACTTCCTGATTCTACTGCGCAGGCGCACCAACCGACCTGTAGGAGTCGCTGTCCACAACGCCCGATCCCCACCCTTCAGTTTCCCTCCCCGTAATACGGCCAATGTGTATTACTGCGGGCGACCAGCTAAACTGAAAACAATGTGGAGAGCTGGATTCGAACACGCAAACCCAGCGTCTCCACATTGGTGGCGAGTGCCTTGCCCACTACACCACCTAGCCGCCCCGATTATCGCAATTTTAATGTGTACACAGTGTTATGTTATTCTCATGTCCGTTACAGCCAACACAACGACATATGCTACTGCATCAACGTTAGGGGTGGACGGTATGGTCTAAAATGTATATCACGGTATAATTTGAAGCATAGACGGTAACGGTATATATCACGGTATCAGTGTTTCCGTTAGAATAATTTTTTTTGCCTGATAGGCAGGCTATATAAAGAATGACATCCTCAAGGCATGTAGATTTATAATATTTTAACTTAAAACTAGGCTACTTTTGCGTATAAAGTCATTATATTCCAAATAAAATAAGTCCCGAGTCCGTGCTGCTCCCATTGCAAACAGCCGGGCTGGATGCTGGATTTTGCTAGAAGCATATGTAGCTGCAGAGCCGCAGAGCCTTTCAGGTCTGGTCACAGCTTTCAGCCGTTGGGTGGGGGGGCGCTGTTGAGCGGACCTGACCTGAAAGCGCCGCTGGCTCTGCAGCTGCATGCTATTCGCAAATCCACTGCTGAAGCTGTCCTCCCGGCTCCCGCTGCAGCCGTCGTTATCATAACACTACACGCATATCATAATGTTTACAGCAAACTGTAGTTGATCACCAGGTATGTTTTATTAACGTAGAATAATTCATATAAGAAAAACGATCATCTCTTACCTTTCTCCACTGGTTAAAAATGCCAGGAACTGAAATTGAAACTTGCTGTGCGCCGCGGTGATATGTGTTTATTATGAAATGACAATTGCGTGTTGACACGCCCACTGCGCGAAGCCTCCTAAATAACTTTTTCCAGTTTGCACATATCTATTATCTATGACTAATTCTATCTATTTTTAGGGGCAAATGCGATTGAAATAGTCGCGCTGTGGTTACATGACGTCATTGCTATTTTAGAGCTGCTCTACCGGTTACACGGTATAGTAAAAATCCATACCGTAGAGCAAATTAATACCGTTTATACCGTATACTGTTTATACCGTCCACCCCTAATCAACGTTATGATTAACAACGCAAGGCATTAGTTTTGTTGCATTAACGTTATATTACTATTGCTATCGATAAATCTAGGTGTTCTAAAATCTATTGCTATTGGTAAGACTAGAATAAGTTACATAAAACTTAATGTTACCGTCTCGGAAAAGCCTTGCATAGCGCAATGGCGGACTTTCCGGAAGTAAAAAAGCAAATGAAAGCTTCCGATTGGTCATTTCCTTTCTTTCCCTTGAAACCGGTCAGGTCACTCTACTGTGATTGGACCGTTGGCTTGAGTGCAATGTGGGACTTGTAGTTTTTTAACGATTAGCAGCAGAGGAGGCGCCCGGAAGAGAGTGTGCTTCGCAGAGGGGCCGTTGAGCCCCCATCTCCTGTGAGGTGGCCGGGTTCCGGCCCTGGTTCCCCCGCCAGGGGACAGTCGGCCGATAGGCCGACAGTTCCTCTGGTGGCCGGGGATTTGCGTCGCAGACTCTTTGCCTCGCTCTCGTCGTAAGACGCAGAGCAGCGGGGGTGAACGGCCTAGTTGTAGTGTTGTGCTGGAGCCGAGCAAGAGTTCTCTCGCCTCTTCTCCATTTCCGATGGAAACTAAGGATTACATGGAGGGGGCGGGAGCTCTCTTGTTCGAAGGCCCGGCGGAGACGTGTTACTCTCCCCCTCGGGGAGTGGCAGGGAGTGCTACGTCTCCCTGGGGTTCCTTGTACTCTGGGACTGGATTAGAACCTCCACCCCCGAGACGAGATGCCCAGCTATCTGCCGTGTCGTACGATGGCGCCCGGTGCAGCCTCCCGTACGTGAGTGACGTGAGTGGAAGAAGGTATGCAAGGGGAGTTGCTTGCCTTGTTCTGCGAGCTCATGGCGGCCGCCGCAGCCGCTAATGGTTCACACACACATATTCTTAGGGGCAAATGAAAGTAAAATGGTCGCACTGTAGAGCCCTGGCCTTGCCCACTGCGCCAATCAGCCGCCCCCCATTCTGCGAGCTGTTAAATAATGTTTTCATTCATTCATTCAAGCAGCAGTGGTAAATGGGCCCCTGGAGGGGCCGGTAGGTTTTGAAGGGTTTAACACATTAGGAGCAAAGGCATGAGGAGGGACAATTCCTATTCAAAACAGAACTAACGTTGGGTAGTAGTAGCCTAACCAAAAGTGTAACGTTGTTGTAATCTCAAATTAACTGTACTAGTCTCATTGTATGCTTTCTAAATGATTCCCTACTCCCTACTGGGTTCCATCCTAGAGGAAAATATTTCCTGTGACAAAATGGCATCCAATGTAATCAAAAAAGTCAACCAACAAACTAGAGTCTTGTACCGGATCTCCTCTCTGGTAAATATTCGTGCCACTGTCAACTAAAGCGAGCACTCGGAAGACACGCACCGACAGTCGGCGCAGTTGACATTTTCCAAGTGGGGGAAAATAAATCCTCTTCGTCCCGACTGTGTCCCGGCCCCGTGGAGGATTTTTCTTCATCCCAAATACATATTTTATTTCCCCCGGGACGACGGGACGGTGTTAGTCTCAAGCCCTGTCGTCGTATACCATTATCGATCCCCAGGTACTGGTTCAAATGTGAATGGTACCCAACCCTAACTGTTCAAAACTAAACGTCCCATTAAACTAAATAGTTCAGATAGCTCCTGATATCAATGTCTTATAACACTGAGTCGATGCGTATTCGAGCTGAGGGCACGCTGAATATAGTCAATAGGGTCCAGCTGCAGCGCCGGAGAATCCTGGCCGTAGCTGGAGGGTAGAGCTGCCGCGGTATTGATATTTTCCTTACCGCACGAATTTGCTAAATATTTCCTACCGCCGCGGTAATTACCGCACAGTGCGCACAAAAAAAAAGTTTGAATGCATTTTTTTTTTTTTTTTTTTTAGTAGTCTACTCTTATAGCCTGCCTCTAGTCTAATGGCGCTTTTCCACTGCATATTACCTACTCGACTCGACCCGCTTTAGGCACCTGGTACTTCGTTCCTTTTCCACTGCAGCCAGGTACTACTCCGTTTGGGGAATGGGGATGCAGGCGGGGCCGCCGCCGCTCGCTTGTGTACACTGAAAGCTCCGTGGGCATAGATGTCCGAGGGCTTGCAGCAAGCCAGAGTTTAACACAGTTTCAATCAATCAATCAATAACAACATTAACCAGACTCTCGTTGCGTCTATTCTGCCAAAGCTAACGTTACCTCTCATTGTGTATTCTACCAAGCAAACCCGGGTTTAACGTTACCTCTTGTGTATATCGGATAACAACAACAAACTTAACACATCAGCGATCTTGTTGTGACACTAAACTCTCCGCTCGGTGGTAAATTGGGTTGATGTCGGTTTTGTTTCATCAATAAATAAGGCAGAATACACAGTGAATCCATTCTTTTTTGTTTATTGCACTTGGTTCTGTCGCAAACAAATCCTGAATGAAATGCATCCTTAGCGAGGCAGTAAAGATGGCGGCGTTCTGTTTTCGTTCAGAGGCTACAAAGTGTGACGCGTCGAGTAGGGGGTATCTGCAGAGCCGCAGAGCCAACTTTATTATTATGATAAAAAACAGCGGTGACGCGGTATTCAGCCTAACTCTGCGGTGAGCGTGATGCAACAGCGATACCGCGGTAATGCGGTTATCGCGGCAGCTCTACTGGAGGCTACAGTATAGGGTCCAGCTGCAGCTCCTGAGAATCCTGGCCGTAGCTGGAGGCTACTCGAGTACACACAGACAGTGGAGCTGGTTGCATATAGCGAGCATTTTGACTTGTTGCGTGGTGGCGATGTCTCGCAGATAATACAACTACAAGTATGATTATATAATATATATATTTTATTAAAAAAAATTATATAAAATTATTTTTTTTAAATCAAAAACAATCGATATAAATAATGGTAAAATTGTTTGTTTTTTTTGCCCCTAAATTTCTCATTTAGGGGCAAGTGTGCCCCTAGTGAAAAAGCTTAGCGTACAGTAGTGGTTTAATCTAAACAATCTTTTAATACAGTCCGGGTTGTGTAGCCCCTTAGCTACAATCACTATTGCCTGTTTGAAGGATATCATCCTCAAACACATATACACCACCTACACGCCTATTCTCAGTCCTTGCCCCACAATGGTGGAATGAACTACCCACCCCAGTTAGGACAGCCGAATCCCGTCCAATCTTTCGCCGTCGACTAAAGACGCACTTCTTCAACCATTATCTGAAATAAAATAAAATAAAATAAATCTAACCCTAACTACTATTACTGTCATGCACTTGTCCTAATAAACTAACCTACACTGTAACACGCAACACTTTGATGAATATTGTTACTCAGCTGATAGAGTTGTGCCCTTCCTGATGACTTGTCGTACAGAACTTGTAAGTCGCTTTGGATAAAAGCGTCAGCTAAATGACTAAATGTAAATGTGAATGTAAATGCCTTGTAGAATACCACACATAAGAAAGAAAGATACTGGGATGAATAAACAAAATAGGAAATATGTAGAAATGTAGAAATGCATGCAATACATAAATAAATATGAATCTCCATATATGAAATAGAACATTTAGATAAGGTGCTACTGAGATGTTTTGGTGAGTTCTTTGTTTTTTTGTGGAAGTAGCCCTTCTTAAAAATGCATGAACATTCACTGATAATTGGTCTGTAGTAGGGATGCCCCGATCACGTTTTTTGCCACCGATACCGATCACCGATCGTCGTGAGCCATATCGGCCGATACCGATCGTTTTTGATTAAAAGAAATTAAAATTTATTTTATATAAAAACTTTTTTTTTTTTTATAAAATATATATATTATATAATTAGACTTGTACTTGTATTATCTGCGAGATATCGCCACCACGCAACAAGCTCCACTGTCTGTGTGTACTCTAGTAGCCTCCAGCTACGGCCAGGATTCTCCGGAGCTGCAGCTGGAGCCTCGAGCTACGGCAAGGATTCTCCGGCGCTGCAGCTGGACCCAGGCTGGACCCTAGTATTGGTTTAACGTTAAATCACATTCACAAGCCCTCAGCTCCAATACACATCGAATCAGTGTTATAAGACATTGATATCAGGAGCTATCTGTGGCTACTGCTAGCCGGATATATAACGTTAATACAACGCCTCAGTGAATTATTTAGTTCAATGGGACATTTCGTTTTGAACAGTGACCTAGCTTGCGCTAACGTAACGTGAGCTAACAGCTAACAGCTAACAGGTATCATACACTCTACTAGACTTTGTGGAGCGTTTGTTGATGTCAGGAGCTATCGGTAGCTGGTCGGCTAGATACCGTTCGGTTAGACAATGCCTCATCATGTATTAAACTAAAAGTGAATAGTTGACTGGGTCATTTTGTAACTGTAGCTAAGCTAACGTTAGCTCAGGGAGACGCCGACACCCCGTCCTCCCGTGTTTACATGCGTGCGGGAGGGGCTGGACTCGAGAGCAGACACCGCACCACCGGTGTCTGAGACAGAACTCAGCGACAGCGAATGAGATCGGGTTTGACGATCGGTGAAAATAAAACATTATCACAGATCACCGATCGCATATTTATACTGATTATCGGCCGATATCGATCGGGGGCCGATCGATCGGGGCATCCCTAGTCTGTAGTGGAGTCTACAAGGTAGCCGGACCTTGTAGACTGACATAATTCTGTGCATAGTTTAGTCTACACAGGCCATATTTCAAATAATCAAAATCTTACTTCATTCATCTTAAACATTCTTGATTTGGGGGATTGGTAGTTCCCATGAAATCTGAAGTTGTTCAAACGACAACAGCGATCCACCTTGAATTAAATCACACAGCCGTGTTGGCTGTGTCACAGTCACGAAAGGGGCTACTTAATTCATTAATCCAATCCACTTTATTTATAGAGCACATTTAAAAACAACAAAGTTTGTCAAAGTGCTGTACAAGTCCCACAACATAAGATAAAAAAAAATAAAAAATCATTATATCTAAAGAAAATTAATTTTTTTTAATTCGAAGCTTCGAATTAAAATCGAAGCTCGGCCCCGAAGCTTCGATTGCCAAAAAAAATCGAAGGTCAGCCCTAGTAACTATATGCATCATTGTTTACAACTGGACACGGACGCGTTAAACTAACCTAAAGTTAGTTGTTCACCAACAATCTACAGACACAAACAAACACAGAACCGGACTGTTATATTAAAATAATTGATTGCCGTTTAACACGTCCGTGTCCAGTTGTAAACAATGATGCATGTAGTTACTGTGTGTTGTTGTAGCCACCGGTTAATTCGCGATTTTTTATTGGTTTGTCATGACAAACCAATTACATAATCCAACATATGTGTAAAGGCACAACATATTCCAGTTAAGGGTATATTTTTTTAATGATTCGTTACGGCGTAATCAATACTTCCATTTGTATAAATTGCCTTAAGCGGAGCCTGGCTGAGGAGCTGGCTCAGGAGCTGGCTGAGGAGCGCGTCGCGGCTCATGCGCGCGCTCGGCCAATCAGAACGCAAAACGGCAAGAGAGAACATACATAGGTCTCTCTGTTTTACTCCAATTATTTTGGAGCACACTTTCACTATGTACTGTAGGCAGGGCACGAAATTAACTTTTTGACTCACCGGCCAGTGGCGGGTAGATGGGAAGAATCTACCCGCCAAGCATATTTCTTACCTGCAAATTTTTTTTTAATAAAAAATATATATATATTTTATATAAACAAATTCTTTTTAATAAAATATATATTATATAATCATACTTGTAGTTGTATTATCTGCGAGACATCGCCACCACGCAATAAGTAAAAATGCTCGCTATCTGCAAACAGCTCCACTGTCTGTGTGTATACTTGAGTAGCCTCCAGCTCCAGCAAGGATTCTCCGGCGCTGCAGCTAGGCCCTATATTCAGCTAGACCCTACATTCAGCATGCAAGGATTCTCCGGCGCTGCAGCTGTACCCTATTGGTATAATGTTACGGTTCTTTGGTCAAATCACATTCAACATGCCCTCAGCTAGAATACGCATTGAATCAATGTTATAAGACATTGATATCAGGAGCTATCTGTAGCTACTGCTAGCCTGCTAGATAACGTTAAGACAATTTAGTTTACTGGGACATATAGATCTAACGTGAGCTAGCTAACGTGAGCTTGCTAACGTGAGCTAGCTAATGAGGGAACTGAGGTATTATGCACTCGAGTCGACTATTGCTGGAGCATTTGTTGATATCAGCAGCTATCAGTAGCTAGCCAGCTAGATACCGTTAGACAATGCCTCGTCATGTATTAAACTAAAAGTGAATAGTTGACTGGGTCATTGTTTAAACAGTAACGGTAGCTCATGGAGGTCCGCTCTAGACTAGAGCAGACTGCCTCTGTGTTGATACGAGCAGAAGCCAATAGTATCCCGCTGCAGGGCTGGGCGCATATGACTCGTTGCCACGTTTTTTTTTCAAAATAAGAGTATCATACGAACCGAATGTTGCTAACTGCCGGAGCCATCGATATTATGACTGGAGCTGCGCTTGGGGCGGAAATGAGACCCGCACAGATTTTCAAAATAAGAGTATCGTTATGAACTTGATTGATTGATTACACGCCACACGGCGGGCAGACCTCTCAGTGGGAGGCGCCAAACGTAAAAACTGAGCGCCAATGGCGGGTGGCGGGCTCTAAATTCACCCCCTGACTGTAGGCTGTTCCTATCTTTAATGGACAGGCCACTGAACCAGCAGATAAAAGAAAAAGTTAGGAGGCTTTCAATAAAAGAACTATAAAAAGCGATCAGGATCTTCGCACTAACATTAAAAGAGTTCAGCTTTCTCAGCAGGTAGATCCTCTGCTGACCTTTTTTAACAATAGACTCTGTATTTAAGTTGAACTTCAGTTTACAGTCAAACACAGTTCCCAGGTATTTGTACGATTCAACAATCTGGACGTCCTCATCGTGAATTACACTAGCTACACTGGCTTGATGATCGGGGTTGTGTCTGAAGTCAATTATCATGTCCTTAGTCTTAGAGACATTGAGGTCCAAGTAATTCTCATCACACCAATTCACAAAGTCGTGGTATTGTACCCATTCTGCAATCTGTTAAATAAAGTTTTCATTCATTCATTCATTCCCATCAGATTCCAATGAGCTAGTAGCTACATTGCATTGCTTGTTTGTCATCCAACGTTTGATCGTTTGGACGATCAAAATATTAACATTATAGTTAATGTTAACACTGATGTCACGTGACGTCAGGACGATTCCGCTATGCATTTGGATTGACGTTCCTAATTTATGCAAATGACATGTCGTCAGCTTGTGACTGCAACTTGTTCCTGTTTGCGGACGACTCAGACCCTGCTGGTCTCTGACAAGAACAAGTTACAGGTTGAAAAAACCCTCAGCTCGGAACTAGGCAAAATCTGCATATGGCTCGCTGATAACAAACTATCATTACACATGGGCAAAACAGAGTCCATTCTCTTCGGTTCAAATAACAAACTCAGCAAGACCGACGGCTTCTCAGTTACAGTGGGTGACAATATTGTCACAAGGAAAGAAGAGATTACCTACAGTACCTGGGTTCCATCCTAGAGGCAAATCTTTCCTGTGACAAAATGGCATCCAATGTAATAAAAAAAGTCAACCAACAAACTCGATTCTTGTACCGGATCTCCTCTCTGGTAAACAAGAATACCCTGAAGACTCTGGCAGATTTATTTTATTTTTTTTATTTTATTAGGGATCCCCATTAGCTGGTGCGATAGCAACCAGCTAGTCTTCCTGGGGTCCACACACAAAAAACATACAAAAACAATCACTATTGCAAAAACAAAATTATTAAAAGTCAGTACACACAATGCATAATGAAACTACTGTAACAATTAAGATAGCTAAAATTACATTAGTGTAAAACAAAAACAAAAAATTACTTTACAGTGTTAAAAACAATTTAAAAACTATTTAAGATTATTTTAAAAAGTGAATCTACTGTAAATGCAGCAGAGGTTCCGAGGCAGGCCATTCCAAAGAGTTAATGCTCTAAAAATAAAAGATCTCCCCAAAGCGCTGGTTCTAGGACCTGGCAATTCAAGCTGCCCTAGTGTAATGCTAGTGTAATGCTTGTGCACAGTATTACTAAAAACAATCTGATTATGTATAAAAACAGGAGTTTTACTGCTCATGACCAACTTGAACAGCACAAGTATATTAAAAGACAATCTATTTTCAACCTTAAGCCAAGAGAGGCGGGCATGCATACGGCTCACATTAGACCTTAGTGAGCAGCCCAGTACCAACCGTGCTGCCCTGTTCTGGACCACCTGGAGCTTCCTGAGGTCACCACTGGCAGCAGATGACCACATCGCAGAGCAATAGTCAAGATGACATAAAACTAAACGTTGCACTATCTGACATAAAAGGGGACGGGCAACAAAAGAAGCACATTTCCTGGAAATACCAATTGCTCTTCCCATTTTTAAAACAATATAATTAATATGCTGAGACCAAGACAGAGTGCAATCCAGCATCACTCCAAGGAGTTTAGTACTTTCAACTTGTTGAACTGCCGAATTACACAAGTTTAAATTAAGCTTTGGATTTGTAGATAACCTGTGCCTTGTTCCCAGTACAATACATTTAGTCTTGGAGATATTAAGGACAAGTTTATTACATACTACCCAGTTATGCACAACTTTAAGTTCTCTGCTCAAAACTTCATTAAGTACATTACATGATGGTGCAGCGTAATACAATGTTGAATCATCTGCATAAAGAACTGTTGTAGCACATTTGGTAGCCCAAGATAGGTCATTAGTAAATACAGAGAAGAGCAAAGGTCCTAGGCAGGAGCACTCATTCAAGGGTACTACGACTATGCTTGCACCTCATGGTACCAAAGCACCTCAAAGGCGCTAAAAACACAATTACAAACATCTCAAAACAAACTGGTCAGACTACTGCTTGACCTTACTCCTAGAACCCACCTCACCCCTGCCCACTTTGACAACCTAGGATGGCTTAGAGTAGACGACAGAGTACAGCAACTTGCAATGGGCCTGGTCTACAAGATACACTACACGACCAAGGTACCCATGTACATGTCAAAATACTTCCCAAAGGTCAGTGAATATACCACGATCACAACACCAGAGGGAGCTCCACAAATCATGTTAAACCCAGATTCGGCTCAAACAAGGGACTAAACATGTTTCGCAATTATGCCACATCAATGTGGAACGCCCTACCCAAAGCTGTAAAGGAATGTGAATCACTACCCACTTTCAAAACCACTCTCAAAGAACACCTACGGGAGACTGCAATTCGAAACTGGCCACATAAATGTCCTAACCCAATACCCTCCAATGTACAGTAAATGACTAAGTATGGTATGTCATAAATTTATAGATGTAGCAGTAGTCTATCTGTATGTCGTGTGTGTCATATGTTATGATGAATTGAAAATGGGGACCCTGATGTAAACTAGACGAAAGTCTTTCTCTGGTCTGCATCCCCTTAACAATTGTATATTGAGCTGTACTGTACTGTACCCATTCTGCAATCTGTTAGCGAATTTGACAGCTAGCAAGCACAGTAGATAATAAATGCATAGTTATATCACAACACACTAAACGTGTAACCGTTAAACTACTAACGATATAACAACACATACCTTGTTGTGGTCTACAAATATGTCTGTAAACCTATTTGTCTATTGAAACATTTATGAAACACTCAAAATGACACAGTAAGAAATGAATATAGCTTGTAGCTAATGTAACGTTAACTTACAGCAGTAGCTACGGTGCGAATATCACGGTCGTCTTCTTCAAAACGAATGGGAACACGGGCGGCGTAATGTCTAACGTTAGATGTTTATGGCTGTTGTTGGGCATGATGAGTGAATACAATATTTTCTAAATCTTTGCATCAAATAACAACACTACAAGGGCGTCAGCTCACAGGCTAGGCCCATGGCTACGGCTGTATCACGCAAGCAACAACGTTGTTTAGACATCCGATCAGAAATGTTCAGAATAAAAGCTCTCAAGTCAGCTCCAACAAAAAGCATCACACCGAATAATATCAATATGCCGAGTTTGATTTTGCTACAATGCTTTATTTCGTTTTGGTACCGCTTCGATAAAAAGCCAGTTTACTTGTGTGTATTGAGCCGTACTGTATTGTACCCATTCAATCAATACTATAATTGATTGCGCTTTTATTTTGAAGGCAAAATCGCTAAACCGGAAGTTATCAGCTTGACAACTGTTGGCCATCTGCAAACTTTAGACACAAGATCGTAGGGCCCGGAAGAAAATGTTTACATTAATTATCTTGTATGTTTAGCGTGTGGGAGTGGTTACGTTTTGGGATAGGTTTATAAACAACTTTTAAGATTAAAATGTATGACAACTGGCGTCTGGCGGCTTTGCAGTTTGGCAAAACTGACCCTTTACATATATATAAGATGAACAGTTTTGGACCCAACACTGACCCATGGGGGACACCACAAGCAATGTCCAAACATTCAGATTTATAATCTCTCATCGTCACAAATGGTTGTCTTTTATTTAGATAGCTTCTCACTCAGTCCAATACGTCCCCAATACCCCCTGATCCCATATCGTTCCAATTTCCTGATTAATATATCATGATTAATAGTATCAAATGCTTTTTTTTTTTTTTTTTTAGATCAATGGAATACTCTGTATGTCATATATGTTATGATGAATTGAAAATGGAGGACCCTGATGTAAACAAGACGAAAGTCTTTCTTTGGTCTGCATCCCCTTAACAATTGTATGTATTGAGCTGTACTGTACTGTACCCATTCTGAAATCTGTTAATACAATTTTCAATCAATCAATCAAAAAACTCCAGCTACATGTTCAATGAGTTCTATTAATGCTAGTGATGTTGACCGATGTGTTCTGAATCCATACTGGCTATCGGTGAGTAAATTATGTTTATCAATGAATTTATCTAATCTGTTGTTGAAGAGTTTTTCTAATATTTTTTAAAACTGAGGAAGTACAGGACTATAATTTGTGAAGTGGTGTTTATCTCCAGTCTTGAACAGAGGTATGACTTTTGCTATTTTCATTTTATTTGGAAATCGACCAGTTTTGACTGATAAATTGCAGATGTGCGTGAGTGGTTTTGAAATCCCACAAATGAAATGTTTTACTATTTTCATATCTATTTCATTACTGTCTGTAGATGTCTTGTTTTTACATTTATTAGTAGTTTCTATAATTTCATTGTCATCTACCGCTTTCAGAAACATTTAACTAGGATTTCTTTCAATATAATTGTCATTTATGTCTTCAGGAGTCACTGGATCTGGTCAACACGCGTGTATACCAAACCCAGCCGCATTTTTCTGAGACGCTCTCTGATTGGCACTGACTGACGCTCTCTGATTGGCCACTGACGCGTTTGCCCAATCCGTGACGAGCTGTGTCTTTGCCCATTTCCACGTCAAACAGCCTGCAAACTACCTGGCGTTCTATCGCCATGCTCTAAGACAAACTCTAACCTTAACCAACTTCGAAAGAGTGCCTAAGCACTCTAAGACAAACTCTAACCTTAGCCAACTTCGAAGAGTGCCTAAACCAGTGTAGAAACAGGCGTCGGCCAATCAGAGAGCGTCTCCGAGAAATGCGGCTGGGTTTGGTATTCACGCGGTCAACACCATAGATATATATAGATATCTATGGTCAACACTGCTCAAAACGGCGTTATTTCCGTATTTGGCTGCCTGGTGCGCCTGCGCTGTGATCACAGCGCATGCGCATCATGCACCCAACGCTGGAAATAATGCAGTGTTGACCAGTTTATACTCCTTCTTTTTCTTTCGGCTTTTCCCGTCAGGGGTCGCTACAGCGGATCATCCGTTTCCATCTGTTTCTGTCATCTGCGTCGTCCTCCGTCACTCCCACTGCCTGCATATCCTCCTTCACTGTGTCCATAAACCTCCTCTTGGGCCTTCCCCTCCTCCTCTTTCCTGGCAGCTCCATCTCCAGCATCCTCCTCCCGATGTACCCCACCTCCCTCCTCTGCACATGTCCAAACCATCTAAGTCTTGCTTCTCTCACTTTCTGCCCGAACTGCTCAACATGAGCCATTCCTCTGATGTAGACATTTTCGATTTTGTCCAACCTTGTTACTCCCAGAGAGAACCTTAACATCTTCATCTCTGCCACATCCAGCTCCGCCACCTGCTTGTTGTTCAGCGCCACTGTTTCTAGACCATACAGCATAGCTGGTCTCACTACCGTGCTGTAGACCTTTCCCTTTACTCTTGCTGGTACCCTTCTATCGCAGATCACCCCTGTCATCCTTCTCCACTCGCACCACCCGGCCTGCACTCTCTTCTTCACCTCCCTACCACAGTCCCCATTACTTTGGACTGTTGACCCCAAGTACTTAAACTCGTCCACTTTTGGTATCTCTACTCCTTGCATCATCACCACCCCTCCGTCTTCCTTCCCATTCACACACATATACTCGGTCTTGCTTCTGCTCACCCTCATCCCCCTTCTCTCCAGTGCATGCCTCCACTTCTCCAGGTTATCTTCCACCTGCTCCCTGCTCTCACTTAAAATGTTTATTAGCAACGCCAAGCTTTCAAACCACCCCGGTTTTGTGTGTGAAACCTTAGTGCAACTGTGAGTACCTTGGACATTTCTCTGTGATAAATTTAGAACTGAACCATTATCTGAAATGATAATATAAAAAAAAAAAAAAATCTAACCGGTCCCTGACTAACCTTACTGTCATGCACTTGTCCTAATAAACTAACCTACACTGTAACACGCAACACTTTGATAAACATTGTTACTCAGCTGATAGAGTGGTACCCTTCTTGCTGTCTTGTCGTACAGAACTTGTAAGTCGCTTTGGATAAAAGCGTCAGCAAAATGACAAAATGTAAATGTATTGTGGCAATTCCAGGTGTAGGGGTGGCAGAATAAACAACACACAGACAGGTTGCAGTTCCCAAAATCATACTTCTTTATTTTCCACTAAATAATAACTGCTTTCTGGCATGGATCTGTCGGCCGGGCGGCGTCTCCGCTCTGTGGCCTCTCGCCTTGCGCTGCTACGGGAGACTGACGCCCCGAACTCACTGCTCACGAATGAATTTCACGTGCGGCTCCCTCGTGAGATCGCGCGCCTGGTCAGGCACACTGGACCTACGACTTGAGCGTGCGGAAGCGCACCGAGGAAGGCATATTTACATTGGGACAGCTGTAAATGCCTAGTCTATATGCGAAGTCAGTCATTTTAGAATGATGATCAGTGTGACTGTACTCCTGAAAGAGCAGCGTGTAGCCCCAGCAGCAGCAAGAGCTTATTATTATTATTATTATTATTATTATTATTATTATTATTATTATTATTATTATTATTATTATTATTATTATTATTATTATTATTATTATTATTATGCAACATTGTAATAGTTATAGGTATAAACAAACATACAGACAAACATTCAAGGCGTTTATTTGCAGATACAGACACAGCTGGTTGAACAACATCTATATCTGTGGTAATAATGCAGATATTCAATTGTATTTCTGTGACAATGCGCGTGGCGCGCCGCCTCAAATAGGATCGAGGCGAAAAAATTGCTTGCCGCTCGCCAGCCACTCGGGAGGCGCGCTCCCGCTCGCGGCCAGTGTGCCTACTATCGTCCGTTAACATGGGAGCGGAAGTGAAGAGGCAGCCGCCCGTCCGTCCGTCCGTGTTCATTCGTGAGCAGTGTGCTCGGGGCATGAGAGGGGGCTCCGCGGCTCCATCAAGTCCCCCCTCCTCAACAGGCGCACCGTGCCGTGATTGGATAATCACTCCTGATGATCCTCTAGCGACAGGTGCGTCCGGAAGCGGACGCCCCAAATATGCACAGCGCCCAGCCATTGGGTCGCTACGTAACGTCCTTCAATCACCAAGCCCAGGGGTGGCTTGGGGTTGCCACAGTATGTAATGTAGAACGAACAGTTCGTAAATAACCAGTGCTTCAGAGTGAATGTTCCCATGGCTAGTTAGGTCGAGCAAGTGACTGCAGTCACGAAAGGGGCTAGGCAGTCCCCATAGAAAATTCAAAGTTAACAGGACCAAATCATCAGTTTCTTATTTATTTATTTAACCTTTATTTAGCCAGATAAAACATTGATCTGGTCCAAGAGGCCCCAACAGGAGTACAAATATACATATATACACATATACATACATATATATATACACACACATATACACCAATAACAAAATAAAAACACAGTTAAGAATCATACACATAAGCAAATAAACAAACAAACAAAGCCCATGTACATAAGAAAGAAACAGTTAATCTCTAGTCTTTACAGTTTTCTTCGATTGCATAAACACTCAAATCAAAAGTATTACACAATTATCAAAACCTTACACTCAAGGAGCAAAACATAGGCCCAGATTTGCACCCCTATAAGCACAATGTCAGCCTCACACTTTTTGCAAAACAATACACACAGTGATTTGCAAAACACTAAACAAACTTGCATTACATTAGACACAGAATGTTAGAGATATTTAAATGTGCTTCAAGATGCACTTTATCCAGTATTCAAAGAACAACAAGACAAAATGTTTCTTATTACAAGTTCTGCAGTACAGGGAGTGTCTCTATGTCAGAGCACACTGGAGAGCACTTCCCGTTTTACAGCAGTTTTATTAACAAGCGTGGACACAAGAACATCATGTGACAATTGGGCGCAAAGAGACAGTTAATAGAGCAGACAGTTAATTCTGTGAGACAGGTTACCTTCTGCTGACTATACATTTAGTTGCAAACGGAAACCTGCACAGGACATAGCCTTGTGTTAGGGGGAGAGAGGAACTTCCTGTTTCTGAGGCGAAGTGCACCTCTAAGAGACATGTTAAATTGTAGACACATTTTAGTAGAAAAAGGGGGTAACCACTGCGCTCAGACAGGTGCGTAGTCCAACATTAATTAAGTTGCAAAAAAAGGAGGTAGGGACCGCACTCGGAATATCGTTGTTTTTATTTTCAAGTTGTTAAAGGGCACAAAACATTTTCAGCCATCCGGCCTTCATCAGTGTGCAAATGACAAATGTGACAAACACAACTTAAATAGGCTGTACTTGACAACAGGTGGGAACAATCGGCAATCAGTTAACAGGCTAGGTTGACGTCATGATTAGTAGCAGGGCTAGATTGACAAGTAGATATCACAATATCACATAAAATGTGTATGATGGCAATGTATGAAAACAACAAATTGATACATATTACAATATTTTCAGACCTGTATGGAATAAAAAAGACAGTACATTGGGGTGCATCAGGTTGTTAAACCGTTCATTAAACATGTTATGGTTTGACACCGACCCCAAACGCAACGACACAAGAGAGTAGGATTCAGAGTTGCCAAATACGAGGGCTTGTTTATTTGGTACTAAGAATAAGAGAAACAGGGAAAGCAGGTCAAACAAGACAGGTACAATGATCAAGGGGCAATGTTCTGCTGCTCTGCAGCTTCTCCCGTGAGGGTTGTCTTGGGAAGCAGGTGTTGACTTCTGAACCGCTCTGCAGAATCCTCTCGGCGGGTTCTCAGATGTTGTGGCGAGACCGAGAGAGGGAGAGAGGGAACGAGTCAGAGACAGAGCAGTCTTAAACGAGCAGGAGAACAGGGTGTACAATTCTTCGTGTTAACAACACAGTGAGCACAGTTCCAAACACAGCCCAAGTGAATCTCTTCGTGTTAACAACACAGAGAGCACAATTCCAAAAACAGCCCAAGTGAAACTCTTCGTGTTAACAACACAGTGAGCTAACTCCAAACACAGTCCCAGTGAATATCTTCATGTAAACACACAGTGAATATCTTCATGTAAACACACAGTGAATATCTTCATGAAAACACACAGTCCAATTGTGAAATAATATCTTCGGTGTGAGCAAACACACAGTGGATATCTTCATGTAAACACACAGTCCAATTGTGGAATAATATCTTCGGTGTGAGCTAGCACACAGAGGGAGATGGTAGATCCCAAAATATCATTCCATAAAGGAACAAGCAAAAATAGATAAATGGCTGGGTGAGTGACTGTCTGACAAAAAGGTGGTAGTCTTCAGTGTAAGTTTACACACGAAAAACGGAATAGGTCAAGAACAGTCAAATAGATAACTCACCCAGACGAGATGCGTAATTGGAACTGGAACAACAGTGGAGGCGAGCGCGCGCCACGGGAGCAGGTATCCAAGCGAAGGCTTCTAGGAATTCCTGGAGAACAGCACAGAGAAAAAAGCAGCAGCAACAGCAACGGGGAAAAATATCCAGAGACAAATCAAGGCGACAAAACAAGACGATCCAACAACTTAGGGTGGGGAGAAACGGGGTATAAATAATGAGGGATCGATTGATTGAAAAGCGTGGGGAAGTGAGAGAACCAATCAGCGACGTCTCTGATGACGTCAACGGGGAGAAAGCAGTGACAGCTGGGGAATGTGATTGAAAAGCGTGGGGAAGTGAGAGAACCAATCAGCGACGTCTCTGATGACGTCAACGGGGAGAAACGTGTGAACGAGGGGATAGAACCAATTGACAGAAACTGAATGAAAACATAGCGAGGGTGGTTAAAGGAACAGAACGAGTGAGAGCGCAAGGACAGAAACCTCACAGTACCCCCCCCTCCACGGGAGCCACCCGGCGACCAGGCCGACCCGGCTCGTCAGGATGGGCCCGATGGAAGTCGGTGATCAAGCCGGGATCCACGATGAGCTGCCGGGAGACCCAGCTACGCTCCTCAGGGCCGTAACCCTCCCAGTCCACCAGGTATTGGAACCCCCGGCCCCGCCGACGAACGCCCATCAACCGGCGGACCTGCCACTGGGGGTGACCATCCACTAGCACAGGAGGCGGCGGATCAGGAGCCGGAGGCATAAGGGGACAGAGGGAGACGGGCTTAACCCGGGAGACATGGAACACGGGGTGGATGTGCATGGATGCAGGAAGCTTCAGGCGCAGGGCCGCCGGACTGAGTACTTTCAGGACCTCGAAAGGCCCGACGAAGCGGGGGTTGAGCTTCTTGGCCGAGGACCGTAGCGGGAGGTCCTTCGCGGAGAGCCACACCCTCTGCCCAGGGCGGTAAGTCGGCGCGGGAACCCGGCGCCGGTCGGCACCACGACAGGCGCGCTCAGATGTTCGGAGCAGCGCGGTCCTGGTGATCTCCCAAACTCGACGGCAGCGGTCGAGGTGGACCTGCACGGAGGGAACTGCCACTTCCGTCTCCTGTGCGGGAAAAAGAGGGGGCTGGTAGCCCAGGGAGGCCTCAAAAGGGGAGAGGCCGGTGGCGGAACTGACCATTGAGTTGATGGAGTACTCAACCCAGGGTAGGAAACGGCTCCAGGACGCCGGCCTCTCGGCTGCCACACACCGAAGAGCAGACTCCACGCTCTGGTTCATCCTCTCCGTCTGCCCGTTTGTCTGGGGATGATAGCCAGAGGAGAGACTGACCGTTGCCCCCAATCCTTTGCAGAAAGCCCGCCATACCTGGGAGGTGAACTGGGGCCCCCGGTCAGAGACGATGTCCTGGGGAAAGCCGTGAAGGCGGAACACGTGGTGCGTCAGGAGGTCCGCCGTCTCGGCTGCTGAGGGAAGCTTGGAGAGGGCCACGAGGTGGACCCCCTTGCTGAATCGATCCACCACGGTCAGAAGGCAGGTGTTCCCCTGGGAGGAGGGTAGACCAGTGACGAAGTCGAGCGCCACATGTGACCACGGACGGCTTGGAACGGGAAGGGGCTGCAAGAGCCCGGAGGGTGCCTGGTGAGAGGCCTTGCTGCGGGCACAGACCGCGCAGGCCAATACGAACTCCTTGACGTCGTTCCGCATGGTGGGCCACCAGAAACGACGAGCCAGGAAGGAGAACGTGCGATGGACGCCTGGGTGGCAGGCGAACCGGCTAGTATGGCCCCACAGCAGTACCTGGGACCGGACAGAGTCGGGGACGAAGAGACGGCTCCTAGGGACGTTGCTTGGAGCACGTTGGAAGCGAAGGGCACGCCTCACCACACCCTCGATGCCCAAGGTGATGGCTCCAACCACTCGGGCCTCCGGGATGATGGGAGATGGGACCTCAGAGGGTGGAGCCCCCTTGGAGTGCATCCGGGACAGAGAGTCGGCCTTCGTGTTGCGGGAACCGGGGCGGAAGGTCAGCGAGAAGTCGAACCGGCTGAGGAAACTGGCCCATCTCGCCTGCCGACCGTTGAGGCGCCTGGAAGCGCGGATGAACGTTAGGTTCTTGTGGTCCGTCCAGATGGTAAAAGGCTCCTCGGCACCCTCAAGCCAATGACGCCACTCCTTCAGCGCAGCCACGACCGCCAGTAGCTCCCGATTGCCGGTGTCGTAGTTCCTCTCGGCGGGGAGGAAGCGACGCGAGTAGAAGGCGCAAGGATGTACCTTCTGGTCGGAAGGAGAACGTTGGGATAGGACAGCGCCCAGACCAGAATCCGAGGCGTCCACCTCCACGATGAACTGTCTCTTGGGGTCAGGGTGGAGCAGGATAGGTGCGGAAGTGAACCTTCTCTTGAGGGAGCGGAACGCAGCGCATGCCGCTGGGGACCAGTCGAACGGCAGAGCGGGGGAGGTCAGCTTGGTAAGAGGCTCCGCCACTTGACTGTAGTTCCGGACGAACCTTCGGTAGAAGTTGGCGAACCCGAGGAAACTCTGTAACTCCTTCCGAGTGGTGGGTTCTGGCCAATCCTCCACAGCCTGGATCTTGCGAGGATCCGCTCGGGTCAAGCCCTTCTCAACGATGAAGCCCAGGTACTCGACGGAGTTGGAGTGGAAACGGCACTTCTCCGCCTTGACGAAGAGCCGATTGTGGAGGAGGCGCTCCAGCACCCGGCGAACATGCAGGATGTGTTCCTCGAGGGTCCTGGAAAAGATAAGAATGTCGTCCAGGTACACCACCACGAACACCTCCAGCATGTCACGGAGGACATCGTTCATGAGTGCCTGGAATACCGCCGGGGCGTTGGTGAGGCCAAACGGCATAACAAGGTACTCATAGTGGCCCCTGGGGGTCTTGAAGGCGGTCTTCCATTCATCGCCCTCACGAATACGGACAAGATGGTAGGCACTTCGGAGATCCAGCTTGGTGAAGAACGAGGCCTGGGTCAGTGGCTCGAAGGTGGAGCTCATGAGAGGTAGGGGGTATTTGTTCTTGATGGTGATCTCGTTGAGCTGACGATAGTCGATGCAGGGCCGCAGGTCCCCATCCTTCTTACCAAGAAAGAAGAACCCGGCTGCCACCGGGGAGGAGGAAGGCCGAATGAGTCCTGCTTCCAATGACTCAGAGATGTAGAGATCCATCGCCTTCTTCTCCGGGACAGTCAGGCTGTAGAGGCGGCTGCCGGGAAGGGGAGCCCCTTGGCGGAGGTCGATGGCGCAGTCATAGGGGCGGTGAGGTGGAAGGGCCTGAGCCCTGGTCTTACTGAATACCTCCATGAGGTCGTGGTACTCGGGAGGAATGGACGAGGGGTCCGGGGGCAACTCACCAGCCGGTCTCCGGGGCGGGGGACAGGACGCCGCCTGCAGACAGCGGGCGTGACAGGAGGAGCTCCAGCCCCTGATGGTACCGGAGGACCAGGCGATGTGGGGCTCGTGCAGCGCGAGCCAGGGCCTACCCAGGACCACCGGGACAAGGGGGGATTGGGTAATGAGGAACTGGATTCTCTCGACGTGGTTCCCAGCGATGGTCAGCACGACTGGGCCGGTGCGTTGAGAGATGTCGGCCAGGCGGTGTTGGTCCAACGAAAAGATCTCCAAGGGCCTCACAAGGGCCTCAAGAGGTATGTTGGCTTGGGTGGCAAACTCGAAGTCGAGGAAGTTCTCGTCTGCCCCAGAGTCGATGAGGGCCTCCACCGTGGCACGTTGGTCCCCCCAGGCCAGGGTGACGCTCATCAGATGGTCAGGTGGTGCGCGGCGCTGGGACTGGGAAAAACGGCTCACCAGGATCTCCCGGGGTCTTGGTGAGCCCGATCCTTTGGCCGGATAGGGCAGTCGGCGAGAAAGTGTCCCGTACCTCCGCAGTAGAGGCAGAGATCGGACCTGAGCCTTGCCTGACGCACCACCTGGCTCAGACGAGAGCGTCCCAGTGGCATGGGTTCCTCCTTGCGCACCGGACGGGGAAGCCTGTTACCATCAGTAGTGTTGGGGACGGGGCGTCCAGGAGTCCGGGGTGCCTCAGGAGGTGACTGTCGGGTCCTCTCGTGCCTTCTCTCCAGGAGGCGTCCGTCAATACGGATGACAAGGCTAAACAGCTCCTCGAGGGAGTCGGGCACCTCCCTGGTAGCGAGCTGGTCCCGAACTGCGTCACTGAGCCCCCTTATGAAGGTTAAGCGAAGAGCAGGCTCGTTCCATCCGCTCTCCACCGCCGCCAATCGGAACTCCATGACATAGTCCGTCACCCTGCTGCTCCCTTGTCGGAAGGTCCCCAACCGGGCTCCAGGGTCCAGACCTCGGGCTGGATGGTGGAACACTCTGCGGAGCTCCGCCACGAAGTCTGGGTAGGAGAACAAAAAATCTGCCTCCATTGCCCAGGAGGAAGTGACCCACTGGGCAGCATGGCCTGAAAGTAGGTTGGTTATATAAGCCACTCGGGACCCATGAGCAGAAAAACGGCTTGGTTGATGACGGAAAACCAACTCACATTGCATGATGAATGTGGCACACTCCTCGGGATTACCGTCGAACAGCCGTGGGACGGAGAGATGGGGTTCCCGAGGTGCGAGATCTGCTGGGGCTGCGGGGAATGTTCCTGAAGGGTGTGAGAGATGAAAAGTATTAACGGCGTCGCCCAGCGAGTTGAGCTGGGCGAGAATCTCGGACTGTTGTCTCGCCATAGCGGCCATAGAACCCTGCATGGGCAGGACCTGGTCCCTGAGGTCCTGCACCGCAGCCGCAGCCCGCTCTAATTGGAGACCGTGATCCCTGGTCAACTCGACTTGAATAGCAAGTGCGGTTCTGACCCTCTCTGTGTCGGCTGGGGTCGTCATATTGTTGGTTGGATCGTAATGTTATGGTTTGACACCGACCCCAAACGCAACGACACAAGAGAGTAGGATTCAGAGTTGCCAAATACGAGGGCTTGTTTATTTGGTACTAAGAATAAGAGAAACAGGGAAAGCAGGTCAAACAAGACAGGTACAATGATCAAGGGGCAATATTCTGCTGCTCTGCAGCTTCTCCCGTGAGGGTTGTCTTGGGAAGCAGGTGTTGACTTCTGAACCGCTCTGCAGAATCCTCTCGGCGGGTTCTCAGATGTTGTGGCGAGACCGAGAGAGGGAGAGAGGGAACGAGTCAGAGACAGAGCAGTCTTAAACGAGCAGGAGAACAGGGTGTACAATTCTTCGTGTTAACAACACAGTGAGCACAGTTCCAAACAGAGCCCAAGTGAATCTCTTCGTGTTAACAACACAGAGAGCACAATTCCAAAAACAGCCCAAGTGAAACTCTTCGTGTTAACAACACAGTGAGCTAACTCCAAACACAGTCCCAGTGAATATCTTCATGTAAACACACAGTGAATATCTTCATGTAAACACACAGTGAATATCTTCATGAAAACACACAGTCCAATTGTGAAATAATATCTTCGGTGTGAGCAAACACACAGTGGATATCTTCATGTAAACACACAGTCCAATTGTGGAATAATATCTTCGGTGTGAGCTAGCACACAGAGGGAGATGGTAGATCCCAAAATATCATTCCATAAAGGAACAAGCAAAAATAGATAAATGGCTGGGTGAGTGACTGTCTGACAAAAAGGTGGTAGTCTTCAGTGTAAGTTTACACACGAAAAACGGAATAGGTCAAGAACAGTCAAATAGATAACTCACCCAGACGAGATGCGTAATTGGAACTGGAACAACAGTGGAGGCGAGCGCGCGCCACGGGAGCAGGTATCCAAGCGAAGGCTTCTAGGAATTCCTGGAGAACAGCACAGAGAAAAAAGCAGCAGCAACAGCAACGGGGAAAAATATCCAGAGACAAATCAAGGCGACAAAACAAGACGATCCAACAACTTAGGGTGGGGAGAAACGGGGTATAAATAATGAGGGATCGATTGATTGAAAAGCGTGGGGAAGTGAGAGAACCAATCAGCGACGTCTCTGATGACGTCAACGGGGAGAAAGCAGTGACAGCTGGGGAATGTGATTGAAAAGCGTGGGGAAGTGAGAGAACCAATCAGCGACGTCTCTGATGACGTCAACGGGGAGAAACGTGTGAACGAGGGGATAGAACCAATTGACAGAAACTGAATGAAAACATAGCGAGGGTGGTTAAAGGAACAGAACGAGTGAGAGCGCAAGGACAGAAACCTCACAAAACAGTGTACTAGTTTTTTTCTCTCATACAGTAGATAACTTTGGATAGTACCTAAATAAATGGAGCTCATATAGTAGATAACTTAGGATAGCATCTACAGGAATGGAGCCAAACTGGACTCTTCATTCATCCCAGATGGAATACATCGATTTGAGCCGATGTCAATACAATATACAATATATAATTTACAACTCTGTATGGAACAAAAACACAGTACATTGGGGGTATCAGGTTGTAAGACCGTTCATTAATCAGTGTACTAGTTTTTGTTTATACAGTAGATAACTTATGATAGCTAAAGGAATGGAGTCAAATTGAACTCTTCATTCATCCCAACTGGATACATAGATTTGAGCCGATGAATCCATACACATTCCTGTTGCAAAAGCAGTTGTTCATGGTTGCCACCCCTTCTATTAAGAAAAACCATCTCTAGACCTATGCACTTGAGGTCATTAATTTTATGATCCATTTCGTTAAAATGTCGTGCGACAGGGGAATTAATGTCAGTCCGCTTTATATTGCTTCTGTGTTCGTTCAATCTGATTTTTTATTTGCGGGATGTCTGTCCAATATAGTATTTTTTACATGGGCAGAATAATAGATAAATTATGTGTGTGGAATTGCATGTTATTAGCGATCTGATCTTGTAATTCTTCCCGGTGTGGGAGTCGTGAAATGTGTTTGTTTTGATCATGTGGCTGCAAGATGTGCATGATCTACATGGGAAGCTTCCATGAATAAAAGGCTCTGGCTTTGAATACGAGTCCGCTCTAACAAGGCGGTCCTTCAGGTTTGTAGCCCTTTTATGTGTAAAGCTGGGAGGGTGTTGGAAGCGATCATTTAAAGTTCTATCCGATGATAGAATGTGCCAGTGTTTCATGACTGTGGACTTGATAACGTAACTAAATGGATCATAAGTAAGGACATAATTAATGGTGCCTGGTGTTCTGTTTCTTTCTTTCTTCCGGAATAGTTATTTTCTTTCAATTTGGTTTACAGTGGCCATGGCAGAGTTAAGACACTGCTTTGGGTAGCCCTTTTCATCAAATCGTCTCAACATATTTTCACTTTCGGAGTGGAACTCCTCTTGAGAGCTACAGATACGTTTGAGTCTGTATAGTTTACTTACAGGCAGGCTTTTCTTTAAAGGCACCGGGTGGTGACTAGAAAACTGTAGGAGATTGTTTTTATCCGTTGGTTTTCTGTAGATAGTTGTGGCAATTAGGTTATTAATTTGAGTTAGTTTTACATTTAGGAAGTGAATGGATTCTCGGCTCTTTTCCATACTAAAAGTGATGGATTCTACACAAGAGTTCAAATACGACAAAAAGGATGACAGCTCTATTTCGTTTCCTGACCAGACCATGAAAACATCATCGATAAATCGAACAAAGTATTTGATATAGGGTCCATACAACGCATTGTTGTAAATTAAGTCTTCCTCGAACTTACCCATAAATAAACACGCATAGGCGCATGCGGATTGGGATCCCATAGCAGACCCATATTCCTGTTGGTAATAGGTATTTTCAAACATAAATACATTTCTATTCAATGTAAATTTCATCAGTTCCATGATAAATTCATGTGGGGGCGTTTGGTCTGGGTGTTTACCTAGGAAATGGTTCAAAGCTTCTAGACCAGGGGTGGGCAATTATTTTTCCCGGGGGGCCGAATGAGCAACTGAAAATATGTTGGAGGGCCGGGCCAAAATTCCAAACTCAATTATGCATAATATACATTTAATTTCTATATAAAAAGCAGTAAATGGCATTGTTTTGACCCCTGGTAAGAGTGTATTTATGTGTATGTGTTATTATTTGGCAATTAAAGGTGAGGTTAGCTTTCAGAAATATCATTTATTCAAATAGAATTTATTTCCAAAATGATAAACAAAATGTGAAACATTAATAACAAAGGGCATGTATGAAAAAGTGCTATACAAATAAAGTTATTATTTTGAGTTTCATATACTATTGAAACAAGGATTTTCTTAGCTTTTTAAAGACATCACATCATCTTATAGCCAAAATAAACAAGACATGTCACTGAACTGTGTAAAGAAAAGTGTCCCAGTAGCCTTTTTTACTCTACATGCCTATATTAAACATTTTGTTATGGTTTGTAACCGACCCCAATCGCACAACACAAGACAGGTATGATGGTTTGCCAAGAAACAGATATTTATTGAACAACAGGGAAATACAGGGAAAAGGGCACTGTCCCTTTAAGGGAGAATCACAAATACAGGAATATAATATGAGGGGAAGGAAAGGTGCCTTTAAGAGGCGGGCAGGAAAAGGGAACACTAAGGGAAAGTAAGGGAACGCCTAAGGGAAGGTTAAGGGAACGCCTTGGGACAGAGGAACTAGAGACTAGGTAAACCAGGGACAAGGAGAACTAGGGAGAGAGGACTAGGGACTAGGAGAGCTAGGGAACAGGAGAAAACGGGGACTAGGGGAACTAGGGACAAGGAACTAGGTGGAACTAGAAGGGGAGAACTTGGGACCAGGAACTAGGTGGAACTAGAAAGGGAAGAACTAGGGAACAGGAACTAGGTGGAACTAGAAGGGGAGAACTTGGGACCAGGAACTAGGTGGAACTAGAAAGGGGAGAACTAGGGAACAGGAACTAGGTGGAACTAGAAAGGGGAGAACTAGGGAACAGGAACTAGGTGGAACTAGAAAGGGGAGAACTAGGGAACAGAGGGGACTGAGGCCCGCGGAGGCGGGCTGGGGAACAGGGAGGAACTGGGAGGACTGGTGGAAATCATCTGGGCCGCTCTGCAGGACAGAGGAGATAGTTAATGCACAAAAGGGAAAAAACAGAGCAGGTGCAGAACAGTCCAAATAACAAAGTGAACAAAGTAATAATATCTTCGTGTGACAAACACACAGGGGGAGATGTAAAGTCCAAAAATACTATTCTAAGTGAGAACCAAAAACAGAGGCAATACGCTGGGAGAGTGACATCACAATCTAAACTCACCCAGGCGTATGCGTAATGGTACAGGAAACGCAGCGGGAAGGGGGCAAGGGGCATTACGCTGAGTGAGTGACATCACAATCAAAACTCACCCAGGCGTATGCGTAAAGGTACAGGGACAGCAGCGGGAAACGGGGGCAAGGGCACTACGCTGAGTGAGTGACATCACAATCAAAACTCACCCAGGCGTATGCATAAAGGTACAGGGACAGCAACGGGGCGAGGGCATAGCCACCGGGTGGCTGGCTGTCGGAGCCGAGGAACAGAGTGCGCGCCACACCTTGGTGTGCGCGTCGGAACAGTGGCGGTGGCGAGGATGTCGTCCACCGGGTAGCCGCTGTCGGAGCCGAGGAACAGAGTGCGCGCCACACCTTGGTGTGCGCGTCGGAACAGTGGCGGTGGCGAGGATGTCGTCCACCGGGTAGCCGCTGTCGGAGCCGAGGAACAGAGTGCGCGCCACACCTTGGTGTGCGCGTCGGAACCGAGAGACGCCTCGGGGTGCGTCTGCGAGGAGGAGTGTGCCAAGCACGAAGGTCTGGAAGATGCGCGTCGGCGCGCTGAGGTCTGGAGAGCGTGCCAAGCTCGAAGGTCTGGAAGATGCGCGTCTGTGCGCTGGTACGGAGGAGCGTGCCAAGCTCGAAGGTCTGGAAGATGCGCGTCAGTGCGCTGGTACGGAGAGCGTGCCAAGCTCGAAGGTCTAGGAGATGCGCGTTGCGCGCTGGTCTGGAGAGCGTGCCAAGCTCGAGCGTCCTTGGAAGATGCGCGTTGCGCGCTGGTCTGGAGAGCGTGCCAAGCTCGAGGGTTCTTGGAAGATGCGCGTTGCGCGCTGGTCTGGAGAGCGTGCCAAGCTCGAGCGTCCTTGGAAGATGCGCGTTGCGCGCTGGTCTGGAGAGCGTGCCAAGCTCGAGCGTCCTTGGAAGATGCGCGTTGCGCGCTGAGGACTGGAGAGCGTCTGCGCTGGTCTGGATGTGCGTCAGGACGAACAGCTGCGCGGGGGTCTGCAGTGGAACGCTGGGGTGCCTCCCGTGGAAGTACAGGGAGCGCAGACCAGTCTCCCCCACAGGCAACGGCGACAGCTGGCGAAGGCTGGAGCAAACATCTCGACGCCGGAGAATGGAACAGCATAGGCAGACAGAGGATCTCCCGAAAGAGTCTAGATGTTTAGAGAATATGACTCGGCAAGTATACAACACGACCCCACGCCGAAACGAGGGGAAGAGCCCTGGTATTTAAAGCCCACAGGGGAACTAATTAGCCTGCCACCACAGGTGCGAGAGATAATAGAATATCAAACAGGTGTGGCCACTAAGGGTAAGGAACGAGAGGGTGGGGGCTAGAGAGAGTGAGTAGGGAATTCCTAACAGTAGGCTTAAAGAAGACAGAGAAAAGGTAGTGAGCAGCGGGCAAAACCTCACAGTACCCCCCCCTCAACGGGAGCCACCCGGCGACCCAAAACAAATACAGACAGAGTGGCAGGGGGCAAAACAAGAGGTACTGGCCAAGCCAGCAGGGGAAGCCACCACAAGAGTGGGGCTAGCAAAAGAAACAGGGTCGCCGAGGGGTAACTAGGGTAGCAGAGGGGCAACTGGGGGAACTGGTCTAGAGGAACTGGGTCTAGAGAACTAGTCTAGCGAACTGGGCAAGAGAACTGGTCTAGAGAACTGGTTTAGAGAACTGGTCTAGAGAACTGGTCTAGAGGAACTGGTCTAGAGGAACTGGGTCTAGAGAACTGGTCTAGAGCAACTGGTCTAGAGGAACTGAGGGGCAAGCAGGGTAGCTAAGGGGTAACCATGGAAGCACCGAGAAAGGGCTAGCAGAGGGAAGGTTAGCTGCCAGGGCACTGATAGCTACAGGGCCTATGCTAGCTGTACTGCTACATCAACATAGAGGCTGCGCAAGCTGCCGGAGCCAGGCTAGCAGAGGGAAAGGGTAGCTGCCAGGGCACTGATAGCTACAGGGCCTATGCTAGCTGTACTGCTACATCAACATAGAGGCTGCGCTAGCTGCCGGAGCTAGGCTGGCAGACAGGGCTGGACCAGCATGAGAGCACAAGCTAGCTGGAAGGACAGTCCTAGCAGTGGGATAAACTACACAAAAAAGTGGAGGCCATGCAGAGGGACCGGGTTAGCTGCTTGGGCCTGGCTAGCTACAGGGCCTATGCCAGCTGCAAGGCTGCATTAACATAGAGGCTGTGCTAACAGCCGGGGCCAAGCTAGCAGACCGGGGCCATGCAGAGGGAAACTGGGTTAGCCGCCAGGGCATGGCTAGCTACAGGGCCTATGCCAGCAGCAAGGGCTGCATAAACATAGAGGCTGTGCTAGCAGCCGGGGCTAAGCTAGCAGACAGGGGCTCTGCTGAGGGACTGGGTTAGCTGCCAGGGCATGGCTAGCTACAGGGGGGTCAAACAGGGCAAAACGGGAAGCAAACAGGGGAGCTAACCGGGGAGACTAACAAGCTAAACAGGGGAGTAACAGGCTAACAAGGGAGCTAAACAGGACTAACAGGGAAGCTAAACTGGGCAAACAGGGAAGCTAACAGGGCTAACAGGGGAGCTAGAGGGGAGACTAACAAGCTAACAGGGGAGCTAACAGGGCTAACAGGGGAGCTAGAGGGAACAAGAAAAAAAAAGGCAAACTCAACATACACCGTCTGTGCTGGCTGGGGTCGTCGATTTGGTGGGGTCGTACTGTTATGGTTTGTAACCGACCCCAATCGCACAACACAAGACAGGTATGATGGTTTGCCAAGAAACAGATATTTATTGAACAACAGGGAAATACAGGGAAAAGGGCACTGTCCCTTTAAGGGAGAATCACAAATACAGGAATATAATATGAGGGGAAGGAAAGGTGCCTTTAAGAGGCGGGCAGGAAAAGGGAACACTAAGGGAAAGTAAGGGAACGCCTAAGGGAAGGTTAAGGGAACGCCTTGGGACAGAGGAACTAGAGACTAGGTAAACCAGGGACAAGGAGAACTAGGGAGAGAGGACTAGGGACTAGGAGAGCTAGGGAACAGGAGAAAACGGGGACTAGGGGAACTAGGGACAAGGAACTAGGTGGAACTAGAAGGGGAGAACTTGGGACCAGGAACTAGGTGGAACTAGAAAGGGAAGAACTAGGGAACAGGAACTAGGTGGAACTAGAAGGGGAGAACTTGGGACCAGGAACTAGGTGGAACTAGAAAGGGGAGAACTAGGGAACAGGAACTAGGTGGAACTAGAAAGGGGAGAACTAGGGAACAGGAACTAGGTGGAACTAGAAAGGGGAGAACTAGGGAACAGAGGGGACTGAGGCCCGCGGAGGCGGGCTGGGGAACAGGGAGGAACTGGGAGGACTGGTGGAAATCATCTGGGCCGCTCTGCAGGACAGAGGAGATAGTTAATGCACAAAAGGGAAAAAACAGAGCAGGTGCAGAACAGTCCAAATAACAAAGTGAACAAAGTAATAATATCTTCGTGTGACAAACACACAGGGGGAGATGTAAAGTCCAAAAATACTATTCTAAGTGAGAACCAAAAACAGAGGCAATACGCTGGGAGAGTGACATCACAATCTAAACTCACCCAGGCGTATGCGTAATGGTACAGGAAACGCAGCGGGAAGGGGGCAAGGGGCATTACGCTGAGTGAGTGACATCACAATCAAAACTCACCCAGGCGTATGCGTAAAGGTACAGGGACAGCAGCGGGAAACGGGGGCAAGGGCACTACGCTGAGTGAGTGACATCACAATCAAAACTCACCCAGGCGTATGCATAAAGGTACAGGGACAGCAACGGGGCGAGGGCATAGCCACCGGGTGGCTGGCTGTCGGAGCCGAGGAACAGAGTGCGCGCCACACCTTGGTGTGCGCGTCGGAACAGTGGCGGTGGCGAGGATGTCGTCCACCGGGTAGCCGCTGTCGGAGCCGAGGAACAGAGTGCGCGCCACACCTTGGTGTGCGCGTCGGAACAGTGGCGGTGGCGAGGATGTCGTCCACCGGGTAGCCGCTGTCGGAGCCGAGGAACAGAGTGCGCGCCACACCTTGGTGTGCGCGTCGGAACCGAGAGACGCCTCGGGGTGCGTCTGCGAGGAGGAGTGTGCCAAGCACGAAGGTCTGGAAGATGCGCGTCGGCGCGCTGAGGTCTGGAGAGCGTGCCAAGCTCGAAGGTCTGGAAGATGCGCGTCTGTGCGCTGGTACGGAGGAGCGTGCCAAGCTCGAAGGTCTGGAAGATGCGCGTCAGTGCGCTGGTACGGAGAGCGTGCCAAGCTCGAAGGTCTAGGAGATGCGCGTTGCGCGCTGGTCTGGAGAGCGTGCCAAGCTCGAGCGTCCTTGGAAGATGCGCGTTGCGCGCTGGTCTGGAGAGCGTGCCAAGCTCGAGGGTTCTTGGAAGATGCGCGTTGCGCGCTGGTCTGGAGAGCGTGCCAAGCTCGAGCGTCCTTGGAAGATGCGCGTTGCGCGCTGGTCTGGAGAGCGTGCCAAGCTCGAGCGTCCTTGGAAGATGCGCGTTGCGCGCTGAGGACTGGAGAGCGTCTGCGCTGGTCTGGATGTGCGTCAGGACGAACAGCTGCGCGGGGGTCTGCAGTGGAACGCTGGGGTGCCTCCCGTGGAAGTACAGGGAGCGCAGACCAGTCTCCCCCACAGGCAACGGCGACAGCTGGCGAAGGCTGGAGCAAACATCTCGACGCCGGAGAATGGAACAGCATAGGCAGACAGAGGATCTCCCGAAAGAGTCTAGATGTTTAGAGAATATGACTCGGCAAGTATACAACACGACCCCACGCCGAAACGAGGGGAAGAGCCCTGGTATTTAAAGCCCACAGGGGAACTAATTAGCCTGCCACCACAGGTGCGAGAGATAATAGAATATCAAACAGGTGTGGCCACTAAGGGTAAGGAACGAGAGGGTGGGGGCTAGAGAGAGTGAGTAGGGAATTCCTAACAGTAGGCTTAAAGAAGACAGAGAAAAGGTAGTGAGCAGCGGGCAAAACCTCACACATTTAATGTTTTCAGAACTGTGCAAAAAAAAGAAAAAAATATATCAAGTGTCCCATTTCACTTGTTATATTTCCACATTTTAGTGTTCTTCAGCTTCTTTTTTTTTCATTCAGTGTGATAAATCCAGTCTCTGTTGAGCTTTAACAAGTCCATCAAAGTCAGGTTGCATGTCTGAGGTGGAGATGCGAAGCACAGCTGCCAGATGTTCATCAGTGAGAGAGGATCTGTACCTGGACTTGGTAAACGTCATGACTGAGAATGTCTGTTCACATATAGGTGGATCCAACATAGGAGAACCAACATCTTCTGAGCATGTCTCCTCATGTTTGAAAAGTTCTCCTCCTTGTGTGTAGAACTCTAGCAGTGATGCTGACTTAAAGTGCTCTTTCAGTAGTGAATCAGACTGCAGGTCAATGAGTTCAAGCTGAACATCAGTGGGTGCACTATCAACACTGCAGGTAAAGGGAGAGGAAACCAGCTGCATTTCATCCTCAACCTTTTTGAAATCTTGAAAACGCCTTGAAAATTCATCATGCAGTGCTCCCAACATGGATGAGTACCTGTGCCGGTGATCAGCTGATGGTTTGACTTCTTTCAGGGTTTTCATGTGTTTGAGATTGTTGCTGCCTAGTTGCCTTGAAATGAATTGCAACTTTGTCATGAAGGCTTTCACATGGCTATGCATTTCATGAGCAAAAATGCCCTTGCCCTGCAGTTGTGTGTTCAGTAGGGATGGGTACCATTCACATTTGAACCGATACGGTACCGGTACCTGTGAATCGATACCGGTACCCAACGGTACCTTTTTTCTGTACTTTAGTCTCTAAAAATGTTATCTACCTACCTCAGTTGTGAAAAAAATAATCCAAACTTCAAATAACCACACTTTCGACCGTTTTCGGCTTGCCCCGACTGCTTTGTTGTTGAATCAAGTCAAATCCTAGGTAAGCGTATATTGTGCGTGTGAACGTTGACATGAAAAGAAAAAAGTAAAAAAAAAAAAAAATATATATATATATTAAAAAAAATATTTTTTTTATTTTTTTTTTATTTTTTTTTATTATCATGTAATCTTTCGCGGGCCGGTCAGAATCATCCCGCGGGCCGTATCCGGCCCGCGGGCCGTACAATGCCCAGGTCTGTTCTAGACCAAGGTTGTGGTTAATGTTGGAATATAGCGAAGTAACGTCTAGGGTTACAAGAATATCACTGTCACCAATATTTCTGACTAAATCTAGTTTAGATAGAAAGTCAGAGGTATCTTTTATATACGAGGGAAGTTTCCAAACCAGTGGTTGGATGTGATAGTCTACAAACTTGGAGGCATTCTCTGTGAGGGACCCTCTCCCCGAGATTATTGGTCGGAGTGGAGGGTCGTTTGGACATTTGTGCACCTTGGCTAAACCATAGATGACAGGTGTGATAGGGAACTCATCCACCAGGAATTTTGCTTCTTTTGCAGTGACCCATTTATTTTCTTCAACTCTTTTGATTATCTGTTTCAATTCTTGGTTGTAGTTATTCCTGGGATTCAGTAAAATTCTCTTATAATATTTGGTGCCAGTTAACATCTCTTTTTTTCACTGTATCTAGACGTATCCATTATAGAGATTCCCCCGCCTTTGTCACAAGCCTTAATGGTGATATTTCTATTCTTGGCTAGTTGGTCTGCAGCCTTTCTTTCGGTTTGAGAGACGTTTTTTCTCTTGCTATTAATCAGTTGTTCGCTTTCCACAAACTGATTCTCAACTTCATCCTCTACCAGTCTACAAAAGGCATTAATAGAGTGATTGTTGACCATAGGGTTAAAAGTGCTTTTGGGTCTGAACACTTTAACACTGGGATCTGGTAAGACCTTGGATTCAGAATTAGCAAAAAAAGTTTTCAGTTTAACATTTCTGAAAAAACGGAACATTTCTTTTTTTATAGTAAACGAATCAATGAATGGTGTTGGAACAAACGACAGTCCCTTGGTCAATACCTGTTTCTCAGTGTCAGTGAGAAGAGAGGTTGAAGATGAGATTTTCGGGTGGTGGTCTCACCACCTGCGTTGGCCCCAATTCCTCCCTCTCCCTCTGCCTCCCCTTGCCCCTCTTTCCGCGCCGGGTGCGGGCCACATGTCGTGTGGATCTTCCTGTTCTCTGTCGCGTAGTCTCTGCAAGGATCTTGTCGGGGGTCCGGGCTGTCTCCGCCCGAAAAAACGGCGTTGTTGTGGAGCCTGTCCCTGGGATCGCTCGCTGCCAGAGGTGTCTGACCAGTCGCTGGGTGGATGGGTTTTCGTGGGGCGGGGTCGCGGTCGTTCTTGTAGTCGGTGGTATCCCTTCTGAATTTGGAGAGTTTCATCTCCAGTATCTCCTGTTTGTATTTGGTCATCTGAGCCCCGATGTCTTGGATAAGGGCTTCGTAGTCGGCTGTGCTGCAGGCGGCCTTGGTTTCCTCAGACTGCCGTTCAATTGAGGATTTCACTGCGGGTAGCTCATCTTTGGTGTGTCTGATGATGAGTAACATCAAGTCCTTTGAGCAGTGGTTGAGTATCTCACACCATTTTTGGCAAAATTCTTCGTTCTCTCTCCCGATGGTCGGTTCCAGATGTACCCTCAGGCCTCTGGGGATCTTACCGGCCCGGTAGTATTCGCTCAATGTCTTTGCGTGAGACTCTAGTCGAGCTTCTTTTTTGTGGGTATGGAGAAGGTTGAACTTCATCTCGTTGGTGTTCAACCCCACTGGTTGAGTATCACTGGTCATGTTGTCACCGGGGACGAGGATATCGTCAATGTCCCCCGGGGCGAATGTAAAAGATTTTTCGCTCTTACGTTGGTAAGTTTGTTGATTTCTTCGAAAACAGACATTCTTCTGGTCGGCAGCAAGTGGCAAAAAATTAGCAATTTTAGTAGAAAAAGGGGGTAGACACAAATTGTAAACACACACACACAGAGAATCAAGCAAGTTATAGTCATTCATTTGCAGATAACAGAATACAAAGATATATGAATATCTTTAACATTTCCCTCCTGTTTATCAAAAATGGATGATAACACTGTAGTTTGTCCATCAGTTACCTACATCTGCTTACGCTTTTCTGCAGGAACATCATTGTTTTTACAGTTCGTCGCCATCCTTAGCACATTCTAAATCATATTCCGGTGGGGGCGTGTCTTCATCTAACTGTTGCTATGTAATTGCAGACCATTCCAGAAAACATCTTTCTCATCATGTTTTTTATCAGAGGGAAAATGCATGCAGTAAATACACATAGGATTATCATAATGGCTATCAGGAACATGAATACCTTCATCAACAGTGCCTGCCACCCCCCGTCTACCAACCAATTGAACCAACCTTGACCAGTAACATGATCCTTAGCCATTACTCTCTGTAACTCTCTCAGTCGGTCCATTGCATCGGTCATGTTTTTGGAGTGCACGTCGTCTGTGATATATATACAGCATGTAGTTCCTATCAGTACACAGGTGCCCCCTGAGGAAGCAGTGATTAAGTCGAGAGCCATCCTGTTCTCCATAACCACTGTGCGAATAGCATCTATTTCGTGGCTCTGGAGTGAGTTTACTTTGAGGGAAGAGTTAATGTACAGCCCAAGCCTATAGTCCATAGTTTCAATCCGTAGGATGTTTTTTAAGACACCCATTTGTGGGAAGAGGGTTAGTACTGCTTTGGTGCCATCAGACCAGTGTTTAAACTTGTCCGGTACATCAGAACCCCACACAGCGTCATGAGGTTTCAAAGGCTGCTCTGAACCTCTCTTGTGTCTATTCTTAGTGACAGGTCGTTCCCCTGGCTCCAGGAAGAACGTATGATCAGTCACATATATGGGCGTGCAGGTGCCTGTCCAATACTTTGGCAGCAAGGGGTAAGCGCTGTCTCCGCACAGCCACCATCCTCCCTGCACCCAAAAGGTTCCTTTTGATACCCCTGAGAGGTCCACTGGAGCGCCGTCTCCGTGAACCACAATTTGGTCACAATTGGTGGTATTCCCCATGGGAATATCACCAATTGCCTGGTGATAACATATTGGGTGATTTGCACCTTTTGTATCAAGGACAACACGCTGGGGCCTAATTTTTTCAGAGGTTTTCTTCCAGTTGATCCAAAAATAGCAGACCAATAGCGCTGCTGTACTGAACAACAGGCTGCCTAGTGGTACATGTAGTTTTTTTTTTTATGACATTAAAAACCCTATAACTACCTTGTTTCAACCAAAAATGCAGTTGTAGCTGGTCCATCAAAGTCTCTCCGATGATTAAACCCATTTGCGTCCTGTCAGGCGTCAATTTGGATCAAGGAAATAGCTTTCTGCACTCGTCAAAACTCCTTGTAGTGGATCAGAAGTAGGGGAACGTTACCTGCCGTGACGTCACAGCACTGATAGCATCTGATAAGCTTTTTGATTGGCTCCATACATGTTATTCGTGCGTGGACATTTTAACCCTTTCTGAGTGGAATTTCCGGCGTCAAATGTGTAAGATCCTGATCAAACTGGCCAGTATCACGTCTTCGTCTGTTTGGCTCTCCATCCAATTCCTCTGCGTTGTGTACTTTTAATGGTCCTGACGTCTACGACACTGGCTGATAAGATCCTATCTCCCCCGTTAGTGCAATCCATAAACCATACTAATTCTCCACCTCCGTAAGAATTCGACACTTCGACACCGTGAAATACCTTATGAGGAAAAGCGTTGTTTTATTGCTATAAACAGAACCTCATAATCAGATGTTATCAGATGTTATCAAATTGTATCGTCCTTGAAGAGTCTATTCTAATGATCTTTCGGTGTGTTCGTCTATCGTCCTTTTGTTATTCAGTCCAATAGTGTTCAGGCCTGGTCTTTAGCCTAACCCTCCTCGCGTTAGCCGAAGCTAGTGATGATGTGGCATTCTTCCTCCCCCCCCCCCTCTCAATGAGAGGAGAGAGTGTCTTCTGTGTGATCTTAGTCCTACTCGCTCTTGGTCAGATTCTAGTCTGCCTTACACCCGGAAACACCGTTCGACTTATAGATCTTCGTCGTCACAACGACAGCCCACCCCTTTCTGGTTGTCATGTGCCGCGTTGTCATGACAACTGCGTTAATAACCTTTCACACCATTAAACGTTTCATTCACTGTTGCATTAAAGAGGTCACCCCTCTCCCTCCTGCTCTGGGAGACACTCTCTTATCTCAGATGTTCTTACAAGGAATGTCAACAAACACCCTGCTCAGTGTGGTGCTCACTCGCTCTGAACCAACCTCTGCTAAGCCAAACACATTTCTGCCCTCTCTGACCTGGCACTGTTAGATGCTACCATCTTCCATGCACATTTCTCACCGTTTTAGCTGTGGTCACCTCCCCCCAATCTATACATCACATACATTGAAAAAGCACCCCAAATCCTTCAAATGGAAAAAAATAAATAATGAATATAGATACCAATGATGTAAACTACCCATAATTGAAGAGTAGGGTTTAACCTGCAAGTGGGCCTTTAAGCAATCGGAAAAAAACTGTATTGTGTGTTTCATTATATACATATGTCTCAGTTTTCTCATAAAGAAAAGATTAGCTTTTTGGGTATTTTCCTGCCTTTGGTCCGCTTTGCATTCACATCTCAAATGAACCGCAGCAGGGTTCACTTGCAAGAGTGAATGAGCTTTCACACCACCCCAAACCAACCGGACTATCCGAGGAAATTAACCAGGGTTTGATTAAAGCTTATTATAGTGTAGAAGGGTGGATTATCCCTACTTTATGAGAGTAGATGTGCACTGTCACCAGGTAGTGGGAACACAGCAGATCTGGATCCGGCTGAGTCCCCGACTGTAGTGTAGGGGTATTAGAATTGGGATTTAGCAGAGGAAGCGGATGGGGCCTAGGGTTTACTAACCTAGGGGTGCTGCGCTGGTCCTTCTTGCCCTCCAGGGCGACTTACAGTAATTCTGTCCAGAACACCTGCCCCAATGATACATAGGCCGTGAATGAGAAGGGGTTAAGCAGTACTGCACATTAATCGAAAGGAAGGGGTTAAACAATAATGCACATTAATTGACACACACACAGTGATCCCATTTGTACGCCTCTCCTTTTATATACGTTGGGCATGCAATCAATACAAGGCACAATGCATGGCACTTAGATCTTACACTCTACAGTAATGAAACAGGTCCCCGTAAGGGTTAAGATACTTTTCATTCACCCGTAGGTAGAGAGAGAGAGGGTACTGGCGAGCTCCGCGAGCTATTCGATGGATGGGAAAGATTATTATTATACACACGTGCTGTCTGCACAACTTAACCACACAACACATGTAACCAGAAAATACAGTGGGCCCACAGTTGAAACAAAAGTCCTATCTAAACCGGCATTTCCCAAAACAACAAACATCGGGGCGCCCCTAGTCACTGGTGCACGTGCCAGTTCAATGTATCTATTCTCTTCGCCCTTAGAGGGCACGCTCTCGAAAAGGAGAATGTTCGCCGATAAAGTTCCAGCGCTCGGAGCGCTAACAGTACCTGGCTTGAGTGTACCAACCGAGTGCTGGCCTGCTCCCGCAACGAATGTCCGTGCCACGAGATGGCCGTCGAACGGTCCCGTGGTTGTCACCTGTGATAGCAAGGGGCTGGCTGGGCTGATGTTTAGGCAGGCGAAAGCTGGACTGGCTGTCGGCTAGGAGAATGCTGGAGGCGGGTGCGGTCCGGCGACGTCTGTTGCGGTGTCCGCTGCAGGGCTGGGAGACGGTGGGTTGACGCGCGAGCTAACTGTGCTACTAGGCCTATACTTGAAGCTAAGCTTTGGGTCGGTGCGACCCCCTAGCCTTCCGCCTATACTTTACTAAACGCAGCGCGTGCAATATCCACAGCACACTCCGGCAGTAGAACGTCTTCTTCTTGGTTCAAATATACCCTAAGCACTATACTGGGAAGCTAACCTGTCGCATACGACGTTACTATCCCGCACCGTGACGGGAGTCGTATTTTGCGTGTCTTTAGTATCGGGAGCTCCTGCTCCACATGTCTGCTTGCTTCAATGGAAAACGACGAACAGGTCGTCCCGCTGTAAGAGCCCCACCTTCAGCCAGCCTCTTCTTCACCTGTTGCCACCAGCCCAACGTCACACCAGCTCCCCCTGGTGACAGTCCAGTTACACAACGTTATCGTGAACACAGTAGAATTAGAGTTAGACACATTGAATTATGGTTAGACATATTCAGGTGTCTACAATAGTTTATCACAGTATCATGAGCATGTCTTTGTCAGTGGGCTCCAGGTGCTGCTGCATTAAAGTGCACATCTTCAATACCTATCTGTACTATTTAAAAGCACAGTGCAGGACACACTCAAAGGTTATCGCACCTCAGAGATGGCAGTGGACATGTATGACAGGCCAAAGGCCATATGTAATGGCCTTGGGATTGAGGAACATACTACCAGCCAAAGGAGGAAGCAGAAAATATCCAATCCAATATATCCAATCCAATATCCAACTACTGCCAGAGGAGATCACAGTTGCAAAGTGTTTCCTGACCAGGACAGGCAGAGATGCCTTTCAGGACACAAAAAAAAAGTCTACAAATCGGTGAATGAAAGAATTATAGGATCAATTGAAAACTACTACTTACTAAAATGGATGTTTAAAAGTACTAAAAACCAACAAAAAATACCAAACACTAACAAACATTCAGCACAGACAATGGGGATGCTGCCATCTTAAAAAAATAATTATAATAATAAATAAATGTAATTTTTTATTTTTTTTAAAGCTCCGGGGCTATGAGAAAAACATTCGGGGCTGAAGCCCCGGAAGCCCAGGGCTAACAACGCCACTGGTGGGTCACCTGCGACCACTACCCTTCCATCGGGGATCGAAACGGGTGATCTTGTACCAGAAGCTACTACTACAGAGACTACTGAAACCGAACCGGAGATTGAAGAATCGTCAGATTCGCCAGAACCAGGGCCCAGTAACCTTGCGGCGAAACAAAGAAGAGATCTATTACAGCTATGGATAATCAATGTAAAATTACTAGCTATATGCTCGCTAGCCACGCGTCCCCTCCCCCCCTACCCAACCCCCTCCAATGTACAGTTTCTTCCCGCTCAAATGTATATACTATTTGTAAACTCTTTTTGTACTCATAAACAGTACTGTATATTTGTAGATCTGGTATGTCATAAATGTCTAGATGTAACAGTACTGTCTATAGATCCGTATGTCATGTATGTCATATGTTATGATGAATTGATGTAAACAAGACTAAATGAAATAATGTTTGTCGTGACAATTATGCAAATTCACTTTACACAATTATGTAAATCACAGTTTAGCCCATATAGTGAGAATAATTACGAGTCACAGCAATAATATAAAAACAGAGTCTTACCTTAAGGTGTATTTGAAGAAAGTTTTATTAAAGATACCGACAATTCTTATGGTAACTGAGTCTCTGGGTCTCTGCTAATCAGAGATATTGCATCATTACCTCTGCCTGGTGCAGCTACGTCCAACAGAGATAACTATCTGTTTCTTAGCTGACTACCTCCAGTGTTCCATTAACTTCTGGAGGAGAGACTGCCAAAACATACAATAACATCAGCTTTTATAACAAACAGAAAGAGGAGGGTTTTCTTATTGTAGCGACCTGAAAATAGTCTATTATTCAGATGTGCTAACTTGCCTTTTACCTCCCCTTTGTACACCAAGACATTCGAATTGGTTTCATTGATATTTGCACGAACAATGACACAACAATCAACGAACAATGACTCCTTTCTTTCCATCACTGGAAGATGGATTATAAATGACACTACTGGATCATATTCTGCAGTCCTCTTTCCCTTGTGACTGGCAGGCGGGACCAGCAGGGGGCAGTAGCAGGCAGAGAGTGTCGGAGGGAGATGGAAGGAGATATATGGCAGCGGAAGGAGAGAGACGTTCTCTTCGGCTTTGGACTTGGCCGTGAACGGTCGCAGTAGGCGGGCGTGTGCTTTGGAATAGCCCCGTTGAAGAAGTGAAGCTGGAGAGCCCCGTGAGATAGCCACGGGTGATAGGAGGTACTTGCTAGTGGACACGATATCCTAGCAGTACCAGCGATAGTGTGTGAACAATTAGTGCAGAGACAGGCACTAACAATCGGGTTATAATAGTTACAGTGAGCGGTATAGGTAGAGTGCGGCTAATAATATATCTGAGTTCACAGTAGTCGGGTTATAGCAGTTACTGTGCCGGTATAGTGTGCGAGCCAGATACGGGCGTGGATCTGCAAGCAGTCTGCCCGGGCGTCAACAGCTGTCTGCACCGGCGTTCTACAGCAGACCTGCTCCTGGCTGCCTGCAGGACACGGGAGTTCTTTCCCACCAGCAGAGGTCGTCATCGCCCAGCACAAGCTCAGCCAGCACTGCCTCTCTGCCCAGCTCCGCCTGCTAGCACCTGCGACGGGAGCATTCGACGCCATCTTGCCACCAGGACGGTGGTGGAGTGGCGCGGCCGCCATTTTGGTAGAGTAACATTAGGGCTTCGGTGCCCAGGATCTATTGCACGTTACACAGTGTGGTGCGGCCTGCGGGCGAAGTTAGCATTGCTAACTACAGACCCCAAACATTACATGCCGGCATTAGCATAGGGCTTTTGTTTTGGGTAATTGTGGGTCCACACTTTTGTTTTATTTCCTTTTCTTTGAGCGTGATAACATGTGTGTGTATTAATATTTTCCCATTCAATTAACCCTTCCCTGTGGGGAAGTTACAGACCTGGTGCATTATAGTTAAAGCCTTTGGAGGTATTATTCTGGCCGTATAATCAAAGCCTGTTGAGGTATTATACAGGGTGCAGACCCAGACGTGGGTGATGAGTCAAACACAGTGAAGTATATTATCCCTGATATTAACCCAGAGGTGGGTGTATAATATACGTGTTTATGAGGTATTGAGTTACACACCGGAGCTATAGTAGGACTTCAGTCCAGTAGACCACTCCTATAAAATAATTGTAACTGACAGTATAATTAATATAAAGACTTGAATGGGGTTCTGTGTGCGTGTCCATTCCTGTGCCCAGCATTAACTCTTTTGGTGTGGGTAACGTATATATGATTAACCCCTTCCTACCCAACTCTCCCCTTTTCATTGTAAGGTTTCTAGGGTCATTGAGGGAGGGTACTGCTTGCGGGGGGAACTCAGAGTATTTAATTACAATTCAGTCACGAGGTGTGGGAGGGCTTAAGGAGCAACTGAGGGGAGTGGGAGCGTGTTGGGGAGTACTGCTGACCGCCCTGCTGCAGGGAAGGAAGACCAGAGTACCAGACCAGGTTGGTAAATCCCGGGCCCCATCCACTCACACTACCAGCCTCCAGTCGACGCCCCAGGCCCAAAGACGAGGGTGCAGTCAGACAGAGTTCTACTGTGTCCAGCTACCTCCTGACTGCCAGCAACCGTTCCCACGAAGCAGGGATAATCCACCCTGCTACATTATCATACAAATCTGATCTTAACCAATCAATGACCCTTGTGTCATTTATCCTGTGGGTTATTGGACATCTGATTCATGATGTAAATTATCCTTAATCCAATCAGCTTGGATGCTCTGCCCCTTATCCCAAAAGCAAATCTCGTATCAGTTTGACACAGAATTCAACATGTTGTCAACACGATGACATGGCACTTCAGAATAAAATTTTGCATCAACAACATGGCATGACACGACATTATTCATAAATCACATGATACTTGTTATTGACAGGCATGGCCTCAAGTGACCTTCAATATGACCTGATCGTGTCCTAGTGGAGGGATATGGTATTACAATAAATTAATATTAATATAACAGTGTTAATTATGCATATTCTTCTACCACATGTTCAATCAATCAGCCTACTTGTAGCGAGTTGTACGCACACACACACACACACACATTTTAAGCTAGCAAAAAAAAAAGTACGCCTTGAGAACCCACATGGCTCTAACCAAAATGCCACTGAGCTGATTAATGTGGTTTACAATTAGCCTCATTTCTTTCTATCTTTTTATCCCCAAAGGCAAAACTCCAAGGACACAGACAGGATCGACTGAAAAGAAAGCTTCCTGCTGACACACAGGTAATCATTAGGGATGTCCGATATTATCGGCCGATATCGGCAGTAAAATGTGATATCGGAAAATATCGGTATCGGTTTAAAAAAAAGAAAAAAAACAATAACAATATTTGTTATATATATATCCAGTGAAATTATTAGTTACCTGAAATTATTCAGTTTTTGGGGGGGGGGGGGGGGGGGACCCTGCATATATCGGTATCGGTTGATATCGGTATCGGAAATTAAGAGTTGGACAATATCGGGATATCGGTAAAAAAGCCAATATCGAGCATCCCTAGTAATCATCATTAGTTTCAATTGCAAATCTATCATGAGGTTGATGTGGCCACTGTATCTCACTTTATATACAAATGTGTATTACATATGACTGGGCCATTGGCTCTGGTATTTCCATTGTCACTGTATAGTTTCATGTCTAAATTGTTTGGGGGTAGGCAGGGAGGTGCACTGGTGTGCAGAGTAACCCCATTCACAGGGGTTACTTACATCTGCCCACAAGCAAACACTGGTATTCAACATAAAATGTCAGACTACCTTGGTGAACTGATTAACTCAGATCTGATCTTAACTGCCATTTAAATACAATTCTGATTCGACAGATCCAGCATGCAATCGAGGAAGACATCAAGATCAAGAAAAGGATCCTAGACATGTTTGAGGCATCGGAGTTGCGGTCAAATGAAAACATGAACATGATGGCAACGACCCTAGAGACACTGACCAGGTCCATTGCAGATGGATTTTCGATGAGACAAGCCAGTATGCATCCACCTCCATTTTTCAACATGCCATTCCCACAGTGGCGGACTGGGACACAAATTCAGCCCGGGACATTCAGACGCACCAGCCCACACACCGGCCCACGCACCTGCCCACGCACCGGCCCCGAAACCGGCCCACACAACGGGCGTTATGAAACACTTGTCCAGTATTAAACAACCCAAGGCTGTGGCTAAGGAGTCAACATCAGGGAGACCAAATCTACACACCGCCCCTAGATGTGCACTCATGCACAGTGCACACACACACACACACACACAGACACACACATACATATACCGTTACTTCCCGTCATTGGCATATGTTTTTTTTTTACTAACATCTTAGTGCCTCGAGATCATTAGCCTAGGGATTAAGGATACATGAAGTATTAACTACACCATAATAATATTGAGGTTTTGATCCATAGAAAGTAGGGATGTCCGATATTATCGGCCTACCGATATTATCGGCCGATATCGGCATTAAAATGTGATATCGAAAAATATCGGTATCGGTTTTAAAGAAATAATATTTTATTTACATTTCTATAACCTTTATTTACCCAGGCAAGCAAGTAAGAACCAATTCTGATTTTATTAATTGTCAAAAGTATGCATAATGTTGTGTTAATTCCACAACAAGAGATATGTAATGTTAATTACCTGAAATTATTCCATTTCTTGGGGCGGGAAACCCTGCATATATCGGTATCGGTTGATATCGGTTGATATCGGTATCGGAAATTAAGAGTTGGACAATATCGGTATATGTAAAAAAGCCAATATCGAGCATCCCTAATAGAAAGGTCTGTGCTACACAATTTCAGTTAGATTGGATTTATTGTCCTTTAATTTGGCACTCATGACATTAGTTGCTTGCCGTTAATCAACATTGAAAGACCCCCCACTTCCTCCCAGACACCCATTCCAAGAGCCTGTTTTCTCTCTCTCTCTCTCTCTCTCTCTCTCTCTCTCTCTCTCTCTCTCTCTCTCTCTCTCTCTCTCTCTCTCTCTCTCTCTCTTTCTCTCTCTCTCTCTCTCTCTCTCTCTCTCTATGTATGTGTCTCTCTGTGTGTGTGTGTCTCTCTCTCTCTGTCTCTCCCTCTCTCTGTGTGTCTCTCTCTCTGTGTCTCTCTCTCTCTGTCTGTCTGTCTGTCTGTCTGTCTGTCTGTCTGTCTGTCTGTCTGTCTGTCTGTCTGTCTGTCTGTCTGTCTGTCTGTCTGTCTGTCTGTCTGTCTGTCTGTCTGGACTGGGCGCTCTCTCTCCCCTCAGGGTCAGCTGTGCTGGATTGGGCGCTCTCTCTTTCCTCAGAGTCAACTGCATAAGAAGAACATCAGCAATCAATAATAATGGCTTGAATTCATACAGCGTTTTTCAGCCTTTTGAAAACACCCAAAGTAGTAGTAGTAGTAGTAGTAGTAGTAGTAGTAGTAGTAGTAGTAGTAGTAGTAGTAGTAGTAGTAGTAGTAGTAGTAGTAGTAGTAGTAGTAGTTTATTCAGTCATCATCTCACACAATACAATATACCCCATCATTTAACAATATTTGATTTTACAGTGACTGAAAAGGTACAGACTGAAGCATAATGCTTATACATGCCTGTCCTATATTCTTAACAAATATTTAAAAAATTGGCGGCTACGTGGCGTAGTGGGCAAGGCGCTCGCCACAAATACTGGAGACGCTGGGCTCGCCTGTTCGAGCCCAGCGCTCCACATTGCTTTCAGTTTAGCTGGTCGTTCATACTAATACACATTGGCCGTATTAGGGGGTGGGAAACTGATGGGTGGGGATTGGGCGTTGTGGACAGCGACTCCTACAGGTCGGTTGGTGTGCCTGCGCAGTAGAATCAGGAAGTGTCGGGGGCAGCGTGAGCCTCCCACGCGTTACTCCTCGCCACTGAGAGATCGAGCTGCGCAGGTGAAAAGATGCGACTGCTGTTACCTCAAGTACCGGAGGGGACTTGTGCTATGTATGACTTAGTCCACATTGCAGCCGGCTTGTGGGAGGCAAGAAACAGCGTTCGTGACAGGGGAGGGTTGAATTGGATGATACGAAATTGGGATGGGAGAAAATGTCGAAAATGGGAGAAAAAGTGGATAAAAAAAAACAAAAATTAAAAAAATTAAGACTCCAAAACAGTATTCTAAAAGAAAATAGCAAAAGAAAACAGTATCACCCCTGTAGTTTTCAAAAATAGCTTTACAAATTTTTCTTAAAAACCAAAAGCGAATTACTCATTCTTAACTGTATATCAGCATTGTTCCACAAAGCGCTTCACAGAAACCATCAAGCATTCACACTCACACAGTCATACACTACTGGTGGTTGTGAGCAGCATCAGCAAACACAGCTGCCCTGTGGCAGACTGACGGAATCATGTCTGCTAATCAGCGCCAACCACCATCAACAACCTTCATAAATACATTCAACATTAATGGAATAGGCTAACTACCAACTTAGCTGTAGCAGTTAGCTGTTATATGCAATCACATATGTTTAACTATGGGGTAGTAGTTGACCTAGTTGTTAGCTTAAGCTAGTTAGCTGTGGTTATTTACAAACATGTAGATGAGACTAATCATATACAGATCGAGAACATGGCTAACAGTTGGGAATTCTAAGGTACATCTTATTTAAGCATGTAAAATGGCAACTAATCAATTCAATCAATTAGATTACCAATATTATATCAACATGAAAATTTGGAAGGGAACATAATAGTATTTTATTTTAGTATTTACTATTATAATATTAGTAGCCGATTAATTTGCAGCCCGTCCTAGGTTCTGATTGGCTCTCTAGGTTAGCACTTTAGCTTCTGATGCTGTGGTGGGCACTAGTCCTAACATTGCTAACTAAACTTTTAGTCAGAGAAAAAACTTCACGAGTCACAACTATTTACGTCCACGTGCTGTAAGGAATCAGGAATACGGAAAGCACATTGTCTTGTAATAGAATGACTGAAATCACGGCAAGAGCTAGTATAGGCTAGCTAGCCCTCATGAACCGGCAGACACCAACAGTAGAATATGCACTAGGCTACTGCATGCACCTGTCATGTTACTGTTGGTTCCTTCCACTTGAACTTCATCATCATTAGCAGCAGCAGCGGGTAAACATGTCTGTAATTTTAGAACATTGTTCTGCGTCTTTTACTAGCAATTTTAGTTTTTTAATTCTAGCTTTTTCAGCTCCATCCTTTCTTTTTTTGCATTCTCCATTTCTGCGCTTCTAGGCCTACTCGCGGTTGGGAGGAGACGTGAATCTCATTCACTGATGTCTCATGTCTCATTCAAGACTGGCTAACAAAAGCATGTCTTTCACTTACAGTTTTTCTCAATTGCTTTGGTGCATTTCTCTGATCAGAATTAAAGTTCTCATAACTGTTAGTTCAACCTCCACAACATTTTGTAATTTGTGCACATCATAGTAGCAGTTTCTCATTCCTCCGAACAAATTGCAAATGCTTTTGGACATGCATCAATTGCTTTCATACAATTCTCTACTGTTTTATAACATTATCATTTGCTTAGGTCATGTCAGTCAAAATGAACTATACTTATGACTGCTGAATAGTCATTCCCTATAAAACTAATAGTCCTAATTTCATTGCTTGAGTCATTACATACAAATATGTTGAACTAGTTGTCAAAATCTGTCAAGCCAATTTTATACATTTCTTTATAATTTTTTCCCTGAATGGAGCTGGATGCCAGGGAATCGCTGCACACATTCATGTTGATGAGGCGGGTTTCAATCTGGCAAAAGGTAGAAGGTGTGGAAGGAATCGCATTGGACAGAGAGCAACCACTGATGTCCCAGGCCAACGAGGAGGGAATATTACAATGTGTGCAGCCATCTCAGAAAACGGCATCCTCACCCATATGCCCCGCATTGGTGCATACAACACACAACATCTGCTGACTTTTTTAGACTCTTTACAGGGACATAATCCCTGAGAATGAGAGGGGTCTAAATGGCGACCATCTGACCAAGTACGTTGTTGTATGGGATAATGTGCGTTTTCACCACGCAATTCTGGTCACACAGTGGTTTGCAGCACATGAAAGGATGCTGGTGGAATATCTCCCTCCCTACTCCCCATTCCTGAATCCAATAGCCAAACAGACAGGAACGTCTGGATGTGAATGAATGATTTACAGTACTGTGTATGTTGTATGTTCCAATTCAGTTCCAATATGTGCAATATTGTTTACAGTTGTGCACAGCTCTACCCAACGGCCAAAGGGTGTTTCTTATGTTTGTTGTAAATTAGTTTGTATTTTTCTTTTGCACAATGCTGTGAACAAATTAAAATGGCAAAGAGCATATGCAGTAAAAATGTGAAACATACGTGTCTTGTACTCATTTACCTCACTAAATACAGCAATGTGTAACTGTAGATTTCAAATGGCCGTGCAAATAGTGTATAGTGCTGTCTTGAGCATTTTCAGAAAGTGTCACCAAGATCTGACTTTTTTTGCATTGGAAAACACTTACAGAGTGAACTGTCATAACAAAAACATGGCAAAGCCATTTGACTATCTTGTTAATAAACAATGGTGTCAGGACTTTTCATTTTGATGACAGTGACACTTTCATTGACATGAATACTTGCTTTTGAGGAATGAATTATCCATTTTGAGCAAGTGACACGCTTCTGCAGGTTATCACCTAGGTTTTGCAGTTTGTACTAATTGTTTTGAGAAATGCACTAACAGTTATGAGAACTTTAATTCTGATCAGAGAAATGCACCAAAGCAATTGAGAAAAACTGTAACACCAAGAAAACAGTGTGTATGATGTTCACAAAGTCACCAGTAGAGGTCACTCACTCTAATGTGTTTCTGGGAGAGGCGGAGCTGGACATTGTACATTAATTCAAGTATCTTGGGGTCACATTGGACTCTACATTGACCTTCAAAAAGTCATGTGAAGAAAGTGACAAACAGTCAAGTTTAACATCGAAAACTTCAGGCAGATCAGGCCCTGCCTGCCAGTTAATGCTGCAAGGATGTTTCTGCATTCAATGATTTTATCACACATCGAGTAGGCCTACTGTTTTATCAACTGGTCTCTTTTATATGTCACTACTCTTACACCAATATAATTACTCTACAAAAAAGCCATAAAAGTATTTGATAGGAAACCAATTTCATTTCATCACTGTAATGTTTTAGAAAAACATAACATGCTAATTTTCGAGAATTTCCAAGTTTTCAAATATACTTGCTTCATGTACAAGGTTCTGCATGGACTCGCCCCTCCCCCATTGAATGAATTCATCCAACAGAAAGCAGACACTGGCATTACCACCAGGGCCATCAGTAGAGGGGACTGTAAGGTGCCTTTTCGTTACATATTCCATGTTCAAGACCCATCTTAAACTGCATCTTAAGGCAAACCAGAACTGTGATCATTTTTAATCTGATTTAGTTTATGCAACTTGTTTATTGTTTTATTGCCGGCCCACACACTGGCCCACACACCGGCCCACATAATGGCCCACACACCGGCCCACATATGGCCCACACACTGGCCCACACACTACACCGGCCCACACACTACACCGGCCCACACACCGGCCCACATTAGTGGCCCACACACTGGCCCACACACTGGCCCACACACCGGCCCACACACTGGCCCACATACTGGCCCACACACCGGCCCACACACCGGCCCACATACTGGCCCACACACCGGCCCACACACTGGCCCACATTAGTGGCCCACACACCGACTCACACACTGGCCCACACACCGGCCCACACACCGGCCCACATACTGGCCCACACACCGGCCCACACACTGGCCCACACACTGGCCCACATTAGTGGCCCACACACCGACTCACACACTGGCCCACACACCGGCCCACACACTGGCCCACATTAGTGGCCCACACACCGACTCACACACTGGCCCACACACTGGCCCACACACTGGCCCACACATCGGCCCACATTAGTGGCCCACACACTGGCCCACACACTGGCCCAAAAAAATAAAAGTTAAAAAGTAAAAAAAAATAAAAAATTTGGACCAGCCCACTTTGGTCCCGGCCCATCGGGATTCGTCCCGAACGTCCCGATGGCCAGTCCGCCACTGCATTCCCACCACAACCATATAAACATCATAGTGGTCAGACTGACGCATTATGGAAGCCGCTATGGCACATCCCCACACAACTGCTTCAGCAACACGTGGACAGGGCACATACCCACACAACTCTGCTTCTGCTTCAGCAACACATGGACAGGGCACATACTCTCACAACTCGGCTTCCGCAACACCTACACAGCCTAACTTCAGCATGACCTGGTACATACCCACACAACAGTTCATTCAACACATCAGCAACGGATACCCTTTTGGGAAATGGTACAGATAGTGAGTAAATGTGTAACGAGGCAGGTGTTTCCCTTCTATCTCCCTCCATCCCTCTCTGCTTTCATCCATTTTTTCTCCCCCCCTCCATCCCTCGCCGCCATAACACACGTTATAGGCTCTGTGCACCAGCGCCATACTTCCTGGACGGAAGTAGGCATGAATATTTCCTGTTATATTATGTATACTTTGTACACTCATGCGGCAACCGCTAAAACAATCACTTTAAACAAAATGTCACTTAAAAAATGGAAAGTCACAAAGGAAGGAGGTACTGTATAGATACATTAAGTTAAAAATGTATATTGTATAGTAGTGTTTCTCAGGAACTTAGCATGTGTATTTTATCATGCATATCTCGTGTCTTACCTATTTAATTTTTTTTCTATGCCTATTTTATTGTATTTTGCACAATCAATGCGGGCATGACCACCCACATTTCACTGTATTCCCTGGTATGTCAATAAACCTTGATTCTATTCTTGATACCTCAAACATTGTGTAGCATCCTGAATATTCTGCTAAGTATTCAGAAGTGCTGACTAACTTGTTACTTCCCCTGTGTGTATAAAGTGTGATAAACAGTGTTCCGTTTGATATCTCGCCCGGACTACTAATGATGCGAGGTGCTCCTCTTTTTCCGGCTTCGATATGGATCACTAACATGACATTGAAGCATCTTTCTCCCTTTCTGGAGTAGTCCTATAGTGGGATCAGTTGCGGTTGCCAGCAGGGGGCAGTGGTGGCAGGTGGAGCGGAGGAGAGAGAAGCAACGAGCGAGAGATGATTACCTGGAGGGCGGAACACAAGGAAGTCCTCTTTGACAGTGAACTCGGACGTGAGCGGTTGCAACGGGCGTGTGCTCTGGACGAGCCCCGTTTGAAGAGTCCCGTTGAAGAGCCCCGTTGGAGAGCGACGGGTGATAGAGAGTACTTGCTAGATAACGTGTTATCCTAGAAGTACAAGCGATAGTGAAGTGTGTGAGTAAGCGATACGGAAAGAAGAACCAACGTCCATAGATAACATGTTATAGTAGCAGTGTGAGTGGTGTATTAGCATGCTGCTAACGGCTATAGTGACTCAAGTATATCACCAGGCGAGCGTCGCTGAAGACCGGTGGTGCATACAGCCACGTTGCGTTAGTAGTACAGACGATAGCAGGAGGGTTCACTAAGACCCACAGTTTAGCTGTGTTTAAGGTAGCCAAACAGTTTAGAGCGCGCCAGCCCAGTCAGCAGCCCGCAGTGGACGTCTCATCGACGCCGCAGAGGACACCTCTCCCACCAGCAGAGGTTGCCACAACACAGCACGCTCCTCCAGTTCCACCACTGCCCATGCTGTCTACCCCAGCCCGCTGGCTGTGCTCGCGGGATCGCCCGACGCCATTTTGTCACCCGGACGAGGGGTGGTGAGAGTGGCTTCCGCCATCTTGGCTAAGTACAACGGTACCTCGTGTGCCCACAACAGTATCCATTCGAGCGAACGCTAACGACCAGTGTCTAGGGGTACCCCAAACATTATAAGCCGGCTTTAGTGTAGGTTTTATTTGGTAACGTGGGCCCACATGTAAATGATTTCTTTTGTATTTGTGAATAACTGTGACGTTCTTGAATTCCCATTGAACTCCTTACCATGTGCCTGGGTCTTCCCCTAATCCAAGCGGGGTTTACTAATAATGTATTGAGCACGAGGTGCCTATGTTGGGAATAGTGTTCCCCTATAATACAAGTGAGAGCACCCGGTGCCGTATATGAATACATGCCATATGAACCACATAAAGTATAACTTGTAACTGCTAATCGACTAGGCTTACATAAAGGAGAAGTAAATGGGAGCACGGTGTGAGTGTCTATTTCTGATCATATGCTAACCTTGTTGACCGGGTAAATACTTATGACTGTGGTATATTTATTTAACCCTTCCACCCCATTCGCAGCATATTCGTTGAGGGTCTATACAGGTGGTCAAGGAAGGGTACTGCTTAAAGGGAAGCCCAATATAACTATTGAACTGACAGTCACCGGGTGTGGGAGGGCTAACGGAGGTACTGGGGGAAGTGAGAGTGTGTGGGGAGCTACTGCTGACCGCCCTGGAAGGCGAGGAAGACCAGAGTATCACCCCCCAGGTTAGTAAATCCTGGGCCCCATCCACTCCTGCTGCCCGCCCTCCAGAACGACGTTCCGGGCCCAAAGACGGGGGTGCAGATAGAACGAACTCTACTGTATCCTGCTACCAGGTGGCTGTGTATAACTACTCCCATAAGCAGGGATAATCCACCCTTCTACAATTGGAAAGATTTTTTTTTTAACCTTCTCTTTCTCCTTTTTTTCTCTGGTTTTCTCCCCATCCCAATTTAGTCGTTGTGCCAATTCCCCCCCTTCCCTACCTGGTTGTTGTACGCATGTTCTCCCACGAGTCGGTACAAGGGTGTCCTGATGTCGAACGCACGCTTCCTCCGAGACGTGCGCCGTCAAGCCAGTGACGCTTTTTTCACTTGGCAGCGAGGACTCTCATTGGTGGAGTGTAACGTGTGGGAGGGCACGCTATCTCCACCAAGTCCTGCCCCGCTTAGCAAGCGCCGAGACCTGACGCTGTCCACAACGCCAGATTCCCACCCGCCAGCTTTCCCACCCCCTAATACTGCCAATTGTATTAGTATGAATGGCCAGCCAAGCAGGTAGCAACGGCGAGAGCTGGGCTCGAACCCAGCGTCTCCTGCGTTGGTGACGAGCGCAATCTCCGCTACACCACCTGACCGCCTAAACATTGGAAAGATTTGCACCGACTTGTTACTATCCACTGTTAAGAGTTTGCACATTTTTCTTTACTAGTTTGTACATTTGAGTAAAAATAGGTGCCTTAAGTAAAAGTATCGTACTACACTTATTTGTTCAACAAAGTTTAATACAAAGAGCGACCACATTGAGAACTAGTGGGATGTAGGTGAATGAATGAATTAATGAAAAAGTTTATTTTTGAACATGTATTCTTCATATTCCTTTAAACAAATCACGGTATCTAGCTCCGTCAAACAGAACAATCATAACAAAAAAAATTAAGAAATGTAAAAACAATTAAAAAAAAAAAACATTCAAAAAAGGAATTATAGACAAAAAGTCAAGAGCAATGTATTTTGTTAGGTGCTTTGACAAAGGTTATTTTAGTAAACCCTTTAATATAAACATAACGTAAAGAGCAACCACATGCAGCATTGTCTACTAAAACATTAGACAGCAGTAATACCTACATTCTAATTGTAAACAAAAGTATTCTAAAAGATTCTAAATGAAGTAGCAACCAGAACATAAATGACCAGCTTGATGCTGTTGACCACCGGGGGGTTGTGTGTGTGTGTCTGCTTGTGTCTAGTCGTGTGACCCAAGCACACAGACACGTCTGTGTGTGTGTCTGCTTGTGTCCAATGTGACCCAAGCAGACACGCACACACACACATAAATGTCTAATGTGACCCAGGCAGACAGCTCCATCTCTCCTGGACATGGTGAGAAACCTAGCACACACACACAGCAACAGGAGAACTCGCAGCCTCTTTTCACGGATCCATGAATTCAGTAAGGACCCTCCTGACCCTCTTCCCTTCTGCTGAGACGCAGTCTGCTCTGAAGTTGCCGTCAGTGGCAGGCTGGTTGTCCCTGAACTGCCTCTCTGACTATGTGCTCGTCCAACGTCTCACTTTGGGCCTCACAGTAGTTATTGAGGACAAAGCAGGCATATACAACAAAAGGGAGATCATCTAAATTGATGTCCATCTGTCTTCTCAGTGCACCAAAGCGTGCTTTCAATCTTCCAAAAGCAGATTCGATCACCTGAAAGTAAAAAGGCAGTCAGATGTTTGTCACTTGCATAGTTGCAACTATTAGTCATCTCTAGAGCTACTAAAAATGTACTGCTTTCTTCCACCTGTAAGCAGCACCTATCTTGTGGCTATATTGTCCAAATGTATAGTTTTAGACATCAATGTATTAATCAAGCCATCAATTACCATTCTCCCGTGACACAAGGACAGTCCAAAGTACTGCTTCTGGGGAGTGCTGCCTCCATTTGCATACTCCTTCATCAAGTAGGGAGCCAAAGGATAAGCTGGGTCTCCAAGGAGAAAGACCGGGACAGGCTCCTCATGGTCCAGGATTTTTTTGGGACAGGAAGGGATAACCCCCGTTCTTGAGATGTGACGCCAGCGTTGAATTGGCCCAGACACGAGCGTCGTGTACGCTACCCGGCCACTTCACGGTCACATCAATGAAGGAGCACTTGTAGTCACGGGCAGCCTGGACGTTGAGAGAAAATAGTCCCTTCCTGTTCAAAATCAAAAAGGCACACACACACACACACACACACACACACACACACACACACACACACACACACACACACACACACACACACACACACACACACACACACACACACACACACACACACACACACACACAAAGGAAAACAATGTCAGCATTCTACAACAGCAATCCACTCCCCAGTTAACCTGTTAATTTCAGAATAATACAACACAACAGGCATCTTTGCTTCCTGTCCTATACTATTGGATTAATAAGTGATTAATCAAGTGTGCAGCACACCTTGGGCACACACCAGATGTATCAAGTAATCCAATGGTATTGTACACCAAGCTGTCATACAATATAAAGTGAAAGGTTGTCTCACCTGTTCATGTAATCCATGGAGTGGGAGGATGGCTGTCGTACGTCAATGTGTGTACAGTCGACCGCACCGATGCATTGCGGCACGACGTGGGCTCTTCCGAAGGCTGTGGTCAGTTCTTGGACTTCGGAAACCGTGCGAGGCAAACGAATATATCGGGGGCCCACGTGTAGAGTTATTGCCCGAGATACCTGCCGGATAATTTTTTGAGACCACCTGTCTCGACAAGCCAAAGGCATTAGCCGTCTTTCGCAGTGTTCCCTCGTCTGCCAGATAGTAGAGAGTGCAGGCGACTTTCTTTACCACGCCGATCGGCGAACGCATGACTGTCGTTTGTCCTTGAATGTGCGGGCGAAGCATTTCACTCAGCGACAGTAGCGCCGGTCGGGACGCCTGAATACTTTAGACAACAAATGTTTGTTTCCGCGTCTCTGATTGGCCAGGTCATGTGACATGTGCGCCAATCGTGGTACCACAAGTTTCTACACTGGTTAAGCTTAGTTAACTTAGTTAGCTTGGTTAAGCTCTTTCGAAGTTGGTTAAGGTTAGAGTTTGTCTTAGAGCATGGCGATAGAACGCCTGCCCTGATTCCAAACTCTAACCTTAACCTACTGCGAAAGAGTCGCCTAAGCTTAACCAGTGATAAACTAGGCGTTAGGTAGTTTGCAGGCTGTTAGACCCGGAAATAGACGCCGAACTTGCCATCCCACGATTGGCGCACATGTCACATGACCTGGCCAATCAGAGCGCAAAACTCGAACGCGGAAACAAACATTTGTTGTCGCAAGTATACACTCCAGCACATGCGCATAAATGTTCCCTCGCATAAGGACAGACTAAAAACAATGCCTAATTGCCTCTACGAATGGAATGTAACACCTGATGACCGGCGCTATTGATATGCAAAGTAGCCGGTGTGTACTGCGAGTTAGCGCATCAGTCGAGTGCAGCGCATTCCTGTGTGCACGCGCATGCACATCTGTGTGTGTGCGTGCACGCGCTTCTGCTCACAAAACTTTGGCTGCACGGAGTGCAATCTCGTTCCATGAGCAACGCATCACTGACAGTGAGCACACTCACCTCCATGTCAGCAGCGGGCTGGCTCTGCTCTCTGGCTCTGCTCGAACAGAATGTTTGGCTGTGAGCGAGAGGAGGAGAAGCATGCAGCTGCAGAGCCGCAGAGAGGAGGAGAAGCATGCAGCTGCAGAGCCGCAGAGAGGAGGAGAAGCATGCAGCTGCAGAGCCGCAGAGAGGAGGAGAAGCATGCAGCTGTAGAGCCGCAGAGAGGAGGAGAAGCATGCAGCTGCAGAGCCGCAGAGAGGAGGAGACAGATGCAGCTGCAGAGCCGCAGAGAGGAGGAGAAGCATGCAGCTGCAGAGCCGCAGAGAGGAGGAAAAGCATGCAGCTGCAGAGCCGCAGAGAGGGGGAGAAGCATGCAGCTGCAGAGCCGCAGAGAGGAGGAGAAGTATGCAGCTGCAGAGCCGCAGAGAGGAGGAGATTAAGTATGCAGCTGCAGAGCCGCAGAGAGGAGGAGAAGCATGCAGCTGCAGAGCCGCAGAGAGGAGGAGAAGCATGCAGCTGCAGAGCCGCAGAGAGGAGGAGAAGCATGCAGCTGCAGAGCAGCAGAGAGGAGGAGAAGCATGCAGCTGCAGAGTCGCAGAGAGGAGGAGAAGCATGCAGCTGCAGAGTCGCATAGAGGAGGAGAAGCATGCAGCTGCAGAGCCGCAGAGAGGAGGAGAAGCATGCAGCTCCAGAGCCGCAGAGAGGCGGAGAAGCATGCAACCGCAGAGCCGCAGAGAGGAGGAGAAGCATGCAGCTGCAGAGCCGCAGAGAGGGGGCTGTTTGTGTTTGTGTTCGGCGCTGCTTCGGTTCAGTCTCCGGTATTAACGCTAAACCCAGTTCTGATTGGTTGAAATAGCCTTGATGTTTGAACTTACATCGCCACCTATTGCTTTGGCGTTGTACTACATGCAGATTACATCAATCGGTTGCGGCTTTTCCAGTTACCGTGACTGGACGCGGTGCAGAGTTTAACCACCCGTGTATACTATACATAGGTTTCTTTTTTAAATTTTTAAATTTTAAACCTCGGTGTCAAAATACCTGTGATCGTGTGGAGATTAGTGTGAGTGTGTATGTGTGAGTGTTAGTGTGTACGTGTGTTTGTTAGTGTGTGTGTGTGTGTGTGTGTGTGTGTGTGTGTGTGTGTGTGTGTGTGTGTGTGTGTGTGTGTGTGTGTGTGTGTGTGTGTGTGTGTGTGTGTGGTGCTATATGCTCCAATAGGGTCCAAACCTTACAGCTGAGAGGAAACAGGAGCAGTCAGGACTGTATCTTGACACAGAGAGGGTTTAAATGGATTATGTTCACAGTGCTACAGGGCTCTGCTCTGCGTACAGAGAGAACCACAGAATGCACCACACGTCTCCACCGTGCCTCAGTGATACAGCACCATGAATACAGTACAGCACCTGAATGGTAAATGGTAAACTAAATGGTGCATTTATATAGCGCTTTTATCCAAAGTGCTTTACAATTTTGTTCCTCACATTCACCCATTCACACACACATTCACACACCGACGGTGTGACCTGCACATCAGGAGCAATTAGGGGTTAAGTGTCTTGCTCAAGGACACCTCGACATGCTGCCCGGGAGGAGCGGGAATCGAACCGGGAAACTTCCCACTTTATCCAATCAGGAGAGAGAACCCTACTGTAGATATTTTTACTTCTTTCAAGAAATCTTGCCAAGCCAAATGTGCTACTTGTTTCAAGCACATATTTGTCAGACCATTTTTGCAGTGTGGAGTTCCCTCTCCTGATTGGATACAAAAGGAATGGGATACCAGAAAATCTATTTTCTGTTTACTGTTAGAGCGGGACTGGGAGACCCATGTTACTGACCAACTTCACTAACTTTGTCCAATTTCAAATGTTTTTTGGGATTGTGACTGCAGTATATTGTTTAATAAAATTCTGACAACATTAAACGTTTGGCTATTGTTATTTCAAAACAGTTGACCTACGGTGTGGAGATTCTGTGCCTGCTCACTGAAAAGTAGCCTATATATTCTATAGACAATGCAATAAATATGTTTTTAATATGGTCATCTTGGAATTGTGGACTCTACAAAATGAACATGAAAAGACTACATGTTAACAAATGCTTAGTGCTTAATCAATGCTCTGTAGTCAATGCTAAATGATTTGCTTCTAGACTGTTTTGGACGTTAATCCTGTTTTTTCACAAAAGGCATGAATGGATTATTTGACCTTTGCATGTCATGTAGGCTACTGGGCAGGACAGATGAGCTGCAGCCCACTTTGCATGTGGTTCCCTTACAGACTAGTAGGCTATAATCCCTTGTAAAAGCCCCTAGCAATCCTTAGGTTACAACACAAGTTCATGGAGTGGCCGACCCAAGGCTGACCGCGGAATGTGTGGGAAAGTGAATAATCCCTATATGAATCATCCAGATGTTCTATGATCATCATCTATTGATCCTTTTCACAAGTGCACACCAAATTTTTCTTGCGCAACTGTTTTACCTAAATGATATGACGCGATATGTCGCTGTGACTCCTACTCGATTTTACCCTCCTTGCTTGCTTGCTGTGCAAGACACTTTGTAACCCAATTACCACATGATTCTCAATGCCCCTAAATGCTCCACCAAAACACTCAACTCGAAACACAGACGTCCCGGACAGGGGAATAAATATAGTAGAGCTGGGTGATTACGAAACCTAGCTGCATTTCTCGGAGACGCTCTCTGATTGGCCAACGCCTGTTTCTACACTGGTTAAGCTTAGGCACTCTTCGAAGTTGGTTAAGGTTATAGTTTGTCTTAGAGCGTGACGGCAAGTTCTTTCGACGGTTAAGCTTAGGCACTCTTTCGAAGTTGGTTAAGGTTAGAGTTTGTCTTAGAGCATGGCGATAGAATGCCAGGTAGTTTGCAGGCTGTTTGACGTGGAAATGGGCAAAGACACAGCTCGTCACAGATTGGGCAAACGTGTCAGTGGCCAATCAGAGAGCGTCAGTCAGTGTCAATCAGAGAGCGTCTCCGAGAAATGAGGCTAGGTTTCGTAATCATGCAGTAGAGCTGGGGGAAACAGGAAACAGGAAGTAAGTGACAGACAAAGAGACACGGGCAAAATCGTTCTTACCATCTAACGCTAATGCTATTAACATTATTACACACTTAAGAATGAGGGGGGGGGGGGGGTAACCTGGAGTTTATTGACACTTCTATAAGTCTCCACGACAAACGGGGCGGGGCAGGGGGGCAACAGACTAACAGAGCTGGGCAGAATACCAGGAAATATATGGAACGTTTGTTATGCTATATTGAACTATAGCGTTCGCAGATAACAAGCCTGCTCCAAGAGTAAAGTCACCGTTAGCTAGCTTGCTGGTGAACAACACCAACACACCATAGCAACTCTGTTAGCTAGCTTGCCGCTGAACAAAACCCACACCATAGCAACGTGCCGTCCTGTTAGCTTGTCCCCTTTTTCCTTTCTCTTTCCCCTGCCGTCCTAAAAATGCTGTCACTGCCAAACCGTCTGCCTTGAATCCATGTGAAGGCAGCATAATCAGCCATGACATCATCACACCCTGGCCTGAGCCTCACAGTGGGAAATCATGTCTGTACCTATATGATGGAGATGTTATTTATATCAAACAAGCAGCTAACAATCTATGACTACATAGAAAGACAGAGAGAGAGAGTGAGGTTGACCTTACGTTGTCCTCCACATGGGCCTCTATGTCTCTTCATTATTGTCCTTCATTGGATTATGATGTCACACAGGACGGATACCAGATGACTGTGTGTGATGGAGCCAGGAGATTCATTCACTGCTAATCAGATCACGGCTCTGACGTGATCCTTCAGTACAGTGTGTGTGTGTGTGTGTGTGTGTGTGTGTGTGTGTGTGTGTGTGTGTGTGTGTGTGTGTGTGTGTGTGTGTGTGCATGCGTGCGTGCGTGTGCATGCGTGCGGCGTGCGTGCATTGTTACTTGTGTGTTTATCTATAGCAGCATCCCATTATCTCTGTGTGAGGAAAACATTAAGAGAGGCTACATTTCAAACAGGACAGAACATGGGGAGAGAAAGACATGGTGCCTGTAATTGAAGAACAATTTCTTCCACATTTCAGAACAAGTATTATATTCCATTCTAGATATACTATCCCCACAACAGGGAAGTTACTGTCTGGGTGGAGAGGGGCAGGATGGGGCGGGGGAGGGGAACTCAGGAACACAATGACATCATGCTGGGATAATTGATTACCGCACAGTAACAATGGCAGACCCAGGGAATCTGATAAAAGATTGTGTGTGTGTGTGAGTGGGTGTATGTGTGCACATGCATGTTAGCGCAAGTTCATAACGGTGTGTGTGTGTGTGTGTGTTTTAAATAGTTTAGATTTATCATCTTATTATACTAATTTGTTTGAATTGAATATGCTACCAAGATTGTATTTGTGAGATTGTATTTGTTATTGGATAATTGGAATGAACGCGGAACATTTAAAAAATGAATATACTTTATATACATTTTTTTTGGCACAATTTCATCCACTGGCACAAGCATAAGCTGCACATTCACACACGTGCACAATGTGGGGACATTACATAGACTTACATGCATTATGTACCTAACCCTAACCTTAACCCTGAGCCCTAATCATAACCATCACACTACAATAGCGTGTCAAACTAAATCAGGATGTCAAACATTTCGGTAAAGTGTCCTGGTTTTTAGAGTGTGGAGTTTTAAAATTGTCCTGATTTTTCAAATGAACGAGGTACAGTACACACACACACACACACACACACACACACACACACACACACACACACACACACACACACACACACACACACACACACACACACACACAAAAGGCTAAATATATTCAAATATATACGGCCCTGAGCTATTGTCTTGTATCTCATCCTGTATCCATACACTTGCAGTAGTTCTATCTATTACTCAATTTCACAATTTTCTTATATACTATGATTCCACTGTCACCATGTATGCATTATGCTCACTACATGTATTTATTGCTCCATCTCCGCCCACTACAAATATGGGAACTCTCTAACCCCTGTCCCAACCCCCCCCCCCCTCTCTGAGTCGTTGTCTCGTAGTGCTGACCAAAGTGGTGGATGTCTCGGGGTCTTGGCCAAGATTGCAGTGACTGTTCTACGTGCACCATGAGGCCATGGATCAGCTTCTTACCGTCTTCTGTCCGTGGTCTGTCAACGTGGTTCAGACGTTCATTGCTGGGTTAAGTACTTCTATTCTATTCACATAATATGCTTACTACATATATCTATTCTATTCAAATATATGCTTACCACTTGTATCTATTGCTATGTCCGCCCATCACAATCACGCAAACTGTCTAACGCTTGTCCTGTCTCCCTGTGAGTGGCTGTCTCAGAGTGATGACCGGAGTGTTGGACGTCCTGTGATGAAGACCGGGAGGATGCGACCCTATCTGCGCCGCCCCTTCACCTCAAATAGATCCGCTATCAGCTCTATCTTTAATCTTTCAAAATGTTTCAGTTGCTGTCGCTATCAGCTCTATCTTTAATCTTTTAAAATGTTCGGTTGCTATCGCCAGGGCCGGACTGGGGAAATAATTCATACCGGGAGATATAGCGTGAAATATAGCCCCAGTCAGGCTACTTTTTAAGCGGGGGGTCTGGGGTCCCCCACCAGGAAAATGTTTGTTACAAAGACTTAATTTCCTGCATTCTGGTGAATTTTAGTGCATGTGAATCACAAACTAATGAGCCAACAATTGCTTAGTACAATGTACTGTTATGAAACTCAAATAAAACTGTTGTGGGAACTTGTGGCACTAGCAATGCTACTCTCTCCACCTTCAAAAAGAAAAAAGCAAGAGCACAACATATTTTTCTATTTACTATTATAATACAGTTAACCCTCTCCACCTATTCAAACAGAGCAAGAGCACAATACCATATTCACTTTACTGATGCACTACCCATCAACAGTTAAAATAGCCCTTTACACAAACATTAAATAACAGACCTTTCATTACAATACTATAATAACAGTAGCCACTGCCAGAATAGTGACACGTGTATCGCGTGTGGTGAGCACATGCACGCATGCATGCACAACGAAGACAGAAGATTGCGTTGTCACAATCATTTTACTATAAAATTAGCTCAAAGTATGAGCTCACTGACTGAAATTTCCAACAAAAAGCATTAATTGTCAAATAATATTGATCACATTAACTAGATAGATGTTTTTGAGGAAATTAGAAAGGGAACAACAACTTAACCCTTGTGTCTGATCAGATTCTTATTTTTTTGATAACTTTGCAGTGATTATGTTTGTAGCCAATATATGTGGCAAAGGTGTGTAATCTTTGAATTATCTTGGATTTTTATTTAACTTTCTCTTTCATAAATTGTTTATTCAACTTCAGCCCGATCATAACCACCACATATTGTTTTTTGTAATGTCAGATTTAACAACTCCTTTCAGAAAAGTGGGAGTATTTCATTTTTAATCTGAAGTTGAATAAAATATTTATGGAAAAGAAAGTGGGAAATTATTTCCTTTTTATGGCGTTTTTCAATTTAGTCCCCTAATATGGTAAGAGTATAACACTTTAGTTTTCAGACACAAGGGTTAAATTATTTATTTGTTTCTTGGCAGATTTAACATTGGGCTTTTGTTTTGACAGGGGAGATGATGCATTGCATGGTAACGTTAGCTAGCTAACATCCACATGTTTATTTTTATCACTGACTAACCTGCTGGTTCCTTGACCTTGGTGCAAGAAAACATTTGATAAATGTTGCCGGATTTAGCAGCATCTGCTGTAAGGGCCTTTCTTTTTCTTTGTTTTATCCCTCTCTCCTCCACCCTTTCTCTTTCTTCCACTGTCCATCTTGACATCAACGTTAATTGACTTTCGCTCTATCTCTCTCCCGAGTCCCTCACTACCTGGCTAACTGCCTGGCTGTTATTCTGCAGAAAGCCATCTGCCATTCCATTCGCCGCCTCCGCTGTGTGTGTGAGCCGCGAGAGGGAGAGAGTCAAGAGAGATAGTTCTCCAACTCTGTCGCAGACAGTGAAATCCTGGTTGTTCCCCACCCACCTAGGTTATCTAACTATCGCGCCGCCACAACTAGAAACAATGGCCTGGCAAAAAATAAAAATAATAATATATATATATATATATATATATTTTTTTTTTTTTTTTTTTTATCTGTGCAGGCCAGGCCACCGGGAAAACTCCCAGTGCTCCCGATGGCCAGTCCGGGCCTGGCTATCGCTATCAGCTCTATCTTTAATCTTTCTAAATGTTCAGTTGGTATCGCATGCACTTATCTGTGTTTCACTACACATATGAGTGCATGCCTACCAACTGTTCGCCTGTTTTATTGCAACACTACTATCACCAACATCTAAGAAGGGAGATCCCCCCTTGAATTGCCCTTCTAAGGTTTCTCTCCTCCACATTGCCTGTGGTGCATTTTTTCCTATTGCTAGGTTTTAGTGAGTTTTTCCCTTACGTGGGGTGTTGGATTTATTTATTTTGCATTTATTTAACATTTTTTGGACTTTATGGTGTTCTTGTTTTGTTCTTGACTTATTGTGATGTTTCTTATTGACTTGTTTAAAGAAGACGTGTCCGGCCCATGGGGACATTAAAGTGTGTTGTTGGGCCTTACAAATACATTTGATTTGATTTATGTCTAGGGAGGCAGACGGTTAAATAAATTAAACTTGTATTTGCTGAGGTGAAAGAACATGTATTATATGGTGCTTCAATTAGAGCAATTATGAACACAGTAATACCTATAGAAAATAAACGTAAGAAAGAAATATGGTCTTATATTAGAAATAGACTACCCAGTGCCATCAAAAAATAACAACATTTAAGAATAATACATACATATGGTCTCACATTATAGCCAACCTAGTGCCATCAAAAAGCTCAGTCAAATGGCTGTGAAAATATTATCATGTCTATAGATCTGTTAAAATACATATTCTATGTCTTACAGCCTTGACTTAGTATGATCAACTAGTATACAGCTCAAGACACTGGGAGGACAGTCTTAACAGTGTCTCTTAACAAAGACCAAGGTTGAGGAGATATGACATTTGGCCTTGTGGGTAATTTTGTTTACCCCTCGAATCAGGACAAAAGGATATAGAATGTTAGACACAGAATGTCAACAATAATGTCTTGTATTTATTGAAAAGATCAAAATCATAATGACATCATAGGGTGGTCCATGGACCACTTAACAGACATGAATGACATGACAGAAGAATAACCAGAAAGGGGATAGAGAAGTATAGTAGGAAATAAGAGAATAGATGGAGAAAAGAGAGATTAAAGATAGAAGTCCAGAAAGAGAGTGTGTGATTCCAGACCAAGAGAGTGGAGTCCAGCCAGAAAAGAGACACCAGAAAGAGAGAGCGAGCAAATGTCCTAGCCCTCCTTATTATGCTCTGCTCTGTCTAGGTGTATGTGGTCGGTGGCCAATCCCAAACAAGGCATCTGTGCATTTTCCCACCAAACCTAGGTTCAAATGCATAGTTTATGTGTTTTTGCTGACGTGTTTTCTCCCCTAGCCCATTTAGCTACATGTTGGTCCAGAGATAACTAGGGAAATGCACAGGTGCTTGGCCTTAACACAGACACACCACTGAACTAAGGAGAGGCCTGAATAAACTTACAATATGTCATAACTCATACTCAATATTCTATATTCATGGGGTCAAGTTCCTGTCTGTACAGGCTCACAGAAATCTACTTTGGGTACACCATGGAATATATTTCAGTTGTCTTCAGTCAGCTTGTATAGAAAGTAGCTTGACTCCATTGACATGCGAAACAAGAACGAAATAACTCACTATACTGATTCAACATCATCATTGATAAGTAAGAAATAAGGCGTGGGTTCTATGGATATACTGTATAGCAGAATACAGGACATTGAAGATGGGAGGCCTATCAGAGGTATTCAGCATGAATAATGCTACTGTATTGGTCACACTAACTACCCCCATTCAGCCTTAGTACCCTAATTGTTGCATTCTATGCACATGTTTATAGGGTACTTCAGTCTCATCATATTGACTTTTCAATTGCAAATCTATCATGAGGTGGATGTGGCCACTGTATCTCACTATACAAATGCTTATTACAAGAGACTGGGCCATTGGCTCTGTAATTTCCATTGTCACTGTATAGTTTCATGTCTAAATTGTTTGGGGGTAGGCAGGGAGGGACACTGGGGTGCAGAGTCATTAGAAATGTATTTAGAAATATATTGTGAATTACATTAACCAATATAAAATACATCATGTCAACATTTGATGTTTTGCAAATCTTGAAATCACGTCTGTAAAACAATATCCTGACCTGACAAATGTTGTTGTAATCTGGTGGCACAATCCAAGAATCACAGTTTCAGTCACCACTGCCAGCTAACTGATGGTCAATAATACAATGTTGATTCTTGTTTCCCATGTTAAATTTGAGCACTAGTCTCTTTGATTTCATTTATATTCTGAGACTCAATAGTTTATTTGTACAACGAAAGATACTACCACAATGACTTATTGCAGGCAACTGCCCAGTATTTTAACTAAAGTTTTTAATACCAATCTTGCAGCAGATTATTTTAACAGTATAATCTGTAACCTCTAAGCAAAATAGCCCTGCTTGGTAATGCACTTTTCTCAGATGTGTTGGTTAGAATTGAATGGGATTTGAAAGGGTTGTTATTGTCTGGCCACACCTCAGGCTCTGCCAAGAAAATAAAGGATTTCTGGGCATGGATTACAACAACATAACTTTCTCTTGGTCATTTCCTGGTTGTTAAAGGGGAACTATCTTATAAATGGCCTTTTCCAGTGTTTAGCATTATTTTCTAGCAATGTGGACTTATATTAATAGGATATATGTCCTAATTCTCAATTTGGCGCATTCTTCCAATTCTCATCTCACAATATTGTCCCTCACTCAAGTGAGTCATCTGAAATTTAGTCTCTCTCTCTCTCTCTCTCTCTCTCTCTCTCTCTCTCTCTCTCTCTCTCTCTCTCTCTCTCTCTCTCTCTCTCTCTCTCTCTCTCTCTCTCTAGCCGCGACCCCCACTATTATAGGAGGTAAAAAAATTAAATAAAAAAATAATTAAAATTTTAATATTTTTTTAATAAATGGAAATGTATGGTTGAAACATGCAAACGTTCAAACGCACACACACTAATAAGCATTGGAGGCTTTTAACCAGGGCCGGACTGGGGAAATCATTCAGGCCAGGAAATATAGTGCAAACTATAGCCACAGTCAGGCTACTTTTTAAGCAGGGGGTCTGGGGGTCCCCCACGAGGAATTGTTTTGCTACAAAGACTTTGTTTCCTGCATTCTGGTGCAGCAATTTTTTTATTTGTACCCTTTAAATGCCAGTGTTTGTGATGGCATCACAAATTATTGTTAAAAAACAGGCTAGCATATGTATGATTAGCAACAAAACAGATTTGTATGGATTTTCAGTTTTTTTGTAATTGATAAAAAATACAATCTTTTATTCAACTTCAGCCCTGATCATAACACCACATATTAATTTTATAATTCTAACCCTTTAAATGCCAGTGTGTGTGATGGCATATATTTGCAATATATCAAATGCAAAGTAGATTTTTCTGGTACAGGCTAGCATGTGTCAATGATTAGCAGTTTTTTGTAAGGGTCCCGCCTCCACCAATCACATGCGGCTCCCTTTGTGTGTGTGTGAGAGCAAGAGAGAGAGAGAGATAGTTCTCCAACTTGTGTGAGTTGCAGTGATCTCCTGGTTGTTCCCCACCTAGGTTATCTAACTATTGCGCTGATGCAACTAGAAACACTGGCCTGACCTGCTTCTAAGTTCAGTGGCCTGACTGCATAAAAAAACAAAAAAAGTTGGTTGACATATTTTTTTTAATCATCTGGCGAGTTGCCAAACCGGAAGTGGGGCCGGAAGTGCTTGGTGTTCCCCCTATTCCGTCCGCCACTCGCTATCGCTCACGGGACTCCATCTGGACACACTGGATAATCGATCCGTTGCCATAACTCGATAAACAACATTATTTATATAGTATTATACAACCTGGAAATGGATCGCATAGATCAACATCCCATAATAGCGATCTTTTTGCTCCAGAATCATCCCCCATCGCTACAAGGAAGCTGCGTGAGTTTCAGCGTTTTTGATTATTATTATCCATACAAACTGCTATGATCAAAATACCACCCATACTACATGATTCATTTAATGTCGGCCATTGCATTATAAACGACCCCCCCCCCCCTCCGGTCACCAGCAGATGATGGGTCATGATGTTTAGGACCTTGTACAATTGAAATTTTTAATCTGGCGTCAATCGCTATCAAACTGCATTTGATGATCTATATTATGCATAAATGGCTATAACTCACGTTCTATGAAATACTGCAGAAAACGATAAAAACATATTTATACTCTAGACCGTATTTTTGTATGAATGTGTGAATGAAAAAGTAAAACGTTCCTACACCCTGAACGATAGCTAATCGATGTTGAATGGGCCATAGTAATATCAATTTAGCAATACAATTTAAAAAGTTATAGCCCTGCAAAGTAGGTGAACATCTCTATAGACAAATAGAGCTGGCAGACTGGCTACAAGGATGGATATAAGCGTGGCAGAGAAAGGGTTAAACAAGGTAAATACTTCACCTACAAACATAATACTGTTCTGAGAGCCCATTATTGATGTAATTAAGAGTTGCTGAAAAGAATACTTTCTTTCAACCTTGAGGTGAATGGAGCATGTCTGGAAGTGGAGGGGCCTTCTCTGGAGAGCTTAGACAAGCATTCTCTTGAAGAGGCCAAGCCTTCTCTTGAAGAGGCCATGCCTTCTCTTGAATAGGTCAAGCCTTCTCTTGAAGAGGTCAATCCTTCTCTTGAAGAGGCCAAGCCTTCTCTTGAAGAGGTCAAGCCTTCTCTTGAAGAGGCCAAGCCTTCTCTTGAAGAGGCCAAGCCTTCTCTGGCGGATGACGGGCCTTTTCTGACAAATGTTTTCTAGAAGAGGACAAGTCTTTGCCAGACAATGTGGAGTCATCAGAGCTGTCCTCAGTTTGTATTTCAGACGAGAGGCTGGCTTATTGAGGAGACCGCTCAGTTGCATGCCTCTTATGAGAAGTAACAGAGTCTCCCTCTGGTGCAGTGTGGGTCAGTTTCCTCTCTGGCCTACGTGTGTTCTCACTGTACTGAGTCAGAATGTTTGCCACTTGAAGTCGTTGGTGACCTGCGCTGAATGGCAGTTTTGGATTCAGCCGATCGTCCGTTTGTTATCATACAATCGGAGTCATCAGAGGTGTCCTCGTTTTCGGTTGGAAGTCTCTTCTCTTGGCACTTGTGTACATTCTTTGCAAAATCGCCATCGTCACTCTCTGAGTCAGACTCGGGTAACGGATGACTCTGCGATACGTCTGACATGCCCTCGCCTTCTTCATCCTTACAATCGGACTTGGAGGGAGCTCTTCGGAAGCATCTCTGAAACTTTTTGGAAAACCTTTTGGACACCGTTAAATAGTTATATTTTGGTGAAGATGTTGAGTAATCAGAACTGTGTTCAGTTTCAGAGGTACTTAGCTCCCCATCACATTCAGACTCAGTTTCACATGAAGGTGTTATCTGTGGCCTCGGGTTCTGATCTCCGGTCTGAATGTGCTTGTCCTCCTCCTCTGGAGCAGAAAAAATGGGACAGTGCACATAATTGATGTTCTTCGCCTTTAGGAATCCGTCGAAAGAGTCGAACACCTCTATGTCAGAGGAGGGAGACGCCACTGCTAGTTTTGAGGTGGAGTCTTGCGCCTCACAAAGAGGAAGAATGACTTCATCGTCTTCTTGGTTTTCATTCCTAACATCCTGTGGTAGAACAGGGTCTCCATCTGTGGGTTCAAATGTCAGGTCTGACACGTCCATCCAGTCGTCATCCTTCTCAGCTCTATATTGGAAGTCCATGTGGTCTAGATCTATGGATTGTTCATGATGCAGATCTTCATGTTCCAACCCTGGCTCTTTAAATGAAGCTTCTGTATTCACCGCACTTTCACACTGTAGGGTCAAAGAGTGCATGTTTAGAAGATTCAGTACATTATAGGCTCATATTTCTGATTAATACGTCCCATGCATACTGATGTGGATTCACAGATACTGATGATGGTACTGAGGGTGATACCAGGCTAAAATACTGCAGGTACTGAGGGTGATACCAGGCTAAAATACTGCAGGCACTGAGGGTGATACCAGGCTAAAATAATGCAGATACTGAGAGTGATACCAGGCTAAAATACTGCAGGTACATGAGGGTGATACCAGGCTAAAATACTGCAGGCACTGAGGGTGATACCAGGCTAAAATAATGCAGATACTGAGGGTGATAACAGGCTAAAATACTGCAGGTACTGAAGGTGATACCAGGCTAAAAGTAAATATAGAGAATAGACTGATTTAATTTCAGTTAGTAAATATAGAGAATAGACTGATTTAATTTCAGTTAGTAAATATAGAGAATAGACTGATTTAATTTCAGTTAGTAAATATAGAGAATAGACTGATTTACCTTCAGTTAATAAATATAGAGAATAGCTACTGATGTTTATATGATATGGACCTATGACTGTCCATGTACACTGTTACTGTCTCTTCCATCCTCTGGTCTTTATCCTCTCCTCTTCGCCTCCCTTCTTCCCCACTATATTACTAATGAAAGAGCATTTCTATTTCACAAACTGTATGGATCCATATCATAATAAACAATCTTATTGAACTTTAGGAATTGTCGCCTAATCATTCTGATATTAATTTCAGTATTAGTATTCAGATATCTATTCTTAATACCTCAGACCACGGATCTTGATTTTACATCAAAACACACCATTACAGTGATATAACCACCTGCTTAAACACTGGCTCAGGAGGTAGAGCAGTCGTCTGGTAATCAGAAGGTTCCCGGTTCGATTCCAGCTCCTCCCGGGCAGTGTGTTGAAGTGTCCTTGAGCAAGACACATAACCTCTAACTGCTCTCGATAAGTAGGTTGGCACCTTGCATGGTGGCCTCTGCCGTCTGTGGTGTTGTTTAAGTTCTACCATCCTCTTGAAGCTCTTCCCACACTGGTCACAGCAGTAAGGTTTCTCTCCTGTGTGTGACACGTGGTGTAGTTTAAGATATGCCTTTGTCTTGAAGCTCTTTCCACACTGGTCACAGCAGTAAGGTTTCTCTCCTGTGTGTACCATGTGGTGTCTTTTAAGTGCTCCCATCCTTGTGAAGCCCTTCTCACACTGGTCACAGCAGTAAGGTTTCTCTCCTGTGTGTACCATGTGGTGTATTTTAAGATATGCCTTTGTCTTGAAGCTCTTTCCACACTGGTCGCAGGAATGACGCCTCAATTCCTCCATGTCTCTATTGGTTGCTGGGCAGCAGGACAGGGGGTGGATCTGGGGAACAGAGAGAGAAAGAAACATTCAAATGAAGAGATAGTTTTGGTTTGTAAACTGGCAGTCTAAGGCTATGTATATATGTATGCTTTAAGACCTTCTGAGGAACCGTGCCTTACAGTGAAATTACAGAGGTGACTGTGGCAGTGACATTCTCCACTGGACACACAGCATGAGGTGACTGTTCATTCTCCACTGGACACATACAGTAGCATGAGGTGACTGTTCATTCTCAACTGGACACATAAGGGCTTCATTTGGTACAAATCATTGGTGATTGATATCCTCGGATTTAAATAATTATAATAATAATAAATACAACAATATTTGTATCATTAACAATTACGTTTTACATTTATAGTCATGATTCAACAAGGCATTGTGATGTCTGAAGATAAAAAGCACTACACTTAAACACTGCAAATAAATAAATGAACTAAAAATACATAAATTGTGCGGATATAGCTATAGTGGAATAGAATGGACACATCTACATTCTGCTCTCAGCACATCCCATTCCTTTCATGTAGACTATATATTTGCTCTTTCGTATTGATATTCCATACACTGTCTTGTTCTCCATTGTTATTATTTATTGTTGTTACAGTCACAGCCAGGGCTTTTCTCCCCCCTGTCTGTCAGCAGGTTCCCAGGCCCATACATGGTCCCCTTCCTGTTCCTGTCTCACCATCAACCTACGCACCTTGACAGTCAGAAGGGGGCTATGTGAGATTGCTGTTCATTGACTATAGTTCAGCTTTCAATACCATAGTCCCCACCAGACTGGCTGACAAGTTGATCGATCTGGGTCTGAACTCCACCCTGAGCGCCTGGATCCTGGACTTTCTGACCCACAGGCCCCAGGTGGTCAGGGTGGGTGGACATACCCCCAACTCCATCACCCTGAGCATCGGGTCCCCCCAGGGCTGTGTCTTCAGCCCCCTGCTGTATTCGCTGTACACACATGACTGTGTGGCCAGGTTCAGCTCCAACTCCATAGTGAAGTTTGTGGACGACATGGTGGTGGTGGGCCTGATCTCTAACAACGACAAGAAGGCCTACCGGGAGGATGTTGATGTCCTGGCACTCTGGTGCCAGGATAACAGCCTACTCCTGAACATTGGTAAGACCAATGAGCTGATCTTGGATTTTAGAAGAATACAGCAGGGGACACACACGCCACTGTGGATTAATGGGGCTATCGTGGACAGGGTGAGCAGTTTCAAGTACCTGGGAGTCCACATCGCAGAGGACCTGACATGGTCAATACACACAGACACTGTGTTCAGCAGAGCGCACTACGGGTATTGCACTACCACCCCTGCAGCCTAATCCATGTCAAAAAGAGTAGCCTATAGTAAATGTATGCACACACAGACACACACGAGAGGGAGAATAGTTTATAGCAGACTTAATGATTTTACAATATTTTTGCTAATGAAGTGAAATATTTATTATCATCCACTATCAAGTTATTTTTTATAGTGTAACTTTTGGCTACTTCATTGATCATCATCATTGAACATACAGAGAAAGAGAGAGCGAGAGAGAGAATAGTGGTTTAAGAGAAGCTATTCATATTTTGAACGTGATTCACTGCGGATTAGTTAGATTACACGTTGCACATGTTATGACTTTGAACGTCTGCCATTTCCACCGCAAAAGGCACATACAATTAACAATACGATGCGTCGATCATGAATATGCAAATCGGCGAAATTTCATCGTCGCCGGTCGGCGAATCATTACAGCCCTACAGCCTAATTGTTGTGAAGGGCCAGATTAACACTGAGAATCTACGTTTTATTATTTTATATAACTTGTATATTATTTATATATATAAGCTATATCCCTTTAAGCCTCCGTTTGAATCATAGCATTATTCGCTTTCCTCATTGGACAACGCCCTTGACACTGGCGGCGCCAACAATCGCGCCCCCCAGACAAGTTCAAAGACGAGTTCGGACAAGTTGAGACATGCCCTTGGCCAGCGCATTGATTCCGGACAAGAGATTCGGTTGCGCCCTAGAAAGCACTCTAAGTATATATATTGTGGAAGGCGCAAGCAGCAGCAGTTAACCCAGTTTCGTTCGACCTAATCTAATGCAGCAGTAACGTTCGTCTAGTAGCAGAGTGAAGCGTGAACCTAGTAACTAGTGTGAACCTTAGCAAGTGTGTGTGGACTTAACGTAATTAGTATCAGAACACGAGGTGAACCTAGCAGCAGAACTATTGGACATGTGAGCAGTGGAACCTACCCGCGGTGTATCGTTACGGATAACTAGTAGCTCCTTAGATACGACCTTGATATTGTAGAACCATTGTTGGTGGATTATAGTGACTTGTGGAAACGTAGTACTGTGGAGAAGAGCATCGTTAATACCATTGTCGTTTGGATTTAACTACCCTGAGGATCTGCATCGGGCTAGCTTCGAGGACGAAGCTAGCTAGCTATCATCACTGCCGTCGGGCTTTGGATTAAGAGCTATTACCCTGCTATCGAGTACTTGGATTACAAGGACCGGATCCGTATGAGACCCCCTTTCTTCAGTGACAAGCCGGAGTATCCGTCTATTCTTCAATCCTCTGGAGCTTACTACTCCGTGGGGGAAATCACCAGTCTCCAGCTATACCCTCGTTTGCCCCCTATATCGCCATCTCACGCCATGCAGCGTTCTGGTCTAGTATTATTAGCCTAGGAATTATTCATTCCCACTGACTTTGATACTCTGACATTCTAATATCATTCGCCATAAAAGAGCGACCAAATAATTCTCAGTTGTATATTTGACATTGATAATAAAATACTGTAAACGTTATCTCTTTGTCACCGTGCCGTCTATTGAGTGTCTGCCATATTTAACTGTACTGTCTGGCAAGTAATAATAATATGTAGTAGTGGTTTAATCTATCACAATCTTTAATACAGTCAGGGTTTTGTAACCCCTCAGTTACAATTGGTCCTTCGAGCCGGAGGGTATCAGTAATACTAATCATATTAATAATAATATGGCCAGCGGCGGACACTCTCCAAACGGCTCTCCCAAACTAGAGCGCCCTAGGCGCCAGCGTCAGCCCCCTCCACACTTGGAGAACTACGCTGTAGATCTACCCCCTAGCTTATCTAAAAGAACGTTAAGCACGGATAAAATTAGTAGCTTAAGTATGCCCAACCTTATCGACCTGTCAGCCCCACTGGTAGAGACCCAAGCTGGTTTAAGCGAAACTGACTTAGCTCACGGGGGGGACAAGCGGGACATGACTTGACTATGCCCAAAGACCACCGCGCCACCGAGATGGACCTCGGAGCGCCAGAAGATAAAGACCGCGCCGCCGAGATGGACCTCGGAGCGCAAGAAGGTACAGAACGCGCCCCCGAGATGGACCTCGGAGCGCAAGAGGATAAAGAATGCGCCCCCGAGATGGACCTCAGCGCGCACCAGAGAAAAGAGTACCGCGCCTCCGAGATGGACCTCGGAGCGCGTAAAGAGAACAGGTCAACGCCAAGCCCTGTCAACTCCAGATCACCATCATCAGCGTCATCCCCAAGCGAGGCAGACCAGAGGCTAGCGCAAGTCCTGATCGCCACGCTGACAGCTTCAACCGAAAGAGACCGCCTCCAGGGTGAGCGTGACCGTCTCCAAGCGCAACAACAGAGTGAGCGTAACCACCTCCAGAGTGAGCGCGAACATTCTTCAACGGAAAGAGAACGTCTCCAAGCGCAACGAGAGAGCGAGCGCGAACATATCAGACTGGAAGAGAGGCGCCTCCAGGCTGAAGAAACCATGGAGCGAGACCGCGCCAATGCACAGCGCGACGCCGCCCATGCACAGCGCGAGGCGGAACGAGACCGGCTGCAGGCGCAAATGATGGAGCAAGCGCTCCAGAGGGTGACACCCCACTCCTCCACCCGGAGCTCCTGGAGATCATCACGACAAGGGTCGAGGGCACCTTCCCCTCCCTGACCAATCTACACGGGACCCAGCCAACGGGAAGAACCTGCTTACGTCGCCGAGAAACTAACCAAGAGACTACAAAGCCTAGCGGAGGACGAGGGAGGACATAAAGCCCACACGCACGAACCCATCTCGGACCAGGAGGAACAGTACAGCCCCGATCTCAGCCCCGACACGCTGCGTTACGAACCCCCAATCCATCCAAGGGGTGAGTTTAAGCAACAGACAGCACCGAGGAGCAGTACCTGGGGGCCCGGCCTCTGGTTCCCACCCAGCACGAACCCACGACCCCACGTACGGGGAGACTCGCCAAGGAGGCCTCTCCCCCTACGCGCATCAGTGTCACAGCCATCCATGGCATCTTACATTGGGACACCCACATTCCCAGACTTTACGCGTGAAGACAGAGCGCAGTATACCGAACTGCGCATGTGTTTAGAGACCATTATGTCCGGAGTACAGGACGAGTCCTACAAATATGCCATCCTCCTTAAGCACCTCAAAGTACCCAGAGCGCACAACATAGCGCTGGCATACTCTAACTCCCAGACTCCCTACTCTGATGCCCTGGTGGCCCTCGACGCGCGTTACGGACGTACATGGGACTATGTCATTCAGGAGATACGGGAGATTGAACGTCTCCCCCCAGCTAAAGACAATCGAGCCCTGGATGACCTATCCATTAAAGTACAATCCCTGGTAGGGATGCTCGGGTCACAAAAGGAGAAGGGGATGTACGAGTTGTACGCCAACTCCAACGTGGAGCGGATATTAGAGAAGCTCCCCCCATCCCGCCAAGAACGTTTTCGGCGGCAAAGAGATCACCGTGACCCCCACGGCCCAGAACAATCACTCCTAGACCTTGCTGACTTCCTAGCCAGAGAGGTCAGCAGCCTACGGATCGACACCTTCGCGGGGGGCGGCTCTAACACTAAAGAGGGACCGAGAAGGTTTAAAGACCAAAGCAGGCCCACCACCGTGATGCACCAGGCCGAGGTGGTGTCACGGCAGACGAGTCACAACCCCCACGCCAAGGAGAAATGGAAGGCTGCCTGTCAGTACTGCGACAGTGAACACTGGCTGTCACAGTGCGACGCCTTCAAAGGACTGACTACAGCCGAAATAAGTCAGTGGCTTAAGGATAACCGCCGCTGCTTCCGCTGCGCGCGCGGCCACATGGCAGCAGAGTGCCGCCTCAAGAAAAGGCGCGGCAAGTGTGACGGCGCCCACCTAGAAGTCCTGCACGAGAGCAATAAACGCCCACCAGGAAACCAAAGTAGGCCCATCACAGTGATGTACCAAGCCAAGTCGGTGTCACCACAGACGAGTCACAACTCCCCCGCCAAAGAGGAATGGAAGATCACATGTTTTTACTGCCACGGCGGACACTGGCTGTCACAGTGCGACGACCACAAGAAACTGACCCCCGCCGAAATGGATCAGCGGCTTAAGGCTAACACGCATGACGCCGCTTACTGTGAATCACTGCGCAAGGTCCACAAGACAAGATTAGCTCTACAAGGCAACTCACCAACAGAAGTGCTCCACATCGACCCCGCGTATAGTGGGAGCCCCAGAGTGCTCATCAAGGTAGTACGAGTACTCCTCAGCCACGGAGACAAGGTACTCGACACCTACGGCGTCCTCGACGACGGGTCGGAGAAGACACTCCTCCTCGCCTCCGTCGCGACCCAGTTGGACCTGCGGGGCCCAGAGGAGACGATGACCCTCCGTACCATTAGTCGAGACTTAAAGACAATAAAAGGTGAAAACGTCTCGTTCACCATAGCAGCGATCGACCACCCTGAGAAGCGGTACAGTATCAACAAGGCGCTCATGAGCGACGACATAGGTCTGTCAAGCTACGATTACCCCATCCCACAGCTGATGGAGAAGTACGACCACCTACGCCTACTGCCCATACCGCTCATCAGCGGAGCTACGCCGACCCTACTTATTGGCTCCGACCACGCGGACCTCATTGTCCCAATCAAGGCGGCCCACATCGGACCCAAAGGATGCCCAGCCGCGGTTAAGACCTGACTGGGGTGGACGCTCCAGGGCCCCCTCTACGGACCTGCCAGCCAACCAACGACCACACGCTGCCTTTACACCAAGGTGAGCGACACAGACAACACTCTCTTACAGCCCGTTGAGAGGCTATGGACATTAGACGCGATGCCATTCAAGACCGAACGCAAGATGGTTCGGCCCAAAGAGGACAAATACGCCATCGCTCTACTAAATCAGAAGACTACGAGAGTCAAGGTCGACGGAGTGTTCAGATACGCAACCCCACTCTTGAAGCGGACGAAGATGCCTGTGAGAGAACCGTGGGCCAAGGAGCAGGGCTGGGAAGACCCCATACCCGAGTACCTAGCTACCCCATGGAGAGAGTGGGAGGGTGAACTTATCTCACTCCGCGAGGTGGCCATCCCGCGGAGTCACTCCCCCCCTACCGTGCGACTGGAGAAGGGTCAGACAGACTTGCACGTCTTAAGCGACGCCTCAGAAGTGGCGTACGGAACATTGGCCTACCTGAGGGCTCAAGAAGAGTGAGTTCCGAACTCCACCCCCCTCAGCTACGCTCCAAGCGACGTAGCTGACCTCGAACCTATCACCCCAAACTACCTCTTGATGGGGCGGCCGGACCCGGCCCTTGCTCAGACGGTGTACAGACAGGATGAGATGAAAGCAAGGGGGATGTGGAGACACAGCCAAGTACTGGCCGACCAGTCTTGGGCCCGCTTCCTCCTACGCTACCTACCATCCCTTCCAGCCCGTCAGAAGTGGGTTAAAGACAGGGACAACCTGAAGGTGGATACAGTCGTCATGATAATAGACCAGTCACTACCCCGAGCTCCGTGGCCGGCCGGCCGTGTGAGCAGAGTGATTACTGGTTCCGATGGGAAGGTCAGAGCGGCAGAAGTCATCGTCCAAGGGCGGACTTACACCCGACCTGTGGCTAAGTTGATAGAGCTGCCGGAGATCCCTGACTCCCCCGACGACGACCATGACCCACTGACTTTGTAGATTGTTCCAACTCCTCATAACACAGTATGGAGAAGTTGACTGGACATTAATAGTAATCTGTGACCATTTATTTACTAATTAGGTGCGGACTAATTAGGAGGCGGCTGTTGTGAAGGGCCAGATCAACACTGAGAATCTACGTTTTATTATTTTATATAACTTGTATATTATTTATATATATAAGCTATATCCCTTTAAGCCTCCGTTTGAATCATAGCATTATTCGCTTTCCTCATTGGACAACGCCCTTGACACTGGCGGCGCCAACAATCGCGCCCCCCAGACAAGTTCAAAGACGAGTTCGGACAAGTTGAGACATGCCCTTGGCCAGCGCATTGATTCCGGACAAGAGATTCGGTTGCGCCCTAGAAAGCACTCTAAGTATATATATTGTGGAAGGCGCAAGCAGCAGCAGTTAACCCAGTTTCGTTCGACCTAATCTAATGCAGCAGTAACGTTCGTCTAGTAGCAGAGTGAAGCGTGAACCTAGTAACTAGTGTGAGAGGAGGGTGGAGGTTGAGAGGGCTGAGAGGAGGGTGGAAATTGAGAGGGTTGAGAGGAGGGTGGAGGTTGAGAGGGCTGAGAGGAGGGTGGAGGTTGAGAGGGCTAAGAGGAGGGTGGAGGTTGAGAGGGCTAAGAGGAAGGTGGAGGTTGAGAGGGCTAAGAGGAGGGTGGAGGTTGAGAGGGCTAAGAGGAGGGTGGAGACTGAGAGGAGGGTGGAGGTTGAGAGGGCTAAGAGGAGGGTCGAGGTTGAGAGGGCTAAGAGGAGGGTCGAGGTTGAGAGGGCTAAGAGGAGGGTGGAGGTTGAGAGGGCTAAGAGGAGGGTGGAGACTGAGAGGAGGGTGGAGGTTGAGAGGCCTAAGAGGAGGGTCGAGGTTGAGAGGGCTAAGAGGAAGGTGGAGGCTGAGAGGGCTAAGAGGAAGGTGGAGGCTGAGAGGAGGGTGGAGGTTGAGAGGGCTAAGAGGAGGGTGGAGGTTGAGAGGGCTGAGAGGAGGGTGGAGGTTGAGAGGGCTGAGAGGAGGGTGGAGGTTGAGAGGGCTAAGAGGAAGGTGGAGGCTGAGAGGAGGGTGGAGGTTGAGAGGGCTAAGAGGAGGGTGGAGGTTGAGAGGCCTAAGAGGAGGGTCGAGGTTGAGAGGGCTAAGAGGAAGGTGGAGGCTGAGAGGAGGGTGGAGGTTGAGAGGGCTAAGAGGAAGGTGGAGGCTGAGAGGAGGGTGGAGGTTGAGAGGGCTAAGAGGAGGGTGGAGGTTGAGTGGGCTGAGAGGAAGGTGGAGGTTGAGTGGGCTGAGAGGAGGGTGGAGGTTGAGAGGGCTGAGAGGAGGGTGGAGGTTGAGAGGGCTGAGAGGAGGGTGGAGGCTGAGAGGAGGGTGGAGGTTGAGAGGGCTGAGAGGAGGGTGGAGGCTGAGAGGAGGGTGGAGGTTGAGAGGGCTGAGAGGAGGGTGGAGGTTGAGAGGAGGGTGGAGGTTGAGAGGGCTGAGAGGAGGGTGGAGGCTGAGAGGAGGGTGGAGGTTGATAGGGCTGAGAGGAGGGTGGAGGCTGAGAGGGCTGAGAGGAGGGTGGAGGCTGAGACCAGGGTGGAGGTTGAGAGGGCTGAGAGGAGGGTGGAGGTTGAGAGATTTTCTTCTTGAACTCCTCATAAACCTGTTCATCCCTATTTTTACTGAATTTCAAGAATGTGTAATTTCTGGGCTTTATAGCTGCCAGAATCTCTGGGTTCATCCAGGGCTCTTGTCTGATTTACGTTCTCATAGTTTTTTCTGGTGCACTATTTTTGCACTTCCTCTCTGCAGCTCTCAGGCTCAACTCTCAGTCTTTCTTATCTAACTACATCTATCAGCCATGGACTGGGTGTGGAACGGCTGGCAGGCTTCTTGGCGAGGTGGCAGATCGTGTTGAAGGAGGTTGAGAGGGCTAAGAGGAGGGTGGAAGTTGAGAGGGCTAAGAGGAGGGTGGAGGTTGAGAGGGCTAAGAGGAGGGTGGAGGTTGAGAGGGCTAAGAGGAAGGTGGAGGTTGAGAGGGCTGAGAGGAGGGTGGAGGTTGAGAGGGCTGAGAGGAGGGTGGAGGTTGAGAGGGCTTAGAGGAGGGTGGAGGTTGAGAAGGCTAAGAGGAAGGTGGAGGCTGAGAGGAAGGTGGAGGCTGAGAGGGCTAAGAGGAAGGTGGAGGCTAAGAGGAAGGTGGAGGTTGAGAGGGCTAAGAGGAGGGTGGAGGTTGAGAGGGCTAAGAGGAGGGTGGAGGTTGAGAGGGCTGAGAGGAGGGTGGAGGTTGAGAGGGCTAAGAGGAGGGTGGAGGTTGACAGGGCTATGAGGAAGGTGGAGGTTGAGAGGGCTAAGAGGAGGGTGGAGGTTGAGAGGGCTAAGAGGAAGGTGGAGGCTGAGAGGAGGGTGGAGGTTGAGAGGGCTAAGAGGAAGGTGGAGGCTGAGAGGAGGGTGGAGGTTGAGAGGGCTAAGAGGAGGGTGGAGGTTGAGAGGGCTGAGAGGAGGGTGGAGGTTGAGAGGGCTGAGAGGAGGGTGGAGGTTGAGAGGAGGGTTGAGGTTGAGAGGGCTGAGAGGAGGGTGGAGGCTGAGAGGAGGGTGGAGGTTGAGAGGGCTTAGAGGAGGGTGGAGGTTGAGAGGAGGCTGGAGGTTGAGAGGGCTGAGAGGAGGGTGGAGGCTGAGAGGAGGGTGGAGGTTGAGAGGAGGGTGGAGGTTGAGAGGGCTGAGAGGAGGGTGGAGGCTGAGAGGGCTGAGAGGAGGGTGGAGGCTGAGAGCAGGGTGGAAGTTGAGAGGGCTGAGAGGAGGGTGGAGGTTGAGAGGGCTGAGAGGAGGGTGGAGGCTGAGAGGAGGGTGGAGGTTGAGAGGGCTGAGAGGAGGGTGGAGGTTGAGAGGGCTGAGAGGCGGGTGGAAGTTGAGAGGGCTGAGGCTGAGAGGAGGTTGGAGGCTGAGAGGAGGGTGGAGGTTGAGAGGGTGGAGGTTGAGAGGAGGGTGGAGGCTGAGAGGAGGGTGGAGGTTGAGAGGAGGGTGGAGGTTGAGAGATTTTCTTCTTGAACACTTTTTTTTTAACCAAAACAATACAACGTCTTTCAAACAACAAACTCCTTTCAACTATTTTTTTTTAGTAAGTCACCCACTCTCCATATTTATCTGGAGGTCTCCTGGTCCTGCTAGACCTGCCCCTTGATGTTTGGCACTGAGTGGAGTCCATAACCGTTGCTTTTTGAGTATGTTGCACTGCACTACCCCCACTAGCATGAACCTCCTCTGTACTCGAGGAGACTTGGGCTGTGTGTGGCGAAGAGGGGAAAGCAACAGGGCTCAAGGGAATGTCTGTAGATGACTCTGCTTCCTGTCCGCTATCACTCCCCGCCGCCGTATCCGGGAACAGATTAGCCAGGAACAGGTCAGAGTCGATGAGGCTGGTATCTGGAATGGGTGGTAGAACCTCAGCAGGGTTCCAGACTTGTTCTTGTTCGATGACCCAGACATTATCCAACAGGGTACGGGAGTGGTATGGTTTGAGTTTGTCATGGTGCACTACTTTGACTTTTGCCTTAGGCCCCTTTTTGATGCGGTACACCAAGTCATCCAGTTGGCCTAGGACAAAGTATGGCCCCTCGTATGATGGCAAGAATTTCCTCACCTTATCTCTTACTCTCTTGGTGCCTTTTACTAGGTGCCAGACAGCATCACCTGTGTGGTACAGAGTGCGGCAAACGTTCTTGTCATATTGCTTTTTGGCCCGTTCCACAGACTGACCTAGGGCATCTCTGGCGATCTGGTGAGCAAGCTCCAGCCTTTCACGGAGCTGAGTGACATACTGTGGAGGAGTCTGGGCACTTTCATGGCCGGGTGGCAGACCAGCCACCAGGTCAATTGGCTCAGTCACTTCCCGCCCAAACAACATCATGTTGGGGGTAAACCCAGTGGAGCTGTGCTTTGTTGCCCTATAGGCCATTACAGCATAGGGAATCATGATATCCCAATCCCAGTGGCAGCGGTCAGCTGTTGTGGCTAAGATATTTTGCAGAGTGGCATTGAAACGTTCAACTTGCCCATCAGACTGTGGCCTGAAAGAAGTGGTGCGCGTCTTCTCTATTCCAAGTAGTTCACACATTTTCTGAAACACTTGTGATTCAAAATTGGTGCCCTTGTCACTGTGCAAAGTCTGAGGTGCTCCAAACGACATACCCATTCAGAGGTGAATACTTCAGCGACAGTTACAGCCTGCTCATCTGGTAGGGGATAGGCTTCCACCCATTTGCTGAAGTAGTCTTGAACTACTAACACATAGCGACTATGACGATCAGTCTCGTTGAGGGGGCCCATTATATCCAGAGCCACTCGCTCCATAGGTGCTCCAACGCGGACAGTGCCCATGGGGGCCTGGGGTGTCTTAGAGGGCCTGACTCTGGCAGCACAGCTAGCGCATGTGCGGCACCACAGCATGACATCTTCTCTCATACGATACCAGTAGTATCTTGTCTGCAGAAGGGTGAGAGTCCGATCCACTCCAAAGTGACCCCCCACAGGACCATCATGTATTTGTTTCAGGACATCTGACTGGTACATACAAGGTAGTATTATCTGAGGGTAGAATATGGTTTCCTCTGCACAATAGAAGCGTCGCACCAGAATACCTTCTTTGAAATACAGTCTTTTCCACTGACTCCAATATGTTTTGGTGGCCGGGCTATAAGGTGAGATCTCCGCCCATGAGGGACGTTCTGTTCCCTGTTCCAGCGCTTTCCTGATGGGAGTGATATCAGGGTCAGCTATCTGAGCCTCCCTCAGCTGCTCAACGGTCCAACCGTGGAATAATTGCACCTCTGTAGTCTCTGAGAAGAATCCTTTCTTCAGTTTGTGAATTTCCATCAGACCTTAAGTCCTCCACACATGTGCTTCCCATTCCAGGGGATGGGGAGTCCACTACCCCCACTAAGCTCAACTCTATGGGATGAGCTTCAGTAGTTCCTGCTGTCACACTACCGCCCAGGTCACACTGCACAGCTTGATGTCTTGAATTTTCCATGTTCAACAACGGGTCTGGCACTTTGCAAGGGCAGAACTGACGACAAGGCCTTCTAGACAGAACATCGGCATTGCAGTGCTGCCGTCCTGGGCGATGGATCACCTTGACGTTGTATTCACCAAGCTTCTCAAGCCATCTGGCTAGCTGTCCCTCAGGCTCCTTCATCCGTATTAGCCAGCGGAGGCTACTATGATCCGTGCGGACGGTGAAAGATCTTCCCAGCAGGTACTGGCGGAAGTGTGATGTGAATTCCACCACGGCTAGCAACTCCCTCTGTGTGGTACAGTAGTTTTGTTCAGTCTGGGAGAGTCTTCTACTGCCATATGCCAGCACACGCTCCTCACCGTCCTACATCTGAGAAAGGACAGCTCCGATTCCAGTGTCACAAGCATCTGTGTCTAAAATGAGGTCCCCGGTATCAAGGGGGTAGCCAAGGACAGGTGCAGTGGTAAGTAGTTGCTTTAGTTTATCAAATGCCTCCTGGTTTTCCTGTGTCCAGTGGAAACGGGCATACTTTTTGGTCAGGGCATGTAGAGGTTGAGCGACAGCAGCAAAGTATTTTACAAAACGTCTGTAGTATGACGCAAGGCCTACAAACTGGCGGACCTCACTGACGTCGGATGGTGTAGGCCATTCTCTGACTTTCTGGACTTTCTGTGAGTCGGTAGCGACCCCCTGCTCGGAGACGATGTGCCCGAGGTAGGCTACTTGCCGTTGGAACAGGCAACACTTTGCTGGTTTCAATTTCAACTTGGCTTGGCGCAGTCGGTCAAACACCTGGGATAGCCGCTGCAGCATTTCCGGTACATCTTTTCCCAGTGTAATGATGTCATCTAAGTATACTAAGCAGGTCTCCCATTGCATGCCAGCAAGGACGCGGTCCATTAGACGTTGAAACGTTGCTGGGGCGTTACATTCCACTCAAAGAGCCCCTTCCTGCTGCAGAATGCTGAGGCCTTGCATGCTCTGGGGGTTAGTTCCACCTGCCAATAGCCAGATGCAAGGTCCAGAGTGCTGAACCATTTGGCGCTGGATAAGTTGTCCAGAGTATCTTGAATACGAGGTAATGAGTATGCATCTTTAATGGTACAGTCATTCAAAGCCCTGTAGTCCACACAGAGACGATAAGTATCGTCCTTTTTGCGTACCATGACAATGGGCGCGGCCCAACTGCTGTGGCTGTTACGGGCGAGTCCAGTCTCGAGGCTCTGCTGTATCTGCTGGTCAGCATTCAGTTGTTTTTCCTGGGCCATGCGGCGGGGGTGTTGTTTCACTGGGACACCTGGCAGGGTTTGAATGTCATGTTGCACTAGGTTAGTACGGCCTAGGTCAGTGGGTCCTGTAGAGAAGATGTCGCCGTAGTCTTGCAGGAGCTTCGCTAGACTGCACTTTTCCCCGGTAGTTAGCTCAATGGAACTCTGGGCGTACAGAGTGGTGAGATGTTCTGGCACGGTGGGGAAGGCACGGTCGGACTGTTGGGATTCAGTGATGATGGTAGGGGGCTCCATTATCTCAACAGACTGGAGAAACCCTGCTACAGCTCCTTTCTTGATGGTAACATCAGTGGTTCCTGGGTTAAATACTCTGATTGGTATACACTTACTGGGCTGGGCTCCTACTAAGACCCGGGCCACCAGCAATCGGTGCTTCTCAACAAAGCCTTTTGTAGGGCATAGCAGCACCTCTCCTTTCACAGGGGTCCGGAAATGAGCATTTCCCGGTATAATGTACTCACGTCCTGGTGCTAGAACTGTGGTGCGAGCTACTCTTACTGCATGTGCTCTCTGCCTGCTGTCCGGATGGAAGTATGGTATTTGTTCACCGAACAACACAATCTTTCGGTTGCCAAAGTCCAGATGTGCTCTTGACTGCTCTAAGAATGGATGGCCCAGGATGGCCTCAGCACTGCTTGGCAGGTCGGCAAGTATGAAATCTACACCCACAGTCTGGCTGCCAATCTGAACAGGTAAGTGAGCTTCACCCAAGGCAGGGACATTCCCAGGACCAATGCCATGCAGGGACTGTACAGTTGATGGCTGGATAGGTGGTCTGACCTCCGGGTGGATAGAATTATAGTATCGCAAAGGCAGCACATTTCTCCCTGCCCCAGAGTCTAAGATGGCACAAATCTCCATGTCATACATCAGCAGGTGGATACACATTTCTGGGCTCTCACCTTTACCACTGGACCCTCTGCGTGCATTTTGGTTTTTGGAGACATTCGAAACTGTGTCCGCCTGCAGCTTAGTTGGGTTTGTTAGAGAGTGGCAATTACGCCACTTGTGTCCAATACCAGAGCAGTTGTGACAGCGGATGCTATCCCAATTTGTATCTTTTTGTCTCCTTTGTTTGTATTGCGCGGGGTGGTTCTGGTTCTGCTTTGTGGGTACTGGTGCTACACCATTATTTCCCTCAGCTTCATCAGAGTGGGCATAATCGCGCACCATAGCCATTCTGGTTCTCCGCTCAGCTACATTCCGTGCTCCAGTCTGCATGAGCTGTGCAACGCTGGTAGCTGCTCTCCTGGTAGTTTCATAACGACGAGCAATGTCGTAAGCTTGGGCTAATGTGCGAGGTCGGTCTTCTAGGAGCTTCTGAATAATGTTGGCGTCCCCCATAGCATTAGTGAACACCTCAACACTGATTGCATCCTGCTCCTTTTCAGAACGGTCAGCGTATGCAATAGACACTTTCTCATATATGTCGTCCCTCAAGATGTGTAGTGCCTCACCTGGCAGGCGGATTTGTTGCCTTAACTCGATGGCAACAGCCACTGCATACTCTGATGATGGGCCATAAGCAACCTCCACCTCCTCAACAATGTCTCTGTAGTCCCAGCGTGCTGACCTTGGGTTGCTGTGGACCACTGCTCCTGCTGCACCTATGAGACAGAACCTCAACTGGACAGCCATAGTGTTCTCTGACCAGCGATTAGCCTCAGCACAGCTCTCAAAGCGCTGCAAGAAGTCCTTCCATGGTGTGGTGCCATCATACTGACCCGGTCGTAGTGTAGGAATCCTCTCTTGCTGAACACTGTCGTCCTCGCTGTCTGAAGACAGGTTGTACTGCACACGCCGGGGCAGCCGGCCACGTGGATGGAAGCCTGCTCGGCTGCGATGGGACTGATCATAGCCATAAGTCACAGCTTCATTACCTCCATGGACCGGTGTACTCTGCCTGTGGTGTACAGCGCCCTCTGGCTGCACCTGACGGGAACACACACCCGGTGTCACAGGGGTGGAAAGCAGGGTTGCAGGTTCTATATGTGGGGAATAGACTGTCACATTGTTCATAGGTGTGCTCTCCATAAAGGCTGCCGGTTTAGCAGCAATGCAGGGGTTAATGTTATGGGTAGCTGCATCTCCTATGGTCATTGAATGCATTTGTCCATACAACATATTCATATGGGGAGGCTCAGTTCCATAATGACTTTGCTGCATTTCAATGCCACTGTCTCTCATACTTTGATCATTCATATGAGCAAAAGGGTTTGTGCTTGACAACGACAGATGAGCATGTGGGTAATTGTCACTGGCCATTATCAATGGTTTATTACGTGCAGTAAATGGGTTTGAAATTGCACCAGTAGGGGGCAGCTGATCCTCTGTTATGAACGGGTTGAGGCTTTGTCCATGTTGGTACTTAATTTCACGTCTCAGGTTAGCGACATCAGACTGAGAGTACATGGTTGTAGTTGTGGGGGTTAACATGAATGGGTTAGAGTAGTTGATCACTTGCTCTTTATAGTTGGTCATTTCCCTGTCAACGTTACTTCCATGGGCCGTCATCATCTCAACTCAGTTCATTGACTGACGAAATTGCCTTGTGCGTCCGTTAGCATGAGTTAGCATGAGCTAACTATGCGTTTCCATAGTTTACAACTCACTGATGAAATCAGGATTTTTCATATCCCGGACTCGAGCCCCCAATGTTACCTTTTTCCGTGTTAATTCGAACCTTAGTAAGAGTACAGGAGAGTGTTCGCTTCACTCTAGGGCCGAAGTGGTCATGTACAGTCACGTACTTATTAACGTACTGTCCGGACTTCGGGGTAATTCCCTCTTGATGTGTGGTGGTGACAATAAACCACTGGAAACCGTTATCTTCAGGACTGTGCATTTATTTCCATTGTATTCTTCATATCATGCTGTTGATTAACGTTACATATGTCACAACAAGCTACCTGCTTCTGTTGTTCCTGTGTACACACAGTCTGTCTCATCTATTCACTCCTTGCGTAGCTGACCTGTATGCGTGGGTGCCTCCCTCTTAAAGGAACAGACCATAATCTTATAACAACTGTCTGAATGTACAGTATCTTGTGATTATTATCAATTTCCGACAACTACTACTTCCTAGTAGCCCCTCGAATAGCTTATAATCTGCAGAGCCAGAGCCCAGAGCCCAACGTCTGGGGATGCGATGTCACGTGCCACTCTCAGCCAATAGTGACTACATCGGGCACTCGAGCAAGCGCCCTCTGGTATCGTATTTGACAGCGCTATGTTGTACGTACGTATTTATTTATACGTATTTGCATTTTGCCCTGTGAGTTGCGCAATTACGGCGGAGCAGAAATGAGCGTCCATGAAAACGGAGTGTAGGGGGCTAGGCGCTGGCTGGGGGATGAATAGGCTGCTCCTCCTCACGCAAATAATTCTTTCTTCTTCTTCTTTTAACCAGGGAGGGCGGCGCTCTAGTGCCCACTATCGGCCGGCTGCCACTGGTCAGTTAGCTTGTCTGTTCAGCTGGTCGCTGTGGTCCGAGGACGCACGATCCAATTCACCAATTACCTGATGGTGGCTGTTAACTTTCTGCTGTAGGGGTTCAACCATGCTCCTCATCTCCTTGCGAACCGATGATATCTCATTCCAAAGCTCAGTTGCCAGCTAATCAATCTTTTTTCTTTAACCCTCTCTTTCTCCGATTTTTTCTCAGTTTTTCTCCCCGTCCCAATTTAGTCGTTGTGCCAATTCCCCTCCTCCCCTACCTGGTTGTTGTGCGCATGCATCTCCTACTGGTCGGTGCAAGGGAACCCTGAAGTCATCCGCACGCTTCCTCCGACACGTGCGGCGACAGCCAGTGACTCTTTTTTCACCTGGCAGCGAGGACTCTCATCGGTGAAGTGTAACGTGTGGGAGGTCACGCTGCCTTCATCAATTCCTGCCTTCCGCTGAGCAAGCGCCCAGACCTGACCTGTAGGTGCTGTCCACAACGCCAGATTACCACCCACGACTTGCCCTCCCCCTAACCCAGCCAAACGAGTTAGTATGACGATCAGCCCAAGCCTCAAGCAATGCTGACTCCGGGAGTCGAGACCGCACAGCTAATCAATCTTGCCAAAGAAGTAGCTCAGTATCACATCTTGGACTCACATTACAATAATCCATGTTTGTTAGGCGGCTGGGTGGCGCAGTGAACATTTCGCTCGTCACCAACACAAGAGACACCAGGTTCCAATCCGGCTGTCGGCGTTGCCTCCGACTTGGGCCGGCCGTCATACTAACTCAATTGGCAGAGTTAGCGGGTAGAAGTCGATGGGTGGTAATCTGGACGTTGTGGACAGCGACTCCTACAGGTCGGTTGGGGGATGCCTGCACAGCAGAGACAGGAAATGGCGGGGGTAGTGTGAGCCTCCCACACGTTACACCTCGCCAATGAGAGTCCACGCTGGCAGGTGAAAAGATGTGACAGGCTGCCTCCTCGTGTATTGGAGGGGAAACATGATGCAAGGCTTCTATCCTCCCTACAACCGGCCAGTGGGGGGCATATGCGAGCAACGTTCAAGACAGGGGAGGGGAGAATTGGCACAGCGAAATTGGGATGGGAGAAAAATAGAAAAAGGAGAAAAAGTGGACAAAAAAAATAATCCATGTTTTTTTTTTTTTAAACAATCACTATTAACACATTGTCTGCCATGCAGTATGCCCATCTTTGCCCACTCTCTGCCAGCGCTGTAAGCCTATGGAGTCGCTCACCTTCTTTGCAGGGCTATAACTTTTTAAATATTATAGCTATATCGACATTACTATGGCCCATTCAACATCGGGTATCTATCGTTCCGGATGTGGGAACGTTATATTTTTCCATTCGTACATTGTCGTGTTAGTACCCTCGTGAATATAAGGATGTGTTTAGAGTGTAGAGCAGTAATTCCTAAAACGCGAGTTTTAGCGTTTTGGCATTTTGTTCCTATACACGCTATATTAAAAAATTCAAATGTATATGATCGGTATACATTATGCTTCATCATGCGTGAAGGAAAGGGGGGGGGGTCGTTTATAATTCCTTGATTGTCAGTAACGGCTTTTTTTTTGTATGGGTTGATACGTTGATCAGACTGATTGCAGTGAAATAAATGGACAATCGAGCTGAAATTAACGTTAGATTCCTCTTACCTGTCGCAGATGAGTCAGAAGGAATAACATTTTAATTATTCTATGTCGATCTGCTAGATCCATTTTCCGTTTGTATGACGCAATAAACGCCGAAATCATATTGATTCTTGCGTTTTGAAAGCGATCCAATGCACTCGAGTGTGTATCTAGACCCACGTTACAATATATCTCTGTCAGAGGATTTTCCCTGATGCACCGAGCCAGAAATCCACCAGGCGGCGGTATTGAGGCGTTGTAATATCAAACAGGGTCCAGCTGTGTCCCGGAGGGAGGCTGGATGAATTATGAATGCCATGGCGAAAAAATTTGATATCGATCCCAAAAACTAGTTTACTCGTTGTTGGCGCACAACGATTGGCGGGCAATAACGAGTATACTCGTTGTTGGCGCACAATGTGGTAAGCGCGTGAAAAACAAGTGTCACCTTTCACCCTAGTTGCAGAACTGGACAGGTTAGGGTTAGGGTAACCCTAACCCTAATTTAAGAAATGGTTAAAATCCTGAACATGAATAAATATTCGATATGTATGGTGAGGACTGAAGTTAATAATGATATTCATGAAAGAAAATTGGAACAATGCATGAAAAGGATATGTTTTACTGAGATCACAGTTTCGGTCACTAGGGAGACAGGTAGTGGGTTTTTTTAAGGTTGACTCGAGGGTTAAAGCACTGCATCTATAAGATAATTTGTCACTGCCTCGTGGAGCGATTAGGCAAACACAACCGACATGTTATGTAACTATGTCCCTAGTGGTCCTCTATGCTGTGTGATTTTATATGCATTTTTTTTCTCAAGTCTGTATGCTTTGCTTAACTCTGTATGTACACTTGCGTTTCAATTTGCGATACATTTTGTATTTTTTAAAGCAGCCCAACGGAGTAAAATGCGGCTTGCATCTGGCTACGCGCTGGGTCTGCTCGGGACACGGAGCTTGGAACATTTTCTTTTTACCTGGGAATCGATACCGATACTAGGGGTGTAAAGGTACACATATCCGTACCGAACCGTTTCAGTACTGGACCTTAGGTTCAGTACGGCTGTGTACCGAACGAATACAACGGTATGTTAACCACTAACGCCGACCACCCACCGGCAGGGCCGCATTAACGACCGGGCCATCCGGGCCGCGGCCCGTGGGCCTCTAGTGATGAGGGGCCTCCAAAAAAAAATATATATATATTTTTTTTAATTTTTAATTTTAATTTCTTTTGAGGCCCCTCGTCACTAGAGGCCCAACCTTTTTTTTATTTATTTTTTTACTTAAATCTTTTATTTTTTTGAAGGCCCCTCGTCATTAGAGGCCAATATTTGTCAATATTTAGTCAACAAAAATATTTTATCAACTAAAATATACAGTATGTCACACCCTGCCGTCTGCAAGTGGCTAATCTTGAGTATTTTTTCTATATTTCTATTGTATTTTTTTCCTTTTATACATACATACATACATACATACATACATACATACATACATACATACATACATACATACATACATACATACATACATACATACATACATACATACATACATACATACATACAGCCCCACCCCCACCTAATAGACAGTCCCCTCCCCACCGTATGTAATGTATTATTCTCTCCCCACTGTATGTATATTTCTCTCCCACCCACCCACCCCCTCCTAATGTACAGTCCCCTCCCCATCATATGTATATACTCTCTGTCAGGATCTATGGGTAACAGTACTGTATATTTGCATATCATATATGTCACAAATGTAACAGTACTATATACCTGTATGTCATGTATGTCCCTATGCCATAAATGTCATGATGTCATATATGTTGTGCATGTCATACATGTCACTATGAATTGAAAATGGGGGACCCTGATGTAAACAAGACAAACGTCTTTCTCTGGTCTGCATCTCTTAATAATTGTGTGTATTGAGCCGTACTGTATTATTTGTACCAATTCTGCCATCTGTTAAATACAATTTTCATTAATTCATTCATTCACAGACAGTAACACATTTCAACCCCCTCCCTTCCCTAATTATTATTTAAATTGACATTCACGTAAAAGTAAGCTTACTATTCTAATATTATATTCTTGTCTCCAAAGTCTGTGCATGTTTTTTTTCTTCCTGAGGATGGCGCCATCCCCCCATCTAAACATGATGTGTTTCTTTTCTCTTCTTTATTGATTGAAAACTTTATTAACAGATTGTAGAATGGGTACAGTACAGTACAGCTCAATAATTGTTAAGGGGATGCAGACCAGAGAAAGACTTTCGTGTTGTTTACATCAGGGTCCCCCATTTTCAATTGATCATAACATATATGACATACATGACATACAGATAGACAGTACTGCTACATCTATACATTCATGACATACCAGATTTGCAAATACAGTACTGTTTGTGATACGAAAAGAGTCCAGAAAAGAGAGTATATACATTTGACGTAGAAACTGTACATTGGGGGAGGTTGGGTAGGTGGGGTGGGGTTGGGGGGGTGGGGGGGACTGTACATTGGAGGTGGTTCGGTGGGTGGGAGGGGTGGGTGGGTGGGTGACACTGTACAACTGTACAAGCAAAACTGTACATTGGAATACTGACAAAACCATACTTGGTCATTTACTGTACATTGGAGGGGGTTGTGTTAGGACATTTACAGGGGCCAGTTTCGAATTGCAGTCTCCCGTAGGTGTTCTTTGAGAGTGTTTTTGAAAGTGGGTAGTGATTCACATTCCTTTACAGCTTTGGGTAGGGCGTTCCACATTCGCATAATTGCGAAACGTGTTTAGTCCCTTGTTTGAGCCGAATCTGGGTTTAACATGATTTGTGGCACTCCCTCTGGTGTTGTGATCGTGGTATTCACTGACCTTTGGGAAGTATTTTGACATGTACATGGGTACCTTGGTCGTGTAGTGTATCTTGTAGACCAGGCCCATTGCAAGTTGCTGTACTCTGTCGTCTACTCTAAGCCATCCTAGGTTGTCAAAGTGGGCAGGGGTGATCAAAGTCCTTTTAGCTTGGCCCTCAGAGCCCACCACTTCTAAATATTCTATATATTTTTTAAAGTGACATATAAAAATGCCACTGTGCGTGCGTGCACGTGTATGTGTGTGTGGGGGGGCCTCCACAAGAATCTGGCCCAGGGCCCTCTGAAGTCTTAATCTGGCCTTGCCCACCGGGGGCTGTTTTTTTCACAATCTAATATAATAATAATTATTTTTAAGTCGATTATTAATTTCAATATAGAATATTCGTTGACAGCCCTACAAGTACAATTATTTACTAACTACACACTACATAACCCCTGAGTGGAACATGGAAAGCCAAACTTTCCCACGCTGTACCAAAAACCCGTACCAAACCTTGACTTATACATTTATTATGTATTATATTTCTTTATGTTTAAATATCAACATTATGTGGCAATCCTCAGTAAATACTATCAAATGCATCTGACGTCATCTGGTCTTTCCAAAGACCAGATATGGGACGCGAGCACATGCGCACACACACACAAAGGGAGAATGGCTTATAGCAGAATAGCAGACTAAAATATGCAAGATCACTGCAACAAGCCAGTAAAATACTAAATCTATGTTGGGGAAAATACTATATCTATGTTGGGTCAAATAATATATCTATGTTGGGGGAAATACTATATTTATGTTGGGGAAGATACTATATCTATGTTGGTGAAAATACTATATCTATGTTGGTGAAAATACTATATCTATGTTGGAGAAAATACCATATTTATGTTGGAGGAAAATACTATATCTATGTTGGGGGGAAAAACTGATGTCTCCGTTCTCTCAGTAGTTTGTGTACATATGTAGTGAAGTTGTCTCTGTTCTCTCAGTTAGTTTAGTGTACAGATGTAATAATAATAATAATAATAATAACTTTATTTGTATAGCACTTTTCATACAGAGGTTGAAGTTCAAAGTGCTTGAAGTAGTGAAGATGTCTCTGTTATCTCAGTTAGTTTAGTTTGTGTACAGATGTAGTGAAGATATCTCTGTTCTCTCAGTTAGTTTAGTTTGTATACAGATGTAGTGAATATATCTCTGTTCTCTCAGTTAGTTTAGTATGTGTACAGATGTAGTGAAGATATCTCTGTTCTCTCAGTTAGTTTAGTATGTACAGATGTAGTGAAGATGTCTCTGTTCTCTCAGTTAGTTTAGTTTGTGTACAGATGTAGTGAGTAAGGTTGGGCATCGTTTGGATTTGAGCGATTCCGATTCTCCATTTCGATTCCTGTTCAAAACTATTCTCGGTTCTTCTTTTTTTTATCTACTTTTTCTCCTCCTATTTTTCTGTATTTTTCTCCCATCCCAATTTAGTCATTATGCCAATTTCCCCCTCCCCTTCCTGGCCGTTGCACGCATTTGCCCCCCACTTGCCAGTCTAGGGAGCCCTGAAGTCTATCACATGCTTCCTCCGATACATGTGGAGACAACCAGCAGCCTCTTTTCACCTGACAGCGAGGACTCTCACTGGGGAAGTGTAACGCGTGGGAGGATCACACTATCTCCCCCAGTTCCCTCCCTCGCTGCGCAGGCGCCCTGACCTGGTTGCTAATAATAATAATAATGCAGGACCTGTTGCAGAGGTCTTTATTCGGCATGCAACGACACTCAATGTTTTAGCACACACACCGGAACACACACGCATGCATTGTCTCTTTAGAATCGCCGATGCGATTCGTCTCTGCGATTAACCCATCCCGGCGTCCTTCCCCCCCAAGGGCAGCCGGGAGCAGACAGGCGTCAACGTGAGCTGCGCCAGGGGACCAATCCAAGTGCTCCTGTCCGTCTTCGTCAAGGACGCCACAGCGTTAGCAATCTGTTGTTGTGCATGTTTTTCCATTGGGTTTATCTTATCGGGGGGGAAACCCTTGCGAGCACGGGGAGAACATGCAAACTCCACACAGAAAGGCCTGGGAGATACCCCACCTGGGTACCTGGCATCATGGAAACCTGGTCCCCAAGCGGGAATCGAACCCTGGACCTTCTTGCTGTGAGACGACAGTGTTAACCACTACACCACCGTGCCGCCTGTGCCACCGTGCTGTACTCTAACTTTTTTTTTTTTGTATTTGTATAGCACTTTTCATACAGAGGTTGCAGTTCAAAGTGCTTCACAACAGTAAAAAATACAGGCATAAGCGAGCATAAAAAGATAGACAGGTAGAATCACAGTGTTTCACATTAGGATCTAGCATCCCAATAGGCTCTCCGCTTACAGTTTTCAGTAAAAATAGTTTAAAATGATTCAGTTTAAAAATAGTAAAATAAAAATAAAATAAAATAAAATAAAAATTATAAAATAGAACGGACATAAAAAATACAGGCATGAGCGAGCATAGTAAGATATGGGAAGTGAAAAGTTTACAGACAATCCATGCTGATTGATCTGCCATAAGCATAGTGTTTCACATTAGGATCTAGCATCCTAATAGGCTCTCTATTCAGTAATTAAAAAGTGCAATAACCGACGGACATAAAAAATACAGGCATGAGCGAGCATAGCAAATAATAAGAATAGTTTAAAATGATTCAGTTTAAAAATAGTCATCAGTAAGAAGTAAAAAGTGCAATAACCGACACATGAATTTGATAGGCAGTGTAAAAGAGTGCATAAGCGAGCATAAAAAGATAGACAGGTAGAATCACAGTGTTTCACATTAGGATCTAGCATCCCAATAGGCTCTCCGCTTACAGTTTTCAGTAAAAATAGTTTAAAATGATTCAGTTTAAAAATAGTAAAATAAAAATAAAATAAAATAAAATAAAATAAAAATTATAAAATAGAACGGACATAAAAAATACAGGCATGAGCGAGCATAGTAAGATATGGCTACTACAGCCAGGACACAGTTAACCTGGTTCTACAATGCTACAGCCAGGACACAGTTAACCTGGTTCTACAATGCTACAGCCAGGACACAGTTAACCTGGTTCTACAATGCTACAGCCAGGACACAGTTAACCTGGTTCTACTACAGCCAGGACACAGTTAACCTGGTTCTACTACAATGCTACAGCAATGCTACTACAGCCAGGACACGGTTAACCTGGTTGTACAACAGCCAGGACACGGTTAACCTGGTTGTACAATGCAGCCAGGACACGGTTAACCTGGTTCTACAGCCAGGACTACTACAGCCAGGACACAGTTAACCTGGTTCTACAATGCTACAGCCAGGACACAGTTAACCTGGTTCTACAATGCTACAGCCAGGACACAGTTAACCTGGTTCTACTACAGCCAGGACACAGTTAACCTGGTTCTACTACAATGCTAACTAGGGTATACTATTAACACATTCAGGGCCAGACCCGAGATATCTCGGGTTAACGTGCCATGCTCTGGGCGCCAAACCCGAGAAATCCTGGGTTTTAATCGTTATTTCTTTTATTAGCTATATCCATACATTTTTCATCCATCCAGCCTGATGTTATCATTGGGAATGGGTCTGAGCTCGCAAAGGGCAAATACTGCCGCCTAACGCCTCCCGGCTGGTATTGCACATCATTGGAATCCCTCTGGCTGGGGCTGTGCATCGATCTAAGAAGTCCGGTCCAGGTTTTACTTCTTGGGCACGCAGTATCGTTATAACAGATGGACTGGGGACACTCGGAGCAGCATGGATTATGTGTTTTGGACATATAACGTTGGATCAATAAACGCGATCAATATTTGGAATGGCGATCAGGAATTAGATTAATCTTTTTGCACTACATCAGATGTGAGGTAAGGACTCTATGTTACGAATCTTGGGTTATTCCGATGTTTCTTTCACCGCCATCGGAGCGTGTGTGTGTGTGTGAGGTTCGCGCCGACCAAAGTACAGAGAAACGATTTTTCAGACCCCGCTTCTGTTCGTGCATGATGACACACATATAATATCGATAATCTAGTGTTTATTTGAAAACGATTCATAAATCAAGCGACAAATGGCACGATTTCTAAGGAAATACATTGAAGCTCGATTTGCTGGAGTTTATTGAGATTAGACAGAACGCTCTAGAAATATATTCATATTCATCACGGTATAAAACGGAAATGTATGTATGAAGAAATTATCTGTTTCATGCATGTTGACTGGAAGCAACTCACTGACGATCAACGTGTTATTTAGATCTATTGCTATTATATTTCATATATTTTAAGCACTCGCAAGTAAAGCTATCCCTACATTGGATAAAGCACTGGCGCTGAATGGCCATCAGCGCCGTCTGCTGTTGGCCCCCAATGAGTTAACAAATAAATTTATAAAAAAAACAATTTAAAACTTTTTTTTAAGAATCAAAACTTCTAGTTCCGGTTCTCGGTGCCCAACCCTACTAGTGAGGATGTCTGTTCTCTCAGTACATGTATTATTTGTACAGAATGATCTAGTGAAAATATCTGTTCTCTCAGTTTAGTACGTACAGATGTAATAATAATAATAATAATGACTTGGATTTATATAGCGCTCTTCATGAGACCCAGAGCGCTTCACAGAGTCCATTATTCGTTCATACACAGTCATACCGGTGGTGGTAAGCTACAATTGCAGCCAGAGCTGCCCTGAGGCAGACTCACGGAAGCGTGGCGAATAATCATTGCCTACGGCCCCTCCGACCACCACCAATATTCATTCACATGCATACACATTCATACGAGGCAAGTATGTTAAGTGTCTTGCCCAAGGACACAACGGCAGTGGGATGGACATGGGCTTGAGCGGGATTCGAACCACCAACCCTTCGATCATTGGACAACCCGCTCTACCCCTGAGCCACGCCGCCCCACAAGTGAAGATGTTTCTGTTCTCTCAGTTAGTTTACTATGTGTACAGATGTAGTGAAGATGTCTCTGTTCTCTCAATATGTTTACTATGTGTACAGATGTAGTGAAGATGTCTCTGTTCACTCAAGTAAGTTTAGTTTGTGTACAGATGTAGTGAAGATGTCTTTGTTCCCTCAGTTAGTTTAGTATGTGTACAGATGTAGTGTATATCTCTGTTCTCTCAGTTAGTTTAGTATGTGTACTAGGGGTGTAACGGTACACATAAGCCACGGTTCGGTACGTACCTCGGTATTGGGGTCACGGTTCGGTACGAGTTCGGTACAACAGAAAAAAAAATTATAATTATTATTATTAATATAATAAATGTTTATTTATTTATTTAATTTTTTTAAATGTATATATTATATTTATGATAATTATTATAATTATTATTATTAAATAGAATAATTGTCTATAGCCTTGCCGTGGTAGTCAGTGATACTGGTGTCATTCTGTGTTCAGGCATCCACTTGCCTACTGCCCCTTTAACAACTTATCCTTGCTAAGTTTCAGTTTCACTTCTAGAGAGAATTTAACTTCACGACGAGACTGAATACTAGAGAACAGATGACATATTACAACAATGGCAGAGGATTATTTGGATTTAAACACAGTGGAGCTCAGATGATCTGTCCGGAAAAGTATGTTTTTTTTTTTTTTTTGATTGTGCCTGTGAGGCCGGCGGGGGAGAATGTTGATGTGTTTGTTGGCGCGTGTGTGTGTGTCGGCGACGCGTGTGTGTTTCTTTCCATTGGTTTAATTTGGTTAACGTTTTTGGGGCGAACAAGAAAATGAAAGAAAACTGTAAAATTGTAATCACCCTGCAGTAGTGTTGTGAAAAATATCGAAAAATCGATACATATCGATTCTGAATATTTAAAACGGTTTCAATACTCATTTCCCGAAATATCGATATTTAATTATTCATAAAAAATTTAAAAAATTTAAAAATAAATTGTATAAGGAAGTTGCATTGTTCATTTCAATACCTGTAATAGTACAGTAGTCCACACACACACACACACATGTGCATTCAGTTAAGTCGGAATATGACTGTAATACAAACAGTTCAGTTTATCAGGTACATGCAACACAGATTACAGTGTTTACATTTCTGCTTGAGAAAATACCATGTTCTGCAATAAAAATGATTGAAGTGAGATGAACAGTTATTTTTAAATGTGTGATCTAAAGATAAACAAAGGGTTTTAAAAGTGTTATATTTATCTTCTCTTATAGTACCAGAGAGAATCTGAGGAGAATCAACCAGCAACAAAAGCAAAATCTATAAAAAAAAAAAATTAAATAAATATTTTTTTTTATTTTTTTTACATTTTAAGATTGAACCTTTTTCCCTGTGGTATCGAAAATGGTATCGAATATCGATACTTTTCAAGGTATCGTATCGAAGTTCGAAATTCCAGTATCGTGACAACACTACCCTGCAGCTGTTCCAATGTGAATGTGCCTTTCTCCGTGCACTTTCGCCCGCTCTGAACTGAAGTCGGGGACTCGGTGTGCCGCACGCTGTTCTCGCACGGACCTCGCGAGTGCCTGCATGTGGGACTCGTGCTTGTGTGTTTGCGCTGTGGGGCGTATTCGTCGAATGGCTGTGCGTACCGCACTGTGACGGGACGAATACACATACCGTTACACCCCTAATGTGTACAGATGTAGTGAAGATGTCTCTGTTCTCTGTTAGTTTAGCATGTGTACAGAATAGTGAAGATGTCTGTTCTCTCAGTAAATGTATTATGTGTATGTAGTAGGGCTGGGCGATATGGCCAAAAATGATATCGCGATAACGATATCACTAACAATATCATATCACTCGATATTCGATATTATCGATATTGTTATAAGTATAAAAGAAAATGTTTGATGTATGTTTATTTTGCAGCAATTCTTTGTTGTTGCAGCTGGTTTGAAAGCAAAAGTAAACCGGCTTCTCTGCTGGCTGTGGCTCCAGGGGAGTTGAACAGTTCTGGCTCTGCTAGTTTCTTTTCTATCTTTTGGCACTTTTTTGGTGGACAAACCACCGCACATGTGCACCGTGACTGGAGTCTAGCTCTGCTAGCACACATAGCCTACTGTGCCTACTTTTTTTTTCTATATAGATTATTAAAATATATCGCGATAATTATCGTTGTTGTTATATCGCCCAGCCCTAAGATGTAGTGAAGATGTCGCTGTTCGCTCAGTTAGTTTACTATGTATTGTGTACAGATGTAGTGAATATGTCTCTGTTCTCTCAGTAAGTCTAGTATGTGTAGATGTAGTTAAGATTTTAAAATGTTTATAGGTCGATCTTTTTATTGACCTATAGAGTCTATTCATGCTGAGTGAATCAGTTCCCCCAGCCACATTTTGTGTATTCAAAGTTTTTTGGGGAATTAACTGATTTGAATTGAATCAAATTGTGGTCAAATGAAGAGATTTCATGATGCATTGAATCGTTGCCTAAAGAATCATAATCTAATCGAAGTGGGGTCAAATATTTATATATATTTTGTAGTGAAGATGTACAGTATCTGTTCTCTCAGTTTGTTTAGTATGTATAGATGTAGTGAATATGTCTGTTCTCAGTTAGTTTACTATGTGTACAGATGTAGTAAAAATGTATCTGTTCGCTCAGTAAGTCCAGTATGTGTACAGATGTAGTGAAGATGTCTGTTCTCTCAATAAGTGTATTATGTGTACATATTATGGGTGTAACGGTACACAAAAACCACGGTTCGGTATGTACCTCGGTTTTGAAGCCACGGTTCGGTACAGGATTTCGGTACAGTGGGGGAAAGTTTGGCTTTCCATGTTCCACTCAGGGGTGATGTAGTGTGCAGTAAATCTTAAGTAGGGCTGTCAACGAATATTCTATATTCAAATTAATAATAGACTTGTTAACTTGTGGAACCTACAGCTGACCAACCTTCTTTTTTATGCTATTAACGCTATTTTGGGAGTTCTAGCGCCAAGAATGTAAGTAGCACTTTTCGGTTTTAGCACTTGACTGTAAAACATCCCTCAGGGTAAAACGAGCAATTTTTTAGGAGGCACGTTGCCGTGTATGAAATTAATGTCCGTTCTATTATGCCGTAAACTATCGTTAATTTGATCTCCGTGACAGCCCTTTCTCAATCTAGCACCAATCCTGTGCGCACTGAGAGAGGCTGCGTGCGTGTGTGTGTGTGTTCACCACACCACACTATGAGGCTATGCTAAATTACAGGTAATCTCTCATGAACAACATCCAGCCCTTTGCGCAAGTTATATTTTGGGTGAACTTGTTTTGAATGAAATTCTGCACGTGCGTTCCTGTGAGGTTTGGTCCGCTCCCCACCCACTCGCTCCGTTCCTTTAAGGTATTTTGTTAATTAATTGCATTCCCCGCCACACGCTTCTTTCCTGTAAGATGCTGTGTTGATTGGTGCTCTCCCCACCACACGCTTCTGGAGCAATGATCAATTTCATCCCGCAGCTGTCACAGCTTGTCATCAGCGCCCTGTGGCTTTATATACCCTGATCTCCCTAATATCGATGTTGGATCGTTTTGAATATTCTCCTGCATTTGCCTGTCTTTCCCGTCGCTGTTCCCTGTCTGTTGCTCCCCAGGACTTTCGTGAAGTATCCCTGTGGAGAACCTGATTCCCCGTACGAAGCTGCGCCTCGTTTATCTGCCCGCTTTACGCGTTGCGCTCTGGTGAGTTTTTGGAAACAGTTCTTTTTGGATCACCTGTTTTTTGTGTGTTTGTGAAACACCGAAGAGATCCCGTTTTTGTTATACTGTTCTCACCTGTTTTTTGTTGTTGGATTTACACTTTGGATTACCGTATTGTTTTTTCTCTGGACTCTGCTAACTGTGTGTATCACACCGAAGATCAAGTCACTTGGATATTTATTTGGATCAGTCACCTCTCTGTTTCTGTTGTGCGCTGGCTAACTCGGATTTCTCTCTCTCTCTCCGTTTCCACTTGGAGTGAGCTGGGAGGATCTGCAGAGCGGCTTGAGATGTCACAAGCGAATTCCTCACCACCACCTACTGGGAGAATCTGCAGAGCCGCAACAATCTTCACATGCCAGATTCCCCGTTTGTTCTGTTGCTCAACCTAATTCTATCTTGTGACTCTGAGAATAAATACGCCCTTGTTTTGGCTAACTCTGAAACAACTCTCTCTGTGCCGTTGCGCTTGAGGTCGGTTACAAACCCTAACATTACGATCCAACCATGACGACCCCAGCCGACACAGAGAGAGTCAGAACAGCATTGGCAGGCCAGATAGAGTTAACCAAGGGCCACAGCCTACAGCTAGATGCCGCTGCGGCTGCTGTACAGGAACTCCGAGAGCAGGTCCTACCTATTCAGGGGTCCCTGGGCTCTCTGGCTAGCCAGCAGTCTAGTATTCTCCTCCACTTACACACGCTGAGTGACACCGTTAACACCTTGCTTGTAACCCCACTTCCTTCAGGAGCCTTGGCCGGAGCATCACCCACAGCCCTGGCAGGCCCCGCGCCTCCCGATCCCGCACCTCGGGAGCCCCGTCTCTCCGAACCACGGCTGTTCGACGGTAACTTCGAGGATTGTGCCACATTCATCATGCAATGTGAGTTGGTTTTTCGTTATCAACCCAGTCGTTTCACTTCAAGGGGAGCCCGAGTGGCTTACATGACTAACTTGCTCTCAGGCCGGGCAGCCCAGTGGGTCACTGCCTCCTGGGCAATGGAGGCAGACTTCTGTTTCTCCTACCCAGACTTTATGGCTGAGCTCCGCAGGGTTTTCCACCACCCAGCCCGTGGCCAGGACCCTGGAGCCCGGTTGGGTACCTTCCGGCAGGGCAGTGGCGGGGTTACCGACTACGTGCTGGAGTTCAGACTGGCGGCTACGGAGAGCGGTTGGAACGACCAAGCACTTCGTCTTACCTTCATGAGGGGGCTCAACGACGCAGTCAGGGACCAGCTCGCGACCCGTGAGGAACCTGAGTCCCTCGAGGACCTGTTCAGCCTCGCCATTCGCATCGACGGACGCCTCCAGGAGAGAAGACGTGAGAGAACCCGACAGGGACCTCCAGAGGTACTCCGGACCCCCCGTACCCGTGACGGTACTGCTGGTCGCCCTGCTCCCAACACGACTGGTGGCTCTTTTCCCTCCCGTTCGGTGCCCGAGGAGGAACCCATGCAGCTGGGACGTTCTCATCTTAGCCAAGCTGAACGGGAGGCGAGGTTCCGGTCCGGCCTTTGCCTCTACTGCGGTCGGGAGGGACACCGTATCGCCAACTGCCCCACCCGGCCAAAATACCAGGCTCGCCGGGACCCCGGGAGATCCTGGTGAGCCGTTTTTCTCGTTCCCATAGCCGTGCACCACCTGGCCATCTGATGAGCGTCACCCTGGCCTGGGCGGACCAACGAGCCACATTGACTCGGGGGCTGACGAGAGTTTCCTAGACTTCGAGTTTGCTACCCGGGCCAACATTCCACTTGAGGACCTAGTGAGGCCATTGGAGGTATTCGCATTGGACCAACACCGCCTGGCTGACATCACTCAACGCACCTGCCCTGTCCTGCTCACCATTGCTGGTAACCACGTTGAGAGACTCCAGTTCCTTATCACCAGATCCCCTCTTGTCCCAGTAGTCCTGGGCCGGCCCTGGCTCGCGCTGCACGAGCCCCACATCGCCTGGTCCTCCGGTACCATCAAGGGTTGGAGCTCCTCCTGTCATGCCCAGTGTCTTCAGGCGGCGTCCTGTCCCTCGCCCCGGAGATCCGTTGGTGAGCCGCCTCCGGACCTCTCGACCATACCCCCCGAGTACCACGACCTCATGGAGGTTTTCAGTAAGTCCAGGGCTCAGGCCCTTCCGCCTCACCGGCCTTACAACTGTGCCATCGACCTCCGCTCAGGGGCTCCCCTTCCCGGCAGCCGCCTCTACAGTCTGACCGTCCCGGAGAAGGCAGCGATGGATCAATACATCTCTGAGTCCTTGGAAGCAGGACTCATTCGGCCTTCCTCCTCTCCTGTGGCGGCCGGTTTCTTCTTTGTTGGGAAGAAGGACGGAGACCTTCGACCCTGCATCGACTATCGCCAGCTCAAAGAGATCACCATTAAGAACAAGTATCCTCTACCTCTCATGAACTCCACCTTCGAGCCTCTCACCCAGGCTACCGTCTTTACCAAGCTGGACCTCCGGAGTGCCTACCATCTAGTCCGTATCCGAGAGGGCGATGAATGGAAGACCGCCTTCAAGACTCCCAGGGGCCACTACGAGTACCTGGTGATGCCGTTCGGCCTCACCAACGCTCCGGCGGTATTCCAGGCGCTCATGAACGACGTCCTTCGTGACATGCTGGAGGAGTTTGTGGTAGTATACCTAGACGACATCCTCATCTTCTCCAAGACCCTCGAGGAACACATCCAGCATGTCCGCCGTGTGCTGGAGCGCCTCCTCCACAATCGGCTCTTCGTCAAGGCGGAATAGTGCCGATTCCACTCCGACTCCGTCGATTACCTGGGCTTCATCGTGGAGAAAGGCTTGACCCGAGCTGATCCTCGCAAGATCCAGGCCGTGGAGGAATGGCCGGAACCCACCTCTCGGAAGGAGTTACAGAGCTTCCTCGGGTTCGCCAACTTCTACCGAAGGTTCATCCGGAACTACAGTCAAGTGGCGGAACCGCTTACCAGACTGACCTCTCCTGCCCTGCCATTCGACTGGTCCCCAGCGGCGTGTGCTGCGTTCCGCTCCCTCAAGAAGAGGTTCACTTCCGCCCCGATCTTGCTCCATCGAGACCCCAAGAGACAGTTCATCGTTGAGGTGGACGCCTCGGATACTGGACTGGGAGCTATCTTATCCCAGCGGTCGGCAACGGACCAGAAGGTACATCCGTGCGCCTTCTACTCGCGTCGGTTCCTCCCTGCCGAGAGGAACTATGACATCGGCAATCGGGAGCTGCTGGCGGTTGTGGCTGCCTTGGAGGAGTGGCGTCATTGGCTAGAGGGGGCCGAGGAGCCGTTTACCATTTGGACGGACCACAAGAACCTGACGTACATCCGTGCTTCCAAGCGCCTCAATGGCCGGCAGGCAAGATGGGCCAGCTTCCTCAGTCGGTTCGACTTCTCGCTGACGTTTCGCCCTGGTTCCCGCAACACGAAGGCCGACTCCCTGTCCCGGTTACACTCCAAGGGGGCTCCAACCACTGAGGACCCGACTCCCATCCTCCCAGAGGCCAGGGTGGTAGGAGTCGTCACCTTGGGCATCGAGGGGGTGGTAAGGCGTGCCCTACGCTTCCATCGCGCTCCAGGCAATGTACCGGTTCATCGTCTCTTCGTCCCCGACTCGGTCCGGTCCCGGGTCCTCCAATGGGGCCATACCAGCCGGTTCGCCTGCCACCCGGGCGTTCATCGCACGTTCTCCTTCCTGGCTCGTCGATTCTGGTGGCCCACCATGAGGAACGACGTCAAGGAGTTCGCACTGGCCTGCGCAGTCTGCGCCCGCAGCAAGGCCTCCCACCAGGCACCCTCCGGGCTATTACAGCCGCTTCCCATTCCGAGCCGTCCTTGGTCACATGTGGCGCTGGACTTCGTCACAGGTCTTCCCTCCTCCCAGGGGAACACGTGCCTTCTGACCGTGGTGGATCGGTTCAGCAAGGGGGTTCACCTCGTGGCCCTTCCCAAACTTCCCTCGGCGGCCGAGACGGCGGACCTCCTGACACGCCACGTGTTTCGCCTCGATGGTTTTCCCCAAGACGTCGTCTCGGACCGGGGGCCCCAGTTCACTTCCCAGGTATGGCGGGCTTTTTGCAAGGGATTGGGGGCAACGGTCAGTCTTTCCTCTGGTTATCATCCCCAGACTAACGGACAAACGGAGAGGATGAACCAGAGCGTGGAGTCTGCTCTTCGGTGTGTGGCTGCCGAGAGACCAGCTTCTTGGAGCCGTTTCCTTCCCTGGGTCGAGTACTCCATCAACTCCATGGTCAGTTCCGCCACCGGCCTCTCACCCTTTGAGGTATCCCTGGGCTACCAACCCCCTCTTTTCCCTGCACAGGAGACTGAGGTGGCAGTTCCCTCCGTACAGGACCACCTCGACCGGTGCCGTCGGGTCTGGGAGATCGCCAGGACCGCGCTGCTCCGGTCATCGGAGCGCGCCTGTCGTGGGGCTGACCGGCGCCGGGTTCCTGCGCCGACGTACCACCCTGGGCAGAGGGTGTGGCTTTCCGCGAGGGACCTCCCACTTCGGTCCTCGGCCAAGAAACTTAACCCCCGGTTCGTCGGACCTTTCGAGGTTCTGAAGGTACTCAGTCCGGCGGCGGTGCGTCTTAAGCTTCCTGCGTCCATGCACATTCACCCCGTTTTCCATGTGTCCCGGGTTAAGCCTGTCTCTCTCAGTCCCCTGATGCCTCCTGCTCCGGAACCACCTCCTCCCAAGATGGTGGACGGTCACCCCCAGTGGCAGGTCCGCCGGTTGATGGGCGTTCGACGGCGGGGTCGGGGGTTCCAGTACCTGGTGGACTGGGAGGGGTACGGTCCGGAGGAACGGAGCTGGGTCTCCCGCCAGCTCATCGTGGATCCCGGCCTGATCACCGACTTCCATCGTGCCCATCCGGGCGAGCCGGGTCGGCCTGGTCGCCGGGTGGCTCCCGTGGAGGGGGGGGGTACTGTGAGGTTTGGTCCGCTCCCCACCCACTCGCTCCGTTCCTTTAAGGTATTTTGTTAATTAATTGCATTCCCCGCCACACGCTTCTTTCCTGTAAGATGCCGTGTTGATTGGTGCTCTCCCCACCACATGCTTCTGGAGCAATGATCAATTTCATCCCGCAGCTGTCACAGCTTGTCATCAGCGCCCCGTGGCTTTATATACCCTGATCTCCCTAATATCGATGTTGGATCGTTTTGAATATTCTCCTGCATTTGCCTGTCTTTCCCGTCGCTGTTCCCTGTCTGTTGCTCCCCAGGACTTTCGTGAAGTATCCCTGTGGAGAACCTGATTCCCCGTACGAAGCTGCGCCTCGTTTATCTGCCCGCTTTACGCGTTGCGCTCTGGTGAGTTTTTGGAAACAGTTCTTTTTGGATCACCTGTTTTTTGTGTGTTTGTGAAACACCGAAGAGATCCCGTTTTTGTTATACTGTTCTCACCTGTTTTTTGTTGTTGGATTTACACTTTGGATTACCGTATTGTTTTTTCTCTGGACTCTGCTAACTGTGTGTATCACACCGAAGATCAAGTCACTTGGATATTTATTTGGATCAGTCACCTCTCTGTTTCTGTTGTGCGCTGGCTAACTCGGATTTCTCTCTCTCTCTCCGTTTCCACCTGGAGTGAGCTGGGAGGATCTGCAGAGCGGCTTGAGACGTCACAAGCTAATTCCTCACCACCACCTACTGGGAGAATCTGCAGAGCCGCAACAATCTTCACATGCCAGATTCCCCGTTTGTTCTGTTGCTCAACCTAATTCTATCTTGTGACTCTGAGAATAAATACGCCCTTGTTTTGGCTAACTCTGAAACAACTCTCTCTGTGCCGTTGAGCTTGAGGTCGGTTACAAACCCTAACAGTTCCGTTAGTGGTTAACGTACCGTTGCATTCGTTTACACACCAAAGGTCCAGTACTGAAACGGTTCAGTAGTATGGATATGTGTACCGTTACCTGTTACTACACCTTCTAAATTGCCAATCATTTATAATTGGCGCGGATTTTAATGCTATTTGGGATCCCGTGATGGATAAATCTAATCTCACCATTTCCAATGATCAGAAACATGCATCTAATGCACTAAAGGATTGGGCCAAGAATACAGGTGTAAATGACCTATGGCGATTACTCAACCCAACGGCCCGAGAGTACTCTTTTCGCTCTGCAAGACACAAGACATTTTCCAGAATAGATTATGTTTTTGCATCCCCAAGACTATTTGATAACTATGACGTGGAAATGGTGCCCAATCAGATCACAGCTATTTACTCCTGAAACGTTCATTTGGTAGACTGTCATCCCGAGCCCCAAGATGGTGATTTAACTCGACACTGCTGAAAAACAATGAATACATTATACAATTCAAAGTTGAACTTATTAAATTCCTACGGAGTAATGCGGGTTCGGTACAGGACCCCAGAATGTTATGGATGTCGGTAAAGGGTTTTATCAAGGATTACACAACGGTCTTTGCCTCCAACCTACGCAAGAATCGTTGTTCAAAATTGGTAGAGCTGGAAACGCTTTACTCGTCGTTATTCTCCTCTTTACAATACAACTACTCGGTTCGATTGGAGTCTCAAATTAATGTGTTAAAAAAAGAGATTAACTCAATTTTAAGACAACAATCTGAATTTCAAATACGTAGCACAAGACAACATTATTACTTTCATGGTTCTAAAGCAAGTCACCTACTAGCTATGAAGATACGATCCAACGCAAAATTTGCAGATATCCCTACTATTAAGGACCAACAAGGACTTGTTACAGACCCCAAAAAAAATTACGAGACTTTCAGAGAGTTTTACTCCAACTTGTACAAATCAGAAATGGTTTTTGATCAAAATAAACTGGATACATTTCTTAATCAAATTAACCTACCTAAACTCTCAGTGGAAGACGCTAAACAGTTAGATACACCTATTACACTAGAGGAACTTAGGGAGGCTATATCTGAAATGCAAATTGGTAAGGCTCCTGGATGGGATGGTATCCCACCAGAACTGTACCTCTCATGTTGGGATGTAATTGAACCCCTATTACTTGATATGATTTTATACTCAATCAAAGAGGGGAACTTCCCCAGGGACGTCAATATGGCACTCATATCTGTCCTCCTTAAAAAGGACAAAGAACCCACCGAATGTGGTAGTTATAGACCCTTAAGTCTTCTCGGAACCGATCTCAAGCTGTATGCTAAGGTACTAGCTATCAGACTTCAAAAGCATATGACATCTTTAGTTCATCCTGATCAGACTGGCTTCATAAAAGGCCACCTGATCACGGATAATATAAGACGGTTACTACATGTATTAGACGCCAGCAAGGATGCCATTCCACCTACAGCTGTATTATCCTTGGATGCGATGAAAGCTTTTGATAGGTTGGAATGGTCTTATTTATGGGCAGTACTCGGAAGGATGGGGTTAGGAAACGGATTCATTAATATGATAAAAGTATTATACAAAGACCCATCGGCCATGATTATAACAGGTAAATTCACCTCCTCACTCTTTCCTGTGTCGCGCTTGTCCAGACAGGGTTGCCCTCTTAGTCCCGGACTATTTGCTCTATCCTTAGAGCCTTTAGCACAGTATATAAGACAATCCCAATCCATAGAGCCAATCTCAATTAAGGGCACACAGCATCATATTAGTTTATATGCGGACGACGTAATATTGTTCATGCAAAACCCTACCACCTCACTGTCTCATCTTCTCAAGCTGATTGATGATTTTGGCAATCTATCGGGATTTAGGATAAACTGGCCAAAGTCGGCCTTCCTCCCACTTAATGTCTCTGCGAAGGCTACAATCCTTCCAGGAAATATACCAATGGTAGAACACTTTAGATGTCTTGGAGTTGAAATATTCCCTACTATATGCCAAACGGTGAAGTATAATTATACAAGACTCCAAGATAGGATCACAAATTACTTTGACAGGTGGTCAAAACTTAAAAACTCAGTACAGGCCTGAGTATCAATAGTTACGATGGATGTTTTACCTAGAATCAACTTCTTTAGTTCAATGTTACCGGGGGCTGGTTACTGGAAAAAATTACAACAAACCTCCACGAATAAAAAGATCCACCGCACAGAGAAACAAAGCCGACAGCGGTTTAGCATTTCCAGACTTCTACCACTATTTTAAAGCGTTCTCTTTAAGACCACTGATCACCTGGTTTGATTCTCAAGCATCTGTATCCTGGAGAACATTAGAAGAAAACATAGTGGCACCACATAGACTGCAGGATATAGTATACACCAAATTATCAATTAAGCAATGCGACTTGAAATTTGGTCCTCTTATTACACGGATTCGGATATGGCGTGACACACAGAAAAATTTTACTAACCAACATAAATGGCATAGCCATTCTCCCCTATTCAATAACAATGCACTTCTTATTGCACAACGACCTATCAGATATCCCAATTGGGAAAAGCAGGGCATACATACATTGGGAGCAGTGGCGTTGCGCAATATCTCGGGGCCCCCCCGCAGGAGGCCCCGCGGCGAGTGATGGACAGCAGTGGCGTTGTTAGCCCTGGGCTTCCGGGGCTTTAGCCCCGGATGTTTTTCTCCTAGCCCCGGATCTAAAAAAAAAAAATTGTTTACATTTTTATTTTTTTTATTTGTTTTTGATGGCAGCATCCCCATTGTCTGTGCTGAATGTTTGTTAGTGTTTTTGTATTTTTCTTTGGTTTTTAGTACTTTTAAACATCGATTTTTAGCAAGTAGTAGTTTTCATTTGATCCTATATAATTTTTTCATTCACCGATTTGTGGACTTTTTTTTTGTGTCTTGAAAGGCGCATTATAAATCAAATGCATTATTATTATTATTATTATTATTATTATTATTATTATTATTATTATTATTATTATTATTATTATTATTATTATTATTATTATTATTATTATTATTATTATTATTATTATTATTATTATTATTATTATTATTATTATTATTATTATTATTATTATTATTATTATTATTATTATTATTATTATTATTATTATTATTATTATTATTATTATTATTATTATTATTATTATTATTATTATTATTATTATTATTATTATTATTATTATTATTATTATTATTATTATTATTATTATTATTATTATTATTATTATTATTATCATCCAGGAGGGAAAAGACACTTTGGATAGTAGGGACTGCATCTCTGCCTGTCCTGGCCAGGAAACACTTTGCAACTGTGATCTCCTCTGGCAGTAGTTGGATATTGTAATGTGTGGCGAGGGGTTGCAGCAATTCCACTGAGAGAAACTGGTCTGAGGCTGGATAACATGCCTGTATGCCTCTCATACGTTGTTCTCCAACTCATGAGAACCTGCTCTCAAGCTCTTGCAGCATTCTGTCGAGGACTGGATAGAACAGTCTCTGTCTCAGCTGATCTCCATGAGGTCTGAGCTTGTGCCACAAGATGACTCAACTACATACTTGTCCATCATTTTCTGCTTCCTCCTTTGGCTGGTAGTATGTTCCTCAATTTCTTCGATTGCTTAAGCACGATTTTGAAAACAGGGCCCGGTGTTTCAAAACACTACACACAATTAGCACAACCACACACACAATTATCAGAACACCTCAGATCCTTTGCTAAATTAAACACAAACTATACACTAATTTATAAAAACTACATTTTGTTACCATATGAAACACACGTTTCATATGACTTAATTCTGTTTGAACCAGTTACACACTGCTGTGCTTAACCTAAAACACATTTAGCAATTCTACTTCTCAGTGATTAGAGTACTGTAAGTGAAGTACACAGAGAATGTGCAAATATACAATAAATTCACCAAACATTACACAAGACCAATGCTGTAGACTGATGAAAATATAATTTATTTATCTACAAATACCCAAATCAATGATGCAGACTGATGAAAAAAAAAATCTCTCCATATACCCAAATCAATGATGCAGACTGACAAAAATATAAATGTTCTCTCCATATAACCAAATCAGTCAACATTTCAACATGGAGAATCACAACAAAACATGTCCCAGTTTTCATGCTACTACAGTGTGCATAACACAGTAAGCTCAGCAAATATCAGACAAACATAAAATACTGTATCCAGTACAGGTTAAAATTACAGTAAAACAAAAACAAAAAAGAAAACATTTAAATAGAGTACAGAAAATACTAGACATAATCTCTTTGCCTAGCTGGATCTGGCAAGAGATTATTTTGTTGCGATTCTCCATGTTGACATGTTGACTGATTTGGGTATATGGAGAGAACATTTATATTTTTATCAGTCTGCATCATTGGTTGTCTTGTGTAGTGTTTGGTGAATGTATTGTATATTTTCACGTTCTCTGTGTACAGTACTTCACTCTCCTTCCATTTTGGTTGAAGGCAAGTGAACTCACCTGCTGCATTTTTATAGTGCTTAAACCTGATTGGTGTATCTACAATTAAGCAATGGTGTGTTTGTGCATCTGATTGCTGTGTTTAACCAATTGGCTCATATGTGTGGTAATTTGACATTCTATGTGTAATGTAATGCAAGTGTGTTTAGTGTTTTGCAAATCACTGGTTGTATTGTTTTGCAAAAAGTGTGAGGCTGACTTTGTGCTTATAGGGGTGCAAATCTGGGCCTATGTTTTGCTCCTTGAGTGTAAGGTTTTGATAATTGTGTAATACTTTGTGTTTATGCAATCGAAGAAAACTGTAAAGACTAGAGATTAACTGTTTATTTCTTTTGTACATAGGCTGTGCATAATGTTTGTTTGTTTATTTGCTTATGTGTATGATTCTTAACTGTGTTTTTATTTTGTTATTGGTGTATATGTATGTATGTATGTATGTATGTATGTATGTATGTATGTATGTATGTATGTATGTATGTATGTATGTATGTATGTATGTATGTATGTATGTATGTATGTATGTATGTATATGTGTATATATGTATATTTGTACCCTCATTGGGGCCTCTTGGACCATATCAATGTTTTATCTGGCTAAATAAAGGTTAAATAAATAAATAAGAAACTGATGATTTGGTCCTGTTAACTTTGAATTTTCTATGGGGACTGCCCATATCCCTCTCATGGACCTGGACCTCACTTTAAAAAACTCGAATCTAGTTCTTCAGTATTTGTCTCTAATATCTAAAATTGCGTATTTCTGTGTGAAAAAAATTAAAAATAAAAAAAGGGGGGGGGGGGGGCCCTCCACCCCCCTGGGCTGAAGCCCCCAATGTTTTCTAAGCCTAAAAACGCCCCTGATGGACAGCAGATCAGATGCATGAAAACACGACTCCATACCTTGTTTGTTGTTCAGTCCTCCAAACATGAAACATGTCAAATATCCACTCGCCGCCCTCCAATTCCAGATTGGCGTTGAATGCAGCTACTTTATCTGCCAACTTGAACACAGTTGTCATCATTGTTGTTGTTTCCCCGTTGCAAAAAAGCTCCAACGATGTTTGTTTTGTTTTTTTTAACACATTTTGTTACTCGCCCCATCTCGAACGCGGAAGTGAAAGTGCTTTAGGGAAATATACACACGGCCCGGTGGGACTATTCCATTGGTTCTCCCAGTCCACGTGACCATTTCTAGCATTTCAATTGGCTATAGTGACAGACATGCTTTTGATGACTACCTTGATGACACTGGCCTCTCGCAAACTCTGCTTTCCGGAGTCTGACACAACATAGCAGGGAGGGGGGGCCCCGCCCTCTGCGTGAGATGCAACCAGCTGCAGCCCCACAGAACCATACTGGGCTCCTCTCACTGCCACACTGCTGTTCCCGCGCGTTACGACATCTAAGAAGATAGGGGCCCCCTAAGCTCCGGAGCCCCCCCGCGCCGCGGGGGGTGCGGTGGCCTCCGCTACGCCACTGATTGGGAGATATCTTCAACGAACGGGGTTTCTGTAGCTATCATGAAATTCATAACAAATTTAACCTCACCAGCTCCACTTATTATTTCTATATACAGTTATTAGCAACTTTGAAGGCTCATGGAGTCCCATTAAAGATACCACTTGAGCACCACAGATATCACAAATTCTTCTATGAAAGGGAGACATCGAAAGCCTTCGTATCAGACTTTTATCATCACTTACTTACGTCTTCGTATGGAATCCTTCCCCTAGACTCAGTCTGGAGGAGGGATATACCAGACTTGGAAGTAGATTTTGATTGGCAAGAAGTCTGGGCAAACGTTCGACTAGCGTCACGCAACCCGGATCATCAACAGATTAATCTTAATTATATTCATAGGACTTACCTGACTCCTATAAGATTGAACCGAATGGGCCTTAAACAAGACTCTCTATGCTCCTTGTGTCTAAGGGGTGATATCGGTACATTTATACATATGTACTGCGAATGCCCCCCTGTTAAGATATTCTGGGAAGAAGTAACCACGCAATTATCAGAATTTTTATTTCTGACCATACCTGTACTGCATTCTGTATTGTTGTTGAATGATGTTTCTCAGTTAGCAGCCTCTATACCAGGGGCGGGGCTAGGGGGTGGCTACTTGGGCTCAAGCCCCAAATGTTTTCTGAAAAGCCCCGAATCTATTTAAAAAAAAGTTATAATTTTTTTTTTCTTTTTTTACAATTACTCGTTGTTACATGAAAATATGTTTGCACCAGATTTAGCAGAAGCTAATTTCCATCTGTAGTCTATCCAGCTGCTAACTGTATTTGAGTGAGTTAAGTCTTGGTGTTATGGTAGACTCGGACCTAAGCTTTAAATCACAATCAACAAGTTGACAAAAACATAATTCTTCCACCTGAGAAACATAGCTTTTGAGATCTCAGACCCATCCCCAGTGATAACACAGGCTGCCGGCATGTCTTTATGAATGGAAATATCGAATAAAAGAAACAACGATGAAAACCCGACTATACTCTGGTTTTCGGGGGTCCTGGCGCTCAACGTTCGGCGAGTTAACCCTAGATCTTAGATCCTAATATGAAAAACGATGTGATTTAATGTTCTATGTCTTACCTTGACTTTGTCTATTTTACTGCTATCTATTTTATGCTTTATGTCTGCACTTTATGCATTGCTCTTGATCTGCCAATGTTGTGCTCATTTTATGCCTGTCTTTTTGTACTGCTGTGAAGCACTTTGAGCTGCAATTCTTGTATAAAAGGTGCTATACAAACAGTGTATTATTATTATTATTATTATTATTATTATTATTATTTTATTATTATTATTATTATTATTATTATTATTATTATTATTATTATTATTATTATTATTATTATTATTATTATTATTATTATTATTATTATTATTATTATTATTATTATTATTATTATTATTATTATTATTATTATTATTATTATTATTATTATTATTATTATTATTATTATTATTATTATTATTATTATTATTATTATTATTATTATTATTATTATTATTATTATTATTATTATTATTATTATTATTATTATTATTATTATTATTATAAATTATTATAGTTTGCTTCATTAATTAAAGGGTGTGAATTTAAGTGTTCTCTAGTGCCTTTTGTCTGCTTTAAGGTGGTGGTATAAGTTAAAGGTTGTGGTGTCGAAGTAAAAAAAATCTGGGCTAAGCCCCGGATCTCCTACAATCCTAAATCCGCCCCTGGGCATGACCAGATAAGCTTTGCTTCTTTCTGTCCCTTCTCGAACAAAACAATTTGTCTTGAGCTATGTTGATTATTGCTTCCATAGGAAGATATATTTAATTTTATTTGTATTTGATTTCGTTACATTTTTTTTTTGTTATTACAAATGTGTGTGTTTATGGTTGAAAATGTTCGAGATAAATAAAGATCAAATCAAATCTAACTGATGATGAAGTGATCGCTCTTCTAACAAGAGAGAAAGACGTAGCTTAGCTTTAAACTCATTCATTGCTTATGTCTAGAGATTCCACCTTTGATAACTAAAGTAATGATTGTGCACTTGACTGTTATATTATATTTTGCCTTTTTAAACATGTCCCCTAGATCGTGCTGTCCTCCTGGTCGTTTGGCCATTACGATATTGATGACCGTAACTGGCTGCACTAAGCCACCGACAGCTGTCACAAGACGCGCACTGACAGTATGGCCAGTACCGCGGGAATTTTTATGAAACATTCTGATATTTTCGCGGGTCTTGTGCAGTGGTCTTGTGCCACTGTGCCACTGTCAATCAAGCGACCGACAGTGGCACGAGACGCGCACCGTTTGACAGTCATATTTGCGAGTGCTCTCGTGACTGAGGAGAGGATGGCCCGCGGGAATTTCTATAAACATTCTGATACTTTGATGGGGGGGATGGCCGTTTTAGATGGGTCATGGGATGAAATTGAACGTTTTTATTTCAGGGGGGATGCCATCCCCCCTCATCTCGAGTACTGAGGATAGGTCACAAAATCACACAATATTATAAAAATAAATTTAAAACATTTCAGTGATCAAGCTTTCCTATTTGATCTACTCAATAGTGACATCTCATTATACTTATGACTTCTTCATTAAAACTCTCTTATCAATCATTGATAAAGGCACACCATTTTAAGAAATTCAGAGTGAAGGATAGGTCAACCCCTGATCTATCATTAAGATAAGATAAGATAATCCATTATTGATCCCCTAGGCCTAGGGGAAATTCAGGTGTCAGAGCAGCATGGGGGGGGGGGTACAGGGTGGGGGATGCATAGATTCACAGTACAGTACAATATAGTAATATAAAATATAATAATAATAATAATAATAATAATAATAATAATAATAATAATAATAATAATAATAATAATAATAATAATAATAATAATAATAATAATAATAATAATAATAATAATAATAAATAATAATAAAGTAATATAAAAGGTAATAAATAAAGTAATATAAAATAGTAATATAAAACTACAAACACAAGATAGACCAGTGTTATGAAGTCTCTAGTGCAAAGAATCTGTTATGGTTTGTAAACAACCCCAACAGCACGACACAGACAGGTAGTTCAGAGTTAGCCAAAAACTAAGGGCGTATTTATTTACAAACAGAAAGAGTGAAAAAACAACATAAAGCATTCAGGGGGAATGTCCTTGAGCAGAGTAGGCTCTGCGGCTCTGCAGCTCGGCCCAGAGCAGAGTTGGCTCTGTGGCGCTGCGGCCTCTGACTCTGCGGCTCTGCAGCTTGGCCCAGAGCAGAGTTGGCTCTGTGGCGCTGCGGCCTCTGGCTCTGCGGCTCTGCAGCTTACTGTCTATCCACTCGGAGAGGAACAGAGATACAGAGGAATGTCAATAACCGAACGCAGGGATTACGAGGCAGTCCAGTAATAAAGCTGAATCCAGAAATAACAAAAGGCGATACCTCTTCAGTGTTAACGAAACACACAAAAAACAGAAAGGTCTTGAGTCCAGGAAAAATGAGGAAAAACAGAGCATCAAAAATATACTTCCAAACTCACCAAGGGGCAAAGTGAGATACGGGGCGCGGGTCCACGGGAGCAGAGAAGAGCAACAGCGGCGAACTCCAAGGCGTACTGGAGAAACAAATGGAGAACAACACAGGAGGAACAAGCTGCAGGCGGAGGTAAGCAAAACGACCCGACAATGAACCTTCAGAAACCCCGAGTATATAAGGGCTCCCTTCGAGCTGATTAGAAACTCCCTTCAGGTGTGTGGAGGTAATTGGTACCTGGAAGTGTATGGTAATGGACCAATCCTCACAGTACCCCCCCCCCCCCCTCCACGGGAGCCACCCGGCGACCTGCCCGGCCTCGGTCTCCCCGGATGGGACCGATGGAAGTCGGTGATCAGGGCGGGATCCATGATGAGCTGGCGGGAGACCCAGCTCCATTCCTCCGGACCGTATCCCTCCCAGTCCACCAGATACTGGAACCCCCGTCCTCGCCGTCGGACGTCCATGAGCTGGCGGACCTTCCACTGGGGGTGTCCGTCCACCATCTCGGGAGGAGGTGGATCTGGAGCAGGAGGCATCAGGGGACTGAGAGAGACAGGCTTCACTTGGGACACATGAAAAACAGGATGAATGCGCATGGACGCAAGAAGCTTAAGACTCACCGCCGTGGGACTGAGCACCTTCTGGATCTCAAAAGGGCCGACGAACCGGGGGTTAAGCTTCTTGGCGGAGGATCGAAGCGGGAGATCCTTGGAGGACAACCATACCCTCTGCCCAGGTTGGTATGTCGGCGCAGGGATCAGGCGTCGGTTAGCTCCCCGACTGGCGCGCTCCGATGCCCGGAGCAGCGCAGTCCTGGTGATCTCCCAGACTTGACGACACCGGTCGAGATGATCCTGCACGGAGGGAACTGCCACTTCCGACTCCTGTGCAGAGAAAAGAGGGGGTTGGTAGCCCAGGGATACCTCGAACGGCCTCTGGGAGGATGGGAGTCGGATCCTCAGTGGTTGGAGCCCCCTTGGAGTGTAACCGGGACAGAGAGTCGGCCTTCGTGTTGCGGGACCCAGGGCGAAAAGTCAACGAGAAGTCGAACCGACTGAGGAAGCTGGCCCACCTTGCTTGCCGGCCGTTGAGGCGCTTGGATGCACGGATGTACGTCAAGTTCTTATGGTCCGTCCAAATGGTGAACGGTTCCTCGGCCCCCTCCAGCCAATGACGCCACTCCTCCAAGGCAGCCACTACCGCCAGCAGCTCCCGATTGCCAATGTCATAGTTCCTCTCAGCAGGAAGGAAACGACGAGTAGAAGGCGCACGGATGGACCTTCTGGTCCGTCGCTGACCGCTGAGACAAGATAGCCTCTAGTCCAGTATCCGAGGCGTCCACCTCCACAATAAACTGCTTCTTGGGGTCTGGGTGGAGCAAGACCGGGGCGGTGGTGAACCTCTTCTTGAGGGAACGGAATGCAGCGCAGGCCGCAGGAGACCAGTCAAACGGCAGGGAGGGAGAGGTCAGCCTGGTAAGCGGTTCCGCCACTTGGCTGTAGTTCCGGATGAACCTCCGGTAAAAGTTTCCGAAACCGAGGAAGCTCTGTAGCTCCTTCCGAGAGGAGGGTTCCGGCCACTCCTCCACAGCCTGGATCTTGTGAGGGTCGGCTCGGGTCAGGCCGCTCTCCACGATGAAGCCAAGGTAATCGACGGAGTCGGAGTGGAAACGGCACTTCTCTGCCTTAACGAAGAGCCGGTTGTGGAGGAGGCGCTCCAGTACTCTGCGGACATGCTGGACATGTTCCTCGAGAGTCTTGGAGAAGATGAGGATGTCGTCAAGGTATACCAGCACAAACTCCTCGAGCATGTCATGGAGGACGTCGTTCATGAGCGCCTGGAATACCGCCGGAGCGTTGGTGAGGCCGAACAGCATCACCAGATACTCGTAATGACCCCTGGGAGTCTTGAAGGCGGTCTTCCATTCATCGCCCTCTCGGATACGGACCAGATGGTAGGCACTCCGGAGGTCCAGTTTGGTGAAGACGGTAGCCTGGGTGAGGGGCTCGAAGGTGGAGTTCATGAGAGGAAGAGGATACTTGTTCTTGATGGTGATCTCGTTGAGTTGGCGATAGTCAATGCAGGGCCGAAGATCTCCGTCCTTCTTCCCAACAAAAAAGAAGCCGGCCGCCACCGGGGAGGACGAGGGCCGAATGAGGCCTGCTGCCAAGGACTCAGAGATGTACTTATCCATCGCTGCCTTCTCAGGGACGGTCAGACTGTAGAGGCGGCTGCCGGGAAGGGGAGCCCCAGAGCGGAGGTCCATGGCACAGTCGTAAGGCCGATGAGGAGGAAGGGCCTGAGCCCGGGACTTGCTGAAAACCTCCCCGAGGTCGTGGTACTCGGGGGGAATAGTTGAGAGGTCCGAGGGTGGCACACAAGGGGAACTCCGGGGCGAAGGACTGGACGCCGCCTGAAGACACTGGGCATGACAGGAGGAGCTCCACCCCATGATGGTGCCGGAGGACCAGGCAATGTGGGGCTCATGCAGCGCAAGCCAGGGCTGACCCAGGACTACTGGGACAAGAGGGGATCTGGTAATAAAGAACTGGAGTCTCTCAACATGGTTACCAGCAATGGTGAGGAGGACAGGACAGGTGCGTTGAGTGATGTCAGCCAGGCGGTGCTGATCCAACGCGAAAACCTCCAAGGGCCTCTCGAGGTTCTCAAGTGGAATGTTGGCCTGGGTGGCAAACTCAACGTCCAGGAAACTCTCATCAGCACCCGAGTCAACGAGTGCACCCACCGTCGCCCGCTGGTCCGCCCAGGCCAGGGTGACGCTCGTCAGATGGTTAGGAGGTGCATGGGTGTGGGAACAGGAAAAACGGCTCACCAGGATCTCCCGGGGTCCCAGCAAGCCTAGTATTTTGGCCGGGTAGGACAATTGAAGATACGGTGTCCATCCCGGCCGCAGTAGAGACAAAGGCCGGACCTGAGCCTGGACTCCCGTTCGGCCGGGCTAAGGTGTGTGCGTCCCAGCTGCATGGGTTCCTCCTTGGTCACAGATCGGGAGGGAAAGAGACCACCAGTCGCGGAGGAGGCAGGACGGTCAGCAGTCCAGTCACGAGTACAGGGGGTCTGGGGAACGTCTGGGGGTCCCAGTCGGGCTCTCTCACGCCTTCTCTCCCGGAGGCGTCCGTCGATGCGAATGGCGAGGCTAATTAGGGCCTCGAGTGAATCGGGCTCCTACCGGGTCGCGAGCTGGTCCCTTACAGCGTCGTTGAGCCCCTTCAGAAAGGTGAGATGAAGCGCCCGATCATTCCAACCACTCTCGGTTGCGGCCAGTCTGAACTCCAGCGCGTAGTCGGTGACACTGCCCTGCCGGAAGGTGCCCAACCGAGCTCCCGGGTCCTGGCCACGAGCTGGGTGGTGTAAAATCCTTCGGAGCTCTGCCACGAAGTCTGGGTATGAAAAACAAAAATCAGCCCTCATTGACCAGGAAGCAGTAACCCACAGTGCTGCTCGGCCTGTGAGCAGGTTAGTCATGTAAGCTACTCGGGCTCTGTTACAAAGGGTCAGATTAAACCGAATATATATATTTATTGATTGATATATATTGCATAATATTTGTATATCGTCTGATATCCCTTGTGTATTTCTTGTACATATACACGGAATATCCCTTTAGCCTAGTACAGACCATAATATTTCGTTCTCATATTGGATAGCGTTCCACCAGCGCCAGTGCCATACCCCTAGAGTCGAGTTCAAAGCCACCGTCAAGACATGTCTCAACATGCCCGGTTCTGCCCAAGACTACGAGACAGGAATAAGGCTGGTACTAGATTATTCCCCGTACATATAAATATGGCGCAGGTGAATACAGAAGTAGTTCGAGTTCGAGTTACCCAAGTGAAGCCTCACCCACGATACAACGTGCGGTGAAGTGGGCCCGTTTTGCCCCAAAATAGAGTCTTGTCTTATCCTAATACGTTTGTTCAACGTATCGTTCGCTCCTTACTAGTAAAGCCTTCATCACGAGTCAACGACCAAGTGAAGTGAGCAGCCGTGCGTCTAAATAGAGCACTTATAGCCGCGTGCGAATAGGATAGTAAAGTGTCAGAGCTTAATGGAATAACGTCAAGTTCAACCTAGTTAATGTGAAGTACCGCGCACCGGAGTATCTACAATGGTGAATGCAGAGCCCTTTTCCGGCTGGATTATTATTATTATTGCTTTGGACCAGGCTGTTGGAGCGGATAAGAATCGTCTACACCCACTACTGTGGGATCTGCCCGTGAGGAACATCACTCGAGCCCGTCTCTATTGGAGAGGCTGGCCGGCTTTCACCTGTGCTGCACGCATACTGGGATTACAGCTGCTGCTTTTCGTCTGCCGATCAGGGAGTAATATACCGCCTCCCATAGCAGGAGCTTATTGAGTCCCCGCTGATCCAGACTTTGCATTCGAACATTTCCTCCCCCTGCTGGCTTACAACCGGTGGGAACCCCCTACCAGAATCTCCCGCTGCCTCCCCAGAGTACCATAGATATAATTCTTAATATTCATGTTGTATGATTACCTCCTGCGTGACCAGAGAATGGACATTCATTATTGATTTGCCTACGCACATTCCTTTGCCTTATAAGCGCATTCAAAGTAAAATAGAGAAGTATATTATGTACCTTTTGCTGCAATAAATACTTAAATACAACTTTGTGTGGAACCGATTTCATTGTGTTCATCATCATATACTTGTGTACGATATGGCCAGTAGTAATGTACATAAGACGGTAGTGGTTTAATGATACCATACTTATTAATACAGTCAGGGAATTGTACCCCTCAGTTACAATTGGTCCTTCGAGCCCCGGATAAGAATTAGCGTAATATTAATATAATATTAATATTAACATGGCCGATGATGAACACTCCACAAACTGTTCTCCTAAGCTAGATCGCCCGGAGCGCAGACGGCAGCCACCTCTTCACCTAGAGGACTACGTTGTCAGTCCAATACCTAGCTTTAAAAGGAAGTTAAATACGGATAAAGTAACTAAAGCGGATAGTAAAATTATGTCCAACCCTACCGACCAGGCTACCCCGCCAGTAGAGACCCTAGTGGGTTCTAACGTAACTGACCAAGCTCACGGGGGGGACCAGGAGGGACATGACATGACTTTACCCCCCGCCAACATCAACGAGGTAGTCCCCGGAGAGCTCCAGGATAAAGAAAGCCCTCCCGGGACGGAACCCGACCCACCAAAAGAAGAGACGCGCACCCAGGAGATGGATCTCCTCGGTACGCGACAGGAGAACGGATCTCCAACGAGTACTGCCGGGAGCCGATCGCCTCGACCGGCGTCTTCCCCCAGCGAGGCGGACAAGATGCTAGCGCAGGCACTCATCGCCACCCTGGCAGCCTCCACCGAACGCGATCGACTTCAAGCGCAACAGACGCGCGAGCGCGAACATTCTGCAACCGAGCGAGAGCGCTTCCAGGCGCAACAAAGGAGTGAAGACGACCGCATAAGACTGGAGACCAGACGCCTTCAGACGGAAGAGAACATTGAAAGAAGCCACGCCGATGCACAGCACGCCGCCGTCAATGCACAGCGCGACGTCGCAAATGCACAGCTCCACGCCGCCCATGCCAGCGCCAATGCCCAGCGCGACGCCGCCAACGCACAGCGCGACGCCGCCCAGGCCAGCGCCAATGTGCAGCGCGACGCCGCCAATGCCCAGCGCGAAGCAGCGCGCGACGCAGCCCATGCCCAGCGCGAGGCAGAGCGCGACCGGCTGCAGGCGCAGCTGATGGACAAATTGGTTGCCATGGCGACACCCCCTCTCTCCGCACGGAGCTCCCGGAGATCGTCACGACAAGGGTCTGGGACACATTCCCCTACCCGACCAAGCGACCCGGGACCCCGCCAACAGGAGGATCCTGTCCACGTCTCCGAACCCCCTCCCCGGCCGGTCCATACGAGACCCAGCAACCGGGAAGAACCGGACCACGCCGAGAGACTGGACAGAAGACTCCAGGTCCTAGCAGAGGAAGAGGAAGGGGAAGAGGAGGAATGTCAAGCCGACCAGCAGCAACGTACTCTGGACCAGGAGGTCCAGTACAGCCCAGACGTCAGTCCCGAGGCCCTGCGCTACAAACCCCCGACTCAACTCACGGGTGAGTTTGACGCACCGCCAGCCCCGAGGAACAGCACCTGGGTACCCGACCTTCGGTACCCACCAAGTACCAGCCCAAGACGACACGCACGGGGAGACTCGCCTAGGAGGCCTCTCCCCCAACGCTCACCGATGTGCCAGTCATCCATGGCATCGTACCTTGGCACACCGACGTTCCCGGACTTCACACACGAGAACAGAGCACAGTACACAGAGCTACGAATGTGCTTAGAGACTATGCTGTCCGACGTACCAGATGAACCGTACAAGTATGCTATCCTACTCAAGCACCTGAAGGTGCCCAGAGCGCACAATATAGCGCTGGCATATTCCAGCTCTACTACCCCATACACCGCGGCTCTAGTAGCCCTCGACCAACGTTATGGACGCATATGGGACTATGTGATACAGGAGATAAGAGACATTGACCGTCTCCCCCCAGCCAGAGACAACAGAGCATTAGATGACCTCTCTATCAAGGTACAGTCCCTGGTAGGGATGCTGGGGTCCCAAAGGGAAAAGGGGATCTATGAACTGTACGCTAACTCTAATGTAGAGAGGATACTAGAGAAGCTCCCTCCCGCCCGACAAGAGCGCTTCAGGCGGCAGAGAGACCACCGCGACCCCAACGGCCCAGAGGCATCCCTCCTAGACCTATCTGAGTTCCTCGCCAGGGAGGTCAGTAGCCTACGACTCGACACGTTCGTATGGAGTGGACCAAGCCCAAGACTCGGACCTCGGGGATCAACAGATAACCGCCGGTTGGTGACCGTTATGCACCAAGCCGAATCAGTACCGCAGCACAAGAACCACAACACCCCCTCGACGAAAGAGGACCAGTGGAAGATTGAGTGCCAGTACTGTGAGGGAGAACATCGGCTGTACCAATGCGACACTTTCGGGAAGCTGACCACGGACGAGGTGAGTCAGTGGATCAAGGACCACCGCCGCTGCGCGCGCAGCCACCTAGCAGCTGAGTGCCGCTTGAAGAAGAAGTGCAGCAGGTGCGGTGGCACCCACTTGGAGGTCCTGCATGACATCAACAGGCGTCAGCCAGGACAACAGAGTGGGCCTGTCGCGGTAATGTACCATGCCGAGGCGGTGGCACCAGTAGCGAAGAGCCACCAGACCGCTCCCTACTGTACCTACTGCGACGGCGGACACTGGCTGGCACAGTGCGCCGAATATAAGACACTGAACCCCGTCCAAGTTGACCAGTGGCGTGAGGCGGCCCAGGCGGGCGCCGCTTACCGCGCAGGGGCGGCCCAGGCGGGCGCCGCTTACCGCGCAGCACGGTGCGGAGCCGACCAGAAGATCCAAGGCAACCGACCAACAGGAGTGCTCCACATTGACCAGCATAGCGGGACCCCCCGAGTGCTCCTCAAAGTGGTCAGAGTGCTCCTGAGCTACGAGGACAAGGTCCTGGACACTTACGCCGTCCTGGACGATGGGTCTGAAAAGACTCTCCTCCTCGCTTCCGCAGCAGCCCAGTTGGGCCTGCGGGGTGTCAAAGATACCATGACCATACGCACCATCAGAAGGGACCAGAAGACCATAAAAGGTGAAAAGGTCTCCTTCAAGATAGCAGCGGTGGACCAGCCCGAGAAGCAGTATAGTATAACCAACGTCTTCACCAGCCACGACATAGGCTTGTCTCAGTACACCTACCCCATCCCACAGCTGATGGCTAAGTATGTGCACCTACGTCAACTACCTATACCGCTTATCGACGGCGCCACACCGACCCTGCTCATCGGCTCCGACCACGCGGACCTCATTCTCCCAATTGAGGCGGCCCACATCGGACCCAAAGGATGCCCAGTCGCGGTTCAGACCCGACTGGGATGGACGCTCCAGGGCCCCCTCTACGGACTTGACAGTCAACCCACGTCTACACGCTGCCTACACACAAAGGCGAGCGACACCGGCCACTCCCTCGTACAGCAGAGGCTATTGACATTAAGCGAGAGGCCCGTGAGAGAACCGTGGGCACCAGAGGGAGTTCGGAACTCCACCCCCCTCAGCTGCGCTTCAGACGTAGCTGACCTCGAACCTAGCACCCCAAGCGACTCCTTGCCGGTGCGGCCGGGACCGGCCCCTCCTCAGACGGGGTACAGAGCAAACAAGAGAAACAGACGGAGGAGGAGGAGGCACAGCCAAGCACAGATCAAAGCAGTCTCAGGCCCGCTTCCTCCTAAGCCCCCCTTCATCCCGTCCAGTCGTCATGACCATAGACCAGTCACTACCCCGAGCTGCGTGGCCGGCCGGTCGCGTAAGCAAAGTGACCACTGGTGCCGACGGAAAGGTCAGAGCGGCAGAATTGCTCGTCCAAGGGCGGACCTACAACCGACCCGTGGCGAGGCTGATAGAGTCGCCATGGCTCCCCGACTCGCTTAATGACGACCATGACCCCTGACTTTGTGAACTGCCTACCCTCACAACGGACATTGAGTAGTGGACAGTGCGGTTAATCTGTCTCTGCTTATCTAATTAGGTGGGACGAATTAGGAGGCGGCTGTTACAAAGGGTCAGATTAAACCGAATATATATATTTATTGATTGATATATATTGCATAATATTTGTATATCGTCTGATATCCCTTGTGTATTTCTTGTACATATACACGGAATATCCCTTTAGCCTAGTACAGACCATAATATTTCGTTCTCTTATTGGATAGCGTTCCACCAGCGCCAGTGCCATACCCCTAGAGTCAAGTTCAAAGCCACCGTCAAGACATGTCTCAACATGCCCGTTTCTGCCCAAGACTACGAGACAGGAATAAGGCTGGTACTAGATTATTCCCCGTACATATAAATATGGCGCAGGTGAATACAGAAGTAGTTCGAGTTCGAGTTACCCAAGTGAAGCCTCACCCACGATACGACGTGCGGTGAAGTGGGCCCGTTTTGCCCCAAAATAGAGTCTTGTCTTATCCTAATACGTTTGTTCAACGTATCGTTCGCTCCTTACTAGTAAAGCCTTCATCACGAGTCAACGACCAAGTGAAGTGAGCAGCCGTGCGTCTAAATAGAGCACTTATAGCCGCGTGCGAATAGGATAGTAAAGTGTCAGAGCTTAATGGAATAACGTCAAGTTCAACCTAGTTAATGTGAAGTACCGCGCACCGGAGTATCTACAACGGTGAATGCAGAGCCCTTTTCCGGCTGGATTATTATTATTATTGCTTTGGACCAGGCTGTTGGAGCGGATAAGAATCGTCTACACCCACTACTGTGGGATCTGCCCGTGAGGAACATCACTCGAGCCTGTCTCTATTGGAGAGGCTGGCCGGCTTTCACCTGTGCTGCACGCATACTGGGATTACAGCTGCTGCTTTTCGTCTGCCGATCAGGGAGTAATATACCGCCTCCCATAGCAGGAGCTTATTGAGTCCCCGCTGATCCAGACTTTGCATTCGAACATTTCCTCCCCCTGCTGGCTTACAACCGGTGGGAACCCCCTACCAGAATCTCCCGCTGCCTCCCCAGAGTACCATAGATATAATTCTTAATATTCATGTTGTATGATTACCTCCTGCGTGACCAGAGAATGGACATTCATTATTGATTTGCCTACGCACATTCCTTTGCCTTATAAGCGCATTCAAAGTAAAATAGAGAAGTATATTATGTACCTTTTGCTGCAATAAATACTTAAATACAACTTTGTGTGGAACCGATTTCATTGTGGGGAAGTGTTCATCATCATATACTTGTGTACGGTATGGCCAGTAGTAATGTACATAAGACGGTAGTGGTTTAATGATACCATACTTATTAATACAGTCAGGGAATTGTACCCCTCAGTTACAGGCTCCCTCTGTCGTAAATCGGCTGGGTTGATGAATGAAAACCAACTCACATTGCATGATGAACGTGGCACAGTCCTCGAAGTTACCGTCGAACAATCGTGGGTTGGAGAGATGGGGCTCCCGAGGAGCGAGGTCGGGAGGTGCAGGGTCTGTCGCGGCGGCGGGTGGTGATCTGGCTGGGACTCCTGCCACAGGTGGGGTTAAAAGCAGGGTGTTAAATTCTGCACTGAGAGCCTGTAGCTGGTGCATAATATCAGCCTGCTGATTACCCTGGGTAGTCTGCTGGGTGGTTAGAGTGAAAAGATAATTCTGAATAGGCTGGACCTGGGCCCGGAGGTCCTGCACAGCAGCCGCAGCCTCACCTAACTGTTGGGTGTGGTCGTTGGTCAGCTGGATCTGGACCGCCAAAGCTGCTCTAACACTGTCTGTGTCGGCTGGGGTCGACATGGTCGGGTCGTAATGTTATGGTTTGTAAACAACCCCAACAGCACGACACAGACAGGTAGTTCAGAGTTAGCCAAAAACTAAGGGCGTATTTATTTACAAACAGAAAGAGTGAAAAAACAACATAAAGCATTCAGGGGGAATGTCCTTGAGCAGAGTAGGCTCTGCGGCTCTGCAGCTCGGCCCAGAGCAGAGTTGGCTCTGTGGCGCTGCGGCCTCTGACTCTGCGGCTCTGCAGCTTGGCCCAGAGCAGAGTTGGCTCTGTGGCGCTGCGGCCTCTGGCTCTGCGGCTCTGCAGCTTACTGTCTATCCACTCGGAGAGGAACAGAAGAACAGAGGAATGTCAATAACCGAACGCAGGGATTACGAGGCAGTCCAGTAATAAAGCTGAATCCAGAAATAACAAAAGGCGATACCTCTTCAGTGTTAACGAAACACACAAAAAACAGAAAGGTCTTGAGTCCAGGAAAAATGAGGAAAAACAGAGCATCAAAAATATACTTCCAAACTCACCAAGGGGCAAAGTGAGATACGGGGCGCGGGTCCACGGGAGCAGAGAAGAGCAACAGCGGCGAACTCCAAGGCGTACTGGAGAAACAAATGGAGAACAACACGGGAGGAACAAGCTGCAGGCGGAGGTAAGCAAAACGACCCGACAATGAACCTTCAGAAACCCCGAGTATATAAGGGCTCCCTTCGAGCTGATTCGAAACTCCCTTCAGGTGTGTGGAGGTAATTGGTACCTGGAAGCGTGTGGTAATAGACCAATCCTCACAGAATCAAGATAGAACCACGATAGTCGTTGATGTGAGTCTCTAGTTCTCATGTCCCGAGTTGAGACAGTGATAACTCTGGCAGCAGAACCGGCTGCTCCGGCCGCCCGAGCCCTTTATTGTAGAGCCTGATGGCTGCCGGTATAAAGGACCGGCCCAGGCGGTTTGTGGTGTGTCATACATGCAATTGCTATTCAAAGAAAGGAATAGAGTCTGGACTCTAGTCAGACGCTCTGGGGATTCATCCCATTGGTTATCTTTTAGACAGATTAGAAACAAATGTACATCATCTGTCAAAAATGCTAAATCAAGCTATTATTTAGAATGAATCACAAATTCATACTCAGACCCAACAACATTTTGGAAAGCAGTAAATTAGGGATGTTCGATATTGGCTTTTCTTACCGATATCCGATATACCGATATTGTCCAACTCTTAATTTACAATACCGATATCAATCTATACCGATTCTCTCTAACCACTCTGTTTTAAGCCCACATCGATCTGCTTTCAGAGCCAACCATAGTACAATCTTAGTACTAAATTTATAATTTAGTTATAAATTATATAGTTTCTGCATTGGACAAAAAGAAACATTGTGCTGCCCTATTTATAGATGTATCCAAAGCGTTTGATACGGTTGATCATTCTCTTCTGTTGAATAGATTGTATAGTATTGGTTTTGATGAGATTGTTTGCAGTTGGTTCCGGAGCTATTTATCAGTAGGAAATCAATGTGTGAAAGTTGGCAAAACCCAGTCAGAATTATTACCCATTCAGTGTTTCCCCTACCATTGCCTTGAAGGCGCGGCCCGCCCCGCCAATGGGACTCCCCGCCCATCCTGAAAGCTTTTTATTAAATTTTTTTTTTAAAAGCTTGGTTTAATCCCAGTAACGTTAGCGAGCTAGCAAAATGATACATAAATCGGTTTTCATATAAATGTACGACTTTTACGGTGATGCAGAAATAAGCTACCAAATACATTCCGAGACAACGGAGCGCAATGCGCGCTTCGCAAGTCACTGACTAGCGTTGCGTGTAACTATTCTCAGTCTTTCTCTCTCCTTCAACGTTACACTATAAAAACAAACTGGATAGTAGGGCTGGGCGATATATCGAGTATACTCTATGTATCGCGGCTTGTTCTACATGAGATGTAGTAAATTACTATATCGTGAACATCAAGTATCGAGTATCAGGCTGAGATGAGACTTGAGGCTTTAGCGCAGAGCTTTCCTCTGATTTCATTATAGACACAGACCAGCGCGGACCTTATATGACATGCAATTGTAACTTCATTAGACACAGACCAGCGCGGACCTTCAATGACATGCAATTGTAATTTCATTAGACACAGACCAGCGCGAACCTTCAATGACATGCAATTTAATTGACGCGAGCAATGGGCTAACGTTAGCTGCTAACTAAGTTATCCCATAAGTAGGCTAAGCTAACTAGCGTTAGCTGCTAACCCTGGAAACGCTCAAAGCGGACTCCACAACACCAGTTCCATTCGTGAGGAAAGGGGGTGGGTTATATTGACGAGGCTTGACAACAGAGGTTCAAAGATAATGTTGGGGAAAATGTGTATATGAAGTGAACTAGTTTAATATGGGTCAACTAAGCAGTACTGAAAGACGGTCTGGCTGATGTTCTTAAAACAACTTGCAGATAGACATTTCAGTACATCACGTTGTGTGCTTTTAATCTCGTACATCATATCGTGTGCTTTAAAGGGGTTATGCACTGCTATTCCTAGCACTATTTGGGCAACTTTACACAATTCCTGTTAGTCTATTGAAGACATTTGTAATTTTTTTTCCAAAAAATTCATTGTTTTATATTTCTAATCAAGTACTCGAAACCATCATTTTTCAGCCTCGAGAAATCAGGCTGTTATGGCCCCGCCCATAAGCACTTTGAGTGACAGTCAGACCACAGGCTGCACTGGTAGAGGGAGGGAGGGAGGGGGGGGGAAGAGAGAGAGAGTTCAGTTCAGTTCAGAGTTTTTATTTGCCACATGGAATAATACAATCATAGTTTCTTCATTAAAAAATCATAAATAGTCATTCCATGGACAAAAGGAGCAGGAAGAAGAATAAATCTTATAGTTATATAGTTACCTGCCCCTTATTCCTAAACTAACATGTATTTTCTTAATGGTCGGCGTATAACCATATATTTACACAAATAATCATTTATACCATGAGAGAGAGAGAGAGAGAGAGAGAGAGAGAGAGAGAGAGAGAGAGAGAGAGAGAGAGGAGAGAGAGAGAGAGAGAGAGAAGCCCCTCCCTCTCTCTTCCTTTTTTTCTTTCTATCACTCTCCCGTTCGGAGGTGTGTGTGTGTCGCGCGGACCTCCGTGCAGCAGGTCCCCCCCCCCCCCAAGTGCCCCCTCTCTCTCCCTCCCTCCCTCTCTCTTCTTCTTTTTCTTTCTATCACTCTCCCGTTCGGAGGTGTGTGTGTTTCGCGCGGACCTCCGTGCAGCAGGTCCCCCCCCCCCCCCCAAGTGCCCCCTCTCTCTCCCTCCCTCCCTCTCTCTTCTTTTTTTTCTTTCTATCACTCTCCCGTTCGGAGGTGTGTGTGTTTCGCGCGGACCTCCGTGTGGCAGGTCCCCCCCCCCCCCCCCCCCCCCCAAGTGCCCCCTCTCTCTCCCTCCCTCCCTCTCTCTTCTTTTTTTTCTTTCTATCACTCTCCCGTTCGGAGGTGTGTGTGTGTCGCGCAGACCCCCCCCCCCCCCCCCCCAAGTGCCCCCTCTCTCTCCCTCTCTCCCTCTCTCTTCCTTTCTCTCGGCTCCCTCTCGGCTCTCTCTTCCTCTCGCCCCGCAGCTTCACTCGCTGTCTAGTCTAGGTAGAATGGGGGCGGGCATCTATCCACAGCGCCCTGTGACGTGCACCAGGTCGTCAAATCAACATGACCTGATTTACTAGAGGCAAATAGGGGATGGGCTGTAACTGAGGAATTCGCCAATATAGTATTTATAGGGGTCTACGTTCGATAATTTAAAGTAGCCAAACATTACAGTATAAATACTAACTGGATAGTTGATGATAAACATTTAATTTCATTATCTGAAATATTCTAAAATCATTAAGTCTGCTATAAGCCATTATCCCTTTGTGTGTGATTATTATTTTCTCACAGTAGTGTGTATATATATGTTTGTGTTTGGCTAAAGTGGATAGAAAACACAGTACTGTGCAAAAGTCTTAGGCACCCAAGAGTTTTTTTTATATAAATTGTCTTAGATGTAAAAAAAAAAAAAAAAAAAAAAAAAAATCAGTAGACTACTCTTAGTACATTTTCATTTAATTATTTTTTAAAGCATCTTCATGGTTTAATAATGCAAACATATGTTGCAGGGACTATTATAATCATCATATTGGCGTGACTGTATGCATCAAAGGGTTAAATCAAGCATTTTTAAGTGCTTTAGAGGAAATGTAAAAAGATTGCGATATATATCGTGTATCGTGATATGGCCAAAAAATATTGCGATATCATTTAGAGACCTGGGCTTCAACTATGACCTCTGCCAGTGGGTCTTGGACTTCCTGACAGGCAGACCCCAGGTGGTGAGAGCAGGCAACTGCACCTCCTCATCCATCACCCTCAACATAGGGGCCCCCCAGGGCTGTGTTCTGAGTTCCCTCCTCTACTCCCTGTACACACATAACTGTGTGGCTCAGCGGAACAACAACACAATCATCAAATTTGACGACACAGTAGTGGTGGGCCTGATCTCTGCAAACGACGAGAGGGCCTACCTGGAAGAGGTCAAGGTTCTGGCGGGATGGTGCCAGGAGAACAGCCTCTCCCTGAATGTCAGCAAAACAAAGGAGATGATTGTGGACTTTAGGAGGTTGGGGGTCAGGGACTACAGCCCCCTCAGCATCGACGGGGGCAGCGGTTGAGAGAGTGAACAGTTTTAAGTACCTCGGAGCCCACATATCCGAGGACTTGACATGGACCACACACATTGACAGTGTTGTGAAGAAGGCACGACAACGCCTCTACTTCCTCAGGCGCCTAAGGAAGTTCCAAGTCAGTCAGAAGATCCTTAAGAACTTCTACTCATGTACAATAGAGAGCATCCTGACTGGCAATATCACCTCCTGGTTTGGGAATAGCACCGCACAAGACCGTAGCAGACTACAGAGAGTGGCACGTTCAGCCGAACGCACAATTGGAGGGGGGATTCCCACTCTCCAGAACATTTACAACAAGCGGTGCAGGGGTAAGGCTAAGATAATTATCAAGGACTCCAGCCACCCAAACAACTGCCTCTTTGAACTGCTGCGGTCAGGCAAGCAATACCGGACTCTCATGACAAGCACAGAAAGACTCAGAAGAAGCTTCTATCCCAAGGCCATCAGGTTGCTCAACGAACAATAACACTATGCAACAACCATCAAATGCACTCACAACACACACATCCACACGCACACACTCACTTTAAACAAACAACACACTGCAGCACCCACTCTCCACACTTTAGAACACCTAAACACACTTTATATTTATTGGTAAAGGATTTGCACTACAACCCATACCTCAGTACACCTTACTGTAAATTGTACCTAAATTGCACCTCATCCCATTTCTGCTTTGCACTATATAGTATATTGTATTTAAGCATTACATCACGCGCAGGAGTGGTTTGTGAACAATAAACCATGCCTAGGGGTGGTCGTTAGGCCCGAGGCGCAGCCAAGGGTCGTTAGACCCCCCTAGGCATGGTTTATTGTTCACAAATCACGACTGCAAGTGGTGTAAAGCTTTTATACAACTGCCACATTCATCCAACCTTATTTCTATACAATAAACACACATTAATCGAAGATTTATTGAAAAAACCATCCGCCAGAAAAAGTTGTTCCCACAACTACAAAAAAGACAATTTGCCTCCATGTGGAAGCAAATCGCAAGTGCATCCAACCAACTAACACATCCAACTGTGTATTATTGGAATGATTGAGAGAAGTTGCCTCATGTGGAAGCAGCTTGAAGTGCATCCAACCAACTAACACATCCAACTGTGTATTATTGGAATGATTGATTGAAAATGTTATTACCAGATGCAGAATGGGTACAATACAGTACGGCTCAATACACACAATTGTTAAGGGAATGCAGACCTACTTTCCATAGAACTTCATTCTTAGATGCTTCTATAGAAAGTAGGTAAAACAAATTAAAAAGTTTTCTTTGCCCTATAGGAAAAAAACGTTTTCTTCGCCCTATTTTTTTATTTATTCTTTTAAACCTACTGTAGAGGGCCTAAACGTAACCAGTTGGAAACCAAGCGTACAGTAATAAAATTAGCAATCAATCAATCAATCAACTCAATAGGCCATGCTCACTTAGAACAGCGCAGCACCCAGCTCTCTCTCAGTCTGACCCGCGTTGCAGACAGGAGTGTGTGTGTGTGTGTGTGTGTGTGTGTGTGTGTGTGTGTGTGTGTGTGTGTGTGTGTGTGTGTGTGTGTGTGTGTGTGTGTGTGTGTGTGTGTGTGTGGGGGGGGGGGGGGGGGGGGGGGGGGGGGGTGGCGGTGGGTGGAGACTAGAGCTAGCGCTGACAGTCAGAGAGAAGGAAAAAGAAATTGAAAAAAAGAATGCAAATTAATCAATCAATCGCAATTTTTCTTTTGTTCTAGAATGACTCAAGACCCATCAATTACATCATCCAACATTGTTTAAAGGACTAATGAATGAATGAATGAAAACTTTATTTAACAGATTGCAGAATGGGTACAATACAGTACGGCTCAATACATACAATTGTTAAGGGGATGCAGACCTGAGAAAGACGTTTGTCTTGTTTCCATCAGGGTCCCCCATTTTCAATTCATATAGACATTTATGACATACATAACATACATGACATTTATGGCATAGGGACATATAGGTATTTAGTACTGATACATTTGTGACATAGGCGGTATTCAAATATACAGTACTGTTACCCCTAGATCCTGACAGAGTATATACATATGATGGGGAGGGGACTGTACATTAGGAGGGGGTGGGTGGGTGGGAGGGGAATATACATACGGCGGGGAGGGAATATATACATGCGGTGGGGAGGAGACTGTCTATTAGGCTGTCCTAAGACTGTCTATTCGCAGTGACAGAATCGCTTCATATTTAGTCGTTATGGCGCTATCAACAGGGCCGGACTGGGGAAATAATTCATACCGGGAGATATAGCGCGAAATATAGCCCCAATCAGGCCATTTTTTAAGCGGGGGGTCTGGGGGTCCCCCACCAGGACATTTTTTGTTACAAAGACTTAATTTCCTGCATTCTGGTGAATTTTAGTGCATGTGAATCACAAACTAATGAGCCAACAATTGCTTAGTACAATGTACTGTTATGGACCTCAAATAAAACTGTTGTGGCACTAGCAATGCTACTCTCTCCACCTTCAAAAAGAAAAAAGCAAGAGCACAACATATTTTTCTATTTACTATTATAATACAGTTAACCACTCTCTCCTGTAAGGGCCTTTCTTTTTCTTTGTTTTATCCCTCTCTCCTCCACCCTTTCTCTTTCTTCCACTGTCCATCTTGACATCAACGTTAATTGACTTTCGCTCTCTGATCTCTCCCGAGTCCCTCACTACCTGGCTCACTGCCTGGCTGTTATTCTGCATCTGAGTGCCGTCTGCCATTCCATTCGCCGCCTCCGCTGTCAATCAGTTGTATCGCCTGGTCCCGCCTCCACCAATCACAAGCGGCAGCACGGGTCCATTGTGTGTGTGTGTCCGCGTGAGGGAGAGAGTGAGATAGTTCTCCAACTCTGTCGCAGACAGTGAAATCCTGGTTGTTCCCCCGCCCACCTAGGTTATCTAACTATCGTGCCGCGCCGCCGCCACAACTAGAAACAATCATAGATATCTATAGAACCCTAGATAGCTTAAGGCGGAGTCACCAGCATCACTGAACCGCCGCCATCTTGCTCCAGTTAGCCTTGAGTGAGAGTGAGTGAGCTGCACAGACAAAAATACTCATAACTCGCTGAAATATTGACGGATTTACAAACGTGTTGGTTTGCTATAAACATCAAAGATGTAGTTATGATACTGCATACTTATAAAAAAAAAAATTTAAAGATGTTTTTTTTTACAAACCACTTGAATCATAGCCACGTTAATAATGCTTGTAATAAACCAAACCGTTTGTAAATCCGTCAATATTTCAGCGAGTTATGAGTATTTTTGTCTGTGCAGCTCACTCACTCTCACTCAAGGCTAACTGGAGCAAGATGGCGGCGGTTCAGTGATGTCGCTCTCCATTGGCCGACAGCGCGGGCAAGCTATCTAGTGTTCTATAGATATCTATGGAAACAATGGCCTGGAAAAAAAAATAAAAAAAAAATTATAATATTTTTTTTTTTTTTTTTTTTTTTTATATAATATTTTTTTTAAATCTGTGCAGGCCAGGCCGCTTATAGCTTATCCGCAACAGTAAGTTACTTCCGGGGTAGGCCTGATTGGCCCCGACAGGCACGTGACGCGCAACTTTCTCTGCCGCGCGGCACGCTCCGCGGAGCCGAGCGGCAGAGCTTGCGGAATTACGTAACCGTCCAAATACGCCATGACTTTCATTCGGCGCTTCAGCTCACCTGGCAGAGCAGCGGTCCTGCGATCCTGCGGTCCGTTGTTGGTGAGTTCGAATCCCATCAAATCTTTTTTTTTTAACGTGATTTTTTTTTTAACGTGTATTCTTTCGCCGGTTAAGGTTAGGCATGGTTAAGGTTAAGGTTAAGGTTAGGCATTGTTTCGGAGTTGGTTAAGGTTAGAACGGTTAAGTTTAGGCGCTGTTAAGGAGCTGGTTATGGTTAGAGTTTGTCTTAGAGAATGGCAATATTATTTCTATGGTTAAGGTTAGGCATGGTTAAGGTTAAGGTTAAGGTTAGGCATTGTTTCGGAGTTGGTTAAGGTTAGAACGGTTAAGTTTAGGCGCTGTTAAGAAGCTGGTTAAGGTTAGAGTTTGTGTTAGAGAATGGCAATAGACAGCCTATTTCCGCGCGACAGCTCTCAGCAGCCTCGTTGCGCGTCCTGAGTTTGCCGCGTCACGTGCCTGTCGGGGCCAATCAGGCCTACCCCGGAAGTCACTTACTGTTGCGGAACAGTTACAGGCGGCCAGGCCACCGGGAAAACTCCCGGTGCTCCCGATGGCCAGTCCGGGCCTGGCTATCAACATATCCATTTGTTGTCCGCGATCTTGTTTTCTCCCGGAGTGAGCCGGCGGAGTGATATGTGATTCGGTTGTGGGCGGGTCCTGAGCCCAGGACCGTGGATTGTTGCCAATAAAGACGTGTAAATGGACTGTTTCAGCCAATCAGAATCGAGAAATTTGCATGCCGTTGTATAAATTAGTATATTGCATAGTATATTGTATATTGTATGGTAACTCAGTTACTTCTATTCTGCATTAAACATTGTACATATGTATATACTGAACACTGTGTCTACGTACGTGACTTCTATTTTTTACTTCTATTTTTACATGCTATCCTATTTTATTTCATACTTATCTTTTGTCTAGCACAGTCTCTGGAGCGTAACAGAAAGAAGCATTTTGTATAAAAGTATTCTGTACTTCTGTATGACAACTATTAAAGAAACTTGAGAGGCCATATCGCCCAGCCCTACTGGATAGTTGACTTAATGATATTCTAAAATACAGACTTTCTGTGTGTGTGTGTGTAGGTGTGTGTGTGTGTGTGTGTGTGTGTGTGTGTGTGTGTGTGTGTGTGTGTGTGTGTGTGTGTGTGTGTGTGTGTGTGTGTGTGTGTGTGTGTGTGTGTGTGTGTGTGTGTGTGTGTGTGTGTGTGTGTGTGTGTGTGTGTTTGTGTGTGTTTGGTTGCACGCGCGCATCCAAACTCTGGTCTTTGGAAAGACTGGTGGTGGGCTGGTGTTTGACTCTGGAGGAGGTCTGGGGGGAGGGGGGGGTTTGGTTGGAGCCTATGGCGCCTATGGCTTCGGCTGGACCTTTCCCGGACCTTCCCTGGAGTTGGGGACTGGTCTCTTGGTGTGCTTTGGTGGATTTTTGTTGGTTTTCGTAGTTGGGCTCCCTCGGTTCGCTGGCTTTTGGGGTTCCTAGTAGGGATGGGCATTTTTAAGAAGAATCCAGATCGATTGATCGCATGCTATACTCGAGTGATCGTGTTTTTTTTTTTTTTTTACTTTTTTACTTTTGTTCATTCACGTATATGTTTAATTAAGGAAACCAACAAACAGTTATAATCTTACACATACATGTGAAACAAATATGTAAAAAGAAATAGGAAAAATATATATATATATTTATATATTTTTTTCATAAAAATTATTAATCATTTAAGATCGATTTTTCTCATAGCTACGACTAATCAATTAATCGATTACTCACGCCCATCCCTAGTTCCTTGCATGGGGGGCTCGCTGCGGCTTCTGCTGTGTTCCGGAGTGTCCCTAGGGTCCTGGGCCCTCATTTATCAACGTTGCGTACACACAGATATGTGCGTAACCCGTGCATACGATCATTTCTAAGCAAAGTGTGTGACTTATCAATTTGAACGTGTGCTTTACTTTGTGCGTATATTTACGCTCAGCTCAGGGCATGCGTACCTGGCGCCCGGCGGTAGAATATGGATACTGTAGACGGACGACATAGGCTCTCATCAGTTTCATGCATTAGTTTCAACGCGGAAATAAGCTTTCGTTCATTAGTTTGACTGACGTGTTCTGTATGACCCCCGTAATTCATTATAGTTAATTGTAAAATAGCAACAGTAGTGTAATTATGGTCAAAACCCTTTAAATAGCATTTGGAATAATAGGTCTTTCCTTCTGAATGAATGCAGCATGGTTTATATATAGCGTTATCGGAATATACGGGGTGTACTGACTGCACTCCGCGTAACTCAACTTGTTATTATTTTGCGCATAGATTGCAGAAATACGGGAACGTTTTGATTATATTTAAAAGGCTTTGCCATTGTTAAACGAAACAAGTGGAATTTCGAAGCTGTAAGCAGAATACAAGTCATATGAACACCCACGATATAGTGTTCTTCCCCCTTCCTACTGTATAAGAAAGAATTAAAAATGCATTGCAACGAGAACAGAGGTTATTTGTTGAGTTTATGTGTATACAAAACCCTTGCAATAAATGTGTCTTAAATGAATGAAAAGCATACATGCTCTGGAGAGAACCTGTCACAGTGGTGTCAGGAGAACTGCCTCTCCCTGAATGTCAGCTAAACAAAAGAGATGATTGTGGACTTCAGGAGGTCGGGGGTCAAGGACTACAGCCCCTCAGCATCGACGGGGCACCGGTTGAGAGAGTGAACAGTTTCAAGTACCTCGGAGCCCACATATCCGAGGATTTGACATGGACCACACACATTGACAGTGTTGTGAAGAAGGCACGACAACGCCTCTACTTCCTCAGGCGCCTAAGGAAGTTCCAAGTCAGTCAGAAGATCCTTAGGAACTTCTACTCATGTACAATAGAGAGCATCCTGACTGGCAACATCACCTCCTGGTTTGGGAATAGCACTGCACAAGACCGTAGCAGACTACAAAGAGTGACACGTTCAGCCGAACGCACAATTGGAGGGGGGCTTCCCACCCTCCAGAACATTTACAACAAGCGGTGCAAGGGGAAGGCTAAGAGAATTATTAAGGACTCGAGCCACCCGAACAACTGCCTCTTTGAACTGCTGCGGTCAGGCAAGCGATACCAGAGTCTTAAGGCGAGCACAGAAAGACTCAGAAGAAGCTTCTATCCCCAGGCTATCAGGCTGCTAAACGAACAATAAACACTATGCAACAACCATCAAATGCACACAGCATACACACCCACACGCACACACTCACTTAAACAAACAACACACTGCAGCACCCACTCTCCACACTTTAGATCACACAAACACACTTTATATTTATTGATAAAGGATTTGCACTACAACTCGTACACCTACTGTAAATTATACCTAAAATGCACCTAATCCCAATTCTGCCTTGCACTATATAGTATTGTATATTAGTACACTGCACAGTATTGTATATTATATGGTAACTCAGTTACGTCTATTCTGCATCGAACATTGTACATATGTCTATACTGAACACTGTGACCTCATTTTTTTTACTTCTAATTTACATGCTATACTATGTTATTTTATTTCATACTTATCTTGTCTTGCACAGTCTCTGGAGCGCAACAGTAAGAAGCATTTTGTATAAAAGTATTCTGTACTTCTGTATGACAACTATTAAAGAAACTTGAACTTGGATACAGGTAGCATATATCGTGTGGGTGATATGACTTGTATTCTGCTTGCAGCTTTGAAATTCCACTTATTTCGTTTTGTGTCAAAGCCTTTTATTTTTTTAAACAATATGTTTATTGGTATTTTCTTTTTTTGTCAGTTTTACAGCATCAGTTCAACAGTTCAACAACCATACAAAAGGAAATGCTGCCAACTGCCCCCCCCCCTCCCCGAGTTACAGAAAAATAGATACAAAATACCCCCCCCCCCCTGAAACAAATAAAAAATCAATATAAACAAAAATAAAACCTCTAGGCCAGACCCCCCCTCCCCTCCCCCAGACTAGGACCTCAACAAATTCATTTTTTTTTTTTTTTACACATTTTGAGAATTTAGTAAACCCAGTTACACCCGTCTAACAGGTGCCCATACTTCTATACCAAACAAATAAATATCTAACGTTACATCTTTTCTCTTCAAAGAGCAACTAATGACATTTACAGTATCATTCATTGCAATATATACCCATCAGAAAGACAAAAGGGAGCTTCAATAATAGCCTACATCGTCAACCTACTATGTAATCCGTTCTAAGTATTGCCTAAACCCAGCCCAGCATTTATCAAAGAGATGTGGTTTTTTCTTAAGATTGAACATTATTTTCTCTGATGCCATGTACGAAGAGATTTCACTAAGCCACATAGACATGGGGGGGGGGGATTCAGCACTTTTCCACAGCATGGCAATACATTTGTTCCCTGCAATCATGGCCAATTTAATGATCCGCACTTTGCCTCTCTTATCTGGAGAAATGTCAGACATGTCTCCTAATAATGCTAATTTAGGTGTACATGGGATCTCAAACCCTGTGACCTCTTCGAGAATCTCCCAAATTGAGCCCCAGTAGGGTCTCAGTTTGTTACATTCCCAGAACATATGGAGCAGGCTACCTGTTTCCGTTGAGCACCTAGGGCAAAGGTCAGAGATAGCATCATTCATCCTGTCATCATTCATCCTGTGAAGTCTTTCCGGCGTAAAATAGGTTCTATGGAGAATGTTAAATTGCATACGTTTATGTTGAGTGTTATATGAAAAAGATAGTGCGGACTCACATAGTGATTCCCATTCATCTTCATCAAAGGTACAGTCCAGGGCCCTCATTTATCAATTTTTCTTAGAAAGTATTCTATTTTCATACGTAAGCACATAATTTATAATGTGTGCACGCACAAAAAAAACGGGATTTATCAACCGTGCGTACACAGGTCCTACGCTCCTCCGTGTTGATAAATACCTCTTTGTTCTACCGTCAATGCTCGTGCATGATTATCCATATGTAGCAGCCTGAAAATATTGTCTATTATTCAGAACTGCTAACTTGTGTTTTATATCCCCTTTGTACACAAAGACATCATTGATATTCCCACGAGCAATGATATGAGTTTCACAGTATCGCTGGACCATATTCAACATCCTTCCCTGTGTGACTAGTAGGCGGGACCAGCAGGGGGCGGTGTCTGGCAGAGAGTGTCGGAGAGAGATGGGACGTGATATATGGGGGCGGAAGACGGAAGGAGATCCTCTTCGGCAGTGAACTTGAACACGAACAGTCGCAACGGACGGGGGCTCGGGAGAGCCCTGTTGCAGAAGTTATGTTGGAGGGCCCCGTGGGATAGCGACGGGTGATAGGAAGTACTTGCTAGTTGACGCGATATCCTAGAAGTACCAGCGATAGTGTGTGAGCAAACAGTGCAGAGCCAAGCACTAACAGTCGGGTTATAGTAGTTACTGTGTGCGGTATAAGTAACGTGCGGCTAACAACATATCAAAGTCCTTAACAGTCGGGTTATAGTAGTTACTGTGTGCGGTATAGAGTGCAAGCCCCGAGACGCGCGTGGACCTACAACCGGTCTGCTCCAGCTGCCTTCAATCAGTCTGCTCCGGCTGCCTGCAATCAGTCTGCCCCGGGTACCTGCGACCAGATCTGCACCCGGCTGCCTGCAGCCTACGGGAGTTCGTCCCGTCCAGCAGGGGTCGTCATCACTCAGCACACGCTCTCAGCCGGCGCTGCCTCTCTGCCCCAGCTCCGCCTGCTAGTATCCTCACCGAGAACGTTCGACGCCATCTTGCTTTCCGTGGACAACAGTGGCGCGGCGAGGCGGCCATTTCGGATGAGTACAAATGGGCATTGATGCTCCCGAGCTATTATACAGTATACAGTGTGGTGCAGCCTGCGGGCTAAATTAACGTTGCTACTACAGATGTGGGATTGGAAAACGAGGCGTCTCCCGCCGGTAGCAAGCTAGATGCCGGTGTTTGGCGCAAGATGACGTCTTTTGACGCTGCTCTGCCTGGTTCAACCAGTAGGGGGAGTCGAGTTACACGGTGGAGAGAGGGCTATTCTACAATCTGTGTGTGTGTGTGTGTGTGTGCATGCAACACTAGTCTTGGACATATTATTTTGCAATGTAATGCTTTTCTGTAGATTATTTGACTGTCATTGGTACAGTAATGGTGTGGTATTTTCGATTAACGTGCTATCAGCGTGTAATCAGCTAGATACAGTGCAGTATTATTCTTTACGAGACAACCCAACGTTCTGGCACCGAAGACCCGCCCCTACTCTGCCTCATGTTTACAAAATCAGCTGTTTAGCCATTAGCCATTAGCTGCTAAACTAGCGTTAGAGTCGAGGAAAAGCAATTGATGCTTTGGATCTAATGAACGAGGGCATATTGGACTTTGTTAAAGAGCTGTACTCAAGTGGATTTCGTGGAGGGGCGTTTATAGGTAAGTGCAAAATAACTATAACTCACCAAGAGCTAACGTTAGCTAGCCGCACACCGGTAGCTAACGTGATAGCTAATACTAATGTTTCATACTGTATACACTTGATAACTCTGGTGATGTGCTGCTCTCACTCTCGCAACTGTGTGTATGTGGGATATGAGGACTGTGTGTAACTAGGAGGGATATGAGGACTGCGTAACTACACTGTAAGAAAAAAATCGGTAAAAAAACGGTAGAAGTCCGGCAGCTTGGTGCCAGAGATATTCTGTAGAATTTACATTGAAATACCCTAATTAAAATAAAGTGGAAAAGCAATAAATTTACAGATAATTCTGTTTATTATTTGAGAACCCGAGAACAGAGAATCACTGTTAATTGACAGGTTAGGTTCAGCAGTGAAACACTGTTATTTTACAGGTTTTTTCCTACATTATTATGATCAAACACCTTCAATAAAGTGACAGAACTTAAAGTTCAGCAGTGAAACACTGTTATTTCACAAGTTTTCCCTACATTTACGATGAAACTCCTTCAATTAAGTGACATAACTCAAAGTTCAGCAGTGAAACACTGTTATTTCACAGGTCTTTCCTAAATTATTACGATCAAACTCCTTCAATAAAGTGACAGAACTTAAAGTTCAGCAGTGAAACACTGTTATTTCACAGGTTTTTCCTAAATTATTATGATCAAACTCCTTCAATAAAGTGACAGAACTTAAAGTTCAGCAGTGAAACACTGTTATTTTACATGTTTTCCCAGAATTATTACAATCAAACTCCTTCAATTAAGTGACAGAACTCAAAGTTCAGCAGTGAAACACTGTTATTTTACATGTTTTCCCAGAATTATTACAATCAAACTCCTTCAATTAAGTGACAGAACTCAAAGTTCAGCAGTGAAACACTGTTATTCTACATGTTTTCCCATAATTATTACAATCAAACTCCTTCAATTAAGTGACAGAACTCAAAGTTCAGCAGTGAAACACTGTTATTTTACATGTTTTCCCATAATTATTACAATCAAACTCCTTCAATTAAGTGACAGAACTCAAAGTTCAGCAGTGAAACACTGTTATTTCACAGGTTTTTCCTCAATTATTACGATCAAACTCCTTCAATAAAGTGACAGAACTTAAAGTTCAGCAGTGAAACACTGTTATTTTACAGGTTTTCCCATAATTATTACAATCAAACTCCTTCAATTAAGTGACAGAACTTAAAGTTCAGCAGTGAAACACTGTTATTTCACAGGTTTTTCCTCAATTATTACAATCAAACTCCTTCAATAAAGTGACAGAACTTAAAGTTCAGCAGTGAAACACTGTTATTTTACAGGTTTTCCCATAATTATTACAATCAAACTCCTTCAATTAATAATAATAATGACTTGGATTTATATAGCGCTCTTCATGGCACCCAGAGCGCTTCACAGAGTCCATTATTCGTTCATACACAGTCATACCGGTGGTGGTAAGCTACAATTGCAGCCAGTGACAGAACTCAAAGTTCAGCAGAGAAACACTTTTATTGTACAGATTGTTAGAAACAAAAAGCTTCAAGTGTTAACAAACGATCAGGATTGTAAAACTGCTTTATTTTGGAAGCAAGTGTGCTGTATAAAACAGATTCAAATGATTTAAAACTTTAGCTTGCAGTGTTTGTTCAAATATAATGTTTAAATACAGTATGTAAAGTTAAAAACCTATAGAAGTACAATCTAAACACTATTTATGGATCAATATGCATGGCAGCTGCCACCATTGGTGTGTGAATGTGTGTGAATAGGTGAATGAGAGGCCATACGCGCTTTGGATAAAAGCGCTATTGCTATATAAGTGCAGTCCATTGAACATAACATAATGGCCAAGTAGTAAATTAAACTTTATGTCCACAATTCTGAACTATCCCTTCAATGTCATCAGATGATTTCAACTTTTAAAAGCGGAGAAAGCAACATATTGTGCTGTTGAACCGAGGGGGTTGTGGTCAGGTCTACAGTTTTTTAGCTTTACCATTTCAGTTTTATATTGTTTTCCACAATATTCTCCCGACCCCTGGGGGCTCCATAATATATGTGAACATTATACTGTTTAATTCAGAATCCCAACTATACAGTGTATTACTAAGTAAAAATCAAAACATACCACACCACAAAAGGTCAATGAATCAGTGGCACAAGTGAAGAGCAGATAAGGAACAATCCTCCAGATTGGCAGTAATCAGCTGGATCCTTGGTGCATGGTGCATCTGGGAAAATGAAAAAAAAGGACACTATGATTCACTGGAAAGTCCGGGACTGTACATTAGGAGGGGGTGGGTGGTAGGAAAAAAGATATATACGGTGGGGAGGAGACTGTCTACAGATACACCTGTGTGATGTTGCTACGGAGTTAAGCTAATAAACGTATACTATACTCACAACCACAGCAGGGGACACAACTATTTTGTTACCCTGCCATGTGGCGGACAGACCTCGCAAATGTCACTCGCCCAATAGCCTCCAGCTGCAACCACTCGAGTCCCTGAGTGATGACTGCTTGGCGCCGCCTCGGTAGAAAAAATTCCCTTTTCATGATATTTGGCGCCTCTGATTGGCTCAATTTTGTTTCAATCTGTATGCATCTACAAATCATATTATACCAGGTAGTCAATTCCGTTAGACTGCGAATCGAAATCCGTCTTGAGACGGAACACTTTAATGCCTGCATTCAACATCGATTATCTATTGTTCAGGATGTAGGAACGTTATACTTTTTCATTCATACAAAAATACAAAAATACCTTCTAGAATATAAGTATGTTTTATCATTTTCTGTAGTAATTCCTAGAATGTGAGTTATAGACCTAAATGCATCGATTGCCGTTTATTCCCTAGACACGCTATATTAAAAAATGCAACTGTATATGATCGTATACGTTATGCGTCATCATGCACGGAGGAAAGGGGGGGGGGGGGGGCGGCGTTTATAATTACGTGATCGTCAGTAAATGCTTTATGTAGTATGGGTGATATATTGATCAGATGGTTTGCAGTGAAATGAATAAATTGGGCTGAAAATAACCAGGGTTTAGCCCAGTCAGATTTAAGGCTTTAAGACATTTAATGCCAATCAGAATTAAATTTAATACAAATTTCACGATAACAAAATGGCAAAAATCATGGGTACTCTCAGTACTCATTCAAGGGTACTACGACTATGCCTGCACCTCATGGTACCAAAGCACCTCAAAGGCACTAAAAACAAGATTACAAACATCACAAAACAAACTGGTCAGACTACTGCTTAACCTCACTCCTAAAACCCACTTTACCCCTGCCCACATTCAAAACCGCTCTTAAAGAGCACCTACGGGAGACTGCAATTCGAAACTGGCCACCGTAAATGTCCACCCCCCCCCCCCCCCTCCTCCTAATGTACAGTCTCATCCCCATCATATATATATAATATTTTCTGTTAGGATCTCTGGGTAACAGTACTGTATATTATTTGCATATCGTATATGTCACAAATGTAACAGTACTACAGTATATACCTGTATGTCATGTATGTCCCTATGCCATAAATGTCATGATGTCATGTATGTTTTTACTGTATTTATTTCTGTATATGTTCGGACAGAGATACGGGATGGTTTGAAAGCTCGGCGTTGCTAATAAATATTTTTAATATTTTTTTATAAACTGCTCAAAGCGGCATTATTTCCGCCGTTGGGTGATCACAGCGCCTGCGCACCATCCCGTATCTCTGTCCGAAACCCTCGTGCAACTGTGAGCACATTTGTAATGTCTCTGTGATACTTGTATAACGAACGGTTCGGCCAGAACCAGTCCTTCAGGGTAAATCTAGGTTGGTTTCCCATTGAGGAGCAAGTGACTGTGGATTCACTCGGTGCAGCACAGTCACGAAAGGGGCTAGTATGGACCCTGATGTAAACAAGACAAACGTCTTTCTCTGGTCTGCATCACCTTAACAATTGTGTGTATTGAGCCGTACTGTATTGTACCCATTCTGCAATCTGTTAAATAAAGTTTTCATTCATTCATTCAGCCAGCCGCCTCGCTCACTGGGGCTATTGATAGCGTCAATTAATTGTTGTTGTTGTTGGTACTGCCGCTGCGGATGTGAACGGGGCCGGAGGGGCTTTGGGAGGATGGGAAAGTTATTATTATTATTATTATAATAGTAATTGGCTATCATACGTGCCTAGCTAGCGTTAGCTAAAAGAGCCCTCGCAGTGAAGTTATTATTATTATAGCTATCATACTGCAATATAAACTGAGTTTTATAGTGAAAAGAGCAGCTTTATTTTGGTCAAGATTGAAGGCTCTATATTGCAGGAAATTGCACATACAGGTGTTCATTAAATGTAAAAAAAATAAAATAAAAAAAAAAGAATAAAAAAGAATCTTGCACCCCCACTTTCAACTATAACTAGGCGGCCATGGGTGTATATATGAATTTTGAATGCCATGGCGAAAAAATTCAATATTGATCTCAATAACGCTGTACAGCGAGATCCAATAGGGTCCAGCTGCAGACTCGGAGCCTCGGTCCAGATTGGAACTTCCGCCCTGCCACAGGACTATTACTCCTGTGACAGGGCAATGCGCTGATTGGCGGAAAGTACGGAAGTATCTCGAAGTACGTCTGACGTATCTCGAATTACGTCTGACGTTTCTCTACGTTAGCGAACATTAAACGTTGTATTCATAAAATAATATAAATTCAGCAGCATGGGGAGGGCCGGGGGGAGGGGAGGTACAGGTAGTAGAAGACATAGTTATAGTACAGTGGAGAAGTAAAAATAGAATAAAAAGGCAGTGGAAACAATATACAATATTATTAACTCTAATAATAACACGCCTCACGGGCTCATTATAATACGAGAGCCGTGGGTCTGCATTGTATAGAGCGGATCCCCCGGCCGTATTCAAGCGCTGGAGCGCTTTGCCATGGATAAAACTGTATTAATATAGTAGTAATAATAGTAGTTGGCTAGTTGCGCGCTTCTGGCCACCTCCCGCAGTGCGCACATACACACATACTGTCTGTAGCCTATACAGTACGTGCAAAATTAGTTGTCAAGAGCCAATCGCACAGGTTGCCTCATCTCATCTGGCTCTGCAAATAGATCTAGAGCAGGGAGGGGCAACTGGCGGCCCGCGGGCCGCATGCGGCCCTCACCGACGTTCCATGCGGCCCCAGGCCAATATGAAAAAAAATAAAAATAAAAAATTATAATATTTTTTTATTTTTTTATTTTTAATTTTTTTTAATTTTTTTGTATTGTATTCGACTAAGAAGAGTTGGGACTATGGCTCCTTTCGATCGATTAGTCGACTATTTGACTAATAGGGGTCAGCCCTAGTGTGGACATATGAAACGCTGTTGAAAGTGCTGTGCAGCAATATGGGGGTTTTGATAAACTGTCGGCTGTTGTTACCGATGGAGCACCGGCAATGAAAGGAAAACACACAGGATTTGCCGGGCTTCTAAGGCAGAGTGGCGTTGAGTGTCCAATGCTGCACTGCATTATACATCAGGTAAGTTCGCTAACATAATTTCCATCTATTGTGGGTCACTATAATGACCAATGCGAGTCGAGTGTAGTCAAATTATATGCGAGAGTCGTTAAATCGTTTTTCTTTTTTTTTATCTGATATAGGAGGCTCTCTGTGCCAAGAAGCTTGACTACTACAGCCATGTTATGGATTTGGTTACCAAGGTTACCAATCTAATTCGTGGAGGCAACAGGTCACTAAACCATAGAAAGTTTGTCTCCTTTTTGGAAGAGATGGACACTGATTATGGCGACTTGCAGCTACACACAGAAATCCGATGGCTGAGCCGTCGGAAAGTACAGGAGCGACATTGAAACACTGCAAATGCAATTCAATGATCGGTTTGAAGATTTCAACGGCATGCAGTCACGGATAGCGCTGTTTGCCGGCCCCCTCACCGCTACGGTGTCAGAGCAGCCCCCACCGTTGCAGCTTGAACTGTGCGAGCTACAGTCAGATCCTTTTTTTCAAGCAAAGAGAAATGAGAGGGGAATTTCGTTTTGGAAACTGCTACCTGAGCCCCGCTTCGCACTCCTCAGGGACTTTGCCCTCTCTATGGCCAGTATGTTTGGGAGCACATACATATGTGAGAGCAATTTCTCAAACATGAAGCACATCAAGTCAAAGGAGAGAAACAGGCTGTCGGATGAAACATTATTTCATCTGATGCAGATTGCATGCACAAACATTGAAGTTGACATTCCTGCTATTGTGCGCCAAATGGAGAGACCACAAGTGTCTCATTAAAGACAGGGGGGAGGAGGAGATGATGAAGAGGTGTAGAGGGGGGGAAGGAGATGATGAAGAGGTGTAGAGAGGGGGGAAGAGATGATGAAGAGATGTAGAGAGGGGGGGGGGAGATGATGGAGAGGTGTAGAGAGGGGACCATTATTATTATTATTATTATTATTATTATTATTATTATTATTATTATTATTATTATTATTATTATTATTATAACCATTATTGACCCACTGTGGGGCGAGGGTGAATGTCATGCCAGTTTGATAAAGGGTCAATGGGAGGCATGTAGTATTGCACTTTACTTTACTTGCACTTTACTTGTTTACTTTTGTAGTGTTCAGATAACACTAATAACACAAACACAAAGCAGCATTCCTGCTGCATTTCACTACAACAGTAAATCAAAAGTGCAATAATAAATGATTTTGTTAAATGTATACACTTTTATCCTGCTACTAAACAAAACATTCCTGAGTGCTTCATATCCATAACATGCATTTCAGTGTTATAATGTTTTGTTTAGTAGCAGGATAAAAGTTTATACATTTAACTAAATCATTTATTATTGCACTTTTGATTTACTGTTGTAGTGAAATGCAGCAGGAATGCTGCTTTGTGTTTGTTGAGCAGTGGGCTTTAAGTTCATACATTTATTTTATTAGAAGCCTTAATTATAATTGATCATTTTTGTATATATTTGGGGTTACACAGCAATACTTTTAAATTCAGCTGTTTATAAATTCATAAAGTTGAAATTGCATTACTAAATGCATTTGAAATGGAATAAAAACAAAGTTACAACAAATTATAATTGTTTATATACCTTGTGACTATTAGGGCTATTTGAGTGATGGGGTACTACTGGCGGGACTGCCGATAAACAATGCGGCCCCCCAGATTGATTGTGGACATTTTGTGGCCCTCACCATATACAAAGTTGCCCACCCCTGATCTAGAGTCTGAATATCATATATAGCCTGCTGATGATCTCTCTCAAATCCATTCTGAGAACGGAATGCAGTGCCTGCGACGCGGGTCTTGATTGATTGATGCATTCGATGCATAATTGCGGTGTATAAAATTCGATGTAAAAAACCATCATCCGGGCTACCCAGACAGGATAAGCAATCGAGCCTGGATGCAATCGAATTGACTTCTGGCCCATCACTGCACGGCTTTGTCAGTCATGTGATCACACCAACCCGGGAGAAAGATGGCGGTATATATACATACGTTGGGGAGAGAATATACATATTACGGTGGGGAGGAGACTGTACATTAGGAGGGGGTGGGTGGGAGAGAAATATACATACGGTGGGGAGAGAATATATACATACGGTGGGGAGGAGACTGTACATTAGGAGGGGGTGGGAGAAAATATATACATACGGTGGGGAGGAGACTGTACATTAGGAGGGGGTGGGTGGGAGAGAAATATACATATGGTGGGGAGAGAATATATACATACGGTGGGGAGGAGACTGTATATTAGGAGGGGGTGGGAGAGAAATATACATATGGTGGGGAGAGAATATACATACGGTGGGGAGGAGACTGTACATTAGGAGGGGGTGGGAGAGAATATATACATACGGTGGGGAGGAGACTGTACATTACGAGGGGGTGGGAGAGAAATATACATATGGTGGGGAGAGAATATATACATATGGTGGGGAGAGAATATATACATACGGTGGGGAGGAGACTGTACATTAGGAGGGGGTGGGTGGGTGGGAGAGAAATATACATATGGTGGGGAGAGATAATATACATACGGTGGGGAGAAGACTGTACATTAGGAGGGGGTGGGAGAGAAATATACATATGGTGGGGAGAGAATATATACATATGGTGGGGAGAGAATATATACATACGGTGGGGAGGAGACTGTACATTAGGAGGGGGTGGGTGGGTGGGAGAGAAATATACATATGGTGGGGAGAGAATATATACATACGGTGGGGAGGAGACTGTCTATTATATGTATATTTCTCTCCCACCCACCCACCCCCTCCTAATGTACAGTCTCCTCCCCACTGTATGTATATATTCTCTCCCCATCATATGTATATATTCTCTCCCCACCGTTCTCTTGGTGTAAAAAGTTTAAGACCAGGGTGAGGCCAGGCTATGGATGGCTTTGAAGGTGAGGAGTAGTGTTTTGAAGTTAATGCGTTCCTTGATCGGGAGCCAGTGGAGGGAGTGGAGGACAGGAGTGATGTGTTCGCGGGACCGGGTGTTAGTGAGGAGGCGGGCAACTGAGTTTTGGACCATCTGCAGTTTATGAAGGGAGCGGGAGGTGATGCCAGTGAGGAGGGAGTTACAGTAGTCCAGGAGGGAAAAGATGAAGGCGTGTATGAGGGATTCAGCAGCAGGGGGTAGAGGCAGTGACGGATTTTGGCAATGTTGCGGAGGTGAAAATATGAAGTTTTGACAATGGAGCGGACATGGGGTCAAATGAGAGGGTGGGGTCGAGGATGACACAGAGGTTGCGGACTAGGGGGGAGGGGTGATGGTGGAGTCATTGATGGTGAGCGTGATGTAATACAATAATTTATACTGTAGCATTACAAACCATTTGACAGCCAGGTCCTGCACCTCCGTTCTTGTCCTCTAGGAGCCATCGCAGCATGGCCAAGACCTTCCTCATCCAGCATACTGTCCTTCTGAAGGTCTGAAGTCATTAGTGGCCATGAACCTAGAGAGAGAGCGAGAATGCGTTAGTAGATAGTCTAAGGCCAGTGATTCTCAATATTATTTTGCATATCTAGGACCTCTAATTTAGTCCATGTCATGCACATCTACATAATATACTGTAGCATTACAAACCATTTGACAGCCAGGTCCAGCACCTCTCCGTTCTTGTCTTCTAGGAGCCATCGCAGCATGGCCAAGACCTTCCTCATCCAGCATACTGTCCTTCTGAAGGTCTGAAGTCATTAGTGGCCATGAACCTAGAGAGAGAGCGAGAATACGTTAGTAGATAGTCTAAGGCCAGTGATTCTCAATATTATTTTGCATATCTAGGACCTCTAATTTAGTCCATGTCATGCACATCTACATAATATACTGTAGCATTACAAACCATTTGACAGCCAGGTCCAGCACCTCTCCGTTCTTGTCTTCTAGGAGCCATCGCAGCATGGCCAAGACCTTCCTCATCCAGCATACTGTCCTTCTGAAGGTCTGAAGTCATTAGTGGCCATGAACCTAGAGAGAGAGCGAGAATACGTTAGTAGATAGTCTAAGGCCAGTGATTCTCAATATTATTTTGCATATCTAGGACCTCTAATTTAGTCCATGTCATGCACATCTACATAATATACTGTAGCATTACAAACCATTTGACAGCCAGGTCCAGCACCTCTCCGTTCTTGTCTTCTAGGAGCCATCGCAGCATGGCCAAGACCTTCCTCATCCAGCATACTGTCCTTCTGAAGGTCTGAAGTCATTAGTGGCCATGAACCTAGAGAGAGAGCGAGAATACGTTAGTAGATAGTCTAAGGCCAGTGATTCTCAATATTATTTTGCATATCTAGGACCTCTAATTTAGTCCATGTCATGCACATCTACATAATATACTGTAGCATTACAAACCATTTGACAGCCAGGTCCAGCACCTCTCCGTTCTTGTCTTCTAGGAGCCATCGCAGCATGGCCAAGACCTTCCTCATCCAGCATACTGTCCTTCTGAAGGTCTGAAGTCATTAGTGGCCATGAACCTAGAGAGAGAGCGAGAATACGTTAGTAGATAGTCTAAGGCCAGTGATTCTCAATATTATTTTGCATATCTAGGACCTCTAATTTAGTCCATGTCATGCACATCTACATAATATACTGTAGCATTACAAACCATTTGACAGCCAGGTCCAGCACCTCTCCGTTCTTGTCTTCTAGGAGCCATTGCAGCATGGCCAAGACCTTCCTCATCCAGCATACTGTCCTTCTGAAGGTCTGAAGTCATTAGTGGCCATGAACCTAGAGAGAGAGCGAGAATACGTTAGTAGATAGTCTAAGGCCAGTGATTCTCAATATTATTTTGCATATCTAGGACCTCTAATTTAGTCCATGTCATGCACATCTACATAATATACAGTAGCATCCATCAACACAGGATGACCCTTTCCAGCTGTTGAAATGAAAGTCCCAGATTGAAAAGTATATATATACACAGTCACACACACAATAAAACATTGTATACATCACTTACAAGCATGACCACTTGAAGATCTTGAAGACTTGGTAGATCTTGACCGTCTTGGGAGAGAGAGAGAGAAGGCATTACAGGATGACTCTTTGAAAATGATGTCCCAGATTAAAAAGTATATATTATATATCGCTGCTGTCGGGACAAAACCTCATAACTCCATTTTTTTTATTTATTTTTTTATTATATAAATCAACTCCGTAGATCATCCTCCATATGTGTGTGTGGGTTTTACAAAGTTTAAACAATGGGAAAGCATTAAACCGATCATCTGTCTAAACCTCCTAACTCTATTCACCCTCAAATCTGTGTTAGTTTTTTTCATCTGCTGAAAAGTTGGGTTTTTGGAGTTATGAGGTTTTGTCCCGACAGCAGCGATATACAGTCAGTCACACACACAATAAAAAAAATGTATACATCACTTACGACCACTTGAAGTAGTTGTTCTTGAGCCGTCTTCTGCGTTCATCTCATTGATGAGATCCAGCACTGTAACAGTATATTTGCAACAATGAAATTATATATTTTATTACAACTCTATCAGCTGAGTAACAATATTCATCAAAGTGTTGCGTGTTACAGTGTAGGTTAGTTTATTAGTGCATGACAGTAGGGTTAGCATACTTTTCACACTATAAGCCCCACCTGAATGATAGCCAGTTAGCAGCTCCGGGTACAGTATGTACCCCAACGTTAGCTCTCATAACGTTAGCAGCTCCTGGTACAGTATAGGTACCAAAAGTTATCTCTCATAGTCATAACGTTAGCAGCTCCGGGTACAGTATGTACCCCAACGTTAGCTCTCATAACGTTAGCCAGTTAGCAGCTCCTGGTACAGTAGGTACCAAAAGTTAGCTCTCATAGTCATAACGTTAGCAGCTCCGGGTACAGTATATATGTACCCCAACGTTAGCTCTCATAACGTTAGCCAGTTAGCAGCTCCTGGTACAGTAGGTACCAAAAGTTAGCTGTCATAGTCATAACGTTAGCAGCTCCGGGTACAGTATACAACGTTAGCTAGTCATACCGTTAGCCAGTTAGCAGCTCCGGTATTTTACAGATCCCGCCAGTTTAATAATATCGAGCTAATAACGTTACAGTAGTCACTGAAAACACAGACTAAACAGCACTCATTTATATCAGCGGCACGCATTACTTATAAATAATAAAAGATATGTGTTGCACAATTACCTGAGGAGAAGATGCAATTCCGTTGCTCACGACGTGCAGGCTCTGTCTGTAGCGCGGTTCAATTCAAATTTCAAACCGGGATCCCCCACAATGCAACGCATCAGTGTTGCCAGATTTGAGAGTCAGCCTTAATCTGACAAACCTTTGATAACAATGGGCGGTTCGGATATTGTTAATCCGATCTGGCAACCATGCTATCCTTGTTTCTCCGCACAGACTGACCACGGTTTTGATTGATTGATTGAAAACTTTGTTAACAGATTGCAGAATGGGTACAATACAGTACAGCTCAATACATACAATTGTTAAGGGCATGCAGACCAGAGAAAGACGTTCGTCTTGTTTACATCAGGGACCCCCATTTTCAATTCATCATAACATGACATGTGACATACAGATAGACACTTCTATACATTTATGACATACCAGATTTGCAAATACAGTAGGCCTACTGTTTGTGATACAAAAAGAGTCTAGAAAAGAGAGTATATATTTGACGTAGAACCGTACATTATAGGTGGGGGGGGGGTAGGAGGGGTGGGGGGGGGCACACTGTACAACTGCACAAGCACAACTGTACATTGGAATATTGACAAAACCATGTTTGGTACTTTACTGTACATTGGAGGGGGTTGGGTTAGGACATTTACAGGGGCCAGTTTCGAATTGCAGTCTCCCGTAGGTGTTCTTTGAGAGTGTTTTGAAAGTGGGTAGTGATTCACATTCCTTTACATCTTTGGGTAGGGCGTTCCACATTGATGTGGCATAATTGCAAAACGTGTTTAGTCCCTGTTTGAGCCGAATCTGGGTTTAACATGATTTGTGGAGCTCCCATGGTGTTGTGGTCGTGGTATTCACTGACCTTTGGGAAGTATTTTGACCTGTACACATATACCTTGGTCGTGTATGTATCTTGTAGACAGGCCCATTGCAAGTTGCTGTACTCTGTCGTCTACTCTAAGCCATCCTAGGTTGTCACGTGGGCAGGGGCGAGGTGGGTTCTAGAAGTAAGGTCAAGCAGTAGTCTGACCAGTTTGTTTTGAGATGTTTGTGTAGCAGGGTGGATTATCCCTACTTTATGAGATGTACACTGTCACCAGGTAGGGGGGAACGCAGCAGATCTGAGTCCAACTGAATCCCCGACTTTAGTGCAGGAGTGGAGCTTTAGCAGAGGGTCACAGCCTCTTCACCCTGCTCCCCTCTGGGAGAAGGCTGAGGATCCCAAAGGCTGTGAAAGCTCGACACAGACTGAGCTTCTTCCCCTCAGCCGCCAGGCTGATCAATGCCTCAGGTCCCCCCCCCCCCCCCTCGGTACCCCCCCCCCTCTGCCCCCAAGTGACACTGGCACAATGACACTGACTGCACTGCACTAGTCCGTACTGGATCCCTGCACTCTTCACTTTATATAATGTATTTATTGATTAATCCCCCACTGCACTGTTTCGTTTCTTGTCTGTGTTGGTGTTGTTTTCTGTGAAAAAAGAAAGGAAATGCATACACTGTATTGCTGCAACAATTATGTTTTACACAAATGGCTAAATAAAGGAATCTGAATCTGAATCTGAATCTGGGGCCTAGGTTTACTAACCTAGGTGTAGTGTGCTGGTCCAGCTTTAACAAATTATCTCTGTATCTTTTCAATGTAAATAATAAATCAGTAACCAGTATTGTTATGTTAGCGTACTGAGCTGCGGTTAAAGGCCTTAACCACAGGTTAAAGGCCTTAACCACAGTTGTTATGTTAGCTACTGAGCTGCTGGTTAAAGGCCTTAACTACAGTGTTGTTATGTTAGCTACTGAGCTGCTGCAGGCCTTAACCACAGTATTATGTTAGCTATGAGCTGCTAACTATAGAGGCCATAACCACAGTATTACATATACTCTTGTTAGCTTTATGAGGCTACATCAACACGCTCCTATGAGTGCAGCATATGCAGCTTTATGAGGCTACATCAACATCCTATGAGTGCAGCTATAATGTTAGCTTTATGAGGCTACATCAACATGCAGGCTCCTATGAGTGCAGCTATTTAAAGGCCTTAACCACAGTTGTTATGTTAGCTACTGAGCTGCTGGTTAAAGGCCTTAACTACAGTGTTGTTATGTTAGCTACTGAGCTGCTGCAGGCCTTAACCACATTATTATGTTAGCTATGAGCTGCTAACTATAGAGGCCATAACCACAGTATTACATATACTCTTGTTAGCTTTATGAGGCTACATCAACACGCTCCTATGAGTGCAGCATATGCAGCTTTATGAGGCTACATCAACATCCTATGAGTGCAGCTATAATGTTAGCTTTATGAGGCTACATCAACATACAGGCTTCTATGAGTGCAGCTATTTAAAGGCCTTAACCACAGTTGTTATGTTAGCTACTGAGCTGCTGGTTAAAGGCCTTAACTACAGTGTTGTTATGTTAGCTACTGAGCTGCTGGTTAAAGGCCTTAACCACAGTGTTGTTATGTTAGCTACTGAGCTGCTGGTTAAAGGCCTTAACCACAGTGTTGTTATGTTAGCTACTGAGCTGCTGGTTAAAGGCCTTAACCACAGTTGTTATGTTAGCTACTGAGCTGCTGGTTAAAGGCCTTAACCACAGTTGTTATGTTAGCTACTGAGTTGCTGGTTAAAGGCCTTAACCACAGTTGTTATGTTAGCTACTGAGCTGCTGGTTAAAGGCCTTAACTACAGTGTTGTTATGTTAGCTACTGAGCTGCTGGTTAAAGGCCTTAACTACAGTGTTGTTATGTTAGCTACTGAGCTGCGGTTAAAGGCCTTAACTACAGTGTTCTTATGTTAGCTACTGAGCTGCTGGTTAAAGGCCTTACCACAGTGTTGTTATAGCTACTGAGCTGCGGTTAAAGGCCTTAACTACAGTGTTGTTATGTTAGCTACTGAGCTGCTGGTTAAAGGCCTTAACCACAGTGTTGTTATGTTAGCTACTGAGCTGCTGGTTAAAGGCCTTAACCACAGTGTTGTTATGTTAGCTACTGAGCTGCTGGTTAAAGGCCTTAACCACAGTGTTGTTATGTTAGCTACTGAGCTGCTGGTTAAAGGCCTTAACCGCAGTTGTTATGTTAGCTACTGAGCTGCTGGTTAAAGGCCTTAACTACAGTGTTGTTATGTTAGCTACTGAGCTGCGGTTAAAGGCCTTAACTACAGTGTTGTTATGTTAGCTACTGAGCTGCTGGTTAAAGGCCTTAACCACAGTGTTGTTATGTTAGCTACTGAGCTGCTGGTTAAAGGCCTTAACTACAGTGTTGTTATGTTAGCTACTGAGCTGCTGGTTAAAGGCCTTAACTACAGTGTTGTTATGTTAGCTACTGAGCTGCTGGTTAAAGGCCTTAACTACAGTGTTGTTATGTTAGCTACTGAGCTGCTGGTTAAAGGCCTTAACTACAGTGTTGTTATGTTAGCTACTGAGCTGCGGTTAAAGGCCTTAACTACAGTGTTGTTATGTTAGCTACTGAGCTGCTGTAATAAAAAAAGTCAACCAACGAACTCGATTCTTGTACCGGATCTCCTCTCTGGTAAACAAGAACACCCTGAAGACTCTGGCAGGAGCACTCATTCAGGGGTACTACGACTATGCTTGCACCTCATGGTACCAAAGCACCTCAAAGGCGCTAAAAACAAAATTACAAACATCTCAAAACAAACTGGTCAGACTACTGCTTGACCTTACTCCTAGAACCCACCTCACCCCTGCCCACTTTGACAACCTAGGATGGCTTAGAGTAGACGACAGAGTACAACAACTTGCAATGGGCCTGGTCTACAAGATACACTACACGACCAAGGTACCCATGTACATGTCAAAATACTTCCCAAAGGTCAGTGAATACCACGATCACAACACCAGAGGGAGCTCCACAAATCATGTTAAACCCAGATTCGGCTCAAATAAGGGACTAAACACGTTTCGCAATTATGCCACATCAATGTGGAACGCCCTACCCAAAGCTGTAAAGGAATGTGGATCACTACCCACTTTCAAAACCTCTCTCAAGGGACACCTACGGGAGACTGCAATTCAACACTGGCCCCTGTAAATATCCTAACCCAACCCCCTCCAATGTACAGTCATTTACCTAGTATGGTTTTGTCAATAGTTCAATGTACAATTGTGTTTGTTTGTACAGTGTCTCCTCCCCCCCCCCTCAATGTACAGTGTTACTTGTTTATACAGTGTGCCCCCCGGCCCCCCCCCCCCCCAACCACCTCCAATGTAAATTACCCAGTATGGTTGTCAATATCCCAATGTACCCAACCCCCCCCCCACCCAACCTCCTCCAATGTACAGTTTCTACGTCAAATGTATATACTCCCTTTTCTTGACTCCTTCTGTATCACAAACAGTACTGTATTTGCAAATCTGGTATGTCATAAATGTATAGATGTAGCAGTACTGACTATCTGTATGTCATGTATGTCATATATGTCTATATGAATTGAAAATGGGGGACCCTGATGGAAACAAGACAAACGTCTTTCTCAGGTCTGCATCCCCTTAACAATTGTATGTATTGAGCCGTACTGTATTGTACCCATTCTGCAATCTGTTAAATAAAGTTTTCATTCATTCATTCATTCATTCATTCATTCATTCATTCATTCATTCATTCAAAGGCCTTAACTACAGTGTTGTTATGTTAGCTACTGAGCTGCGGTTAAAGGCCTTAACTACAGTGTTGTTATGTTAGCTACTGAGCTGCTGGTTAAAGGCCTTAACCACAGTGTTGTTATGTTAGCTACTGAGCTGCTGGTTAATAAAGGCCTTAACCACAGTTGTTATGTTAGCTACTGAGCTGCTTCCAGCCCTTATGCTAAGCTATAGGCTAGCTGGTCCCTATACTGCTTCCAGCCCTTGTGCTAAGCTATAGCTAGCTGCTCCCTACTGCTTCCAGCCCTTGTGCTAAGCAGGCTAGCTGGTCCCTATACTGCTTCCAGCCCTTGTGCTAAGCTATAGCTAGCTGCTCCCTACTGCTTCCAGCCCTTATGCTAAGCTATAGGCTAGCTGGTCCCTATACTGCTTCCAGCCCTTGTGCTAAGCTATAGCTAGCTGGTCCCTATACTGCTTCCAGCCCTTGTGCTAAGCTATAGCTAGCTGCTCCCTACTGCTTCCAGCCCTTGTGCTAAGCTATAGGCTAGCTGGTCCCTATACTGCTTCCAGCCCTTGTGCTAAGCTATAGCTAGCTGCTCCCTACTGCTTCCAGCCCTTATGCTAAGCTATAGGCTAGCTGGTCCCTATACTGCTTCCAGCCCTTGTGCTAAGCTATAGCTAGCTGCTCCCTACTGCTTCCAGCCCTTGTGCTAAGCAGGCTAGCTGGTCCCTATACTGCTTCCAGCCCTTGTGCTAAGCTATAGCTAGCTGGTCCCTATACTGCTTCCAGCCCTTGTGCTAAGCTATAGCTAGCTGCTCCCTACTGCTTCCAGCCCTTATGCTAAGCTATAGGCTAGCTGGTCCCTATACTGCTTCCAGCCCTTGTGCTAAGCTATAGCTAGCTGCTCCCTACTGCTTCCAGCCCTTGTGCTAAGCTATAGGCTAGCTGGTCCCTATACTGCTTCCAGCCCTTGTGCTAAGCTATAGCTAGCTGCTCCCTACTGCTTCCAGCCCTTGTGCTAAGCTATAGCTAGCTGGTCCCTATACTGCTTCCAGCCCTTGTGCTAAGCTATAGCTAGCTGCTCCCTACTGCTTCCAGCCCTTATGCTAAGCTATATGCTAGCTGGTCCCTATACTGCTTCCAGCCCTTGTGCTAAGCTATAGCTAGCTGCTCCCTACTGCTTCCAGCCCTTGTGCTAAGCAGGCTAGCTGGTCCCTATACTGCTTCCAGCCCTTGTGCTAAGCTATATAGCTAGCTGCTCCCTACTGCTTCCAGCCCTTGTGCTAAGCTATATAGCTAGCTGCTCCCTACTGCTTCCAGCCCTTGTGCTAAGCTATATATCTAGCTGCTCCCTGACACATGCCTCCTCTATTTGAACGACCACATCAAACAAGAGGTGGACGCGGGCAAATACTGCGGCATGGTCATGCTGGACCTACAAAAGGCCTTCGATACTGTCAATCACTCCATTCTGATTGACAAGCTAAAAGCAATTGATTTTGATAGCTTATCAGTGAGCTGGATGCAATCCTACCTGGAGGGGAGAGAACAGATGGTAGAGGTAAACGGTATACTCTATCCCCCCCCCTCACAGTGAGCTGTGGTGTTCCACAAGGAAGCATACTAGGACCGCTACTCTTCCTAATTTATGCAAATGACATGTCGTCAGCCTGTGACTGCAACTTGTTCCTGTTTGCGGACGACTCAGCCATGCTGGTCTCTGACAAGAACAAGTTGCAGGTTGAAAAAACCCTCAGCTCGGAACTATATAGGCAAAATCTGCATATGGCTCGCTGATAACAAACTATCATTACACATGGGCAAAACAGAGTCCATTCTCTTCGGTTCAAATAACAAACTCAGCAAGACCGACGGCTTCTCAGTTGCAGTGCATGGGTGACAATATTGTCACAAGGAAAGACGAAATTACCTACCTGGGTTCCATCCTAGAGGCAAATCTTTCCTGTGACAAAATGGCATCCAATGTAATAAAAAAAGTCAACCAACGAACTAGATTCTTGTACCGGATCTCCTCTCAAGAAACAAGAATACCCTGAAGACTCTGGCAGGAGCCCTCATTCAATATACTACGACTATGCGTGCACCTCATGGTACCAAAGCACCTCATAGGCGCTTAAATCTAAATTACAAACATCACAAAACAAACTGGTCAGACTACTACTTGACCTTACCCCCAGAACCCACCTCACCCCTGCCCACTTTGACAACCTAGGATGGCTTAGAGTAGACGACAGAGTACAGCAACTTGCAATGGGCCTGGTCTACAAGATACACTATACGACTAAGGTACCCATGTACATGTCAAAATACTTCCCAAAGGTCAGTGAATACCACAACCACTAGAGGAAGCTCAACAAATCATGTTAAACCCAGATTCGGCTCAAACAATGAACTAAACACGTTTCGCAATTATGCCACATCAATGTGGAACGCCCTACCCAAAGCTGTAAAGGAATGTGAATCACTACCCACTTTCAAAAACACCCTCAAAGAACACCTATACGGGATACTGCAATTCGAAACATGGCCCCTACAAATTTACATTTACATTTACATTTAGTCATTTAGCTGACGCTTTTATCCAAAGCGACTTACATGTTCTGTACGACAAGCCATCAGGAAGGGCACAAGCTGAGAAACAATGTTCATCAAAGTGTTGAGTGCTGGTTAGTTTATTAGGACAAGTGCATGACAGTACGGTTAGTTAGGGTTAGATTTTTTTTTTAAATTCAGATAATGGTTGAAGAAGTGCGTCTTTAGTCGACGGCGAAAGATTGGACGTGTTTCGGCTGTCCTAACTGGGGTGGGTATAGTTCATTCCACCATTGTGGGGCAAGGACTGAGAATAGGCGACTTCTCTTTGATGACCCTCCCGGAGCTTGGATAGGAGTAGGTCTGAGGCGGCCAGAAGATGCAGAGCGTAGGGGTCTTGAGGGTGTGTAGTTAGAAACCATTGACCGGAGGTAGGCGGGAGCGGTTCCCTTTGCCGCACGCATGGGCGGAGTTTATGGGGGTGCAGGGGGTGCATTGCACCCCCTGGTGGCCGGGGGTGAAATTGCCTTTTTTTTTTTTTTTTTTTTTTTTTTTTTTATCAAGATTATTTTAATTTTAATAAAATTATAATAATTGTGAGAAACAAATCTGAATTCTATTATGTTTTGTTTTACAATACATTCATTTTATAGTAGTAATCATGTCACATTATAAGGCGAACCTTCTGTAGTGTGGCAGTGAAAGGGTTAACGGCAACGCGCGGCCAGCAGCAGCAGCAGCAGCGCGATACAAAGCCACTTATTCTGAGATGATAATTAATGTATCTGGATAACCAATGCACGAATTTTGTCGAGGCAGGTAGCGTTATTTCGGGAAAATTGATATCTATAGCCTGGTATATTTTTCGTCCACGAAAAATGGAGGCTGTAATAATTATTATTGCTCGAGAGTCTCTATGAATAATAATAATTAGAGCCTAAGTCAGTTAAAAATGATCCCCCGTAGTGCTGTGTGTGTGAGTGTGTGTGTGTGCTGCTGTACTACCTAAATAAAAAAAAAAATTAGGGGTATAGCGCGGGTATAGTTCGCCAAGCAGTCGCACCCCCTGGCGTCAAGTTCAAACTCCGCCGATGGCCGCACGGTCGAGGGCCTTGAAGCGGATTCGTGCAGCAATGGGGAGCCAGTGCAGGTCCCTAAGAAGTGGGGTGACATGGGCCGACTTCGGTAGGTTTGAGATCAGGCGGGCCGCTGCGTTCTGAATGAGTTGAAACATTTCCTAACCCAGTTGTCCCCCCCCCCCCTGCCCAACCCCCCCCCCCCCCCCCCCCCCCCCACCTCCAATGTACAGCTCCCCCCCCCCCACCCCACCCAACCCCACCCCACCTACCCAACCTCCTCCAATGTATACAGTTTCGACGTCAAATGTATATACACTCTTTTTCTGGACACTTTTTGTATCACAAACAGTACTGTATTTGCAAATCTGGTATGTCATAAATGTATAGATGTAGCAGTACTGTCTATCTGTAAGTCGTGTACATATGATGAATTGAAAATGGGGGAAGTCTTTCTCTGGTCTGCATCCCCTTAACAATTGTATGTATTGAGCTGTACTGCACTGTACCCATTCTGCAATCTGTTAATAAACTTTTAAATCAATCAATCAATCAATCAATCAATCAATCAATCAATCACATTATAATTACATTGTCATTTAGCTACCGGCAAAAGACACAGATACCTATGCAAGCTGTTCTGCGCATGGGAGGTTCTTATATAAATCGTCATTACACAAAAAAAAAACCTTTTTCCGCCCTGAAAGACAGGAACAGCAGCAAGACCCGACCCAGTAAGACATTTATATTAAGTCATTGTTTTCAAATAGTCATTATATAATAGAAATCTGCGACTGTCGTCTTGTCTTAAAATGTACATTTCCACGTATTTTACCGTAACAATATGCTAGCGTACATGTTTGTTCGTGCAAAGCAGCTAAAGCAATGAATGTGTTCATGCACACATGTAAGAATTAAGAATGGGAAATTCAGAAATAAAAAGTATACACTTGGTAGAATCAATATGAACAAAACTTTGCATTATATTCGAAAATCATTTAAGGTGTATTCGTGCACACGTGTCCCGCATGTCTTTGGAAAGACCAGATTACTTATTTGCCATGAAAGAGTTCTCTGCAGTATATGACAGCAGTCATAGAGTGTATATTTTCAGCAATACGTTTGTTTAGGTTAAGGTTAAAACTTAGGAGATTTTATCTTTTTTTAAATGTGATAATATTTCCACAGAGGTTGTTACAGCAGGATCTCACTGCCACCTATAGTATAGCGGCGCCTATGTACATGTATGTACCACGTGGATGGTTTGCAGGTTATTGTTACGAGACCGCCGCCATCTTATGACCGCCGCCATCTTATGAGTGAAAACAAACGAATTTCTACCATCAAATGGCATTTCACTATTTCGAAAGCCTTTCTAGGCGAGATATGCGTCAAATAAGCTTGCCCTGATTGACTTGTCCAAATTGGTTCAGTTATCTGCAATATTGGCTGAGATATATTAAACAGATTTGTTTGCGGTTTTTTGATAATCATGTCCTTAATTTGCATATAAATGATACATGGGACACTCTGACAACTTGTTAACATAAGCCTATAATTTTTTTCAAATCTAGAAACACTGGTTAGAAGTATATTTCCGGGGGGTGCATGATACCCCCCTCTATCCTAAAGATGATTAAAGCCCAACCTCCAGGTTAAACCCTACTGATCAATTATGGGTAGTTTACATCATTGGTATATAATTTCATTATTTATTTTTTTCCATTTGACACCGGAAATCACTCTGAAAGAGTTAAAAAGGTCCACGCACGAATAACATGCACGTGCGAATCAAAAAAGCTTATCAAACGCCGACGTCACTATAGCCAGGTGCATATTAATGAGCCGAATCTAAAAGCTAGCACGGCCGTGACGTCACTTCAGGAAATGCCTTGCCCGTCCGCGTGAATATTAAAGGCAACCAACTTGTGTTCAGCTTTTCGTTCAGCGTTTCTCTGATTGGCCACACGGCCAATCAATCAATCCACTAGCACACGCCCTCGCGCAAAGAGAGACGCGGCAAAAGCGCTGGTCGAACCAGCGGTGTTCTGTTGTGTGACTGTACTCTACAGCGGTGTTCTGTTGTGTGACTGTACTAAACACTTCCACCACATGACCGACATTTGACATACAGTACACCTCCTATCTATGTTGGGATTATGTTTGGTCATGACAAAACAATAAAAATCGCTTCGCAAAATATGAGAGCGCGCCGCTGTCATTGAAGGGCTTCCTACAACAGAGCACCGCCGCTGCTGCTGCTGAAGCTGTATCAAGCCGGCGGCGGTGCACGGACGCCGGGGAAAAACCACCGCGTCGCCCCGCTGGCGCTTCAGGCTCAGCAGCCTCCACGGGCGAAATAACATATAACGTTACAGTTCCACACTGATGTACAGTGAGTGTCTAATATGGCTGTCGCGAAGTCATGCCTCTCCCTCTGAAAGCCCATCCACGCTGTGTATCATAGACTACGTTTCGCGTTCCATTGATTAACGCCATTACCTGCTGTGCTGTAGGAAGCAGAGGTACAGTAAGTTACAGTAGGTGTAGGTTACATGTTTAATCAAAGCCCATACAATTTTTTAGATGAATGATTGTGGATATAATATAGAAAACACATCATTATGATATTTGAAATATTATGAAAAATTGTATGGGCTTTGATTAAACATGTAACCTACACCTACTGTAACTTACTGTACCTCTGCTTCCTACAGCACAGCAGGTAATGGCGTTAATCAATGGAACGCGAAACATAATAACTTTACGCTTTCTAGTTCAGCGCATTTCATAACTGTATGGGCTTTGTTTATACACGAGTGCGAATCTGGTAGTCTATGATACACAGCGTGGATGGGCTTTCAGAGGGAGAGGCATGACTTCGCGACAGCCATATTAGACACTCACTGTATATCAGTGTGGAACTGTAACGTTATATGTTATTTCGCCCGTGGAGGCTGCTGAGCCTGAAGCGCCAGCGGGGCGACGCGGTGGTTTTTCCCCGGCGTCCGTGCACCGCCGCCGGCTTGATACAGCTTCAGTAGCAGCAGCGGCGGTGCTCTGTTGTAGGAAGCCCTTCAATGACAGCGGCGCGCTCTCATATTTTACGAATGCATAAACTATATCCGCCATAATTTAAGATATAGTTTATGCATTCGCAAATATGAGAGCTCTGTCAGCGATTTTTATTGTTTTGTCATGACCAAACATAATCCCAACATAGATAGGAGGTGTACTGTATGTCCACTGCTACCGCAGCTGAACACAAGTTGGTTGGAACAGCAGCCTGCCGCTCGCTTGCCGCTCGCTTGCTCCTTGGATTTCATTTGGGACGTGCGCTTGCCTGCGCGTGGGGGCGGGGGGGCGCGGCCAATCAGAGAAAAGCCGAACACAAGTTGGTTGCCTTTAATATTCACGCAGCGTGAATATTAAAGGCAACCAACTTGTGTTCGGCTTTTCTCTGATTGGCCGCGCCCCCCCGCCCCCACGCGCAGGCAAGCGCAGCCGTCCCACGTCCCAAATGAAATCCAAAGAGCAAGTGCGGCAGCGCGGCAGCGCGGCAGCGCGGGCAACCAACTTGTGTAGTGTTGGGCTGCTGTTCCAACGCACTTGTGTTGGGCTGCGGTAGCAGTGGAGCGCTGCTGACTGATTATTATGTTTCGCGTTTTTAACAACCAAAGTTAGATTCACTCGTCACTGTACATGTATAAACAAAGCCCATACAGTTATGAAATAATAAACACTGACTATCTGACTATTACTAATAAACACTGTGTTAGGACTATAAACACTGTTAGGACTATCTGACTCTTAATAATAAACACTGTTACAGACTAGTGTTAGGACTATCTCGATTCACGCGTCACTACTGTAACTAGAAACTCTGGGTGTCACTGTACATCAGTAACGTTATTTCGCGTTTTTAACGTCAGCGGGGCGATGCGGTGGTTAGTCCCCGGCTTCCGTGCACCGCCGCCGGCTCTACTCGGTCCAGCTCCAGCAGCAGCGACCGTGCTCCGTTGTAGAACGAAGCCCTTCAATGACAGAGCTCTCATATTTTGCGAATGCATAAACTATATCTTAAATTGTGGCTATGTGTCTAATATGGCTGTCGCTTATCAATGACTTCGCGACAGCCATATTAGACACATAGCCATAATTTAAGATATAGTTTATGCATTCGCAAATATGAGAGCTCTGTCATTGAAGTGGGTGGTGGCAGTGTAACAGCGTTCACCCTGATGTAAAGTAGCGATTTTTATTGTTTTGTCATGACAACCCAATTACATAATCCAACATATGTGTAAAGAAACAACATATTCCAGTTAACGGTATATTTTTTAATGATTCATTACGGTATAAATTAGGTTAACTGGAGCTGTGGAGGCTGCTTGTTGAAGAGCCAGCGGGGCGACGCGGTTGTTTTTCCCCGGCTTCCGTGTGCCGCCCGCGGCTTGACTCGGTTCAGCTCCAGCAGCAGCAGCGGCCGTTCCTCCGTTGTAGGAAGCCCTTCAATGACAAGCGCTCTCATATTTTGCGAATGCATAAACTATATCTTAAATTATGGCTATGTGTCTAATATGGCTGTCGCTTATCAATGACTACACGACAGCCATATTAGACACATCGCCATAATTTAAGATATAGTTTATGCATTCGCAAATATGAGAGCTCTGTCATTGAAGTGGGTGGTGGCAGCTTACTAACAGTAGCGATTTTTATTGTTTTGTCATGACCAAACATAATCCCAACATAGATAGGAGGTGTACTGTATGTCAAATGTCGGTCATGTGGTGGAAGTGTTTAGTACAGTCACACAACAGAACACCGCTGTAGAGTACAGTCACACAACAGAACACCGCTGGTTCGACCAGCGCTTTTGCCGCGTCTCTCTTTGCGCGAGGGCGTGTGCTAGTGGATTGATTGATTGGCCGTGTGGCCAATCAGAGAAACGCTGAACGAAAAGCTGAACACAAGTTGGTTGCCTTTAATATTCACGCGTCCGGGTCATAGTACTAGTTCAATGGTGGCCCACTAGGTGCATCACAGTTAGCCTATATAGCTCCGCCGTCCCTGCTGCCTACAGTCAGGACCACTACACTGACGTTAGCCTATGGTTCTCTCCTCTTTGTGTGCCCCCGTCCTCGCGGGTGTCCTGCGGAGGAGCTTGTGGACGCGACAACAGCGGCGGCCGTTGTTAGCTCATAGCTATCGTGAACCACTAGCCTTTACGGGCTCGAGCACCCTACAGCATAGACATCTATATTCTATTATAGATATCTATGCCCTACAGGCTGCCACCATTGTCGCCGTTGTCGCGTCCATGGCCCCCCGGCAGGGTACCCGTGGGGACGGGGTGTACAGAGAGGAGAGAACCATTTTGGGTCGGCCGTTCATGCCGGCCAGCGAGCCGGATGTCGGGATATTTTGTTAGCACAATAGCTACCAAGCTAAGCTATGTTAGCTACTAACGTTATAAACACAATATGTGTACAACGACACAATGATTTACATTATTACAAATATGGTAATGTGGTTGTGGCTTTAGAGATGGGTGGTGGCTTTAGAGATGGGTGGCTATAATCACGGAGCAATAGTGTTAGGTGAAACAGATACATTTTCATTCGGCTAGTAGTAGCAAGCATATATCAGTGCCTGCCACTAGCTGTGTGTGACTCTCAGCGCCCCCTGGTGAGCCCCCTGGTGCCCTGCACCTGTTGTGACGATCATTTCGATTACACACGCACGTTATGAACCATTGATTAAAATATGCACGTGCGTGGTGATTGTGTTGGGCAGACAAAATGTTTGATAAAAACGCTAAAACTGGGTCAATTTCAATACTTTTTTTCCCCATTCTTCATGAAAGTCACTGTTGGCCTAGTCCACATTGTTTATTGAACAAAAATACAACAGAAGGTTTTGTAGATACAGTACTGAATTCTGCCATCCGGACACATGCAATTTGAAATATGATTATAGAATATAAAATATCAGGCCTAAAATGGTTATGCGGTTAAAATGCGATTAATTAGATTAATTTTTTTAATTGCCTGACGGCACTAGAAATAACCTTTTTTGAAGTTTATTTGTGCTTCACTTACACTTATTTTGTCTCAACAGTTTGGATTGAAGTTCCGCTTCATCAGTTGCAACATTTAGCCTATCTGCAGATTTAGGACAGGTTAGTCCACATGTATACACAAGTTTGCTAAACACCAATACCTTACTTGTTGTCATATCCATACACATGCACACACACAGAACTTCCTGGAATTGTTAGATGGAACATGAGATTTGAGGGAATACTTAACTTCTGAAAAATGCCTGGTCATACATGTAAATGTAAGTCCTGTGGCCTGTCATTCAAATCGCTTAAACGTTATGTTGACCATCAGTTACTTCATAGACATGAAGCAAACAAGCAATTCCCTTGTGGTGTGGCTGACTGCAAACATCAGTTTCTGAAGTATACTGCTTTGAAAACACATATGTACCGTGACCACAGGACCATCTCTGCTTCACAAAGAAATTATATAGGATGTTCATTCAAATGCGAGGCCGCAAGTTGTCAGGAGCAATATACTAATCTCAGGGATGTCATTGCACATCTGAAATTGCATATATTGAAAAAAGAGACAGTAAAATGTCCATTTGCAAATTGTGACAAAACCTATAAAGTAAAATCATCATTCACTAGCCATATCGCACGGTTGCATATGAATCAAACAGAGTTGTTTGTAACCCCTGGCCCTACACAATCGCAGTCTACTCCGCTGATTCCGCTGAGGTGCAAAGGGATTTAGATGAAAGTCATGTAGCAAGTTCATCTGACGACATGCCAGATGACACTGAAATGAGAGCCCTGTATCAAAAAAATCTATGCCTTTTTTACATGCGTCTGCAGGCTAAATGCCTCATTCCATCATCAACAATACAGATTATTGTTGAAGAAATTGACAGTTTGAATGATACGTGTCATCGGTACACTAAGAAGGAATTCAAAAAGTTAATGGGAGCTAAAACAAACTTGTCTGAGACTGATATTGACAGTGTTTTGAGTATTTTGGGAGAAGCAGATTTGCATTCGCTGTGCAGCTCTCACCTTTCCACTGGGCACAGAAGAAAGATGTTCTTCCAAAAGAACTTTTCATATGTGCACCCACAGGCTATTTATCTTGGCACAGACGAGAATAGAAGGGAGTGCTATGCACAATATATCCCACTTCAGGATACTTTACGATCCATGTTAAAAGACCCAGTTGTGTGGCAACAGTGTGTGAAGCCACAAAATAATGCTGCTTCTACTAATGTGTTCACTGATATTTGCGATGGATCTGTTTTCAAGTCCAACGACTTATTCATGGAGCCAGGTATAAGCTTAAAGCTTATCTTGTACCAGGATGCATTTGAGGTAGTGAACCCTCTTGGATCATCAAAGAAGAAGCACAAAATTGTAGGAGTTTACTTTACACTTGCCAACTTCGAGGCCATCTATCGTTCTAGTGTTGACAACTTGCAGCTTTTGCTTCTGTGTCCTGAGAGGTACTTTAAGTACTTTGCACATGAAAAGTTGTTTGCACGGATGCTGTCAGATATTAGAGAACTTGAGAGGCATGGACTGGTCACTTCATCTGGCCAGGTGGTGCGGGCAACAGTCGTATGTATTCTGGGGGACAATTTAGGCTCTCACTCGATCGGTGGCTTTACTGAGAATTTCAGTACTGCAAGTCACTGCTGCAGGTATTGCTTAGTCCCTACAAATAAAATGGACAACCCGACAGACCGGTTTCCGGTAAGAACAGTTGAGACCTACAAGGAAGCACTGCGACAACTACAGGACTCTGAGGCAACACATGTAAAGGGACTCAAGTTTGACTCTGTTTTCAACTCTCTTAAGTATTTCCATGTATGCCAGCCAGGGCTCCCACCATGCATAGGCCATGACTTGTTTGAAGGCGTAGTAGCCTATGACCTTACCCTTTACTTGAGGTATTTTGTAAAGGTGAAGAAATGGTTCACATACACACAGCTGAACCGACGAATCGCACAGTTCAAATATGTGGGTTCTGATGCTGGTTCTGCTCCTTGTGAAGTAAGTATAAGTGGTATGAAGATTGGTGGTCAGGCGGCTGAGAATTGGTGTCTTTTGAGACTTCTACCAGTGATTATTGGGGATAAGATGTCGGATACTAAGGATCCAGTGTGGCAGTTACTGATCTTGCTGAAAGAGCTTTGTGAGTTGGTCTGTGCCCCCAAGATATCTGTACCTCAAATCTGTTTCCTCAATGTTCAGATTCAAGATTATCTTGAAACAAGGAAACAACTATTTCCCACAGAGAAACTCAAACCAAAACATCACTACCTCGTCCACTATCCCTCTTTGATCGTGAAACTTGGTCCGCTCATACGGTTGTGGACAATGAGGTTTGAGAGCAAACACTCATACTTCAAAAGATGCATAAGGAGGACACAGAACTTCAAAAATGTGTGTAAGACACTTGCAAACAATCATCAGCTGCTTCAGTCATATCTGAACTCCAGCTCTTTCTTTCCTGCAACTTTGCAAGTAAAAAACATGTTTCCTTACCACACTGACTTGTACAGTGACCAAGTGCGTGATGCGGTTAAAGCAAGCTCGCTCCCACATCCTGAGTTGGTGTCCACAGAAGTGCAGTGGAAGGGTACCCTGTATAGGAAAGGCTATTTTCTATGCATTAAGAATGAAGAGTCAGTGGAATTTGGACAAATTGAGCTCATTCTGATGAAGGAAAACAAGTGTGTGTACTTCCTGGTGATACCACACTCGTCATCCTATCTGGCAGAGTATGGCCTCTATAACCTTGGAGAAGCAGCTAGACAAATGGTTTGCATCAATGCTGAACAGTGTTTGGACTTTTATCCACTAGCTGCATATAGTCTATGTAGGAGCCATTTCATTTGATTTAATAGTTTTGACTAAATAGCGCCGCCACTGGTCGCCTCGTAAAATGGCACCATGGTTCTCCTATTAATTATGGCACAGCTGTGTGTAAACGCACGCCAGACGAGAAACAGTTTTTCAACCGCTCGCTTGCTACACACACACACAGCGCAGATTGAATGAATGAAAGACTGAAAAGAAAGACTTTGTTTAGAATCATTATGAGTTTATTTGAAACCCTTTTGCTGCGCCTGTTTGTTTTGAAACCTCTTTAGTACAAGTCTGGAGCCTGTTTTGTTTCATTTGTTTGCTCCGTTATTGTTTGAAACTTTACGCAACTCCTTCCATAAAACTCAACCGGTTCGAACCCATCGGATGCAACTATCAACAACATCAAACAGTGAGTAACAAGACAGCCCAAGTCAATGTGGTGTGAGCGCGTTGAAGACGTATCCTGGCTTAGATAGGCAAATTGAGCCTACATATCAAGTTGAAAAACTCTCTGATACGGACACAATTAATGGAATTTGATGGATCAAAATGATCTAATGGATGTGTCACGCTATTGAGAACAATGGAATGTGCAATACAATTGGATAAATGAACGCGAAAGATGCGCATTTAAAATGGTATCAAACGGATCTAATGGATGTGTCACGCTATTGAAAACAATGGACTGTGCAATATGATTGGATAAATGAACGCGAAAGACGCGCATTTAAAATGGTATCAAACTGATCTACTGGATGTGTCACGCTATTGAAAACAATGGACTGTGCAATATGATTGAATAAATGAACGCGAAAGACGCGCATTTCAAAATGGAATTGGAAGATCAAAGTATCTAATGGATGTGTGATGCTATTAAAGACAATACAATGTGCGATATCATATGGATAAATGGACGCCAAAGACGCGCATTTCAAAATAGAATTGGAGGATCAAAATCTAATGGATGTGTGATTCTATTAAAGATAATGCAATGTGCGATATCATGTGGATAAATGAACGCTAAAGACGCGCATTTAAAGTGGATCTGAAGGAATATATGTCGTCATCAAATAAACCTGTGCACCGTTATAAATAGATAAATAGATGCTGCTTAACGATGTCTGAGCAAGATAAAGAGGAATTGGGCCATTCTGATGCAGCTGCTTTGATTGTGACTGAAGGTTCTGATGCAGCTGCTGTGATTGAAGTTACCACCGTTCACACTTCTGACACAAATGTTAACTTGCCTGTGGTTGAGGGAAAGAGACAAGTGAAACCCACGCAACGGGCACTTGAGGCTAATTATACAAAACAATGTAATCGAAGAAAAGCTAAACTTGGACAACTCACAAGCAAAAGAAATGTGTTACAAGCACTTATGGTTGATTACAGAAATGTTGAATTGGTTAAACAAGAATACAATGAATTTAATTCTAAAACAAATGACTTCAAATCGCTTCACAAAACAGTACAGCAGCTGTTATCAGAAGAGGAAGCGGCAGAAGAACAAGATCAGTGGTACATGCCGAAGTTCGAAATCATATGTGAATTTCATGATAAGGTTATAGAATGGATAAATAATGCCCCTGCAGCTATGGCACAAAAGCCACCAGAAGTGACACCAGCAGTGACACCAGCACAAAGTGAGAAATCATTTGGCAATAAATCAGTTGGCATGAAATCCACTTCAAGCACCGCAGCATTAAGACAGGTAGAGGCCGAAAGAGCCGATCTAGCCACACGTTCTGCTTATCTCAAGCAAAGACAAGCATTTGAATTTCAGGAGGCACAGCTCAAAGCAAGAAAGGAAGCATTTGAATTGGAAGTGGAAATGGCAGCTGCTGATGCCAGGTTAAAAGTTCTGGATGTAACTAAACATGTAGACACCAGGCTTGATGTTAACCCCTTAATCCACATCAATGAATATTTTGACTCAATGCAATCCTTACCAGTGGACAGCCATAAGGTTAATTATAGATTGGATGATGAAGAGGAAGATGATGACTATGAAGAGAATAATGATGATGATGATGATGATGATGATGATGATGATGATGATGATGATGATGAATTTGAAGGAGCAGCTTCCCATCCACCACTGAGACTAAGGTCTCAACATGCCCCTAGTGGCCAATTACGGCAGCCACAGAAACAAATGGCTCAGCAGCCTACAAGGTCACGAATGCCTGTTGCTCACCAACAACCCCAACAGCCTAACCCAAACTTTGGCTTGCAAGATGGTGCTCAGGTTAATGTTCAACCAGGCGGAGCCATGATGGACATTTTGAGAAAACAAAATGAAATCACAGAAATGTTAATTCAAGAACAGAGGTTCTCACTCTTGCCTTCTAGAGAGATACCTGTTTTTAAAGGTGATCCATTAAGTTATGTCTCTTTCATTAGTACATTTGAACATTGTATAGAAAGCAAGACAAGTAACAACAGAGATCGACTGCTCTTTCTTGAACAATTTACAGATGGAGAACCAAAGGCAATTGTGAGAAGCTGCCTTCACATGGATTCCCAAAAAGGCTATGTGAAAGCAAAACGGCTGCTACGCAAACATTTTGGAAATGAGGTTTTCATTGCTGCTGCCTATCAGGAACAAATTCTGAATTGGGACGCAATCCGATCGGAAGATGGTAAAGCCTTACACAAATACTCACTCTTCTTGAGAACATGCTGCAATGCTATGAGCAATAATGAAATTCTGCAAGACATGAACAATCCTACACACTTGAAATCTGTCTTGTCAAAACTGCCATTCAAGCACAGAGAGAGGTGGAGGACAGTAGCATATGGTTACTATGAGCGTACACACAGAAGAGCTAAGTTCCCACAACTTGTAAATTTCATTGAAAGGCAAGCAAACATTGCCATTGATCCCCTCTTTGGAGAAATACAAGACACAAAACCGAAAGAAAAGAGGACAATCCCTTCTCCCCGAAATAGTAATTTGAAATACATACCAGTTTCATCATACACTAAGAGCAGTTTTGCCACAGTAACCGAATCCTCAGAACCAAAGTCACAGTCAAGCACAAGCAGCTCTGCAGCCGTGCAACAGAAAACATGTTTCTTTTGCAAAGAAAACCACAGCACAGACCTGTGCAAGACATTGGATAAGAAAATACACAAAGACAAAGTTGAGTTCTTTAAAGTAAACGGTTTATGTTTTGGATGTGTGACTCAGGGTCACATGAGTAAGGACTGTAAAAAACGTGTGACTTGTAAGATATGTACAAAGAAGCATCCTACTGTGTTGCACATTGAATTTAAAAAAGATACAAGTCAAACTAGTCCAAGCACAGATAGCATGTCAGTGGGCAGTGCATTAGTCACCATGAAAAGGCCTATCCATACTAGGGCCGGTGACCAACAGAAACTGTCAATTGTTCCTGTGCAAGTCAAGTTGTTGAATTCTAACCAAGTACTTCAAACGTACGCTTTCCTTGATCCAGGAAGCACTGGAACCTTCTGTACTGAAGCTTTAAGGAAGCAACTGAATGCTAAGGCGACACCAACTCGAATCCTACTTCGTACTCTAGGACAAGAAAGGGTCATAAGTATTAACCGAATCAATGGGCTGGAAGTGTCAAGTCTTGAAGGAGATGATTTCCTAAAACTGCCACCACTCTATACTCAAACAGAAATTCCTGTAACCAAGCAACAAATTCCCACTCAGGATGATGTGCAAGAATGGAACTACCTAAAAGAGGTTAAGTTGCCATATATTGATGCAGATATTGGACTCCTGATTGGTAATGATGCAGCTAAGTTTATGGAACCGTGGGCAGTAATTAATAGCAAGGGTAATGGGCCCTATGCTGTAAAGACAAGACTTGGATGGGTGGTTAGTGGGCTTCTACACAAACCCACAATAAGCCATAAGCAGCCAACCCATATTTCCGGCAATCGCATATCAATAATACATTTGAATGACCTCATGATCCAAAAAAGGAAATTCAAGAAAGATGTGGAGTTTCACAAAAGAAGGACTCACCATGGAGTACGCCACCCAAAGAAACGCAGACTGCGTGTAATCATGGCAAAGGCAAGAGACGCCCCCTTGAAACGGGTTACAACACCCAGAATGGAACTTACTGCTGCAGTACTAGCAGTGAAAGTGAACAGGAATGTGGATGAAGATACATTCAGAACCCAAGTGAACATCAAGATCAACCCTGCAGACCATGTGTCCCGAGGTCTTACAGCTGATGCATTTTTAAAGTGTGAAAACTGGAAGAAGGGACCGGACTTCCTACAGGAAAAAGAAGAGACATGGCCTAACTTACCTGCTGATCTCACCCCCATACCAGCCGACGATCTGGAAGTCAAAAGAGAGAAGGTTACAGTCAATACCATTCAGATGACAGATCAAGATCCTACTAGCACTCTCATACACCACTACTCAAGTTTCTACAAATTGAAAAGAGCTGTAGCATGGATGCTGTATTTGAGAACTCACCTTTTGCAGTTGAGTAGAAAAAGGAAAGATCTGATGCAAATTCAAGAACCAGACACAGACAAACAAAGACAGACAATTGAAGTAGAGATGAAAAAATTCAAAAACGCTGTAAAGGCACACAACCTCTCTCTGGATGAACTGGACACTTCAGAGATAGCCGTTGCTCAATTCTGTCAAACCCAAGGATTTCAAGAGGAAATCAAAACATTGCAGAAAGGAAGTTTGAACGTGCAGAAACACAGTTCAATCTACAAGCTTGATCCCAAACTTGAAAACGAAATATTAAGAGTGGGTGGGAGATTAAGCAGAGCAGCCATGCCAGAAGATGCAAAGCACCCTGCCATCCTCCCAAAGGACCATCATGTGTCAAAGCTCGTTCTTAGAAAGATCCATAAGGAAGTAGGACACAGTGGGAGAAACCACATGCTCTCCTCACTGAGACAAAAGTATTGGATTCCTTGTGCCAACTCATTGGCAAGAAAGATTATTTCTGAATGTGTGACATGTCGACGTCTCAATGGATCTGTCGGAGAACAGAAGATGGCAGACCTGCCAAGAGATAGAATAACACCTGACCTACCTCTTATGAATGTACGTCAAAAATGGAACCGCATCCGCAGGAACTTTGAAAAGGAAGACATTGTGATCATAGCTGACACGAATGCACCAAGAGGATCCTGGATGTTGGCTAGAGTCCTGGAAACAATGCCAGACTCAAGAGGACTTGTGAGAAGTGTGCGTCTTCAGACAAAGACCAGTGTACTTGAAAGGCCCATCAGCAAGATTTGCCTGCTGGTGCCAAACTCAAATTAGGTACTGAAGATTCAAACAGGCCTATACACCATGCCTGTTTCCCACCTCACAAGTATTTATTTTGTTTTGAACATTTTGTATGGCTCCAGCAGTTTTTTGATTTTGTATTGTTATTAGAGCCTGCCCATAACAATAGGGGCCGGTTATGTAGGAGCCATTTCATTTGATTTAATAGTTTTGACTAAATAGCGCCGCCACTGGTCGCCTCGTAAAATGGCACCATGGTTCTCCTATTAATTATGGCACAGCTGTGTGTAAACGCACGCCAGACGAGAAACAGTTTTTCAACCGCTCGCTTGCTACACACACACACAGCGCAGATTGAATGAATGAAAGACTGAAAAGAAAGACTTTGTTTAGAATCATTATGAGTTTATTTGAAACCCTTTTGCTGCGCCTGTTTGTTTTGAAACCTCTTTAGTACAAGTCTGGAGCCTGTTTTGTTTCATTTGTTTGCTCCGTTATTGTTTGAAACTTTACGCAACTCCTTCCATAAAACTCAACCGGTTCGAACCCATCGGATGCAACTATCAACAACATCAAACAGTGAGTAACAAGACAGCCCAAGTCAATGTGGTGTGAGCGCGTTGAAGACGTATCCTGGCTTAGATAGGCAAATTGAGCCTACAGTCTATGTGGAATGACAGTCCTGTCCCTTAAACACAGTGTTCTGGATCAGTAGCTTACTGAATTCGCTACTGACGATATATGGGGTGGCTGATTAGTTGGGGAGGGGATGGGAATCTCAGTTATATTTGATCTTGATTCTTGGGAGTAATGATTCGATTCATAATTGATTGGGTACATACATTCTAAATTCTAAATTGCTGCACGAGGCATATATAACATGTAGTATAGGCATCCAAATCATTCTCATACACACACACACACACACACACACACACACACACACACACACACACACACACTGAGGACAGACTCAGGCAAAGTGGCAGGATAGGTGTCAGCAGTTGGGCGTTCAGTGTCTTCACACACTTCCACACACTGCAAGGAGGAGCTGGCATCAAACAGCTGTGCCCCTCAGCCAATGGCACCCCAGGTGAGCCAATAAAAACAGCCGTATTTATTTAGCATTGAACTACCATCCTAAACAGCTTTCATTACTGTTTTTTTTTTTCTACTTTTTCTGCCCTTTCTGTGATTTTTCTCCCCATCCCAATTTACCTCTTGTGCCAATTCTCCCTCCCCTGTCCTGATTGTTGCTTGCATATGCCCCCCACTGGTCGGTTGTAGGGAGGATCGAAGCCTTGCATCACATGTCCCCTCTGATACATGTGGAGGCAGCCTGTCGCATCTTTTCACCTGCTAGCTTTTAGCTAAATCTGGGCTCAAGCTGTGTTTATCTTTCTTTGTAGTCATGGGTGACCTGGCCAGTTACATAAATGCCGTGCTTCCAGGCTCTGGACTACAACCTTTACTACTGGATTTACTTGACGGCCTCGGAGTGACTAGTGTGGACGATCTACAGTTTTTGCAACCGCATGAACTTGAAGGTGTACTGAAGCCGGTGGAATCCAGAAAGTTACTTGCTCATGCCAAGCGTAAGTGAAACATTGACTGTCACTCTATTTGAGCATGTCTTCATTTTTATATAGAAGAGTGTATGTCAAACTGACTTTTGTTTAATAAAATGGGATTAATAAAGTATCTATCTTTAGGTTACAACCGCAGAGAATCGGAAGAAGATTCCAGTAGCCCGTCTACAGCCTTTCCTGCCAGTTCAGGCATTTTTTCTTCTAGCGGCAGTAAGTAAAACCATTGTGCACACTTTCCTTTCAAATGACAATACTTGAGAGGTCTGTTACGACCAGAAAGGAGATTGCACTGTGCTCATTACATAATTAGCTGCTGCCTTAATGAGGTACACATGGAATGAGTTCAAGTATTAGGGTTCTAATGGGTTCTCCTATTAAGGGGGGGGGGGGTAGGCTCCCAGATATACACAGTACATTTCACAGAGTAAATTTTACTCAAACTGAGTAAATTGTACTCAAACTGAGTACATTTTACTCAAACTGGTTTGGGTAAAATCTTACTCAGTTTGAGTCAAATGTACTCAGTTTGAGTAGAATTTACTCTGTGAAATGTACTGTGTACTTTTTTTTTTGTTATAACCTCTGCATTTGTCATGTCTCGATGGTAATCAATAAATTATGATGTCAAATCAAAATCCATAATGGATAAGGGGTCAGGGGAAGATTTACCTCCACCCAATCAAAACTCAAACCAGCAGGTTTAATTGGACGGCCTAGTTGTGCGTCAGAAGCCGAACCAGAATGCACCTATCATCATAATCTATTGATTACCATCGAGACATTATGACAAATGCAGAGATTATAATAAAAAGTACATAGAAATCTGGGAGCCTACCCCCCTTAAATACACTGATTTAAGCTTCAAATGTGAGTTTCATATTGTGGGCTCAATTTGTTGCCGTCTTCACTGTTAACATCCAACCATGGTCGCACTGAGTAGTGTACTTGCAGAGGTGGTGGTCCAAACAATATGATAATACTCCTCTGTGCCTGTTTTGAAAATAACGTTATCATTCACTACCATTTTGGACCCCTCTACAGACTTTCCCAACAACACTCCAGACAGAAATGCGGATGCGCTGTTTGACTCCTGCTCGCCTACAAGCTCCTTGTCACCTCCGTTCATGCCAAGACTATGCCCCATCACAAATAAACGTGCGTACATTTACCATGTATACTGTTGGGGATGTTGAATTCAATTGGTAAATGGTCGGCCCAAAACTGTTCTTACTGACTATGTAAATGTGTTTAAAAAAAATAAACACCTGTCATACAGAATGGCACTATTCTAAAATGGTTCAATGTATGTTAAAAAACAACACATGAATTGAAAGCAGACATTCTGAACTTTTACCTCATAGTTCATTGTTTCATTTAAAATATAAATGATATTGTCTCAGAGGCAAAACAACCAATCTCTCATATCTGTGCTAATTATGGCTTACTGTATTCCAGGTCTGCCGATGTCCTCATTGTCCTCCACCAATGAGTGCTCCATCAGCCGTGAGAAGGGAACAGCAGCACTGGACAATAACTGGCACTTCAGTTTCAAGATACAGTGGAACATCATGCCGTCGAATATACAAAAAATATTGGAGAATGAAGAGCGGCCAACGGCGAGGGATAGAAGAGAAATAGTCAGGTTGATTTCCGCAGAAATCCTGGTTGTCTGCAAACATCCTCAAAAGAAACATTTGAATGAAATTTCCTGCAAGATGGTACAAGAGTATCCTAAGTCATTCAAGGATGTGATTGAGGATCAAGTCATAGGTAGTGGCTACGATGCTCTAGCAAAACAACTACAATGCAGAGTGGACAACCACAAAAGGATAGGTCCACCAACGATGACTCCCAGCAGTGTTGACAAGGGAAAGACACGAAGGAAAATGTCTTATGGATGTGTGAACCCAGAACCTCAACTGCGTGCTGCAAATGACGAATCACAGAGGAAGATGAAAGAGGACCTACATAAAATGTTTGAGGAAAATGAGAAAGATGAGAAGAAAATAGAAGCATTGATGACTAACACGTTTGCCTCCCAGAGAAGAGATGTCCTAGATGAGAAAGACACACGGACTTTGAAAAAAGAATGGCCCTATCTTTTCAACACAACTGGCTTGAAGGCTCATTTCAATGAACTGACTGGGGTCCAGATAAATGAAGAATTCCAAGAGGCCATGAATGTAAAATACAAAAGAGTCCTGGGATTTTTCAAGTGTCTGCGCCCAGAAAGAGATAGTGTTGCAGGAAAACTCCAACCTCAAATCCAGGCTGCGGGTTGTGATGACTCCGTTGGGACTGTGTTACTGCTTTTAGCTCACTTCAAAGAAGACCAAAACAAGATGCTCATAAATGTTGACGATACCGATCTTGCAGCAGATGTGAACTCTCAGGATCTTCCCACAACCCCATGCATATTGCTGTGTGGTAAGTTAAGTAAAGGATAATGTATAGCTATACTCTGTCATTGTCGCAAAATAATTGACAGACACTGCGTTCTGGAACACCGAGGCACAGCCGAGGTGTTCTAAACCCAGTGAAGGTCAATTATTTTGCGACATTGACAGAGTATAGCTATACATTATCCCGCTTATTACATGGCTAACTTACTAACAATATACCTAATTCATTTTACACCATCGACAAGATGAGATCAAATGCAGACTCAGTTGTTCTGTGGCTCCTCTGTCATCGCCGGCACCCGGCAGGTGTGTGGACTTGATTGCACTGATGTAGTGCAGTTGTGCATAATGGTAATGCTTAGCTTTCGTGACTGCGATCAAAATGCTTGATTGTGATTGGTCAATAGCGCTCTGTTGCCCCTGACAGCGGTCATTATTGCGCGTTGCCCATGACAGCGGTGAATTATCGAAAAATAAATGTTTTTTTTTATCTACTTTTTCTCCCCATTTTTCTATTTTTCTCCCGTCCCCAATTTCGTATTGTCCAATTACCCTACCCTTCCCCCTACCCTCCCCTGTCTCGAACGCTGTTAGGCCATGCCTCCCACAAGCCGGCTGCAATGTGGACGAAGCCTTGCATCACGTGTCCCCTCCGGTACTCAAGGAGGCAGCCGTCGCATCTTTTCACCTGCACAGCGTGATCTCTCAGCGGCGAGGGTCTGCGTGGGAGAGACACGCCGCCCTCGTTGCTTCCTGATTCTACTGCGCAGGCGCACCAACCGACCTGTAGGAGTCGCTGTCCACAACGTCCAATCCCCACCCACCAGCTTCCCACCCCCTAATACTGCCAATTGTATTAGTATGAACAACCAGCCAAGCTGGTAGCAACGCCGAGAGCTGGGCTCGAACCCAGCATCTCCTGCATTGGTGGCGAACGCCTTGCCCACTGCGCCACCTAGCCGCCCGCATTTTGGCTAATGTTAAAACTTGTCAGCTCAGTTTTGTCTATTTTTCTGTGTGTGTGTGTGTGTGTGTGTGTGCGCGTGTGTCTGTCATACCTTCACAGGACAAAGCCCACTGACTGCATCTGTCTTCATGGTAGCAGTGGACCAGGTGGTGGTCAATGATGGAGTCTCAACGTTCACTGAAGCAGTCAATGCCATGTTCATGATCTATTATGCCCTCAACATCGACTATCCTGTAGAGCTGGGTGCAACAATGGAGTTTCTTCAAAGGTAATTGTATATTTTTTTCATCTTTTTATTCATTTACCAGCATAATGAACTTTTTTTTTTTTTTTTTTTTTGATCTTTTTCCCCCTCCATTTTCCTCCGATTTTCTCCCATCCCAATGTTAGTCGTATGCCAATTCCCAGTCCCTTCCTGGTCGCTGCGCACTTACCCCCCACAGTCAGATCATCTGGGAGAGTGGAGGCTACCACGTGCTTCCTCCGACACACGTCCAGCCAATCACCGCTTCTTTTCACCTGGCAGCGCGGATTCTCATCGAGAGGGCGTAGCGTGTGGGAGGATCACACTATCCCCCTCAAGTCCTATCCGCGCTTAGCAGGCGCCCCGACCGAACTGTAGGAGTCGCTGTTTACAACGACCCGGACCCACCCCGCCAGCTTCTCCCACCCTCTAATACAGCCAATTGTATTAGTGCAGACGGCCAGCCAAGCTGGTGACAACCCCGGAGCTGTGAGCTGGATTCGAGCTGGATTCGAACAGGCGAATCCAGCTCACAGCTCCGGGGTTGGTGACGAACGCAATCTCCGCTCGGCCACCTAACCGCAGCATAATGAACTTTTAATCATAAAGTCCTTGTAGCAGTTTGAGAGTGAATCAATGCAGTGCAGAAGGCAGGGCATGAGTGACAGAGCCCATTCTTTCAAACATTCATTGAGAGCAGCACACACATAGGCTATAGCAGTATCACGGTATGCAGCCAAGGCCCACCAATGTGAGAATGAACGGAATTGTGTAAATGTACACCATTTGATAACGATGTCAATCCTTTTATGTACCACTCCTCTACAGATGCATGTTCAAGATAAATCCGGACAAGGGCTCAAAAGTCCACAAACAAGGCAATAAGAAGTGTCTCGCAGTCAATCCCAAGGTCCTGTCACTCATATCGAAGATATCAGAGCATGACTGGCTGGAATGACTGGTGAGTTTGCTGTTAATTCATTTGATTACTTGTGATTTATTTCATGTCCCTTTTTTCAAAACTATTTGGCAGGTGATCGGATCAACCTCTATTCAGGTAAATCTAATTCTTTCCACCACAAGGTCGGGAGTAAAGCGAATACAGTTTCCACAGGAAAGAAAACCTTCAGTGCTGTTCTTTGCTCTTCCAATTAAGAAACTCATTTCATTTCAGATATAACTAATGTTAATAGCAGCATCTACGCTAACCTCCGCCATTGGTGTTTTGAAATGAACAGTTGCTTCTCACTGTTGTCACACCTAAACCACCTCTTCTCGTAGATTACAAACTTCTCTCTATGGAGATTTGCCAGAATGACGTGGGCAGTGAAACGTGAGCTCACAAGATCAGAATGGTCTCATGTCCAAATTCTGAAGATTTGGACATCAATCTGATGCAATTTCTTCTTTATTTCTCCATGAGGTTGATTGAAATAGTATTTCTGTTTGTGTGTATTACAGAGAATCCAGAGCCATCAGGACTAAAATGAAGCGAAACAAGATACAGCAGCACTGGAAGAAAGAGGATGAATAACATTCTTGTTTTCAGTTCAGTTAATTTTTATATTGGACACATGACAATGGTCATAAATCGCAAGTTTTACCAGCTGCTGTTGCAGCATTGTCCGAAAAGGGCTAGGGAGAAGCACTATATAGCTTGCCGGGCCTACGCCTGAAGACTCCCATTTTTTATACACATATATACCTGCACATATTCATACATGATACATATTCATACATGATGTTTATAGCATTGTTCTGTATATACTGTATACATACACATATACACACACGCATATATATTTATCCCATAAATACTGTATCATATTATAAATAATAAGCTGTACACCAACTGGGGTGCTCTTTGCCATGGATATGTATGTGTGTGTATGTATATATATATATATATATATATATATATATATATATATATATATATATATATATATATATATATATATATATATATATATATATATATATATATATATATCCATACACACATGGCAAAGAGCACCCCATAGTTGGTATACACAGCTTATTTACAATATGATTAATAAATTAGTGTTGGCATGTATATAAAGTGATATACAGTACATATACACATTATAGTATATTATGGTTGAGCACTTTGGTTCCGCACGGACGTTTACACTGTTATAGAATACAGCACTGACCATCACCAACCGTAACTTAGGGGTTAGAGTTAGAGGTGGTCTAGGTCTGGTTAGGGGTTAGAGTCAGAGGTGGTCTAGGTCTGGTTAATAGAGGCCATAACCAGACCTAGACCACCTCTAACTCTAACCCCTAACCAGACCTAGACCACCTCTAACTCTAACCACTAACCAGACCTCTTCCATGTGGCACTTTAACAGTACACTGACCTCAGAATGTATATTTTTATGCAAGCAGATTGCAATCAGTGTGTACTACTAGTACTACTGTGTTTAGTTTACAGTATCATGTTGTTATAGAATAAACCGCTGCCAGCAGCAGCCCAGCACTGACCAATGACCATCACCAAACTTAACTTGGGGGTTAGAGTAAGAGCCTAGGTGGTCTAGGTCTGGTTAGGGGTTAGAGTCAGAGAGGTGGTCTTGGTCTGGTTAGGGGTTAGAGTCAGAGGTGGTCTAGGTCTGGTTAATAGAGGCCATAACCAGACCTCTAGACCATCTCTAACTCTAACCCCTAACCAAACCTAGACCACCTCTAAATCTAACCCCTAACCAGACCTTCCATCACCATGTGGCACTTTACACAACAACCTCAAAATGTGATTTATCATTTTATGTTTATGCAAGCAGATTGCAATCAGATTGCTACTGTGTGTACTATACACTATTGTACTGTACTATTATCTACTCAAGTTCAACTACTGTGTTTGTTTGTTTACAAAACACAGTATCCTGTTAGTGTTGTTGACACTGTTACACTGGCTGCTGTTACTGTTATTTAATATTTTCAAATAAATCGCTGCCAGGTGAGCAAGGCCAGACATAGGCCCCGTCCACACGAACGCTGGGTTTAATGTAACCGTGATTGTATGTGCGCAGTTGCACTGTTCGGCCACACACAACCGGGGATTTGCTACACTGCAACCGCGGTCTTTGAAACCGGTGGCCAGGGTGGAGTTGTGCGGTTTTGCAGTTGCGTGTGGGCATAGCAACCGGGGTTATTCCCAGTGTTTACAGCAGAGCTGTCGCAATTATTCCCCATGTTCACGGCAGACCGCAGGGTAGAGAGATTAGAGCAGAGCCAACTACATCAGTGTTTACAGCAGAGCTGTCCCAAGTAGCGTTATATGAAAATGATTGTAACAAACTTTTGTTAAAAACGTATCGTCTGTGTTGAAGAGTGTTGTGATCGACTGATGTCTGTTGACGCTCAGAGTAAACATGTAGCTGCAGCTAAACTAAACTCATGTGTTGTCAAGTTATTGTTATAAGGAACCCAGTCCAGACTGCATCCCCTTAACAATTGTTTGTATTGAGCCGTATTGTATTGTACCCATTCTGCAATGTGTTAAATAACGTTTGCATCCATTCATTATACTAGCGTTAACGTTACATTATTACGTTAGCATTTAAGCTATATACTATACATAGAGAATGCCATTGACATTAGCATGTAGCTAACAACACCGGAGATCTTTTTTGTGAGACTAAACTATCCGCTCTTGGTGGTAAATTGTGTTGCTGATGGTTTTGTTTCATCAACAAAATGAGAGGCAGAACACAGTGAATGTATCCGTTTGTTTATTGCAGTTTCTTTCTTTGCTGAAAATATATGTTCCGTTGGCAAAATGATCAATAGGGTCCAGCTGTGCTTCTAAACAGGAAGTTTACTTCTTCTTCTTCAGTAAATTAATGGCAGATCGCGACCCAACAGGAAGTTTAGTGAGCGTTCAGTCTTTTCTGATTGGTTGAAATGGCCTTCATGTCTGAACAACATCGCCGCCTACTGCTTTGGCATTGTATTACATTGTACTAAATGTATCGGTTGCTGGGTTCCAGCTCTGCCCGTGAGTACGCAGTTATACACGGTTGTCCACCTGTGTTCACCGTGTGGACGGAGTTTTATTTTTTCAAACTTCGGTCATATTAAATCCAAACTCTCGTGTGGACAGGGCCATAATGTGACTGTCTTATTAAGTTATTTCTCCATTCACAGATCGACAGTGAGTGCTGCACCCTTCCTGTTTATTACTTGTGCCGCCGACTCAGATTCCCCTATAGGTTAAAAAATAAATACGCAATTTAAATCAGAATATGTTCCATGTTGACTATTTCTGACTTCTGCCAAGTTTTTTTCCATTGACTAAAAATAGACAAAAATGTCATCCGTTTACTAAAATGCTCAGACATTTTAGTTGACTAAAACTGACTAAACGAAAAAAATAAATGAAAATGACTAAATATGATAAACGAAAAAGGAGCACTTGACACATTACTAAGACTAAAACTAAAATGAAAATAGCTGCCAAAATGAACACTGGTTTACAGTGACATTCCATATAAATGTTGTGATTTCCATATAAAATGTTGTGCTAATAAATACCGCTCTCCTTCGAGACACCACCGCCGACTCATCTCTCAGCACTATACAATAGTATGCTAGATATAGTCGTTTCCTTTTCACCATTGGCAGATTATCATCCACATTGGAGAATAGAGCTTTTAAATGCTTATTTCTACTTTTGACACATTAACTGTACTGACTTTTACAAGGTATATCAACTGTATATATCAACTGTATGTACTCCAAATATACTGAGAAGAGTGCTTGCTTGTGGGTTGTTGAACTGGAGTGCAGCTGAGACCATGCAAAATGAATACTTAACCCATTTAGACATAAAACGCCTGCTAAAAACTCCTATTAAAACCTATGCAATTAGGGTTTTTTGGAAAGATTTTCAGAATTGTCAGTTAATAAAACCTTTTATATCAGCCTCTGGAGCAGATTGAAACATGAAATGAAAACCGATAGATTAGAACTTGGGCTTTTATTTGAACATCATTCATTTTCCCTAATGTGCATTGACATTTAAAAAAGAAAAATTTCTTGTCCAGATACTTTTAAAGGGATTTCAAATAATAGGTAATTTGAATTTGTATACAGCAGTTGGGCTGTAAAAATACAGAGAATATATAGCAAATATCTGTAAAAAAGAATTCACTGCTGAACTTTGTGTTCTGTCACTTAATTGAAGGAGTTTGATTGTAATCATTTTGGAAAAACCTGTAGAATAACAGTGTTTCACTGCTGAACGAAGTTATGTCACTTAATTGAAGGAGTTTGATTGTAATAATTATGGGGAAACCTGTAAAATAACAGTGTTTCACTGCTGAACTTAAGTTATGTCACTTAATTGAAGGTGTTTCATCGTAAATGTAGGAAAAACCTGTGAAATAACAGTGTTTCACTGCTGAACTTTAAGTTCTGTCACTTAATTGAAGGAGTTTGATTGTAATCATTTTGGAAAAACCTGTAGAATAACAGTGTTTCACTGCTGAACGAAGTTCTGTCACTTAATTGAATGAGTTTGATTGTAATAATTATGGGGAAACCTGTAAAATAACAGTGTTTCACTGCTGAACTTAAGTTATGTCACTTAATTGAAGGTGTTTGATCGTAATAATTTAGGAAAATACTGTCAAATGACAGTATTTCACTGCTGAACTTTTAGTTATGTCACTTAATTGAAGGTGTTTCATCATAAATGTAGGAAAAACCTGCCAAATAACAGCGTTTCACTGCTGAACGAAGTTCTGTCACTTAATTGAAGGAGTTTGATTATAATAATTATGGGGAAACCTGTAAAATAACAGTGTTTCACTGCTGAACTTAAGTTATGTCACTTAATTGAAGGTGTTTCATCGTAAATGTAGGAAAAACCTGTGAAATAACAGTGTTTCACTGCTGAACTTTAAGTTATGTCACTTAATTGAAGGAGTTTGATTGTAATCATTTTGGAAAAACCTGTAGAATAACAGTGTTTCACTGCTGAACGAAGTTCTGTCACTTAATTGAATGAGTTTGATTGTAATAATTATGGGGAAACCTGTAAAATAACAGTGTTTCACTGCTGAACTTAAGTTATGTCACTTAATTGAAGGTGTTTGATCGTAATAATTTAGGAAAATACTGTCAAATGACAGTATTTCACTGCTGAACTTTTAGTTATGTCACTTAATTGAAGGTGTTTCATCATAAATGTAGGAAAAACCTGCCAAATAACAGCGTTTCACTGCTGAACGAAGTTCTGTCACTTAATTGAAGGAGTTTGATTGTAATCATTTTGGAAAAACCTGTAGAATAACAGTGTTTCACTGCTGAACTTAAGTTATGTCACTTAATTGAAGGTGTTTCATCGTAAATGTAGGAAAAACCTGTGAAATAACAGTGTTTCACTGCTGAACTTTAAGTTCTGTCACTTAATTGAAGGAGTTTGATCGTAATAATTTAGGAAAATACTGTCAAATGACAGTATTTCACTGCTGAACTTTTAGTTATGTCACTTAATTGAAGGTGTTTCATCATAAATGTAGGAAAAACCTGCCAAATAACAGCGTTTCACTGCTGAACGAAGTTCTGTCACTTAATTGAAGGAGTTTGATTGTAATCATTTTGGAAAAACCTGTAGAATAACAGTGTTTCACTGCTGAACTTAAGTTATGTCACTTAATTGAAGGTGTTTCATCGTAAATGTAGGAAAAACCTGTGAAATAACAGTGTTTCACTGCTGAACTTTAAGTTCTGTCACTTAATTGAAGGAGTTTGATCGTAATAATTTAGGAAAATACTGTCAAATGACAGTATTTCACTGCTGAACTTTTAGTTATGTCACTTAATTGAAGGTGTTTCATCATAAATGTAGGAAAAACCTGCCAAATAACAGCGTTTCACTGCTGAACGAAGTTCTGTCACTTAATTGAAGGAGTTTGATTGTAATAATTATGGGGAAACCTGTAAAATAACAGTGTTTCACTGCTGAACTTAAGTTATGTCACTTAATTGAAGGTGTTTCATCGTAAATGTAGGAAAAACCTGTGAAATAACAGTGTTTCACTGCTGAACTTTAAGTTCTGTCACTTAATTGAAGGAGTTTGATCGTAATAATTTAGGAAAATACTGTCAAATGACAGTATTTCACTGCTGAACTTTTAGTTATGTCACTTAATTGAAGGTGTTTCATCATAAATGTAGGAAAAACCTGCCAAATAACAGCGTTTCACTGCTGAACGAAGTTCTGTCACTTAATTGAAGGAGTTTGATTGTAATAATTATGGGGAAACCTGTAAAATAACAGTGTTTCACTGCTGAACTTAAGTTATGTCACTTAATTGAAGGTGTTTCATCGTAAATGTAGGAAAAACCTGTGAAATAACAGTGTTTCACTGCTGAACTTTAAGTTATGTCACTTAATTGAAGGAGTTTGATCGTAATAATTTAGGAAAATACTGTCAAATGACAGTATTTCACTGCTGAACTTTTAGTTATGTCACTTAATTGAAGGTGTTTCATCATAAATGTAGGAAAAACCTGCCAAATAACAGCGTTTCACTGCTGAACGAAGTTCTGTCACTTAATTGAAGGAGTTTGATTGTAATAATTATGGGGAAACCTGTAAAATAACAGTGTTTCACTGCTGAACTTAAGTTATGTCACTTAATTGAAGGTGTTTCATCATAAATGTAGGAAAAACCTGTGAAATAACAGTGTTTCACTGCTGAACTTTAAGTTCTGTCACTTTATTGAAGGAGTTTGATCGTATTTTTTTTAAATACTGAAAGTTGCCTTATTTTCACATTCAGTAAAATGATGAGTATCTTATGTGTTTTTACATACAATTCAATGTAATTTAACATTCAACACAATTAAGCAAATACATGTATTTAAAAAGAATTACCTGTAGAATAACTGAAGGTTTTTACTGTTTTTTAATTATATTATTCTCTTTTTTAACATTATTTAACATTACATTTAGTTTAACAGCAAAAAAACAGAAAGTTGCCTTATTTTCACATACAGTAAAATGATGTATATTCTAGGTGTTTTACATGTAATTTAACATTCAAGACAATTAAGCAATGGAATAATCCTGTAAAAAAAAGATAATTTCTTATTAAATCAATCTACAGATTACAACCTTTATTTAATGGTTAATATTTGTATTAAAGGTTATTTACTGTATTTTTATGGAATTTCCTGTATTTTTATGGGATTTACACTTAAAGTAGAAAAACAAAAGTAATCTGTAAAATAATACATTGAAAGTCCCGTAAAAATACATTTTTTTTTAAGAGTGTAGGAGTGATATGCATTAGCTATTTATAGTCTGTGTCTATTTTCATGTCATTTTCCATACCCAGTTCTCTTCTCTAATGGCTATTTTCTTTTTATGTTGCAGGTACCTGTCAAACTGGAGACTATTTCCACTCCATCGCCATCAGCTACAGAGTGGGGTTTTGAGCTACTACTTAAAGGCACTGGGTCCTATGTACAATATATAGTTTTACTGCTATGCCCCTATGCTATAATTGCTATTACTAACTATATTATGCATTAATCACAACAAGTTATTTTCTTAAAGTGTCCTTTGTGTTTAAAGTGACCTATGGTGTGAGCGAGTGCACTGTGTGTTCATGTGTTTTTAAGTTAGACCCACATTAAAGTCAAGATAACTACTATTTGGATGGTATCTGTGTCAATGATTCCATTCAACCAAAGTGAGTATCACTGTATTATACCACAACTCTATACATACATCTGAGTAGTGATTAGCACTATTACTCAGTAGTACTAATTTATATATTTTACACAGAGTTTAATCACCTGTTCATTGTATATCACTATTGCACTTTACTGTTACATTTGCACTCTCAAAATTAGATTAGATTCAAATGTACAGCACACCATATACTGCTATAGTGGAATATACTATTCATAAATCATATACCATAATGTATACCATCTTGTTGCGCGCTCCTGGCCACCGCAGTGTCATGATTAATTGAAAATGGGGGACCCTGATGTAAACAAGACGAAAGTCTTTCTCTGGTCTGCATCCCCTTAACAATTGTGTGTATTGAGCTGTACTGTATTGTACCCACTGTATTGAAACACAACATAGCAAGACGTAGCAGACTTTTTTTTATTACATTGGATCTCACAGCTAGGCTACAGATGTAAACTCCTAGTTTTTAATCTTTGGCAGCCTAGGGCATGTGCACAAGTTGGTTGTGAGGGGCCTTCAAATAGCCGGTCACCCCAAAAGGACGGCCAAGCAGTTAGCCAGGTACCGCTCAGTATCAGCTATTATAGGAAGCCGCTCAATAAAAAAATTAATAAATAAACGAAATCCAAGATGGCAGCATCCACATTGTCTGTGCTGAATGTTTGTTAGTGTTTGGTATTTCTTTGTTGGTTTTTAGTACTTTTAAACATTCATTTTTAAAACCTTTTTAAAAGGTTAGCATTTAGACGGCTCAGAAATAAATGTACAGCATCTGTGAGAACGGCTAAAGTTGAGTATCACTTAGAACTAGTAACCAGCTCCTACTCAGATCCTGCTAAATTTTGGAAGGCGTGAATTTAAATAAGACCAGAACCACAATTTCCCTCCCTACAGAGATTAGACCAGTGTTTCCCCATGCAAATACTAACAGTATGCAAAGAACAGTGGGCGTGTTTACCTGCTGTAAAACCCACTTGAAGCCGTTTAGACCAGTGTTTCCCACCCACCCCCACCCGACCTACCCACCTATTAACACCTCATCTAGGAGAGGGGGCAGGGAGGTGTCAAATGCGTCTGGTTGATATGGTCACTGTTGTGAAGGGCCAGATTAAACCGAATATATATATTTATTTATATATATATATTTAATTGTATTTGTATATTCTCTAATATTCCCTGATATCCCTTGTATATTCCTTGTACAATATGCATTGAATATCCATTCTAGCCTACTGAACATCCCATAATAGTCTCCATTCTACTATTGGTCGAGACCTTGGTGCCAGGCTGCCATACCCCTCAGACCCAGTTCAAACGTACCGCTCGACATGTACGAACAAGTTCTAGTTCCGCGTAGGAATTTGGCTACCGCACCACTAATGGGACTATTTGTTCATAGTGCGTATATATACTGCGCTACTAAAGTAGGACTTTCTTTTCAGTCCAGTTTCTTACCCTCCAATAGAGTCACAGACGTAAAGCCTCCCCGCGATGCCACGTGTGGGAGTAAGGCCAAGTTCGGCCTACCATCGGTATTGAGACATCGTGTATATTAATATTTGAATAGTCATATTTGGCACTATATCGTCGAGTTGGACGTAGTCTATTAAGCTAATAATAGTCTGTTAATATATAGTGCTTCGTGCGGTGAGAATACTACCGTAGTCAGTACCCCATCGTTTCGGGCAGAGAACTGGCTGCTTACCCAGGGTGGTTGACCCGATGTGAAGCTGCACCCGAGGAGCCCCAGAGCCGACGAGCGAGTGGACCTGTATACCGGATTATTCTACCGACGACAGCCCGCCTTCCCAGGCACGGATTATGCTTTGGATACTTTGATTATTCTATGGATAAAGACCCCGACACTACCGTGTGTTGGAACCCCCCCCCCCTGGAGAGGACGCAAGGTGAGGAGACGCTCTGCAAGACGAGGTCTCTCCACATCTCTCCCCCGTGGACCGGAGAGAGCCGGCCCACAAAGAGTCCACCTGCTTTCATCTGTGGTCCAAGGATCGCCGGCGCATTGAACGGCACTACAGTGGGTTCACCTGGGATACCCTTGGCCGGACGAGGCAGCTGGATTCTACCCCCCCCCCCCTCCTACTCCTGTCGGCTTACAAGCGACCGGATTAACCCCCTCTAGTGTATCCAGCCTATAATCATTAAAGTATCATTGCTGTTATTCCTTAACTATTCCAGGTCGTATATTTACCACCTGCGCCTTCAGAGATTGGACATTATCTATTGATATACCGACGAATACTCCTTGCCATAAAAGTGCATACTATTTCAATTCATAAATGTAATTAAGTGATTAAGTGCTTATTCTACACACCATCGCTGTGTAGGAAATAAAGACCTGTTTCTAATTCGTACATTTGTGTTGGATCCGTTTCATCTACGTGAGAGTGTTCATGATAATATATTTATGCCGTGTACTGGGTGGCCGAATATTAAGTACAAAGGTAGTGGTAGTAAGTATCATATCTAGTAATACAGTCAGGGAATTGTACCCCTCAGTTACAGTCACAGTTCCATCCTAGAGGCTAATCTTTCCTGTGACAAAATGGCATCCAATGTAATAAAAAAAAAGACTGCTACATCTATTTCTTTTTCTTTCTGCCAACTTATTAATTTGTTTTCATAAAATGATCACAACCCACAGTCCTAAATATAGCACGGATAAAATAATTTCGCAGCTCAAATGTGCACATGCATTTTACCAGAGGGGCAAGTAGAGGGCAGATTATTCTACCCCATGCAAATACTAACAGTATGCAAAGAACAGTTTTATATACTGTAGGGCTATCAGGGCATGGAATTATCTTCCAAGTGACATACTGTACGTGACATAAGAGGTGTAGCAAGCTTCAAAAAGTAATTAAAATCTTACATGTGAGCCAATATTGATAATGTTGAGTTATGCAATATGTTACCGTTGATGTATATATTTAGATATAATTTGTTTGTGTGTTAATGTTGTTGTGTTTCCTCGGTTGGTACGTCTTGCTATGTTGTGTTTCAATACAGTGGGTACAATACAGTACCAATGGCTTGAAGTGCCTCAAGAACAGAGTTTACAGACAAGGGTTGTAAATTAAACTGAAAATCATTTCCTATCTGCACAGGGAATGTACAGGGCTCCTGATCCTGTCCACCTGGTGGCCCTACATGGCTATTCTCAAATAGATGACCAGCTTCCATCAAATGTTGGTTTATGGCTAAACAGACCTCTTTTTGTTCCGAGATCAAGGATTCACCCTTTCTAATCTCTGTAGGGAGGGAAATTGTGGTTCTGGTCTTATATAAATTCACGCCTTCCAAAATTTAGCAGGATCTGAGTAGGAGCTGGTTACTAGTTCTAAGTGATACTCAACTTTAGCCATTCTCACAGATGCTGTACATTTATTTCTGAGCCGTCTAAATGCTGCCCAGTGAGACTGATCACCAGAGCGTCTGGCAAGTGACCAGGCTCTGTCTCTCTCCTTAAGCAAGGCAGATAATTCAGGTGTGAACCAAGGGATTAATCTATTTTTTATTCTAAACCTTTTATAAGGTGCATGTTTATTAGCAATTGAGAGAAAGGTTTTTGAAAAAAAGTTGAGTGCTACTTCGACACCGGGAATCTCCAATGTGTAGTTTTGATTGATTGATTGAAAAGTTTATTAACAGATTGCAGAATGGGTACAGTACAGTACAGCTCAATACATACAATTGTTAAGGGGATGCAGACCAGAGAAAGACTTTCGTCTTGTTTACATCAGGGTCCCCCATTTTCAATTCATCATAGTGGATGTCGCTATGGAATAGGTCAATTAGAAAAGCCTGATCACTAAAGTTTTTCATATTCCTTTTGTTAATAATGCGAGACTGTGATTTCTAACACAAGCTATAGGACAGTGATCACTAACACCTAATTCAAAAACACCACAAGCACTAATTTTATCAGTCTTATTAGAAAACATTAAGTCAATTATACTTGACCTAGAATAATCTTTTAGATTTGGCCTGGTGGGTTCAGTAACCAATTGTTGGAATTGTTACAGTGTTTAAAATAGTCACAGAAAAAATAGACTTTACATAAATAGCCACCCCTCCAAAACGTGTGGAAGTTGTTAATGAAGGTATGGCCAGTCAGTGGCAGTACATAAAGTCTGCAACCAGCAATGCAGACTAAAAAGGCGACTAAAATGCTCAGAGCCATGTCTTAAAGATGGAATAGGACCGGAGAGGACACAGTGTTTTCCTAGGCTCTCTATGGTTAATGCCAGAGACATAAGGTCAGATTGAAGCTTGGTCGATTGCCTGGATAACACATCATTGGTCCCTACATGTAAAATCACAGTGTGAACAGAGGGATGACTCTCAATGATAGAGGGCACCCGTTCCATAAGATCAGTCACCTTAGCACCAGAAAAAGAGTATGATATGGCACAGGGAAGTTTAATAGACCTGATGATGGAGTCACCAATCAAGAGGACTTTGGGTTTGCCCTCATGGAAACCTCCATCATAGATGGAAAGCCTTGGGTGATTTTCAGCTGCCACTGGGACAGGGTAGACAACAGGTCCCCCAGGGTCCATGGAGGAGGAGGAGGGGGGCGGCGGCGACGGTGCGAGTGCAGACCATGAGGGTTGATGTACAGGAGAGCGCTGCCGAGGTGAACTGGGGGAGGAGTGGTCCCTACGAGCTCTCTTGTTCCCGGGCTGGGGGTCAGATGGAGAAGATGAAGAGTGGTCCCTACGAGCTCTCTTGTTGATCAAATGATCAAATGATGACTACTACTTACTAAAGGTAAAAAGGTTTTAAAAATGAATGTTTAAAAGTATTAAAAACCAACAAAGAAATACCAAACACTAACAAACATTCAGCACAGACAATGTGGATGCTGCCATCTTGGATTTCGTTTATTTATTAATTTTTTAATTGAGCGGCTTCCTATAATAGCTGATACTGAGCAGTACCTGGCTAACTGCTTGGCCTTCCTTTTGGGGAGACCGGCTATTTGTAGGCCCCTCACAACCAACTTGTGCACATGCCCTAGGCTACTACTTTTAGAGGTTGATGTCCTGGCACTCTGGTGCCAGGATAACAGCCTACTCCTGAACATTGGTAAGACCAAGGAGCTGATCTTGGATTTTAGAAGAATACACGCCACTGTGGATTAATGGGGCTATCGTGGACAGGGTGAGCAGTTTCAAGTACCTGGGAGTCCACATCGCAGAGGACCTGACATGGTCAATACACACAGACACTGTGTTCAGCAGAGCGCACTACGGGTATTGCACTACCACCCCTGCAGCCTAATCCATGTCAAAAAGAGTCGCCTATAGTAAATGTATGCACACACAGACACACACGAGAGGGAGAATAGTTTATAGCAGACTTAATGATTTTACAATATTTTTGCTAAAGAAGTGAAATATTTATTATCATCCACTATCAAGTTATTTTTTATAGTGTAACTTTTGGCTACTTCATTGATCATCATCATTGAACATACAGAGAAAGAGAGAGCGAGAGAGAGAATAGTGGTTTAAGAGAAGCTATTAATATTTTGAACGTGATTCACTGCGGATTAGTTAGATTACACGTTGCGCATGTTATGACTTTGAACTAGGGATGTCCGATATTATCGGCCGACCGATATTATCGGCCGATATCGGCAGTAAAATGTGATATCGGAAAATATCGGTATCGGTAAAAAAAAAAAAAAAACAATAACATTTTTTTTTTTTTTTTTTTTTTTTTTTTTAACATTTATTTAACCTTTATTTACCCAGGCAAGCAAGTAAGAACCAATTCTTATTTTATTTATTGTCAAAAGTATGCATGTTGGTTTAAAATGTTCATTTTTACTTTTTTAATGATCATATTTTGCACAGATAATGCTTACATTTAGAAAGCCTTTTGAATGCATCCAGTGAAATTATTAGTTACCTGAAATTATTCCGTTTTTTGGGGGGGAAACCCTGCATATATCGGTATCGGTTGATATCGGTATCGGTATCGGTATCGGAAATTGGAGTTGGACAATATCGGAATATCGGTATCGGTAAAAAAGCCAATATCGAGCATCCCTACTTTGAACGTCTGCCATTTCCACCGCAAAAGGCACATACAATTAACAATACGATGCGTCGATCATGAATATGCAAATCGGCGAAATTTCATCGTCGTCGGTCGGCGAATCATGACAGCCCTACAGCCTAGTAGTAAAAGATTTTTTTTTTTTTTTTTTTTTTAGATATTGATTGAAGAAGTGTGGGCAGGTTTCAGCTGTCCTGACTGTGGTGGGAAGTTCATTCCACCATTGTGGAGTGAGGACAGATAATAGCCTGCTCCTCTTTGATGACCCCCAGAAGCCGGAATAGGAGTGGGTCTCAGGCGGCCAGAAGATGCAGAGTGTAGAGGTCTTAAGGGCGTGTAGTTGGAGACCATTGAAAGGAGGTACGAGGGAGCCGTTCCCCTTGTTGCACGGAATGCCAGGTCAAGAACCTTGAACCATATTTGTGCGGCAATGGGAAGCCAGTGCAACTCTCTGAGAAATGGGCCGACGTGTGCCGACTTCGGTAGATTGGAGATCAGGCGGGCCACTGCAGGGAGCAGTGATCAACCCTCCAGCGGTGGGGCTGATCTCTAACAACGACGAGAAGGCCTACTGGGAGGAGGTTGATGTCCTGGCACTCTCCATCAGCCATGGACTGGGTGTGGAACGGCTGGCAGGCTTCTTGGCGAGGTGGCAGATCGTGTCGAAGGAGGTTGAGAGGGCTAAGAGGAGGGTGGAGGTTGAGAGGGCTAAGAGGAGGGTGGAGGTTGAGAGGGCTAAGAGGAGGGTGGAGGTTGAGAGGGCTGAGAGAAGGGTGGAGGTTGAGAGGGCTAAGAGGAGGGTGGAGGTTGAGAGGGCTAAGAGGAAGGTGGAGGCTGAGAGGAGGGTGGAGGTTGAGAGGGCTAAGAGGAGGGTGGAGGTTGAGAGGAGGGTGGAGGTTGAGAGGGCTAAGAGGAGGGTGGAAGTTGAGAGGGCTGAGAGGAGGGTGGAGGTTGAGAGGAGGGTGGAGGTTGAGAGGGCTGAGAGGAGGGTGGAGGTTGAGAGGGTTGAGAGGAGGGTGGAGGTTGAGAGGGCTGAGAGGAGGGTGGAAATTGAGAGGGTTGAGAGGAGGGTGGAGGTTGAGAGGGCTGAGAGGAGGGTGGAGGTTGAGAGGAGGGTGGAGGTTGAGAGGAGGGTGGGGGTTGAGAGGGCTAAGAGGAGGGTGGAGGTTGAGAGGAGGGTGGAGGTTGAGAGGAGGGTGGAGGTTGAGAGGGCTGAGAGGAGGGTGGAAGTTGAGAGGGCTGAGAGGAGGGTGGAGGTTGAGAGGAGGGTGGAGGTTGAGAGGGCTGAGAGGAGGGTGGAGGTTGAGAGGGCTAAGAGGAGGGTGGAGGTTGAGAGGCCTGAGAGGAGGGTGGAGGTTGAGAGGAGGGTGGAGGTTGAGAGGGCTGAGAGGAGGGTGGAGGTTGAGAGGGCTGAAAGAAAGGTGGAGGTTGAGAGGGCTGAAAGAAAGGTGGAGGTTGAGAGGGCTTAGAGGAGGGTGGAGGTTGAGAGGGCTAAGAGGAGGGTGGAGGTTGATAGGGAGAGGAGGGTGGAGGTTGAGAGGGCTAAGAGGAGGGTGGAGGTTGATAGGGAGAGGAGGGTGGAGGTTGAGAGGGCTTAGAGGAGGGTGGAGGTTGCCCTATCTGAATGGAGAGCAGCGAAAGTCTCACTCAAGTGTAGAGCGGACAGGATGTCAGAGGAGAGGCTGGAGGGGGACAGGAAGCGTAGGTTACGTCTGAATGACAGTTCCAGTTGGAGTGGGTGATTTGGGGTTTAGCATAAAGTTAGTGAAAAGGACACAAAGAAGTGGTCTGATCCATGGAGGGGAGTTACCATGGTGTTAATTATGCTGGAGTCATGGGAGAATATGAGATGCAGGGAGCTTCTGGCTTTCTGGTTGGGAAACATGACAGTGGGAGTCAGGTTGAAGGATTGTAGGAGACCACTGTGTCAGACTGGGAAGAGCCGGGTAGGTTAAAGTCACCCATTAGAACTAAGGCAGGGCTCTACGCTAACCTTTTTCCCAAGGAGCACATGTGCTCCTAAAAAAAAAGAAATGTAGGAGCACACAGAGAAATTTAGGAGCGCACAGTGAACATTTTTCAAGTAACAGTAGTTTATTAACAAGCTATTTGTTACATGCATATTATAATGTGCGTGTGCATACTAAGGGACAAACATCTGTGCAATAGCACATACCACCAAAATCACACATTGGACCATGCCTACTAGACACAAAGGATATCGGTTGTCGTCACGATACCAACATTCTGACTTTGATACAGATAGGAAAGGTAATGGAATATATTATTAGATGACAGAACATGGAACATTCTTTATACAATTATTTAATTCATTATCATTTAAACGCTATTGAATCATAGTTAATTAATAGTAATTAATACAATTATTCTGTTACTGCTGAGCTATATACTATAGCTACTGTCCATCAATATCTTGCTTTTTAATGAAATAGGTTCAGGAGAGAGACAGATGTAGAGAGAGGGAGGGGGAGAGAGAGACACACAGATAGACAGAGAGAGACACAGAGACTCTCAGCCTCCCCTTCCCTCACTATCAGTGGCGGCTGGTGAATTTTTCTCCAGGGGGGGCTATACCAAAAATTAAGCAAACATGTACTGAGGTATCGCACCAGTGTATTTAACCCTTAAGCCTTAACAACCTGCACACCAGGGGGCATTAGTGTCTCAGTCCCCTCGCGTCACCCCAGCCCTGCCGACGCCTGGCAGCTGTTCTCCGGGGAGACTAATCGAAAGCTCCGCCTACATCCTTTCTGCTGTTTACAAGCGGTAATAAGCGGACCGGTCGTTTACATGGAGAAATGGCGCCATCGTCTGTATAAATGCGGTGACTGCAACTAGGACTCTTGTGGACTTTTGAAACTGCAAAGGATTTAAACGCAAAAAAACGTGTTTAACATGCGAGTCAATGGTAATATGTATATGCTCTTAGGGGTAAAGACATGGCTCAAATGTGTACAGGGCTAATTAAAGACTTTAGACAAAAAGTACTATAAAAGTACTAATACTATACATAATATAAATATTGCCCAAATGAAGCACTGACCCAATTTCATGACATAATCATCAACACAGCCACCGTTATCCACACACACACACACACACACACACACACACACACACACACACACACACACACAGGCTAAATGTATTCAAATATGTCTAGGGAGGCAGAAGGTACATTAAACTTGTATTTGCTGAGGTGAAAGAACATTTATGATATGGTGCTTCAATTAGAGCAATTATGAACACAGTAATACCTAGTAGAAAATAAACTTAAGAAAAAAATATGGTCTTATATTAGAAATAGACTACCCAGTGCCATCAAAAAATTACATTTAAGAATAATACATACATATGGTCTTACATTATATAGCCAACCTAGTGCCATCAAAAAGCTCAGTGAAATGGCTGTGAAAATATTATCATGTCTATAGATCTTTGTTAAAACACATCTATGTCTTACAGCCTTGACTAGTTGTTGTTGACTGTATTGTACCCATTCTGAATACAATTTTCAATCAATCAAAGTTAATATGATCAACTAGTATACAGCTCAAGACACTGGGACGACAGTCTTAACAGTGTCTCTTTTTTTTTTAAACTTTGACCAGTCAGCTGGTTCTTTTTAGCGTTTATCGCTTTTTCGTCGCATTCATACTTGGTCAAGTTCGACCGACAGAAGCAGGCTGAAAGGGTTCAGATGGGGGGAAAGACACTCTGGGAAAGGCACGGCTGCCGTCCGGGATTCGAACGCGCTCAGCCCCAGATCCGCGCGAGCGCGGTTGTCCACGGCGCTGAAATAGCACTCGCGGTACGTGGTGAGCTACTGGAGCTCCCTTAACAGTGTCTCTTAACAAAGACCAAGGTTGAGGAGATATGACATTTGGCCTTGTGGGTAATTTTGTTTACTCCTCGAATCAGGACAAAAGGATATAGAATGTTAGACACAGGAAAAGAGTTCAACAATAATATGTCTTGTATTTATTGAAAGGATGACATCATAATGACATCATAGGGTGGTCCATGGAACACTTAACAGACATGAATGACATGACAGAAGAATAACCAGAAAGGGGATAGAGAAGTATAGTAGGAAATAAGAGAATAGATGGAGAAAAGAGATTAACGATTGAAGTCCAGAAAGAGAGCGTGTGATTCCAGGCCAAGAGAGTGGAGTCCAGCTAGAAAAGAGACACCAGAAAGAGAGAGCGAGCAAATGTCCTAGCCCTCCTTATTATGCTCTGCTCTGTCCATAGGTGTATGTGGTCGGTGGCCAAACAAGGCATCTGTGCATTTTCCCACCAAACCTAGGTTCAAATGCATAGTTTGTGTTTTTGCTGACGTGTTTTCTCCCCTAGCCCATTTAGCTACACATTGACCCAGAGATAACTAGGGAAATGCACAGGTGCTTGGCCTTAACACAGACACACCACTGAACTAAGGAGAGGCCTGAATAAAGTTACAATATGTCATAACTCATACTCAATATTCTATATTCATGGGGTCAAGTTCCTGTCTGTACAGGCTCACAGAAATCTACTTTGGGTACACCATGGAATATATTTCAGCTGTCTTCAGTCAGCTTGTATTGAAAGTAGCTTGACCCCATTGACATGCGAAACAAGAACGAAATAACTCACTATACTGATTCAACATCATCATTGGATGATGATTTATTGGATGTACTGGTTAGGGGGACCGCATTCTTTGCCAGTGCTGTGCGCTGGATCAGACGGCAATGGGGAAGGAGAGGTGGCTGTCTGGTTCGCCTCCGGCGGCGAGGCTCGCGGCCACCACTTCCCGGTATATTCCTCGGAAACGTGAACTCTATACCAAATAAAATGGACGAACTCCGGTGGCTGGTTGCGGGAAACAAGGACTTCCACTCCGCAGCTGTGTTTGCGTTCGTGGAGACCCATCTGAAGCCATCAGTCCCAGACGGGGCTGTATAGCTTGAGGGCTTTTCCGCGTTTCGTGCCGACAGGGACTTCGAGGCGGTGGGTAAGTCGCGTGGAGGTGCACTTGTGTTTTTTGTAAACAATCGCTGGTGTTCCGATGTGACAGTGATTCACCAACACTGTTCCTCTGCTATCGAATCCCTCTTCATCCGCTGTCATCCATTCTATTCCCCCCGTGAGTTCAACTCTTACATCCTCGTCTGTGTTTACATTCCTCCTGACGCTGACGTCACCACAGCGGTAGACACACTAGCCGAACAGCTGACGAACGTTGAACGTAACCACCCGGACAGTTTTGTTGTTGTACTGGGGGATTTTAACCAGGCTCATCTGAGCCGGTCTCTCCCCAAATACAGGCAGCAAGTCACTTGCCCAACTCGGGGAAAAAACATTCTTGCTATTGTACTATTCGGCAGGCCTACCATTCTGTCCCCCGTGCTGCACTGGGCAACAGTGATCATCATCTTATCCACCTGATCCCTCGCTACTGGCAGAGATTAAAACAATCAAAACCTGTAGTGCGGAGCTTCAGAGTGTGGTCCAGTGAGGCATGCGAGTGTCTCCGCGCCTGGCTGGAGAGGGCAGGCTGTGACCAGGACTTTGTTGAGTGGGCGGGGCCTGAGGCTGGAAACAACCTGGATGAATACACAGACACTGTGACATCTTTCATCAGCCTCTGTGAGGAGGTGTGTGTCCACCTCCGCACTAGGAAGATCTTTAACAACAACAAGCCCTGGTTTTCAGCCCAACTCAGGCTGCTGAGGTCGGAGAAGGAGGTGCCCAGGCTCAGTGGAGATGTGGATCGGTTCAGGCAGGCCAAGTACAAGTTCGCCAAAGAGGTGAGGGAGGCGAAACTTCGCTTCTCCGAGAAACTGCGGCAGCAGCTCTCTGAGGGGAATTCCTCCTCCGTATGGAAAGGCCTCAAGACCATTACCAACTATAAGCCGAAGTCACCACAGGCGCCTGATAGCCTCCCCCTGGCGAACGAGCTTAATGAATTTTACTGTAGGTTTGAGAAAGAGGTTCCCCCCGCCCTCTTCCTTCACCCACTCAGCCACAATCTCCATCCCCCCACCCCAGTGGGCCCCCCCCCCCCCCCCTCCCCTCTCTCTGTCAGTGTGAGAGAGGTGAAACGGCTGTTTTCTAGTCAGAATCCCCGGAAGGCGGCCGGCCCGGACTCTGTCTCCCCCTCTGCCCTGAAGCACTGTGCTGACCAGCTCGCACCGGTGTTTACCACCATTTTTAATGCCTCGCTGGAGCTGTGTCACGTCCCAGCATGCTTCAAGGCCTCAACCATCATCCCCGTCCCCAAGAAGGCCAAGGTCACAGGCCTTAATGACTACAGACCTGTCGCCCTGACCTCTGTGGTCATGAAGGTCCTGGAGCACTTTGTCCTGGCCCACTCATTACCTCGCGTACAGAGTCAATAGATCCACAGAGGATGCTGTGAACATGGCTCTGCACTACACGCTGGAACATCTGGACTGCGCGGGCAACTATGTCAGGATCTTGTATGTGGACTTCAGCTCGGCCTTCAACACCATCCTTCCACCCATCTTGGAGCACCAGCTATCCCTGCTGCAGGTGCCGGCCTCCACTCGCAGGTGGATTACCGACTTCCTGTCCAACAGGTCTCAGCGGGTGAGGCTGGGGAAGAGCATTTCCAGCTCTAGGTCCACCAGCACCGGTTCCCCGCAGGGCTGCGTCCTGTCCCCACTACTGTTCTCCCTGTACACCAACAGCTGTGCCTCTCTCCACCCCTCAGTCAAACTCCTGAAATTTGCTGACGACACCACCCTGGTGGGTCTCATCTCCAGGGGGGACGAGTCGGCCTATAGGAGGGAGATCGAGAGGCTGCAGAGCTGGTGCAGCTGCAACAACCTGGAGCTCAATGCTCAAAAGACAGTGGAGATGGTAGTGGACTTCAGGAGGAAAGCAGCCCTGCCCCCTCCCATCATACTGGGAGGCACTCAGGTGGCCTCCGTGGAGTCATGCCGATTCCTTGGCATGACCATCTCCCGGGATTTGAAATGGGAGCTCAACATCACGGGCCTGCTTAAAAAGGCCCAGGGGAGGATGTTCTTCCTCCGGCAGTTGAACAAATACAAACTGCAGAGGACCATGATGGCCCAATTCTACACGGCCATCATTGAGTCCATCCTCACCCACTCCATCATCTCCTGGTTCCCCGCTGCAGCGGCAAAAGATGCAGCGGGTGATTCGCTCCGCGGAGAAGGTGATCGGCTGTCCCCTGCCCTCCCTCAGGTCCCTGCACGAATCCAGGGCGCTGAAGAGGGCGAGGAAGATCATGGCCGACCACTCCCACCCCGGTCACAGCCTCTTCACCCTGCTCCCCTCTTGTCACAGACTGAGCTTCTTCCCCTCAGCCGCCAGGCTGATCAATGCCTCAGGTCCCCCCCCCCCCCTCTCTGCCCCCAAGTGACACTGGCACAATGACACTGACTGCACTGCACTAGTCCTTACTGGAACTCTGCACTCTACACTTTATATATATATGTATTTAATTGATTAATCCTCCACTGCACTGTTTTTTTGTCCTGTGTCTGTGTTGGTGTTTGTCGTTTACTGTGAAAAAAGAAAGGGAAAAAAACGCATACACTGTAACGCTGCAACAATTACCAATGTGTTTTACACAAATGGCTTAATAAAGGAATCTGAATCTGAATCTGAATCATTGATAAGTAAGAAATAAGGCGTGGGTTCTATGGATATATAGCAGAATACAGGACATTGAAGATGTGAGGCCTATCAGAGGTATTCAGCTTGAATAATGCTACTGTATTGGTCACACTAACTACCCCCATTCAGCCGTAGTACCCTAATTGTTGCATTCTTTTTGCATGTTTATAGGGTACTTCAGTCTCATCATATTGACTTTTCAATTGCAAATCTATCATGAGGTGGACGTGGCCACTGTATCTCACTATACAAATGCTTATTACATATGACTGGGCTATTGGCTCTGTAATTTCCATTGTCACTGTATAGTTCCATGTCTAAATTGTTTGGGGGTAGGCAGGGAGGGGCACTGGGGTGCAGAGCCATTAGAAATGTATTTAGAAATATATTGTGAATTACATTAACCAATATAAAATACATCATGTCAACATTTGATATTTTGCTAATCTTGAAATCACGTCATTAAAACAATATCCTGACCTGACAAATGTTTTTGTAATCTGGTGGCATAATCCAATAATCACAGTTTCAGTCACCAGCTAACTGACGGTCAATAATACAATGTTGATTCTTGTTTCCCATGTTAAACTTGAGCACTAGTCTCTTTGATTTCATTTTTATTCTGAGACTCAATAGTTTATTTGTACAACGAAATATACTACCACAATGACATATTGCAGGCAACTGCCCAGTATTTTAACTAAAGTTGACCAGTTTTCAATACCAATCTTGCAGCAGATTCTTTTAACAGTATAATCTGTAACCTCTAAGCAAAATAGCCCTGCTTGGTAATGCACTTTTCTCAGATGTGTTGGTTAGAATTGAATGGGATTTGAAGGGGTTGTTATTGTCTGGCCACACCTCAGGCTCTGCCAAGAAAAGAAAGGATTTCTGGGCATGGATTACAACAACATAACTTTCTCTTGGTCATTTCCTGGTTGTTAAATAATAATAATATAATAATGCAGGACCTGTTCAGAGGTCTTTAATTGGCATGCAACTATCCTCAATGTTTTTAGCGGTTAGCACACACGGTTACACACACACACACCGGAACACACACGCATGCATTGTTCTTTGTAGGATCGCAGATGCGATTCATCTCTGCGATTAACCCATCCCGTCGTCCTTCCCCCCAAGGGCAGCTGGGAGCAGACAGGCGTCGGCGAGGGCCGCGTCAGGGGACCAATCCAAGTGCTCCTGCCCGTCTTCGTCAAGGACGCCACAGCGTTAGCGATCTGTTGTTGTGCATGTTTTTCCATTGGGTTTATCTTATCGGGGGGGAAACCCTTGCGAGCACGGGGAGAACATGCAAACTCCACACAGAAAGGCCTGGGAGATACCCCACCTGGGTACCTGGGATCATGGAAACCTGGTCCCCAAGCGGGAATCGAACCCTGGACCTTCTTGCTGTGAGGCGACAGTGTTAACCACTACACCACCGTGCCGCCGTAATTAAAGGTGCTATAGATAACATCTATAGATAACATAGAGAACCAGCATGTAATTTATCCAATCAGGTGCATTCCATGTGGAGAAATGGGAAGTAGGAAGGGTATTCATTCATTTTGGACCCACAATTTGTTTTTAATGATAAATCCATTAACTCATTCCCCACCAACAACGAGTTTAATGGTTATTGGGCGCCAATCGTTGAACGCCAACAACAAGTATACTTGTTATTTGAAAGTTTTTCCTTTTATTCAATATTTTTATTAATTATTCATCCAGGGACCTTGGTGTTACCATAGGGAATGAGTCTGAGGTCGCCAAAGTGCAATACCGGCCGCATCCAGCTAGACAGCGGTATCGAGCACCCTTTGTAACCTTGTATCTTGGCCTGTGCAACGGCCAAAATTCTCAGTTTTTTCTTTTCTTTTCATTTTCCCTTGTCGGGCGAGGCGAGCGGTTCTCCCGGTTCCATTGAAGCGCGTCAAATATCCCTGATCCATATGTTGTGGTGGATTATGGCGTGGACCAAATGGACATTGGATGTACCAGATGGTGATCAAACAATTGGAATATTATTTTTGGAATACTCCCGATCACAGGTAAGGATGATCTGACGTAAATTTTTGCTTGATCCTGGAATGCTTTTATACCGATCGGGCTGATAAGCGTTTTTAGTGTTCAATACGAATGCCGTTACTGACAATCAAATAATCAGAAACCCTTTCATGCATTCATGATGGAACATAATACCTATGATATAGATTTGATTTCGGAATAATAGCGTGTACAGGCAAGAAACGGCAACGTCTATAGTGGAATTGACGTATACGGCTATAACTCAGCATTTCGTGAATTACCCTAGACCGCTCTAAAACCATACATATATTCACCACGGTATAACACGAGAACGTATGGATGGAAAAATGCATTTGTTTTCACATGAACGATAGATAGGTGATGTCAAATGGGCCATAGTATTGTATCCATAGCTATAATATAGAATATAGTTATAGCCAGGGATGCGTTGCTCATGGGACGGGGTTGCACGACGTGCAACCATGCTTTTGAGAGCAGAGGCGTGTGCACGCACAGGCACGGATGTGCACGCGCGTGCACACAGGAATGCGCTGCACTCGACTGATGCGCCAACTCTGTAAGTACTTTGCATATCAATAGCGCCAGTCGTCAGGTGTGTTCAAATACGTTCTTTCTCAGATACATTCACACAAAACTTGTGAATGAAATGTGTTACATTCCATTTGTAGAGGCAATTAGGCACTGTCATTAGTATGCGAGGGAACATTTATGCGCACGCGCCCGGGAGCGCTCATGCACGTCGTGGCATCATTAGCGTGCGTGCACCCAGTGTTGAAATGAGCAACGCAACACTGGTTATAGCTCTACAAACAAGGTGATGCACTGGCGTGGCAGTGCTAGAGCGGGGCCCAACTAATTCCCGGCGGTCAATGAGTTAACCAATACTTTTTGGGGGGAAAAGCAATACTTTTATTCCACACCTTTCTAAAAGCTCTGTGGATGTATATATTTTCGTAATGATTACTCTACATAGAAATTGTATCTATAGCACCTTTAAACAAGGTAAATACTTCACCTACAAACATAATACTGTTCTGACAGCCCATTATTGATGTAATTAAGAGTAGCTGAAAAGAATACTTTCTTTCAACCTTGAGGTAAATGGAACATGTCTGGAAGTGGAGGGGCCTTCTCTGGGGGGCTTAGACAAGCCATCTCTTGAAGAGGCCAAGCAGGGGAGGAAATTAGGCCATTTTACTCGCCAAATGCGAGTCTTTTTTATGTTTGGCGAGTGATTCATGAAGACCACTCGCCACACTGGCGAGTAAAGACAATCGCCAGAGCCAACGTTAGGTAGCTAGTCACATAGATATAAAACACTAGATGGCTCAAGGCGGAGTCTCCCACATACTTCAGCGGCGGCCATCTTGCGAGAGTACATCCACCATAGACATGCATGTTATGAGTGGGTGTGCTCCACCCTTGCAAGATGGCCACCATGTGGCAACGTTGGTCTCCGTTGGCCAGCAGCAAGGGTAAGCCATCTAGTGATATATATCCAGTGGCGGACTGGCCATCGGGACGTTCGGGACGAATCCCGATGGGCCGGAACCAAAGTGGGCTGGTCCAAAAAAAAATATATATATATATATATTTTTTTTGGACCAGTGTGTGGGCCAGTGTGTGGGCCACTAATGTGGGCCAGTGTGTGGGCCAGTGTGTGGGCCAGTGTGTGGGCCAGTGTGTGGGCCAGTGTGTGAGTCGGTGTGTGGGCCACTAATGTGGGCCAGTGTGTGGGCCAGTGTGTGGGCCAGTGTGTGGGCCGGTGTGTGGGCCAGTGTGTGGGCCAATATGTGGGCCGGTGTGTGGGCCAGTATGTGGGCCAGTGTGTGGGCCAGTGTGTGGGCCAGTGTGTGGGCCAGTGTGTGGGCCGGTGTGTGGGCCAGTGTGTGGGCCAGTATATGGGCCGGTGTGTGGGCCGGTGTGTGGGCCAGTATGTGGGACGGTGTGTGGGCCAGTGTGTGGGCCAGTGTGTGGGCCACTAATGTGGGCCGTAGGGTTGCCACCCGTCCCTTAAAATACGGAATCGTCCCGTAATTGGAAACTAAAAGACGCGTTCCGTATTGAACTGATACGGGACGCCCTTTGTCCCGTATTTTAAGGTTGCCAGTTTAGTGAGAGAAATAAGCCAGCCGACCTATAAAAACAAGCAAAATTGTGTCCAAAAGTTGCGGAAAATAAACAGACTTGGCAACTCTGGTATGATGGGCGTGCGCTCAGCAGCTCACCGACCAATGAGAATTAGCGCTTTCACGTTGCTAAGAAGAGTTCTGTGCCGTTGTGCCAATCCTCCGTCTGCGCGCTGCGTGATTTCTTTTCGAAGACGCTTTGAAAATGTCTACAGCAGACACTGTGACTCCACCGCGTCCTAAAAAGACAAAACGCCTCCAGAAATACAGACCTGAGTGGGAAGAGGCAAACCACTGGCTTGATAGCGTGCGTCAGTGGAGATGTTTACAAAGCAAACTGTAAAGTATGTAGGTGTTTTCTGTGGCGCATGGTGGACTGACTGACATCAGACAGCATGCCTCAGGAGAACAATATTCCCGAAATATAAGAACGCAAAGGACCCAAGCACAGGTGTCACAGTTCTTCATAACTGAAACATCTCCTGAGATTGATTCGGTATGGGATATTACATCTTATTTATCTGGTTGTGTTTTTAACTAGATGTCAGTATTTCTATTTACCTGCCCTGGCAACCAGGAGCCTACTTTTCTTTGCACTTTATTTTTTATTAATCTTTTAATTTGGGTCACACAAGTGTTTCATTGTATTATTGTCCTCTTTCAGTAAAAGTGTTCCCAGGCTTTGTTTTTACAGCACTTTATATTCATACAGTATTATGCTCAAGTTGACGCTATAGTTCAGCCAAATTATTTAAACAATGTTAAATACAAATAAAGCACTTTAAACTTTAAGTATGACTAAATGCTTTCTTGACTATATATAGTAACTGTTCCAAAATGCATAGATTTCTATGTATTTTAGGGGTTTGGGAGGCTAGCTCTTTTTAATATCAATGTCATAGATTGTTTTATTTAGATTTCATAGATTTCTATGCATTTCAGGAGTTTGGGGGGCTGGCTCCCCAAAATAATTAAATAACATAACCCTAAGCCTAACCCTAACCCTAAAACCGAAATAAAGTTACACAATTTTTTTTGCCAAAATCCGCCCATTTTCGCCCAAAAAACGCCCCAAAACCACAACAAAAAAATAATTTGCGCGCTATGCGCACGCTCGATGATAGGTGTCCCTTATTTCTATTGGTCAAAGGTGGCAACCCTAGTGGGCTGGTGTGTGGGCTGGTGCGTCTGAATGTCCCGGGCTGAATTTGTGTCCCAGTCCGCCACTGTATATATCTATGGCTAGTCAACCTGTAGCTTGCTTGCAAAATAACGTTAGATGCTGAGCTCTCCGACCAGCAAGTTAGCTAGCTAACATTTCTAACCGTTACCAACGCCAGCTACAGTGGTTTTGATTGATTGATTGAAAACTTTATTAACAGATTGCAGAATGGGTACAATACTATGAGGGCCGACGGTCCACTCTACTGGTTAAATTTGCTTACTTGTGAGTAGTACGTTCATTGATAGCAGGAAAATAATGTCCACAGCCACTCCGGTGTAAAACAAAGATATCCAAACAGTTTATTTCTCTTCCACAGCGAAGTCCTCTTTACAGAAGTGATCCTAAAGCTATTTTCCTACACCAAAACTTGTTTGGCTGTTTACTGCCACGAAATATATTCACTATTCACGTTACTACTACAAGAAAACTGTAAGTCTCTAAAATCACAGCCGACTCGACACATGACAAAATTCCTCCACACCTGCAGGACGTAAAAATCTACTTGCCGGCTCTTAACACTTTGAGCGCCACGTCACGGCTTTTCTCGGGTTTACGATAGTGACGTTGAAAGCCACGTCACGGCTTTTCTCGGATTCCTTTTTTTAGCGATCTGAAATCATATTGCATCACCCGAGCCTACCGTTGGAAATCCAGGGGCCGCCGGCGATCAGATGTGAAAAAAGCGCCCCCTATCGTCTCCCAGATGGTAAATCACCCTTTTGGAATGGACTCAATCAAAATGGATGGGGAAAAAAAATATTCCAGTCCACATTTTCCAGTCCACTGATGCAGCCGGAGTTCATTCTGGATCCTCTGAGCCGCGGCGAGCATGGGTTATACTGTACACACGTTGGATCAATACTTATCGATTTTTTCTAATGGTGATCAGGAATTGGAATATACCATTTGGATACCATCTGATGTCAGGTAAGGAATCTATGTTATCAGTGTTAGGATAATCAGACTCGTTTTCGAGGAGATATAAGCTTTTTTGTGATACAGTATGTGCTCTAGCTGTTTCACTGTAAAATCCATGAGGAAATGAAAGCAGCTATTATCAGCGCGCGGCCCGAACGTGCGTCCGTGCACGTATACTATTGATCATCTAGCGTTTATTTGAAAACGATTCATAAATAGGCCGACAAATATCAACGTTCTGGAATATTCCAGTAAAAGGCGATTATCAGGGAATAGGTTGTTTTTCACCTGAAAACGGGTGCTTTTCAAAATGCTCTCAAACGGAAATGAAGCGATAAAAAACCAATCTGCCTTGACAACACTGACTGGAAAATGATTCTTTGATAAGCGACGGGCAGATTAGACACATAGTCATAATTTAAAACATAGATTAAGCGATATTACCGTTAACATTGGGAGTGGACCGTGGCATTCAAGGGGGTAAAAAGGAAAACACGGCGTGGCGCTCAAAGTGTTAAAGGGAAAGTGACACTAATTTCCTATAAACAGTTCTGAGCTAAATAAAACGGTTCAATGACTTTATCTAAATCCAATCAATATTCCTAATGCTGTTTCAATGTAAGGTTATACAAATAAACATTATAAACATTCTCACTAAATATAATACAATAACCTAAATATACAGCTAAGCCCCATTGTATTCTGAAATGTAGACTTTAACAGTGTAGGCAACTAAGCCAATAGAAATAAGGTATAACTTATGAGTGCTTTGGCTCCTATAAATACAGTACAGCTCAATACACACAATTGTTAAGGGGATGCAGACCAGAGAAAGACTGATAGCTGATAGCTGATTTTAGAATGGCTTCAGCATGAAGTTAAATCAACTATCCAGTTCGTTTTATAGTGTAATTTTGCTACTTGAGAGAGAGTGAGAGAGTGAGATAGTGAGAGAGAGAGAGATTCATGTTACACGCGACTTGCGGATGGCAACTGATGGCTGATGACGTCTCATGATGACCTGTCTGAGCAGCCAATCATGATTTATGACATTATGCACTTTCAATAAAGGATTATAAAAAAATTAAATTTTAATAATTGTTCTTATGTTGTGGCAGCAGCAGGGGGACGACGACGACTTCGTAACCTAGTTACTTTCAATCAAGTAATCAGTAAAGTAACTAGATTACTTTTTAAAGGAGTAATCAGTAATCAGATAATTTTTTACAAGTAATCTGTAGCATCACTGGACATACATGACATACAGAGATAGACAGTACTGTTCCATCCAGACATTTATGACATACCAGATCTACAGAAATACAGCACTGTTTTGAATTGATTGATTGATTGATTGAAAAGTTTATTAACAGATTGCAGAATGGGTACAGTACAGTACAGCTCAATACATACAATTGTTAAGGGGATGCAGACCAGAGAAAGACTTCCGTCTTGTTTACATCAGGGTCCCCCATTTTCAATTCATCATGTGTGTGTCATTATAACCGTGCTGTAATATGAATGCCTTTATTAGTTGTGTTCGATTGGCTATAATATGATTTTTAGAGGCATCTATTTTGAATGAATGAATGAATGAAAACTTTATTTAACAGATTGCAGAATGGGTACAATACAGTACGGCTCAATACACACAATTGTTAAGGGGATGCAGACCAGAGAAAGACGTTTGTCTTGTTTACATCAGGGTCCCCCCCATGTTGTTGTCGGTATTAGCCTAATACCCACAACAAAATAGATGCCTCTAAAAATCATATACTATAGCCTATATGAATTACATATAATAGCAGCCATAGCCTACATTATGCAACAGTAACTTGCGCATACCAGTGTATGCGACGGACCAGTGTATACCTTATATCATATCATATTCATATTCATATAATAGTTTACTCTATCAGCATACCAGCATGTAATACGTTCTGAGTGTGTATCTACCTCAACTCCTTATTATTTTGCGCATAGATTGCATAAATACGGGAACGTTTTGATTTATATTAAAAGGCTTTGACATTGTAAAACTAAATACGTGGAATTCTGTAAGCATAATACAAGTCATATCACCCACACGATATATGCTCTGTGTCCAGAGCATGTATGCTTTTCATTAATTTAAGACACATTATTGCAAGGGTTTTGTAATACACATACACCCAGGTCTCATTGCAATGCGTTTTTTATTCTTTCTTATACAGTAGGAAGGGGGAAGAACACTGTATCGTGGGTGTTCATATGACTTGTATTCTGCTTACAGCTTCGAAATTCCACTTGTTTCGTTTAACGTAAAGCCTTTTAAATATAATCAAAGCGTTCCCGTGTTTCTGCGGTCTGTGCGCAAAATAATAACGAGTTGAGTTACAGTAAGCGGAGCGCATATATTCCGATATCGCTATGAATGGCGCTGCAACGATCGGCTGCCTTTCTGTTCGCTCCGTCGAGACTGTGCTTACTTTTGTTAATATTTATAGTTTTAAGAGTTTTGTCTGTACCAACAGTAGGTGCATTTAATGTGTATGACCGTCAGTCACTTATAGACATCGGATTACGGGAAACTTACCGATTGGATTACTCACTGGACCAGCTTTCCGAACCGCAACAATGGCCTGAGGAGATTCTCCGGAGAATGGGACCAGAGTCTCCCAGGAACAAAGGAACCAGACGGCGTGGGAAGAGAGCTGGGATCCGTAACAGGCTGAGATCCAGACGCCACCGAACGCCATTGCCCAGTATATTGCTAGCCAATGTACAATCAATTGACAATAAACTGGATGACATCCGAGCAAGGATTCAATACCAAAGAGACGTCAGAGACTGCAACGTTCTCTGCTTCACCGAAACGTGGCTCACGCCGGACGTTCCAGACCACGCAATCCAACCGGCCGAACATTTCTTTATCCACCGCAAGGATCGTACAGCAGAGTCCGGTAAACAACGTATATTGCCTTCATGTTTAACAACAATTGGAGCGATCCAACTAACGTGAAGGAATTATCCAACCACTGCTGCCCAGACCTGGAATATATAACCATCAAGTGTCGTCCTTTCTTCCTCCCGAGGGAGTTAACGGCGATCATCCTTGTAGGAGTGTATATTCCACTGCAAGCCAGTAACAACGTCGCGCTCTCCAGACTCCACGACGAGGTAAATAGAATACAAGCGGCGAACATTAACGCCGCCATTTTAGTGCTGGGTGATTTCAATAGCGCCAATCTGAAAAAGGTATTGCCTGACTTCTATCAGCATGTGACTTGCAACACCAGAGGCGGTAACATCCTAGATCACTGTTACACGCAATTTAAAGGTGGCTACAAGGCTCATTCTGATAGTGGCTTTGGTAAATCAGATCACGCGTCCATCTTTCTTTCATGTACAAACAGAGAATCAAAAGTACTCCTGTAGTCTCGCGAGAGGTGCAGAAATGGGATTTGACGTCAGAGGAGACGCTCCAGTCTGCGTTTGACTGCACAGACTGGAATGTGTTCCGCGACACAGATAACATTAATATCTACACGGAGACAGTGCTGGACTATGTTTGTACTATGGTGGAAGAAACAATCCCCACTACCAAAATGAGAGTTTACCCAAATCAAAAACCCTGGGTAGACAAATCCGTCCGTGAAGCTCTGAGAGAGCGCACCAAAGCATACAACGACGGCCTAGTGGCAGGCAACATGAATGACCACAAGGTGGCGCGATACAACGTAAGGAGGACAGTGTCAGAGGCCAAACGGCGCTACAGGGATAAAATTGAACTCCAGTTTGAACAAGCTGACTCTAGAGCTATGTGGCAGGGGCTCAAAACGATGACAGACTACAAAGGCGCCTCCCTCAAACTGAACAGTGACATCTCCTTAGCAAATGACCTCAATACCTTCTATGCGAGGTTTGATGCTGGTAACAACAACACCAGCTCACAAGCCACGGCAATGGGGGGGGGGGGTCGGCTGCTGATGGAGGCGCAGTGTTCAGGGTAACAGAGCATGAGGTGAGGCGGACCTTTAAAAAAGTGAATATCAGGAAGGCAGCAGGTCCGGACGGCATCCCCGGCCGCGTCCTAAAAGTCTGTGCCGACCAACTGGCCCCAGTATTCACTGACATATTTAACCTGTCCTTAGAACAGGCTGTCATCCCCACCTGCCTGAAGAAGTCCACTATTATCCCTGTACCCAAAAAATCCAAGCCTGCTTGCCTCAACGACTACCGCCCTGTAGCTCTCACCTCCATAGCCATGAAGTGCTTTGAGAAGCTAGTAAAGGGCTACATCTGCTCCTCCCTCCCCATCAACATGGACCCCCTGCAATTTGCATACCGCCCCAACAGGTCCACGGAGGACGCCATAGCCCATGTGCTGCACACAGCAGCATCACACCTGGACAAGAGGCAGGGGAACTATGTGAGAATGCTATTCATCGACTACAGCTCGGCATTCAATACCATAGTCCCCTCCATACTCATAGCCAAGCTCAGGGACCTGGGCTTGAACTATGACCTCTGCCAGTGGGTCTTGGACTTCCTGACTGGCAGACCCCAGGTGGTGAGAGCAGGCAACTGCACCTCCTCATCCATCACCCTCAACATAGGGGCCCCCCAGGGCTGTGTTCTGAGTCCCCTCCTCTACTCCCTGTACACACACGACTGTGTGGCTCAGCGGAGTAGCAATACAATCATCAAATTTGCTGACGACACAGTGGTGGTGGGCCTGATCTCTGCCAACGACGAGAGGGCCTACCTGGAAGAGGTCAAGGTCCTGGCGGGATGGTGCCAGGAAAACAGCCTCTCCCTGAACGTCAGCAAAACAAAGGAGATGATTGTGGACTTCAGGAGGTCGGGGGTCAAGGACTACAGCCCCCTCAGCATCGACGGGGCACCGGTTGAGAGAGTCAACAGCTTTAAGTACCTCGGAGCCTACATATCCGAGGACTTGACATGGACCACACACATTGACAGTGTTGTGAAGAAGGCACGACAACGCCTCTACTTCCTCAGGCGCCTAAGGAAGTTCCAAGTCAGTCAGAAGATCCTTAAGAACTTCTACTCATGTACAATAGAGAGCATCTTGACCGGCAACATCACCTCCTGGTTTGGGAATAGCACTGCACAAGACCGAAGCAGACTACAAAGAGTGACACGTTCAGCCGAACGCACAATTGGAGGGGGGCTCCCCACCCTCCAGAACATTTACAACAAGCGTTGCAAGGGCAAGGCTAAGAGAATCATTAAAGACTCCAGTCACCCGAACAACTGCCTCTTTGAACTGCTGCGGTCAGGCAAGCGATACCGGAGTCTCAAGGCGAGCACAGAAAGACTCAGAAGAAGCTTCTATCCCCAGGCCATCAGGCTGCTAAACGAACAATGAACACTACACAACAACAACCACCAAACGCACATAGCACACACATCCACACGCACACACTCACTTTAAACAAACACACTGTAGCACCCACTCCACACACTTTATAGCACACACCCACTTTAAACAAACACACTGTAGCACCCACTCCCCACACTTTATATTTATTGATGAAGGATTGCACTACAACCCGTACACCTTACTGTAAATTGTACCTAAATTGTACCTCATCCCATTTCTGCTTTGCACTATATAGTACTGTACATTAGTACACTGCATAGTATTGTATATTATATGGTAACTCAGAACATTGTACATATGTCTATACCGAACACTGTGACCTCATTTTCTTCTTCTAAATTACATGCTATACTATGTTATTTGATACTATCTTGTCTAGCACAGTCTCTGGAGCGTAACAGTAAGAAGCATTTTGTATGAAAGTATTCTGTACTTCTGTATGACAACTATTAAAGAAACTTGAGAAACTATATAAACCATGCTGCATTCATTCTGAGAGAAAATACCTATTATTCCAAATGCTATTTATAGGGTTTTGACCACTACTGTTGCTATTTTACAATGAACTATAATGAATTACGGTTCATACAGAACATGCCAGTGTTGAAACTAATGCACAGAAGCTTATTTCCTTGTTGTAATAATATATTCTACCAACGGGCGCCAGCTACGCATGGTCCAACCTGTGCTTAAATATACGCACAAAGTCAAGCACAAGTTCAAATTGATAAATCCCACACTTTGCTTAGAAATGATCGTACGCACGGGTTACGCACATATCTGTGCGTACGCCACGTTGATAAATGAGGGCCCAGGTCCCGCTCCGATTTGTTCTTGGCGTTTAGGGGTATTATTTCTGTACTGGTCAGAATTCTATCATATGTTAATGATAGGATGCCTCTAGTGTGACTAACTCCTTTTAGAATAGCATCTATGAGGAGGGGATTTGGAAGAGTGGAGTTTCCTCCCTGACCTGTACCTATGAAGTGTCTGACCTGTAGGTATTTGAAGAAATTAGTAGTTGGAAGGTGAAAGGCGGCGCGTAACTGTTCAAAGGACATAAGTATGTTATTATCATATAGGTCCCCAAAAGTTTTAATTCCCTGAGTGTACCACTTCTTGGTGATGCCATCTCTAAGTGATTCTGGCAAAGCTGGATTGTTGTGGAAGCGAGTCTTCCTGTGAAATGCAATAAAGCTACCAAGATGTGTCTGAATCTCAAACCATGTTCTTGCTGTGTGTTTAATAAATGGGTTATCTGAACTATTCTTCAGGGTGTGGTACTTCCTGATAAAAGGAATTCCGGCCAGCGGTACGTCCATTGTTCTATTTGTCTCCAGACAGGGGAATTAATTGACTCATTCTGCCAAATCCACAGAGCCCTTGTCTGTGCAGCCCAGTAATAGCGTTGGAAGTCCGGGAGTTTCAGTCCACCACACTGGGGTGAATTATATAGGGTTTTAATTTTTATTGTAGGGACCTTCCTTCTCCATATGAATGCAGATATTATCCTTTGTAATTTCTTGAAGAAGTTCTTATGTATAGATATAGGGAGGTTTTGAAAAATATAGATACATTTAGGAAGAATGTTCATGTTAATGCAGTTCACACGTCCGATTAGCGAGAGAGGTTGCTGCATCCATCTATCTAGGTCCTTCTCCACCTTTTTAAGTAGTGGGTCATGATTTAGTAAGAAAATTGTATCTATTTGGTTCGGGATCTTTAGACCAAAATATGTTACAAATTGTGAGTTCCACTGGAAGGGGAAATTGGACCTTGGTATTTTTTCGGCTAGTGAGTTAAGTGGCATGGCCACGCTTTTTTGTGCATTAATCTTGTAGCCTGAGATTACATTATACTTTGACAGTAGTTCCATAAGGGCAGGCATGGATGAGTCAAGATTGGTTAGAAACAGGACTATGTCGTCCGCGTATAAAGAGATGACATGGCTCTCAAGACCCACCTTGATCCCACTAATAGCTTTATGTGACCTTATTGCTATAGCCAGGGGTTCGATTACCAGCGCAAAAAGTGTCGGGGAAATAGGGCAACCCTGCCTAGTACCGCGCCTTAGAGGAAAAGAAGGTGAAATCTCGGAGTTGGTCTGTATCCTGGCTGTAGGGTTAAGGTACAGCATATGGATCATTCTTAGCATATTTGGGCCAAAGTACATTTTTTGTAGAACAGCGAAAAGAAAATGCCACTCTACTCGGTCAAATGCCTTCTCCGCGTCCAACGAGATCGCTATGACTGGGTCTTCTATGGATTTGGCACAGTGCGTTAAGTTAAGTTAAGAAATCTTCTCACGTTGTCTATTAATGAGCGATTCTGTATGAAACCGGTCTGGTCCGTATTAATAAGTGAGGAGGTTACTCTCTCAAGTCGAGGGGCTATGATTTTAGTAAAAGTTTTATATTCGTTGGAAAGGATCGAAATTGGCCTGTACGACCCGCCCGTCCGGCCCTGGAGCTTTCCCTGGCGTCAGTTTTGATAAGGCATCTAGTATTTCTTGCTTAGTTATCGCCTCGTCAAGGACCCCCCTTGTACCTTTTGTTATCGTAGGTATATCTAGGTTGTCCAAGAACTCACACATCTCCTGTCTCTTCTCCCCCTGCGAGGAGTAGAGAGACTTGTAGAAGTCTGAGAAGGCCCGATTTATGAGCAGTGGGTTCCGGGTCAACTCCCCTTTGTCGCTTACCCTAATGGCCGGTATACACCTAGTGGCATCCTCCCTTCTAATTTGCCACGCTAGTAGTTTCCCTGCCTTGTCACCCTGCTCATAGTAGCAATGTTTCAACCTTGACTCGCGAGGTGATAGTGTTATATTCTGCCTTTTTTGCGGTTATCTGATCCAATAAGGTCCGTGATTGTAATAGGGAATGTTGATTTTCAAGCGCTTTTATATTAGTCTCTAGTGAGCGTAATTTGGTTTGATATTGTTTCTTTTTCCAGGAAGAGTAACTAATTATGGAGCCTCGATTCTGCTCCTCAGCCGTTCAGAGGAGGTTGCCAGGTCTCATACTCGACTGGTGGTGGAATTCCTCACCAGCCTGGGTTTTGCTGTGAATTGGAAGAAGAGTACCCCTCTTCCCAGTCAACAGGTGGAGTACTTGGGCTTGACATTGAGGTCGAAGCCCATGCTTGCGACCCTCTCGGAGCAGCGTCGGGGGGATCTCCGTCACGCGCTCGGGGGTTTCCGTCTGGGAGGGACGGTTACGGCGCTGCAGGTGATGCGTCTGCTGGGCCTTATGTCGGCGGCCCACACGGTGGTTCCTCTTGGCCTCCTCTTTATGAGGCGGATACAGAGGTGGTTTCTCTCTTTGAGAATAGATCCGGTGTGGGGCAAAGGGAGACGGTTGACGGTTCCTTTGTCGATATGGGGGGATCTCGCCCACTGGGGGAGGCTGGGTATCCTCTCCGCTGGGGTCCCCATGGGCAGCAGTGGCTCCCACGTCACGGTTTTCACCGACGCCTCTCTCACGGGTTGGGGAGGGGCGTTTCGGACCCATACAGTGGGGGGCAGCTGGACGGGTCATGCCGACCCAGCTGTCCTGCATATCAATGTGTTGGAGTTGAAGGCGGTCCTCCTGGTCCTCAAACGGCTCGGCCACCTGGTGGTAGGCAAACACGTTTTGGTCAGGACGGACAATGTGACGGCGGCAGCGTATATCAACAGGCAGGGTGGGACTCGTTCCGCCCGCCTGCTCCGGGTGGCGCGCGAACTGTTGCTATGGGCATCCCGCAGGCTGTGCAGTCTGCGGGCGCTCCACGTTCCTGGTACGGAAAATGTGGCGGCGGATATAATGTCTCGGGGCGGTCCTCGTCGTGACGAGTGGGAACTCCGCCCCGACATAGTCAGACAGATCTGGGATCGGTTCGGGGAGGCCTCGGTAGATCTGTTTGCGTGCCGACGTTCTCACAAGTGCCCCTTGTGGTTCTCGCTCAGTCGAGCGGATCATCCCCCCTTGGGGGTGGATGCCTTCTCGACTTTCCGTGGCCGCCCGGTCTTCTGTACGCCTTCCCTCCTGTACAGCTGTTGAGTCAGCTGTTGGAGCGGATACGGAGGGAGCGCAGGACGGTGATCCTGGTCGCGCCGGACCGGGGCATGTCAGTGTGGTTCCCGGTCTTAATCCAGCTTCTGGTCGCTCCTCCTTGGGTCATTCCGTGGTCAGCGACGGCCCTCTCGCAGCACAACGGAGTGCTTTTCCAGCCTCCGGTGTTGGGTCAACGCCTGGTGGTGTGGCTGGTGGGAAGGTGAGTCTGGAGAGGATGGATCCCGCGGTGGTTGATACCATCCGGTGTGCGCATGCTCCCTCCACTGTCGCGGTTTACGCGGGCAGGTGGCGTGCGTTCCAAGAGTGGTGTACGGGGGGGGGCTGGGACCCAGTCTCCTGCCCCCTGGATGCTGTTCTGGGTTATCTCCAGTCTCTTCTTGGTAGGCTGTCGGCTTCGACAGTGAGGGTATATGCGGCAGCTATATCCTCCTATCATGAGGGTTTTGAGGGGTCTGTTTTGTTCAGCCACCCTCTTGTGAAGCGTTTCCTGCTTGGCGCTCGACGCGTTAAGCCGGTGCAACGCTCCTTGGCTCCGACTTGGGATCTTCAATTGGTCCTCGGTCGGTTGTCCTTGGCCCCGTTTGAGCCGCTCGAGCAGGCGCCGTTGGGACAGCTGTCTTTCAAGACCGCGTTCCTACTGGCTGTCACTTCCGCTAAACGCGTGGGTGAGCTCTGTGCTCTCTCGGTACGTCCAGAGTGCCTGTCTTTTCGGACCGATTGCGGTGCCACTCTGCGACCTAATCCTGCTTTCGTGCCTAAGAATATCCGGAGTTCCTTCCGCTCCCGGGATATTGTGGTTCAGGCTTTTCGTCCTCCTCCTCACACTAGTGAGTTAGATGCGGGCCTTCACCTGTCATGTCCAGTCCGTGCTTTGGGGATTTACCTCAGCCGTACTCAGGACTTCAGGGTTACCGACCAGCTTTTTGTCTGTTACGGTGGGGCTCGTGCTGGTAAGGCACTGTCGAAGCAGCGCCTGTCCCGTTGGTTGTGCGAGGGTATTACCCTCTGCTACACGTTGGCTGGGCAGGATCCCCCTAGGGGCGTCAGGGCGCACTCCACTCGTGGGGTGGCTGCCTCTGCCGCTCTCCTGGGTGGGGCTTTGGTGGAGGACATCTGTGCTGCAGCTTCATGGTCCTCACCGGGCCCCTTTGTAAGGTTTTACCTCATGGACATGACCGGGGGTTCTGTCTCCCAGGCGGTTCTGGGGTCTGTGGCCTTTCCTGCTTCCCGTCCTTTGGTCGGGTAGCAGGAGTGTATGGGTATGGGCCACAGTGTGTTGAGTCACACGTGGTTCCGCCTGTACGGTGTGTTCAAGGGGTTCTAGTTCCCTCTTGTTCGCATTCAGGTGGAGTTGACTGCGCCCCCCCTTCGTTAGGAAGGATGGGGTGACAGGGCTCCCCGCACCCCTTGATGTGGGCTTACGGGTCCTCAGGGGGTACATCTGTCGGGTCTCGCGCCCGCTCTTCCCCATTATCTCGTAAGGCTCAGAGCGGGACGCGAAAGCTAATACGATATATAACGATAGGTTATGTAGATAACCTAGTTATATTAGTATTGGCTGAGCGTCCCGCTCTGCGCGGCCCTGAGTTCCCTCTTGAGGGATCTTTTCCTGGGACGGGTTTTGGCGAGGAAGGGTGTTTCATGACCAGAGTCATGGTTATAATTATGGGCTGTGCCACCATAAGGGGCGGGGCCCCATACAGGTGGGGTGCATGTATTTTGTTCGTGGGAGATACATTAGGTATCCCAGGAGATGGGAGGTATCTCGTAAGGCTCAGAGCGGGACGCTCAGCCAATACTAATATAACTAGGTTATCTACATAACCTATCGTTAACGGTCTTTATTAGTATTTCGAGCTGTCCAGGCAGAATTGCAACAATGGTCTTAGGGAGTCGTTGATATCTGACATCACCGTGTACAAGTCCGCCAGCCTTTTATTTATCCCATAACACGGGTTGTGTCTTCTTGGTTCGACAGCGCCTCCGTGAACAATCTCGCTGGTGGAGTTTCTCATAGTTCGCTCTTGTCAGTCCATTATTTCACAACCCATGGGGGGTGTTTCATTACCATATATGGATAATCATGCACGAGCATTGACGGTAAGAACAAATGGTATTTATCAATACGGAGGAGCGTAGGACCCGTGTACGCACGTTGATAAATCCCGATATTTCTGTGCGTACACACATTCTAAATTCTGTGCTTAAGTACGAAAATAGAACACTTTCTAAGAATTGTTGATAAATGAGGGCCCTGGTGTTGTCTCGGACTGTCCCAATCCTACGTGTCTTCTCATTTTGCCACTGTTGTGTCTGTCTGCTTGAGTGTTTGGAGTCGTGGCTCCTTTGGCATGGCTGCGGGTCATGGGGAGCATGGCCCGTCATTCCTCTGTGTAGTTTGGGGGTGGGGCATGGGGTTTGCTGATTTCCCTCATGGTGGCGGGAGCGCCGGGACCGAGGGAGATGGGGTGGCATTCCCGTCGCCATGCATGACGGTGTAAGTGGCGTGCAGGCTGTTTGTGTTTTTATTCGGTCATGACGTGCTTTATCGGGGAGTGTGTCTTGGATAGGGATGTGGTAGGGATCATTGATGTGTGGTGTGTTTGGGGGACTGGCTGTTTGGGGGTTCACATGCCTTCGAGCAACATTGTACTATTGTACTTATTTTATGCCTATTCTTATGTCTGCACGTTTACATTGCACTACTTTTATTGTCTTTTATACCTATTCTTATGTCTGCAATTTATGCATTGTTTTTATTCTGTGCTGATTTTATGCCTATGTTAATTTGTTCCTAATTGCTGTGGGGCACTCTGGGCTGTGGTCCATGTGTGAAAAGTGCTATATAGATAGTTATTCATATTTATTATATTGTAAAAATGTATGCATTGAAATGTCTGTAAAGTCTCGACGACATTGAAAATGAGGGTGACCTCAATTGTCTTTGAGAATAAATAAAGGTTTGAATTTATACAGGAGTTCTCTGAACTGATCTCAATGTGTGTTACCAGATACAATAAGGTGATCCTAAACGGAGACCTGAATATTCACTTTAATAAAAAAGCAGACAAAACTATAGAGCTTACAAATCTACTGGATAGCTTTGATAGCACAGCATATAACAAATGCAACTCACCGGCATGGAAATACATTAGATTTTGTGATAACAACTGGGCTAAGCATAAAACATTTCTCAATAACTGAATTACCTCTCTCCAACCATCACGGATTCACGGCATCCTCTTTGATGCTCAAATAACCTTTACTAAAACTAAAAACGAATTCATAGTTCAAAAGAGGCTCCTAAATGACAAAGCTGAATCAAAGTTCACCGATCTTATCAGACTATATGAACCACACAAACATGACAGCTCTCTAAATGAAATGGTAGAAAATCTCAATGAACTATAATGTGTCAGCAAAGAAAAAGGGAAATGTTGTGCAGCTGAGAGAAAATGTTGGAAAACAAATCTGCTGTGATATCTACAAACTACAAAGATGCTTTAACTGCCTATAACAAAACTATCCGCCTAGCCAGGAAAGACTACTTAATTATAATAATAATAAAAATAATAATTGAATTATTACAGAAAACGCTGGAAATTCCAGAATCCTTTTTTCCCCACTATGATCTACTGCTCAACACTGACCCCACTCCTCTGCAGTCAACAGTTAAATGTGAAGAACAATTTTTTAACAACAAAATAACATCAGAGCCAGCATTACTCATGATGGAAATAAAGCTGATTACAGCAAACCGTGCAATGTGACCATGAAGATTCACATGCATCACATTAGATGAGCTAATTGCAAAACTGTCTCAGAATGTAACTCCTCCACATCAGACATTGATCCTGTACCTACAGATTTTTTTTAAACGTAGTATGTGTACTATGTGTACAGATGTAGTGAAGATGTCTGTTCTCTCAGTAAGTGTACTATGTGTACAGATGTAGTGAAGATGTCTGTTCTCTCAGTAAGTGTACTATGTGTACATATGTAGTGAAGATGTCTGTTCGCTCAGTAAGTTTACTATGTGTACAGATGTAGTGAAGATGTCTGTTCTCTCAGTAAGTGTACTATGTGTACATATGTAGTGAAGATGTCTGTTCTCTCAGTAAGTGTACAATGCGTACAGATGTCTGTTCTCTCAGTAGTAAGACAGTGTACTATGTGTACAGATGTAGTGAAGATGTCTGTTCTCTCAGTAAGTTCTCTCAGTTCTCTTCTCTGGTAAACAAGAATACCCCTGAAGACTCTAACAGGAGCACTCATTCAAGGGTACTACGACTATGCTTGCACCTCATGATACCAAAGCACCTCAAAGGCACTAAAAACAAGATTACAAACATCACAAAACAAACTGGTCAGACTACTGCTTGACCTTACTCCTAGAACCCACCTCACCCCTGCCCACTTTGACAACCTGGCTTAGAGTAGACAACAGAGTACAGCAACTTGCAATGGGCCTGGTCTACAAGACTAGTCTAGAGTACACCACTAAGAGCACCTACGGGAGCCTGCAATTCGAAACTGGGCCCCGTAAATGTCCAAACCCCCCCCCCCCCCCTCCCTATGCTTGCACCTTGCAACCCCCTCCCCCCACCCTCCCAATGTACAGTCTCCTGTGGGATAAAATCTATTTATTTATGTCCCTAGATACATTTATCCATGTCATCCTATTATCAGGTCTCAGCCTGTATTTATTTGAGCATGTCTGTGGCCAAAGTGTCAGTGCAGCTGTTGCTAAAAAGCCACAGAACCACAGGCCCAAGAACTGATGAGGTGACGGTTTTGGCTGACCACTGACCAGGGAGCATTGTCAGGATCTAGAATAATGTATAATATCTATGAATCAATCCATTTATCTATTGTAAGATATCTACAAATGTGTGTACCATTAAAATGTGTTATTATGATATGGTATTAAAACAGGCCTATGTGTCACCATGACTTCAGCTGTCTGAAACTACCAGGAGACAGATGTAATTCTAGATCCTTGTCATTTCAACTGTTTACCTTATATAGACATGTTTAAAGCCCTGAACCTTCAAGGTCAATAAAAGAATATGCCTTATCACTCCTCCCCCTCGTATGTATATATTTTCTGTTAGGATCTCTGTTAATGTCCGAACACCCTCCCACCGACCCCCTCCTAATGTACAGTTCCCTCCCCCTCGTATGTATATATTTACTGTTAGTGTTAGGATCTGTTTAACAGTACTGTATATTTGCATATCTTGTATGTCACAAATGAAACAGTACTGTATATCTGTATGTCATAAATGGCATGATTAGATGATTAGATTAGATTATATTCTTTATATGTGTATATCTCTATGTGAAATTGAAATAGAAAATGGGGGACTATCAGAGCTCTTCCGGTATCGGGAGAAATGTAGTAGTTATTGTTGTGAAGAGAATGACGTCGCTGCAGTTACCATGGAGATGGTAAACTACTACAAATCATGTAAAACTCCAAGGCTTCTTTCGAGCCGCTGCTGCAAGGATAATAATAATGCAGGACCTGTTCAGAGGTCTTTAATTGGCATGCAATTATCCTCAATGTTTTAGCGGTTAGCACACACGGGTAGCACACACACACCGGAACACACACGCATGCATTGTCTTTGTAGGATCGCCGATGCGATTCGTCTCTGCGATTAACCCATCCCGTCGTCCTTCCCCCCAAGGGCAGCCGGGAGCAGACAGGCATCGGCGAGGGCCGCGCCCGGGGACCACCTGGCATCATGGAAACCTGGGCCCTCATTTATCAATTTTTCTTAGAAAATATTCTATTTTCATACGTAAGCACAGAATTTAGAATGTGTGCACGCACAAAAAAAACGGGATTTATCACACGTGCGACTGCGTACACAGGTCCTACGCACACCTGTCATGATAAATATCACCTTGCTCCTACGCTGAGGCTCGTGCACACTTTCACGTATTTGCATACCAGAACCGCCCTGATTAACCATATACGGTAATGGTACACCCCCATGAAATGTGGAAAAGTGGACTAACCCGAGCGAACTCTGAGAGACTTCACTGAGAGCGAGATTGATCACCGAGGTCCAACCAACAAATTGAACGTATACAGCATTTCCCGTTGTGAACAATCTTATTTGGAAACATGACACACAGAATAATAGTATTTAGCGTTTCATTTTAAACAAGCTGACCCGACATTAAGCACTGTAATGACATTAAGCACTGCACGCCAACTCTGCCTATTATGTGCGCTCGTCATGAGCCCGTGGTGCTGGTCAGAGTCATTATGGCTTCAGTGGATAACCCTGATCTGCATTTTAAGTGATATTTTAGATACCCCAGTAATAACATTACAATTGAATTAAATACAATTAGGCCTGAATGAGACTCCGGCCATCGGCACATTATCAGCCAAAATGCGCATCGCAGATTATCTGTACATTGACAGAGTGGAATCCCGTTCACATTACTGGATTTGTTTATTGATGGAGCAAACTCTGAGAGATTGTTCACAGAGGCGCTGCCGAACCAAGATATAATATGATGTGTATAATATAATGTGTGTAGAGGCATATGATACAATCTATTTTGTTGTTGGTATTAGGTATAGCCTATGAATTACATTACATATAATAGCAGCCAGCCTACATTATGCAACATTATTACATGGCGTTTTCACAATCGCCGAAATGCTTGCTTGTGATTGGTCAATAGCGCCCGTCAGAGGTCCGTTATCACACGATAACGGACCTCTGCCAAGCAATAATGACCGCTGTGCGCAGCTGTTCGCAATCAAGCCCACTACAACACTGTATCAGTGCTGCTCAGCATATGCACAGCTGCACTCAGTCATCAGTGCAATCAGACCACAGACCTGCCGACTGCCGATAATAATAATCACTTTATTTGGGCTGACAGAGCCACAGAACAACTGCGTTTGCATTTGATCTCGTCTTGTCGACAGGCATGCGTTGTTCATGGGACGGGGTAGCACGGTGTGGGACCTCACTCGCTATTTGCATATCAATAGCTCCGGTCGTCAGGTGTGTTAAATACGTTCTCAGACACATTCACACCTAACCTTGTTGTGAAGACGTGTTACATTCCATTCGTAGAGGCAATTAGGCACTGTCTTTAGTCTGTGCCCAAGCGAGGGGACATTAAATGCGCATTCGCGGGAGCGCGCGCACGCGCAGGGAGCGCGCGTGCACGTGGTGCGTGTCACCCCAGATGATTTCAATAACGCACCACTGCTTGTCGATGGTGTACAATGAATTAGGTATATTTGTTAGTAAGTTAGCCATGTAATAAGCGGGATAATGTATAGCTATACTCGATCATTGTCGCAAAATAAGTGACCTTCACTACGTGTAGAACAACTCGGCGCTGCGCCTCGGTATTTTAAACTCCGTGTCGGTCAATTATTTTGCGACAATGACCTCGTAGCTATACATTATCCCTTACGTAACTTGCGCATATAAGTTATAACACACAGCCATGCGAAGCCTGCATACAGTAAACTAACTTGATCATTAATCTAGCTGTTGTATCTTTACGCTTATGAAAACATTAAATAATATGTATAGGCTATAGGCCGTCGCTTTAGCCTATATTCTCAAATTGCATTTAATGGCTATCCGAGTCCTCGATATCCTCGCGGACGGACCAGTATACCTTTATATCATATCATATTCATATTCATATCATAGTTTACTCTATCAGCCTACCAGCATGTAATACGTTCTTTGTTAGAACTCAACTCGTTATTATTTTGCGCATAGATTGCATAAATACTGGAACGTTTTGATTTAGGCTTTGACATTGTAAAACTAAATAAGTGAAATTCTGTAAGCAGAATACAAGTCATGATATCACCCACACGATATATGCTCTGTGTCCAGAGCATGTATGCTTTTCATTCATTTAAGACACATGTATTGCAAGGGTTTTGTATACACATACACTCAACAAATAACCTCAGTCTGTTCTCGTTGCAATGCGTTTTTCATTATTTCTTATAGGAAAGGTGAAGAACACTATATCGTGGGTGTTCATATGACTTGTATTCTGCTTACAGCTTCGGGGTTCCACTTATTACGTTTAACAATGGCAAAGCGTTCCCGTATTTCTGCAATATATGCGCAAAATAATAACGAGTTGAGTTACACGGAGTGCAGTCAGTGCTTATTTCCTTGTTGTAATAATATATTCTACCACCGGCGCCAGTTACGCATGGTCCGACCTGTGCTTAAATATACGCACAAAGTCAAGCACAAGTTCAAATTGATAAATCCCACACTTTGCTTAGAAATGATCGTACGCACGGGTTACGCACATATCTGTGCGTACGCCACGTTGATAAATGAGGGCCCCGGTCCCCAAGCGGGAATCGAACCCTGGACCTTCTTGCTGTGAGGCGACAGTGTTAACCACTACACCACCATGCCGCCAAGGAAGGAGCAATGAGAGGAAAACTATGTAAACATAAATGTACTTACAGTTACAGATGGTGTGGTGTCCACAGTCTGATCTCTGTTTCCACAAGAATAACGTTTTGATTTGAATTCTGCCACAGAGAGAGGCTTTACACGTTTGTAAACACACACAACGCGTGTCGAGTAATCCAGGAAGATGAATGTGGATCGTATCGAGGCTCGTGTTGAAGACGTACAGTATGTGGTGACGTGGCGCGCCGAGAAGCATCAATCTGCAGAACGTCAGCACAGCACTCTCAGGGGGCTTTCTCACTCACCATTCGGGGTCGAATCAGAGCCCAATCGCACCCAAAAAGGGTGTGTCCGTCCTAGTGAGAACGCTCCCCCCCCTCCCCGGGGACGCTGATTTGCTCCAAACCTGGACCGCTGAAATAGGTGGTCTCGGGTGCGCGCCAGTGGGAGCGGGGGGCGTGGTGTGCGAGCTTGTACCAAAACACGGGAGAGGCTTCTGTATCAACTTGCTTACACACACAACGTCATTACTGAAAGGAAATCCATCCAACCACCCAAGTTATTTGGATTGATATTAGTATGGACCAGCTGACAGATTCACAAGCGACAAAGTTGTATTTCTAACGGAGATTTTATTGTCGATCACACAGAGAACACAGAGAAGAGAACTCTCCTGCAGCCCACAGGCTCAGCCTCTCGCCTAGAATGAAGACACACATGACATCGATTTATGTGTGTGTGTGTGTGTGTGTGTGTGTGCTTGTCTGTGTGTGTGTGTGTGTCAGAAGAAGGGGGGCTAGAGGCTAATGGGTTCCAGATGTGTGTGTGTGTGTGTGTGTGTGTGTGTGTGTGTGTGTGTGTGTGTGTGTGTGTGTGTGTGTGTGTGTGTGTGTGTGTGTGTGTGTGTGTGTGTGTGTGTGTGTGTGTGTGTGTGTGTGTGTGTGTGTGTGTGTGTGTGTGTGTGTGTGTGTGTGTGTGTGTGTGTGTGTGTGTGTGTGTGTGTGTGTGAAGGGAGACACAGAGCCACATGGCCCCAATCACGAGGGATGCAGCAACGGGTTCATCAGGTCACTCAAGAGGCATGGGGGAAAGATGGATGAGGCCAGCCAGATGTAAACGGAGACACAGCGGCGCCTACAGCATCTAGGGTGCAGCCCGCACATCGTGGGGAGACAATAGGTGCACAGATATATAAGATATTGACATCAAATATTACTAGATCAATGAACTAAACCTATCATTACTGTAATGCTTTCATGCTATTATTTATTTTCAATTTATGTTCGAAATAAATAAACTCATTCATTCAAGATATTGTGTGAGCAAAAGTATAGTTATTGGCTGTACAATACTGCTGTAGGCCTATAATACTTATGTAAATAAGTAAGGCAATTGAAATATAACAGAACTTGCGGCATCATATTGTTAATTTTGTTGTCAAAATCTGCAGTACAGCTCAATACACACAATTGTTAAGGGGATGTAGACCAGAGAAAGACTTCCGTCTTGTTTACATCAGGGTCCCCCATTTTCAATTCATCATAAATGTACAGTTCCCTCCCCCTTGTATATATTTACTGTATGTCACAAATGTAACAGTACTGCATTGAGTATGTCATAAATGTCATTATGAATTGAAAATGGGGGACCCTGATGTAAACAAGACGAAAGTCTTTCTCTGGTCTTCATCCCCTTAACAATTGTGTGTATTGAGCTGTACTGTACTGTACCCATTCTGCAATCTGTTAAATAAAGTTTAAATAAACGCATCGCGGATCTAAATAAACGCCTGCACAGTGCAATACTCCAATTCAGCCATTGGCAATTCAGTCATTGGGTGGGTGGCGCTGCTGAGCGGGCCTGTGACGGTCTCGTGACCGAAATCAGCCATTGGGAGAGCGAGGGGCCTGACAGCGCGGGGCCTGACAGCGCGGGGACTGAGAGTGCTGCGCTGACGTTCTGCAGATGGATACTATTGGGCGCGCCGGCCATAGACCCAATAGGGGATATCTGCAGAGCCGCAAGCCCAACGTCTGGGCGGGGCTTCGGGGCTTGTACTCGTTTTACTGTGCGTGGGCAGGGCGTCGGGCCTGTACCTTGTTTTGCACTACTGCGCATGCGGATGAGGGGGGGGGGGGGGGCTCTCTCGCTCTCTCTCTCTCTATCTCTCCCTACGTGTTACTAGTGCAACAGACACGTGTTAGCCGATTGATTGATTGAAAATCAGAATGGGTACAATACAGTACAGCTCAATACACACAATTGTTAAGGGGATGCAGACCAGAGAAAGACTTTCGAAAGACTTTCGTCTTGTTTACATCAGGGTCACCCATTTTCAATGCATCATAACATATATGACATACATGACATACAGATAGACAGTACTGTTACATCTAGACATTTATGACATACCAGATCTACAAATATACAGCACTGTTTGTGATACAAAAAGAGTCTAAAAAGAGAGTATATACAGGTCCCCCATTTTCAATGCATCATAACATATATGACATCAGGGCCGCCTCAGGGGGTGTGCGAGCAGTGCAGTCACACAGGGCCTCGTGGGAAGGGGGGCCTGGCACACAAAAAAAGAAAAAAAAGGAAAAAGAAAAATATTTTTTATTTATTATTATTTTTATTGTTATTTTTTATTTTTATTTTTTATTTTTTGTGAGGCCCCCCTTCCCGCGAGGCCCTTTTTCATCACAGACCTAAAATCTAGTTTTGCTTATATGCTTATATATTTCACATTAGACACGTTTGTAGAATGTGTGTGACTTGTTCCTGGCTCTGCGGCTCTGCAGCAGACATACTCACTATTGGAGCTCTGGGGCTCTGCAGCAGACATACTATTGGTTTCAACGAAGGGAGGGGTTACATCATGTGTACGCCGGCGTGCGTCAGCTGCGTTTGACTATTTCGCGCATGCAGCTTTGGAGGTTATGCTTAGTTATAAATGCCAGCCAAGAGGAAGAGGACGGTCATTCGGCAGATGGACTGAAGATGAAAGTTGTTGCATGTTAGACAGTTCAGTCAGGCTAGCCATGTCGGCTTAGCTAAAGGCAGGGACAGCTAGTTAGCTTTAGCTACGTTATAATATCAAGTGCTAACGTGTGGTTCAGTCGGGATAGCCATGATGATGTCGGCTAGTAGCTAGCTTAGCTAAAGGCTAAATAGCGTTAGCTAACCTAGAGAGAGCGCGTGCAGCATTGTTATGCCAAGATGAAGAGGACGGTCATTCGGCAGATGAACTTCGTCAACTCCACGCGGTTGTCTCCATCCTCTTGGACGTTTGTTGAGTTTTTAATGCACTCTATTCTATTCCCGCCGTGGATATATCTCTCTCTCTCTCTCGGGAGCCAAACGGGCCGGCTAGCTGTTGTAGCTAATGTTATATTGAGCCAAAGCGGGCCGGCTAGCTAACGTTATATTGAGCCAAACGGGCCGGCTAGCTGTTGTAGTAGCTAACGGTGTGTGGCCTGGTGTCAGTACCTGGCTACTCTATTTGCAGTTAGCCTATTTAGCTGATGTCGGCCATTGGCTCCTTGCTACTTTGTTTTCTCTGGTATAGACCCTCTTCTCTTTGGATTTAAGTGTTGATCTTTGTCCTTTTGGATCTATGTATATTCATGTTGCCTTTGTGAAGTTATCTTTTCCTTCTGTTTTGTTCTTCCATTAAAAGTTGAATATCCTTTAGGGGCTCATCTTTGCTTATCTCTCTCATACATGCTCTCTCTCTCTAACACACACACACACACACACAGACATGCTCTCTCTCTCTAACACACACAGACATGCTCTATATCTCTCTCTAACACACAAAATGACATGCTCTCTCTCTATATATTTCTCTCTCTTTCTAACACACATATACATGCTCTCTCTCTCTAACACACACACACAAACAGACATGCTCTCTCTCTATCTCTCTCTTTCTAACACACACAGACATGCTCTATCTATCTCTCTCTCTTCAATTCAAATGGGCTTTATTTCACATTCTTGTATTTCTCCCAGTAGGTATGGGAGTTTTGAGTTATTGTCGATGTTTTCAAAGTCTCTTTGGATGTTTGCAATTTGTGGGAAGTATGTCTTGGTATAGTGGGCAGGTTGTTAAGAAGTGGAGCTCGGTTTCCACCTCATCTTGTGTGCAGTGGGTCTGTCTTCGCTTGGGAGCCAGGTCTGCCTATGGCGGCCTTTCTCGATGGCTAGGCTGTGCTCGCTGAGTCTGTACCTAGTCAAGGATCTTCTTAGTATTGGGTCAGTCACAGTGCTCAGGTATTCTGCCACTGTGTACTCTCTGTTTAGGGCCAAATTGCATTTCAATTTGCTCTGGTTTTGGGTTGTTTCTTTCCAATGTGTCTCTCTCTCTCTCTCTCTCTGGCCTTGCTCTGGTGGAGGGTCAGGGGCATTGCCGGGTCTGTACAGCGATAACACTGTATATTGACTGTAGAACGGGAGCTCTCTCTCGCTCTCTCTCTTGCTATATGTTGACTGTATCATGCCTAGCCTCGGGCAGCGCTATTATTTAAGAATATGTTGACTGTATGAAGAAAAAAAAATTATATATTTTTTTTTATTTTTTTTTACCTTTTAGGGGAGGGGGGGGGGGGGCTCGCGTTTCTCCCAGGCGGCCCTGCGCACAACCTATTTACCCTTAAAATGAAGATAACAGTGTATAACGTTTTATATATCCCCAAGCATACCCCACATTTAGTATAAAACGCCTGACAATTACATACCCAAAGTAATTTGCGATTTATTATACTTTATACTTATAGCATTTAACGTCTATTCTGCATCGAACATTGTACATATGTCTATACTGAACACTGTGACCACATTTTCTACTTCTAAATTACATGCTATACTATGTTATTTGATACTATCTTGTCTAGCACAGTCTCTGGAGCGTAACAGTAAGAAGCATTTTGTATGAAAGTATTCTGTACTTCTGTATGACAACTATTAAAGAAACTTAAACTAGCACACAGTTTGTTGCATTAATGGGATTATAAAGCAACAAAAATAATTTTAACTTTTTATTGCTGTTTTTACCTGTTATAACAAAGGAAAACCTCAAACTCTTATGAAGAGGAGAAAATATACTGGCTGTGTAGACCTATTTTTTAATAAAACACAGAAGAGGAGACAAAACACTGGCATCTGTAGACCTACTTTGAAATAAAACCCTGAACTATTCAGGTATATTTGAGTCCTTCCCTTATTTGTGGAAAATCTATAAAATAAAAAGAAAATTTTTCGTTGTTCGCAAATTTCGCACCACATATCAGGCATACAGGTAAGCCTTTTGTTGACTAAATATCTTAGTTGATGAAATATTTTCTCATTTCAGTGTCACAGTATGACATCGATCTCCAAAATAAGAAAAAAATTAAATAAAAAAGGGAAAAATAAAATAAATTTATATTTTTTTGTTTTGGCCAGGGAGCCGCAGCTGATTGGCTAAAGAGCCGCATGCGGCCTCGGAGCCGCAGGTTGCCGACCCCTGGTCTAGATGTTACAGTACTGTCTATCTGTATGTCATATATGTTATGATGAATTGAAAATGGGGGACCCTGATGTAAACAAGACGAAAGTCTTTCTCTGGTCTGCATCCCCTTAACAATTGTGTGTATTGAGCTGTACTGTATTGTACCCATTCTGCAATCTGGTAATAAAATGTTCAATCAATCTGCTCCTCCCAGACCAGAGATGGATGAAGCTGCAGCTCCACAGAGGTCAGAGGTGCATGAAGCTACACCATCAGTTGAAGCTGCACAGATGTCAGAGGTGGATGAAGCTCCACCACAGGACCACATAGAACAGGAGGAATGCAGTGGGTGTAACCGTATGCGTGGTCAAATGAAGTCCATGCATGATGAAATTAACTGCTTGTTGGAGGAGAACATGACACTGAGGAAAGAGCTGTCCCAGGTGAAGATGAGTGCGGAGTCCTTGAAAGACGATGATGTGAAGGTCAGATTCTACACTGGCCTTCCATATTGGACCTTACTGCAGGCTTTGCACACATTAGTTATTCCATGCCTGACAAAGGCAGGCCGAAAACTGTCTCCTTTCCAGATGCTTCTCCTAACTCTGATGCGGCTGAGGCTGAATCTGCCGCAACAGCACCTTGCACACCTCTTTTGTGTAAGCCGAACAACAGTGGCCACCGTGTTTAGAGAGACCTTATGTGTACTACATCATCACCTCTCAGAGTTGGTACACTGGCCAACTAGACATTGCCTCCAACTAACCATGCCACATCAGTTTGTAGAGGCTTTTGGCAATCGTGTTGTGGTTATTCTGGACTGCTTTGAAATTGGCACTGAGAGACCATCAAATCTGAAAGCGCACGCACAGACATATTCCCACTACAAGCAAAAGCACACTGTTAAGTACCTGATTGGCATTACACCACAGGGGTCTATCTCTTTCATTTCCAAAGGGTGGGGAGGGCGTGTAAGTGACAAGCATCTGACCGAGAACAGTGGTCTCCTCAATAAACTGTTGCCTGGAGACTTGGTTTTAGCAGACCGTGGATTTGACATTGGGGACCATGTTTCATTAATGTGTGCAGCGGTGAAAATCCCTGGATTCACAAGAGGACGTGCCAAGATGGATCCAAAACGCAATAGGTATCGCATGCTACATAATACCATACCATGCAATTGCTGGTTCCATTTGAAGGCGCAGACTTTTCTTTCATTGACAAGATTGTGACTGTGTGCTGTGCCGTAACGAATATGTGCCACAGTGTTGTTATGAAACCACCAGACCATGCGTTACCAGATAGTGAGGGAGAGATGGAGTGAGGGAGAGACGGAGTGAGGGAGAGACGGAGTGAGGTACTGAGGGGAATACATCTGTTATGCTAAAGCTAAAATGGAAAATCAAGGCCTCTTAGTTTTACTCATTAGGTTTTGATGTGGATTATTTAAATTCAGTTTGTCATGTTTTCAACATTATTTGAACAATGTTATGTCTGTTCTGTAAATACTAGGGCTGTCAAAAGTTAATGCTTTAACTTGAGATAAATTAAAATGATTTAAAGCATTAAAATAAATTAATCTAGATGTTATGGTTTGTAACCGACCCCAATCGCACAACACAAGACAGGTATGATGGTTTGCCAAGAAACAGATATTTATTGAGAGACAGGGAAAAAAGGGCACTGTCCCTTTAAGGGAGAACACAAATACAGGAATATAACAAGAGGGGAAAAACTAGGTGCCTTTAAGAGGCGGGCAGGAAAAGCGTACACTAAGGGAAGGTTAATGAACGCTAGGGGAAACATTAAAGGAACGCTAGGGGAAGGTTAAGGAAACAGAGGAACTAGAGACTAGGAGATGTCGGGACAAGGAGAGCTAGGGAAAAGGAACTAGGTGGAACTAGAAGGGGAGAACTTGGGACCAGGAACTAGGTGGAACTAGAAGGGGAGAACTAGGGACAGAGGGGACTGAGGCCCGCGGAGGCGGGCTGGGGACAGGGAGGAACTGGGGACTGGTGGGAAAAACATCTGGGCCGCTCTGCAGAACAGAGGAGAGGGTTAATATTCAAAAGGGAACAAACAGAGCAGATGCAGAACAGTCCAAATAAACAAAGTAACAAAGTAATAATATCTTCGTGTGACAAACACACAGGGGGAGATGTAATGTCCAAAAATACTATCTAAGTGAGAACAAAAACAGAGTGGGAGATGAAATGTCCAAACTACTAACTAAGTGAGAACAAAAACAGAGTGGGAGATGAAATGTCCAAACTACTAACTAAGTGAGAACAAGAAAAGGAGGCATTACGCTGGGTGAGTGACATCACAATCAAAACTCACCCAAGCGTATGCGGAATGGTACAGGAAACGCAGCGGGACGGGGGCAAGAGGCATTACGCTGGGTGAGTGACATCACAATCAAAACTCACCCAGGCGTATGCGTAATGGTGCAGGAACAGCAGCGGGACGGGGGCAAGAGGCATTACGCTGGGTGAGTGACATCACAATCAAAACTCACCCAGGCGTATGCGTAATGGTACAGGAAACGCAGCGGGACGGGGGCAAGAGGCATTACGCTGGGTGAGTGACATCACAATCAAAACTCACCCAGGCGTATGCGTAATGGTGCAGGAACAGCAGCGGCGGCGAGGGTGTCGCCACCGGGTAGCTGGCTGTCCGAGCCGAGGAACAGAGTGCTGGAACAGCGGCGGTGGCGAGGGTGTCGTCCACCGGGTAGCCGCTGTCGGAGCCGAGGAACAGGGTGCTGGAACAGCGGCGGTGGCGAGGGTGTCGTCCACCGGGTAGCCGCTGTCGGAGCCGAGGAACAGAGTGCTGGAACAGCGGCGGTGGCGAGGGTGTCGTCCACCGGGTAGCCGCTGTCGGAGCCGAGGAACAGAGTGCTGGAACAGCAGCGGTGGCGAGGGTGTCGTCCACCGGGTAGCCGCTGTCGGAGCCGAGGAACAGAGTGGCGCGCCACACCTTGGTGTGCGCGTCGGAACCGAGAGACGCCTCGGGGTGCGTCTGCGAGGAGGAGTGTGCCAAGCACGAGGATCCTTGGAAGATGCGCGTTGCGCGCTGGAGACTGGAGAGCGTGCCAAGCCCTTGAAGATGCGCGTTGCGCGCTGGTGACTGGAGAGCGTGCCAAGCCCTTGCAGATGCGCGTTGCGCGCTGGTGACTGGAGAGCGTGCCAAGCACGAGGATCCTTGGAAGATGCGCGTTGCGCGCTGGAGACTGGAGAGCGTGCCAAGCCCTTGAAGATGCGCGTTGCGCGCTGGTGACTGGAGAGCGTGCCAAGCCCTTGCAGATGCGCGTTGCGCGCTGGTGACTGGAGAGCGTGCCAAGCCCGAGGGTCCGGGAGATGCGCGTTGGTCTAGATGTGCGTCAGGACGAACAGCTGCGCTGGGGTCTGCAGTGGAGCGCTGGGGTGCCTCCCGTGGAAGTACAGGGAGCGCAGAACAGTCTCCTCCACAGGCTACGGCGACAGCAGACGAAGGCTGGAGCAAAACATCTCAAGGCTGGAGAAATCCATATACAGCATTGGTAGACCAGAGGATCTCCCGAAAGAGTCTAGATGTTAGAGAATATGACTCAGCATGAATACAACACGACCCCACGCCGAAACGAGGGGAAGAGCCCTGGTATTTAAAGCCCACAGGGGAACTAATTAGCCTGCCACCACAGGTGCGAGAGGTAATTGATAATAGTCCAGGTGTGGCCACTGAGAGTAAACGAGAGTAAAGAACGAGAGGGTGGGGGCTAGAGAGAGTGAGTGAGAAGGGAATTTCTAACAGTAGGCTTAAAGAAAACAGAGAAAGTTGGTGAGCAGCGGACAAAACCTCACAGTACCCCCCCCTCAACGGGAGCCACCTGGCGACCCAAAACAAATACAGACAGAGTGGCAGGGGGCAAAACAAGACAAAAACAAAAGGTACTGGCCAAGCCAGCAGGGGAAGCCACCACAAGAGTGGGGCTAGAAAAAGAAACAGGGTCGCCGAGGGGTAACTAGGGTAGCAGAGGGGCAACAGGAGGAACTGGCCTAGAGGACTGATCTAGAGAACTGGCCTAGAGGAACTGGTCTAGAGGAACTGAGGGGCAAGCAGGGTAGCTAAGGGGTAACCATGGTAGCACCGGGAAAGGGCTAGCAGAGGGAAAGGGTAGCTGCCAAGGCACTGATAGCTACAGGGCCTATGCCAGCTGTACTGCTACATTAACATAGAGGCTGCGCTAGCTGCCGGAGCTAGGCTGGCAGACAGGGCTGGACCAGCATGAGAGAACAAGCTAGCTGGAAGGACAGTCCTAGCTGTGTGAGATAAACTGACCTTGCTAGCTGAAGGGCAGTCCTAGCAGTGGGAGAAAAACTGACCTTGCTAGCTGAAAAGGCAGTCCTAGCAGTGAGATATAAACTGACCTTGCTAGCTGAAAAGGCAGTCCTAGCAGTGGGAGATAAACTGACCTTGCTAGCTGAAAGGGCAGTCCTAGCAGTGGGATAAACTACACAAAAAAGTGGAGGCCATGCAGAGGGACCGGGTTAGCTGCTTGGGCCTGGCTAGCTACAGGGCCTATGCCAGCTGCAAGGCTGCATTAACATAGAGGCTGTGCTAGCAGCCGGGGCTAAGCTAGCAGACTGGGGCTCTGCTGAGGGACTGGGTTAGCTGCCAGGGCATGGCTAGCTACAGGGCCTATGCCAGCAGTAAGGGCTGCATTAACATAGAGGCTGTGCTAGCCGCCGAGGCAAAGCTAGCAGACAGGGCCATGCTGGTAGTAGAGGCCTAACAAGCTGCAGGGGGGTCAAACAGGGCTAAGAGGGGAGCTAAACAGGGCTAACAGGGAAGCAAATGGGGGAGTCAACAGGCTAACAGGGGAGCTAACCGGGGAGACCAACAAGCTAACAGGGGAGCTAACAGGCTAACAAGGAAGCTAGAGGGGAGCTAGAGGGAACAAGAAAAAAAAAGGCAAACTCAACATACACCGTCTGTGCTGGCTGGGGTCGTCGATTTGGTGGGGTCGTACTGTTATGGTTTGTAACCGACCCCAATCGCACAACACAAGACAGGTATGATGGTTTGCCAAGAAACAGATATTTATTGAGAGACAGGGAAAAAAGGGCACTGTCCCTTTAAGGGAGAACACAAATACAGGAATATAACAAGAGGGGAAAAACTAGGTGCCTTTAAGAGGCGGGCAGGAAAAGCGTACACTAAGGGAAGGTTAATGAACGCTAGGGGAAACATTAAAGGAACGCTAGGGGAAGGTTAAGGAAACAGAGGAACTAGAGACTAGGAGATGTCGGGACAAGGAGAGCTAGGGAAAAGGAACTAGGTGGAACTAGAAGGGGAGAACTTGGGACCAGGAACTAGGTGGAACTAGAAGGGGAGAACTAGGGACAGAGGGGACTGAGGCCCGCGGAGGCGGGCTGGGGACAGGGAGGAACTGGGGACTGGTGGGAAAAACATCTGGGCCGCTCTGCAGAACAGAGGAGAGGGTTAATATTCAAAAGGGAACAAACAGAGCAGATGCAGAACAGTCCAAATAAACAAAGTAACAAAGTAATAATATCTTCGTGTGACAAACACACAGGGGGAGATGTAATGTCCAAAAATACTATCTAAGTGAGAACAAAAACAGAGTGGGAGATGAAATGTCCAAACTACTAACTAAGTGAGAACAAAAACAGAGTGGGAGATGAAATGTCCAAACTACTAACTAAGTGAGAACAAGAAAAGGAGGCATTACGCTGGGTGAGTGACATCACAATCAAAACTCACCCAAGCGTATGCGGAATGGTACAGGAAACGCAGCGGGACGGGGGCAAGAGGCATTACGCTGGGTGAGTGACATCACAATCAAAACTCACCCAGGCGTATGCGTAATGGTGCAGGAACAGCAGCGGGACGGGGGCAAGAGGCATTACGCTGGGTGAGTGACATCACAATCAAAACTCACCCAGGCGTATGCGTAATGGTACAGGAAACGCAGCGGGACGGGGGCAAGAGGCATTACGCTGGGTGAGTGACATCACAATCAAAACTCACCCAGGCGTATGCGTAATGGTGCAGGAACAGCAGCGGCGGCGAGGGTGTCGCCACCGGGTAGCTGGCTGTCCGAGCCGAGGAACAGAGTGCTGGAACAGCGGCGGTGGCGAGGGTGTCGTCCACCGGGTAGCCGCTGTCGGAGCCGAGGAACAGGGTGCTGGAACAGCGGCGGTGGCGAGGGTGTCGTCCACCGGGTAGCCGCTGTCGGAGCCGAGGAACAGAGTGCTGGAACAGCGGCGGTGGCGAGGGTGTCGTCCACCGGGTAGCCGCTGTCGGAGCCGAGGAACAGAGTGCTGGAACAGCAGCGGTGGCGAGGGTGTCGTCCACCGGGTAGCCGCTGTCGGAGCCGAGGAACAGAGTGGCGCGCCACACCTTGGTGTGCGCGTCGGAACCGAGAGACGCCTCGGGGTGCGTCTGCGAGGAGGAGTGTGCCAAGCACGAGGATCCTTGGAAGATGCGCGTTGCGCGCTGGAGACTGGAGAGCGTGCCAAGCCCTTGAAGATGCGCGTTGCGCGCTGGTGACTGGAGAGCGTGCCAAGCCCTTGCAGATGCGCGTTGCGCGCTGGTGACTGGAGAGCGTGCCAAGCACGAGGATCCTTGGAAGATGCGCGTTGCGCGCTGGAGACTGGAGAGCGTGCCAAGCCCTTGAAGATGCGCGTTGCGCGCTGGTGACTGGAGAGCGTGCCAAGCCCTTGCAGATGCGCGTTGCGCGCTGGTGACTGGAGAGCGTGCCAAGCCCGAGGGTCCGGGAGATGCGCGTTGGTCTAGATGTGCGTCAGGACGAACAGCTGCGCTGGGGTCTGCAGTGGAGCGCTGGGGTGCCTCCCGTGGAAGTACAGGGAGCGCAGAACAGTCTCCTCCACAGGCTACGGCGACAGCAGACGAAGGCTGGAGCAAAACATCTCAAGGCTGGAGAAATCCATATACAGCATTGGTAGACCAGAGGATCTCCCGAAAGAGTCTAGATGTTAGAGAATATGACTCAGCATGAATACAACACGACCCCACGCCGAAACGAGGGGAAGAGCCCTGGTATTTAAAGCCCACAGGGGAACTAATTAGCCTGCCACCACAGGTGCGAGAGGTAATTGATAATAGTCCAGGTGTGGCCACTGAGAGTAAACGAGAGTAAAGAACGAGAGGGTGGGGGCTAGAGAGAGTGAGTGAGAAGGGAATTTCTAACAGTAGGCTTAAAGAAAACAGAGAAAGTTGGTGAGCAGCGGACAAAACCTCACAGTACCCCCCCCTCAACGGGAGCCACCTGGCGACCCAAAACAAATACAGACAGAGTGGCAGGGGGCAAAACAAGACAAAAACAAAAGGTACTGGCCAAGCCAGCAGGGGAAGCCACCACAAGAGTGGGGCTAGAAAAAGAAACAGGGTCGCCGAGGGGTAACTAGGGTAGCAGAGGGGCAACAGGAGGAACTGGCCTAGAGGACTGATCTAGAGAACTGGCCTAGAGGAACTGGTCTAGAGGAACTGAGGGGCAAGCAGGGTAGCTAAGGGGTAACCATGGTAGCACCGGGAAAGGGCTAGCAGAGGGAAAGGGTAGCTGCCAAGGCACTGATAGCTACAGGGCCTATGCCAGCTGTACTGCTACATTAACATAGAGGCTGCGCTAGCTGCCGGAGCTAGGCTGGCAGACAGGGCTGGACCAGCATGAGAGAACAAGCTAGCTGGAAGGACAGTCCTAGCTGTGTGAGATAAACTGACCTTGCTAGCTGAAGGGCAGTCCTAGCAGTGGGAGAAAAACTGACCTTGCTAGCTGAAAAGGCAGTCCTAGCAGTGAGATATAAACTGACCTTGCTAGCTGAAAAGGCAGTCCTAGCAGTGGGAGATAAACTGACCTTGCTAGCTGAAAGGGCAGTCCTAGCAGTGGGATAAACTACACAAAAAAGTGGAGGCCATGCAGAGGGACCGGGTTAGCTGCTTGGGCCTGGCTAGCTACAGGGCCTATGCCAGCTGCAAGGCTGCATTAACATAGAGGCTGTGCTAGCAGCCGGGGCTAAGCTAGCAGACTGGGGCTCTGCTGAGGGACTGGGTTAGCTGCCAGGGCATGGCTAGCTACAGGGCCTATGCCAGCAGTAAGGGCTGCATTAACATAGAGGCTGTGCTAGCCGCCGAGGCAAAGCTAGCAGACAGGGCCATGCTGGTAGTAGAGGCCTAACAAGCTGCAGGGGGGTCAAACAGGGCTAAGAGGGGAGCTAAACAGGGCTAACAGGGAAGCAAATGGGGGAGTCAACAGGCTAACAGGGGAGCTAACCGGGGAGACCAACAAGCTAACAGGGGAGCTAACAGGCTAACAAGGAAGCTAGAGGGGAGCTAGAGGGAACAAGAAAAAAAAAGGCAAACTCAACATACACCGTCTGTGCTGGCTGGGGTCGTCGATTTGGTGGGGTCGTACTGTTATGGTTTGTAACCGACCCCAATCGCACAACACAAGACAGGTATGATGGTTTGCCAAGAAACAGATATTTATTGAGAGACAGGGAAAAAAGGGCACTGTCCCTTTAAGGGAGAACACAAATACAGGAATATAACAAGAGGGGAAAAACTAGGTGCCTTTAAGAGGCGGGCAGGAAAAGCGTACACTAAGGGAAGGTTAATGAACGCTAGGGGAAACATTAAAGGAACGCTAGGGGAAGGTTAAGGAAACAGAGGAACTAGAGACTAGGAGATGTCGGGACAAGGAGAGCTAGGGAAAAGGAACTAGGTGGAACTAGAAGGGGAGAACTTGGGACCAGGAACTAGGTGGAACTAGAAGGGGAGAACTAGGGACAGAGGGGACTGAGGCCCGCGGAGGCGGGCTGGGGACAGGGAGGAACTGGGGACTGGTGGGAAAAACATCTGGGCCGCTCTGCAGAACAGAGGAGAGGGTTAATATTCAAAAGGGAACAAACAGAGCAGATGCAGAACAGTCCAAATAAACAAAGTAACAAAGTAATAATATCTTCGTGTGACAAACACACAGGGGGAGATGTAATGTCCAAAAATACTATCTAAGTGAGAACAAAAACAGAGTGGGAGATGAAATGTCCAAACTACTAACTAAGTGAGAACAAAAACAGAGTGGGAGATGAAATGTCCAAACTACTAACTAAGTGAGAACAAGAAAAGGAGGCATTACGCTGGGTGAGTGACATCACAATCAAAACTCACCCAAGCGTATGCGGAATGGTACAGGAAACGCAGCGGGACGGGGGCAAGAGGCATTACGCTGGGTGAGTGACATCACAATCAAAACTCACCCAGGCGTATGCGTAATGGTGCAGGAACAGCAGCGGGACGGGGGCAAGAGGCATTACGCTGGGTGAGTGACATCACAATCAAAACTCACCCAGGCGTATGCGTAATGGTACAGGAAACGCAGCGGGACGGGGGCAAGAGGCATTACGCTGGGTGAGTGACATCACAATCAAAACTCACCCAGGCGTATGCGTAATGGTGCAGGAACAGCAGCGGCGGCGAGGGTGTCGCCACCGGGTAGCTGGCTGTCCGAGCCGAGGAACAGAGTGCTGGAACAGCGGCGGTGGCGAGGGTGTCGTCCACCGGGTAGCCGCTGTCGGAGCCGAGGAACAGGGTGCTGGAACAGCGGCGGTGGCGAGGGTGTCGTCCACCGGGTAGCCGCTGTCGGAGCCGAGGAACAGAGTGCTGGAACAGCGGCGGTGGCGAGGGTGTCGTCCACCGGGTAGCCGCTGTCGGAGCCGAGGAACAGAGTGCTGGAACAGCAGCGGTGGCGAGGGTGTCGTCCACCGGGTAGCCGCTGTCGGAGCCGAGGAACAGAGTGGCGCGCCACACCTTGGTGTGCGCGTCGGAACCGAGAGACGCCTCGGGGTGCGTCTGCGAGGAGGAGTGTGCCAAGCACGAGGATCCTTGGAAGATGCGCGTTGCGCGCTGGAGACTGGAGAGCGTGCCAAGCCCTTGAAGATGCGCGTTGCGCGCTGGTGACTGGAGAGCGTGCCAAGCCCTTGCAGATGCGCGTTGCGCGCTGGTGACTGGAGAGCGTGCCAAGCACGAGGATCCTTGGAAGATGCGCGTTGCGCGCTGGAGACTGGAGAGCGTGCCAAGCCCTTGAAGATGCGCGTTGCGCGCTGGTGACTGGAGAGCGTGCCAAGCCCTTGCAGATGCGCGTTGCGCGCTGGTGACTGGAGAGCGTGCCAAGCCCGAGGGTCCGGGAGATGCGCGTTGGTCTAGATGTGCGTCAGGACGAACAGCTGCGCTGGGGTCTGCAGTGGAGCGCTGGGGTGCCTCCCGTGGAAGTACAGGGAGCGCAGAACAGTCTCCTCCACAGGCTACGGCGACAGCAGACGAAGGCTGGAGCAAAACATCTCAAGGCTGGAGAAATCCATATACAGCATTGGTAGACCAGAGGATCTCCCGAAAGAGTCTAGATGTTAGAGAATATGACTCAGCATGAATACAACACGACCCCACGCCGAAACGAGGGGAAGAGCCCTGGTATTTAAAGCCCACAGGGGAACTAATTAGCCTGCCACCACAGGTGCGAGAGGTAATTGATAATAGTCCAGGTGTGGCCACTGAGAGTAAACGAGAGTAAAGAACGAGAGGGTGGGGGCTAGAGAGAGTGAGTGAGAAGGGAATTTCTAACAGTAGACTTAAAGAAAACAGAGAAAGTTGGTGAGCAGCGGACAAAACCTCACACTAGATGGATATAAGAAAGCGGTCTAGCTGAGTCAATGTTGCTGGTTTTGTTGAACATTTGTATTTCACAGGAGAGAAACTGTATTCAAAGAAAGCTATTAAACTTGCCTTTGAATCTAAATATATTTCTTTGTGTTGATTTTACATTAATTCCATGATTTTACTCAAAATAAACGATTTCAAACCATTCCAATTCTTAACACCTTTACTGCTGTAGCATACGATTGGTAAAACAGTAACATATGGAAAACAGTGGTAAACATTGGTACAACATTAGTAGAACAGATGTAACATATGAAACAGTAACATATGGAAAACAGTGGTAAACATTGGTACAACATTGGTAGAACAGATGTAACATACGAAACAGTAACATATGGAAAACAGTGGTAAACATTGGCACAACATTGGTAGAACAGATGTAACATATGAAACAGTAACATATGGAAAACAGTGGTAAACATTGGTACAGCATTGGTAGAACAGATGTAACATATGAAACAGTAACATATGGAAAACAGTGGTAAACATTGGTAAACATTGGTACAACATTGGTAGAACAGATGTAACATATGAAACAGTAACATATGGAAAACAGTGGTAAACATTGGTACAACATTGGTAGAACAGATGTAACATATGAAACAGTCAGTATGACAATGTGTCAGGATGTGAGGTCAAAGTTGTAAACATCTCAGACTGGCAGTGTGACCTCAGTGCAATTGAGATTTGAGTTTATTACTCTTCATTTCTTTTTTTGGCATCTGCTACAGAGCCACGGCTCACTTGAGGCACGACTGTGAGTAAGTCCCACAAACACGTGAGGTGGTGCCACACAATCTTGCAGTTCTCACCATCACAGGCCACCATCTCATCTTGTTCTTCTGGCCCGCCGCACACACACCAGCTGTCTTTTGTGGCAGACTGCTGTACCTCTGCTAAAAGCTTACGCTTAGGCTTAGCAGCAGGTGGGTTTGGCAGTACAGGTGGATCTTTGGAGACTCCTCGGGTGTAGTGACTACAAGCTACAAGCTCAGGCAGTGCGACTTTATAAAAATAATCCTATGCCTTTGCTAGTAGTGTCGTCCAGAAGTCCACGTCTGGCATGAGTCGCACCACCGCACAGTCTTTCGTCGTCCACACTAACAAAGTCACAAAGGTTTGACATAGTCACAAAGATCTGAGTTTGTGTTTGCCTGTAGTATTTGTGTGCCCGCTTCAAGCAAAACATCCCGTCTGTACATTCAAGGCAAATGTTTTTATCTCCAGAAGCCTGCAGGATAGTGTTGTAGCGGTGCTTGGATGGGCATTTCACTTCCAGACAAACATGTACAGTGAGTGAGCCCATCAGGGGATGCACCAACTTCTGGAAATGAGTGATTTATTACAAACCCACATTGTTCCACTGTCAGGTTCTCGTGCTTGGGTGCCGTCATTGTTATGAAGGTCTGCCTTGCTTTTTCCTCGTTTTCTATCCCCCATTTCATGGCCTCTGGAATTTTCTCAAGTTTTGTTTTCTTTGGGTAGCACACAGCATTCACAGTAGAGACGGCTGGCTTGGCGACACTGGTGGACACCACGTCATGGATCTTCGAAGCTGTGATTCTTCCAGCTCTGAATGTATACCAGCCGTAGGATTTGTGTTGCTGCCTCATCTTTTTTCCCACTGCTGCTGCCTGAGTCTCAGATACTGCTACTGCATGCCTGAGGCCCTCACAGCACTGGTGAAGGACGGACAGCTCACAGCCATCCTTTCCCTGGTCACGAAGGAGTTGTAGGGACTTCGGCACTATACATGGCTTCACAGGGTCTGCATAGTGCCGATGGTACTTGTAACTGAGGGGTACAATTCCCTGACTGTATTACTAGATATGATACTTACTACCACTACCTTTGTACTTAATATTCGGCCACCCAGTACTCGGCATAAATATATTATGATGAACACTGTCACGTAGATGAAACGGATCCAACACAAATGTACGAATTAGAAATAGGTCTTTATTTCTACACAGCGATGGTGTGTAGAGCAAGCACTTAATCAAATCAATCACATTTATGAATGGGAATTAGTATGCACTTTTATGGCAAGAGTATTCGTCGGTATATCAATAGAGAATGTCCAATCTCTGAAGGCGCAGGTGGTACATATACGACCTGGAATAGTTAAGGAATAACAGCAATGATACTTTAATGATTATAGGCTGGATACACTAGGGGGGGTTAATCCGGTCGCTTGTAAGCCGACAGGAGTAGGAAGGGGGGGGGGGTAGAATCCGGCTGCCTCATCCGGCCAAGGGTATCCCAGGTGAACCCACTGTAGTGCCGTTCAATGCGCCGGCGATCCTTGGACCACAGATGAAAGCAGGTGGACTCTTTGTGGGCCGGCGTCCTCCGGTCCACGGAGGAGAGACGTGAAGCGACCTCGTCTTACAGAGCGTCTCCTCACCTTGCGTCCTCTCCAGGGGGGGGGGTTCCAACACACGGCAGTGTCGGGGGTCTTTATCCATGGAATAATCAACGTATACAAAGCATAATCCGTGCCTGGGAAGGCGGGCTGTCGTCGGTAGAATAATCCGGTATGCAGGTCCACTCGCTCGTCGGCTCTGGGGCTCCTCGGGTGCAGCTTCACGTGGGGTCAACCACCCTGGATAAGCAGCCAGTTCTCTGCCCGAAACGATGGGGTACTGACTACGGTAGTATTCTCACCGCACGAAGCACTATATATTAACAGACTATTATTAGCTTAATAGACTACGTCCAACTCGACGATATAGTGCCAAATATGACTATTCAAATATTAATATACACGATGTCTCAATACCGATGGTAGGCGAACTTGGCCTTACTCCCACACGTGGCGTCGCGGGGAGGCTTTACGTCTGTGACTCTATTGGAGGGTAAGAAACTGGACTGAAAAGGAAGTCCTACTTTAGTAGCGCAGTATATATACGCACTATGAACAAATAGTCCCATTAGTGGTGCGGTAGCCAGATTCCTACGCGGAACTAGGACTTGTTCGTACATGTTGAGCGGTACGTTTGAACTGGGTCTGAGGGGTATGGCAGCCTGGCACCAAGGTCTCGACCAATAGTAGAATGGAGACTATTATGGGATGTTCAGTAGGCTAGAATGGATATTCAATGCATATTGTACAAGGAATATACAAGGGATATCAGGGAATATTAGAGAATATACAAATACAATTAAATATATATATATAAATAAATATATATATTCGGTTTAATCTGGCCCTTCACAACAGCCACCCCCTGATTGGTCCCAGACCTAATCAGTTAAGCAGAGACAGATTAATCGCGTTGTCTATTTACACATAAGGGTTTGCTGTAGGGGTCAGTCAACTTCACAAAGTCATAGGGTTATAGGGTCATGGTCATCATCGATTGTGTCTGGGAGTCGGGGCAGTTCCATGAGCCTCGCCACGGGACGGGTGTAAGTGCGACCCTGGACGAGCACTTCAGCTGCTCGGACCTTGCCGTCGGCACCGGTGATCACTTTGCTTACGCGGCCGGCCGGCCACATAGCTCTGGGCAGTGATTGATCAATAATCATGACGACTGTTCCTTCTGTCAAATTGTCTCTCTCCTTTACCCACTTCTGGCGGGTCTGTAGAGACGGTAGGTAGTGCAGTAGGAAACTGCTCCAAAACTTGTCGGCTAATACTTGGCTGTACCTCCACATTCGTCGGCCGTTCGCTTCTTCAGGCCGGTACATTGTCTGGGGTAATGCAGGATCTAGCCGCCCCATCAGGAGTGTGTTGGGGTCTGCGGAGATAACAGTGCTCAATCCACAGAACACAGGCTTCTTATTCTCAGCCTCCTCCTGACTGGCTTCCCTCGGGATAGGCGTGGGCCACTCTCCTTCCGGGAGCTTTAGGAATGCTGGGCCGTCACTGTAGACATTGCGACGGGTGAGGTCATTCAGGGGCATCCCCCGGGTGATGACGTCAGCTGGGTTCTGTTTTGTATCAACGTAGCGCCACTCTGTTTCTCCGGTTAACTCTTCGGTTAAGTCTTGAATCTCGGTGACTCTGACTCCCACGAAGACTTTGTACTTGCATGAGTCCGATTTGATCCAGGCGAGTACTGTCGTGGAATCTGACCACAGGATTGTTCTAGACACCGGTATGGTGAGCTCACGTTGGATGAGCGTGGCTAGGTGCGCTCCGGCTAGGGCTGCGCAGAGCTCTAGACGTGGGATAGATTGTTGCTTGCGTGGGGCTATTCTCGAGCGGGCGAGGACAAATGCTGTGTAGATCTCTCCCCCCTTTTCTTGGGCCCGCAAGTAGGCTACTGATCCGTATGCGACCTCTGAGGCGTCACTGAAGACGTGTAAGTCCATTTTACATGTCTCTGGCCTCACCGTGGGTGGGAAGTAGCTTCGGCGCATATTAACGCCTGGGAGTGAGTGGAGCTCCATCTCCCACTCTCTCCAGGTGGATGCAAGGTGTGCGGGAATGGGGTCGTCCCAGCCCTGGTCCTTGTCCCACAATGCTCGTACAATCATTTTTGCCCTGGTGGTGTACGGTAGAATACATCCTAGCGGGTCATATTGTCGGGCGAGTGTTGTGTACACACTCCGTCTGGTGGTCGGCGCCGCCGCCGGCCTTCCCTGCTCCGTAGTCAGGGGCTTGTGTCTGTAGTGAAGCGAATCTGTTTTGAATCGCCACACCAATCCCAGGGTCATCTCCTGGGCTTCTCCCGGGATTGTAGCCATCCAGGTCTCGCTGCTGGCTGCCTTGTCCTCGGAGGAGAGGCTGCGCAGTACTTGCGGATCGCTGCTGGCCCACTGCCTGAGATCAAAGCCGCCTTTGATCAATGAGGCGCGGAGTTTAATCAGGAGAGCCTCGGCTTCTTCCTGGGTTGAAAGGCTTTGTAGACAGTTGTCTACGTAGAAGCTGTTCTTTACGCTGTGTCGGACCTCTTCGTCCGCTGCTGGGTCCTCTGCTACATGTTTCTGTAGTGCAAATGTAGCACAGCAGGGGCTGCACGTCGTTCCGAAGGGGAGGACTTCCCATTGGTAGATGGCTGGGTGCTCATCTCCTGGCTTCTCTCTCCATAGGAACCGTAACAGGGGCTTGTCCTCCTCTACTAATCTCACCTGCAGGAACATTCCTTTAATGTCCCCGCTGATGGCCACCTTTTCCTGGCGGAAGCGGAGTAGAACGCCGAGTAGGGAGGGGCCGAGTGTGGGACCGGGCAGTAACTCTTTATTCAGATTTTGGGATCCGATCTGGTAGCTGCAGTTAAATACTATGCGGTCTTTACCGTTGTGATGGACTTTGTGGTGAGGCACGTACCACGATTCAGTGGTCTGGTCAGCCTCTTTAATGTCCATCTTTGTGACGTGTCCCGCTGTGATGAGCTTCTCAATCTCAGCGTGGTATACACTCTCTTGGGCGGGGTTCTTGGCTAAGCGCCGCTCCGTGTTCCGCAGGTACCGTTCTGTGGCGTCTGTCTTGGCGTGGAAAGTAGGCATTCCTTCTCGCCGCAGGAGTGGCGTGGCGTATCTCAACACGCCGTTGACCGGGACTCTCTTGGTCCCTGTCTCGAGGAGGTGAATGGCGTAAATGTCATCTTTAGAGCGAATGTCTTTCTTTCCGTTCTTAAAGGGCATTTGTTCCAAGGTCCATAGCCGCTCTACGTGTTGCAGGAGTGCGGTTTCTCCCTCTGTGACTCGGGAGTGGAGACATCTAGTGGCTGTACTTCGGTTGAGAGATTTGGCGAGCGGGCCTTGGAGAGTCCATCCCAAACGGGTCTCGACTGCTGCAGGACAGCCTCGGGGTCCGGTATGAACCCGGTCTATCGGGACAATGAGGTCTGCATGGTCGGAGCCTATCAACAGGGTCGGCATAGCATTGTCTATGAGCGGGATCGGTAACTTGCGCAGATGTGCATATTTCTCCATCAGCTTGGCGACGGGGTATGTGTACCGCGACAGCCCTATTTCTTGGCTGGTGAAAGCGTCTGTAATCTGGTACCGTCGCTCAGGCTGGCCGCTTGCTGCGATAGAGAATGAGACATTCTCGCCCTTTATCGTCTTCAAATCTCGTCTTATTGTCCGAATTGTCATTTGGGTTTCGCTTCCCCGCAGCCCTAGCTGGGCCGCAGCGGAGGCGAGCAGAAGGGTCTTCTCTGACCCGTCATCGAGGACGGCGTAAGTGTCCAGGACTTTATTCTGGTAGCTTAGTGTCACACGCACTACTTTTAGGAGTACTCGGGCTCCACTGCTGCTGGCGGGATCGATGTACATGACGCTCGCTTTGCTGCTGGATGGTGCGGGTGAAGGGCGCCGTCTGTTACTGTCGTGAAGTATGTCCAGATGGGCTCCATCGCACTTGGTGCACCTTTTCTTTAAGCGGCATTCGGCTGCCATGTGTGAGCGCGCACAGCGAAAACAGCGCTTGTTGGACTTTATCCATTGACTTGCTTCCTCCGCGTTCAGCTTGGGGAAGGAGTCACATTGCGCTAGCCAGTGTTCTTTCTCACAGTAGGGGCACACTATCTTCCACTTCTCCGTTCTGGAGGGGGTACTGTGGCTCCTGCTGCTCGGTACTGACTCCGATTGGTGCATCACAGTCACCGATCTTCTTCCATCATTTAGTCGTCTGGTTCCTTCTCTGGAGCCAGGGGTGCTCCGTCCGAATGTATCTAGCCGTAGGCTGCTGACTTCTCTCGCCAGGAAGTCTGCTAGATCGAGGAGGTTCGGTTCGGGGCCATTCGGGTCTCGGTGGTCTCTCTGTCGCCTAAAACGCTCCTGTCGAGCGGGCGGCAGCTTCTCCAAGATCCTTTCCACATTTGAGTTGGCGTAAAGTTCATGCCTCCCCTTCTCTCTCTGCGCTCCCAACATCCCTACCAGGGACTGCACTCTGATGGACAGGTCGTCCAGTGCTCGATTGTCTATTGCTGGGGGTAAGCGGTCGATGTGTCGGATCTCCTGGATCACGTAATCCCATATGCGCCCATACCTCTGGTCCAATGCTACCAGCGCTGCTGTGTATGGGGTGGTGGAAGTCGCGTAGGCGAGCGCTATATTATGTGCGCGGGGTACCTTTAAGTGCTTCAGTAGGATGGCGTATTTATGGCGTTCATCCAATACATCCACCAACATGGTCTCCAGACACATGCGGAGTTCTGTATACTGGGCCCGGTTCTCTTGGGTGAAGTCGGGTACCATAGGCGTGCCAATGTATGACGCTGACTGTGGATACATCGGCGAGCGTTGGGGGAGAGGCCTCCTAGGCGAGTCTCCTCCCGCTCCTTGGTATGGGCTGGTACTGGCAGTGTACCATGGCCCGCTTGTCCAGGTGCTGTTCCTCGGTGCGGGTCGTGCGTCGTGCTCACCCGGGTATAGAGTCGGGGGTCTGTAGCGCAGCTCCGCGGGAGTATAGCCTGGGCTGTACCGGACCTCCTGGTCCGGTAGAGTACTGTGCTGTCGTCGGGCGTGGTTCTCCTCCTCTTCCTCTTCGTCTTCAGTTAGGTCATCCAGTGCTTGTAGTATCTGGTTTAGCCTCTCCACAGGATATGCTGCTCCTTCCCGGTTGCTAGGTCTCGCTTGGACCGGTGGGGGGAGGTGGTCTGTGGGGGGTATAGACCTCGTCTGTTGGTCAAGTTCAGGGTTGTTTACTCGGCTAGGGGATGCCGCCCTGGAGGTGTGTCTAGACGAGTTCCTGGAGCCTCTGGCGGAGGGAGAGGGTGTTGTCCGTCTGATCAGCTGTTCTATTAGTTGCGCTTGCTGTCTGTCGCGCTCTGCGTCCCGTAGAGCACCAGCAGCTGCTCGCTGGCTGTCTGCTCGGTCTCGGGCCACATTCTCTTCCCTCTGAATGCGTCTTATTTCTAGACGTATATGCTCTTCTTCGCTCCGCTGCTGGATCTGCAGTCGGTCGCGTTCAGCAGCGGCGTTCAGGCTGATGAGGAAGGCCTGCTGTAGGGTCCTCTCTGCCTTGCTGGGAGAAGGCGGTTGTATAGGGGAGCCTTCCCTCGGGGTACTCCTTGCGGAGCCTTGGAGCTCTATCTCCACGGTGCTCTCCCCGTCTTCTTCCGTGCCGAGTTCTCTCTCGGTAGCGTTGTATTCCTCCCGGGACTCATCGGGGACTACTTCTTCAGTACTGGCGGGGTGTGAAGTCATGTCTGGTTCCCACTGGTCCCCACCGTGAACTTGGTCAGTTACATTAGAACCCGTAGGGGCCTCTATGGTCGGGGTAGTCCGGGCGTTGGGGTTAGACATACTTTTACTTTCTAGTTTTACCGCGTTTACTGTTAGTAGAAGACTAGGTTGTTGACTGACAGCGTAAGCCTCTAAGTACTGAGGGAGCCGTCGTTCGCGCTGCGGGCGTTGGTTAGGAGGATCGTTTCGTGGAGTGTTCATCATAGGCCATTTCAATATTAATAACACTATATTAATATTACACTGATTACCCTCCGGCTCGAAGGACCAATTGTAACTGAGGGGTACAATTCCCTGACTGTATTACTAGATATGATACTTACTACCACTACCTTTGTACTTAATATTCGGCCACCCAGTACTCGGCATAAATATATTATGATGAACACTGTCACGTAGATGAAACGGATCCAACACAAATGTACGAATTAGAAATAGGTCTTTATTTCTACACAGCGATGGTGTGTAGAGCAAGCACTTAATCAAATCAATCACATTTATGAATGGGAATTAGTATGCACTTTTATGGCAAGAGTATTCGTCGGTATATCAATAGAGAATGTCCAATCTCTGAAGGCGCAGGTGGTACATATACGACCTGGAATAGTTAAGGAATAACAGCAATGATACTTTAATGATTATAGGCTGGATACACTAGGGGGGGTTAATCCGGTCGCTTGTAAGCCGACAGGAGTAGGAAGGGGGGGGGGGTAGAATCCGGCTGCCTCATCCGGCCAAGGGTATCCCAGGTGAACCCACTGTAGTGCCGTTCAATGCGCCGGCGATCCTTGGACCACAGATGAAAGCAGGTGGACTCTTTGTGGGCCGGCGTCCTCCGGTCCACGGAGGAGAGACGTGAAGCGACCTCGTCTTGCAGAGCGTCTCCTCACCTTGCGTCCTCTCCAGGGGGGGGGGTTCCAACACACGGCAGTGTCGGGGGTCTTTATCCATGGAATAATCAACGTATACAAAGCATAATCCGTGCCTGGGAAGGCGGGCTGTCGTCGGTAGAATAATCCGGTATGCAGGTCCACTCGCTCGTCGGCTCTGGGGCTCCTCGGGTGCAGCTTCACGTGGGGTCAACCACCCTGGATAAGCAGCCAGTTCTCTGCCCGAAACGATGGGGTACTGACTACGGTAGTATTCTCACCGCACGAAGCACTATATATTAACAGACTATTATTAGCTTAATAGACTACGTCCAACTCGACGATATAGTGCCAAATATGACTATTCAAATATTAATATACACAATGTCTCAATACCGATGGTAGGCGAACTTGGCCTTACTCCCACACGTGGCGTCGCGGGGAGGCTTTACGTCTGTGACTCTATTGGAGGGTAAGAAACTGGACTGAAAAGGAAGTCCTACTTTAGTAGCGCAGTATATATACGCACTATGAACAAATAGTCCCATTAGTGGTGCGGTAGCCAGATTCCTACGCGGAACTAGGACTTGTTCGTACATGTTGAGCGGTACGTTTGAACTGGGTCTGAGGGGTATGGCAGCCTGGCACCAAGGTCTCGACCAATAGTAGAATGGAGACTATTATGGGATGTTCAGTAGGCTAGAATGGATATTCAATGCATATTGTACAAGGAATATACAAGGGATATCAGGGAATATTAGAGAATATACAAATACAATTAAATATATATATATAAATAAATATATATATTCGGTTTAATCTGGCCCTTCACAACAGTACTCTTCCGATCCGATGTTGTAAACAGCCATGGCAGTGTGCAGAGCCTTTAAAAAGAGTGACATGTCCGTATGTGTGGGGTCGTCCGCTTTCGGACATGTGCCGCCGACACGGGTCCGGATCCCTGGCACTCCTCCCTCTCCACTGATGAGCTTGTCAAACCCCTTCTTCTTTGCAGCAGCAGAAGAGTAGTCGATGTTGTGGGTTGCCGCCGCTTTGACTGATTGATTGATTGATTGAAAACTTTATTAACAGATTGCAGAATGGGTACAGTACAGTACAGCTCAATAGATACAATTGTTAAGGGGATGCAGACCAGAGAAAGACTTTCGTCTTGTTTACATCAGGGTCCCCCATTTTCAATTCATCGTAACATATATGACATACATGACATACAGATAGACAGTACTGCTACATCTATATATTTATGACATACCATATTTGTAAATACTGTACCGTTTGGTTTAGCTTTCTTGATGAATTAAAGTAATCTGTAATCCATAGTAGGAAGATGATGAAATGTATGAAAAACCTTGTTGGTTTTCCGTGTTGATTATAGTTGTTGCTGGAGTTCTTGCTGGAGCTCAGAGATTTGCGACCGTCCATGGCGAGCGTCAGAGCGTGACCTTGTTCGAATTAGCAGGCACCGTCCAGTAGGCTGCGACATCAGTGCACGTCTTAGATCCCCGTATCCTCACTGCAGCTTCAATCTGAAACCGTAGACCCGCTACTTGTGTGCAAGATTCTGCCACGCCAGCCATGCATGTGCAATGGGCAGTCTCCACTTTGCCACTTGAATGGAGGCTAACCCATGGCTCGAGTGGAGCTTCTCTTAGCCGCTGAGAGTGCAAGACATAAATATAATTGAAATTAGTATAGAATAAATGAAAACAACACTCATAAGAAGCTTCACTTTAACAGCTAATCACCACCACAGGCTAAAATCTAAAAGTGCAAAAACAGTGCCACTGAAGGGACAATGTACAATGCATTGTATCAGATATAGCTATGAGCTCATTTTCATCTGCAGTCCCTGTACACTAACATTAGGTGAATTGATTGATTGATTGAACATTTTTATTAATAGATTGTAGAATGGGTACAGTACAGTACAGCTCAATACACACAATTGTTAAGGAGATGCAGACCAGAGAAAGACTTCGTCTTGTTTACATCAGGGTCCCCCATTTTCAATTCATAATGACATTTATGACATGTACATGACATACAGATATACAGATATAAGAATCTAATCTAATCATGACTATGCATGTTCCTCCTGGTGCATCAGTGTCACTGAAGAATAGGCTGCAGACCGCACAAAATAAATTAGTTTTACAGTTACATCCCAGGACTCACCTACAAGTCTCATTTCAACAACCTCAAGTGACTTACATGGGCACGGCACTAGAGGGAGCTATAGATCTAGTCTGTTTCATTATCAATAAAGATCTCCGTCTATCTACATCTAAATTCTAAACTAATCTAATCATGACATTTAAGACATACATGACACACAGAGACATACATAACATACAACATGAACATAAACAAGATATGGCTTGTGTAAGACAATCTGTAGTGTGTGTGTGTGTGTGTGTGTGTGTGTGTGTGTGTGTGTGTGTGTGTGTGTGTGTGTGTGTGTGTGTGTGTGTGTGTGTGTGTGTGTGTGTGTGTGTGTGTGTGTGTGTGTGTGCGTGCCTGCGTGCGTGCGTGCGTGCGTGCGTGCGTGCGTGCGTGCGTGCGTGCGTGTGTGTGTGTGTGTGTGATGGTGACATACATACCTCTGAGTTGTTTTCTGGTTGTTGACTTTGAAAATGTGCAGGTCCTGTACCCATCCAAAGTTTGTTCGACCGTGAGCACTCAGCGATTTTATATTCCGGAATTCATCACCTGTGTAGTAGCTAACTCCGCTAACTAGGTACAGTACAAGCTCAGCTTCAGATAACGGAGGAAGCTCATTCAAATCACCTGTCCACTGTTTGTGCTCGTAAGGATCAAACCCACCGATTGTTTTAATTTTCGCCAAGTAGCGCACCTTCGGAACAGGGTCCAGCTTGTCTCTGTAGCGAATCGGTAACTTGCTCTTTGCCCGATCCATTTGTTTAATCACCCATGGTAAAACCCACTGCGACTTAAACTTGAAATTGAACGTCCCCCCCAAAATGGCGAGTACTACCCATGGTGCAGTGCGCAATTACGTGGTCTTTCGGTCCCTATAGTTCATCTTTCAATACCATAGTCCCCACCAGACTGGCTGACAAGTTGATCGATCTGGGTCTGAACTCCACCCTGAGCGCCTGGATCCTGGACTTTCTGACCCACAGGCCCCAGGTGGTCAGGGTGGGTGGACATACCTCCAACTCCATCACCCTGAGTATCGGGTCCCCCCAGGGCTGTGTCCTCAGCCCCCTGCTGTATTCAATGTACACACATGACTGTGTGGCCAGGTTCAGCTCCAACTCCATAGTGAAGTTTGTGGACGACCCGGTGGTGGTGGGCCTGATCTCTAACAACGACGAGAAGGCCTACCGGGAGGAGGTTGATGTCCTGGCACTCTGGTGCCAGGATAACAGCCTACTCCTGAACATTGGTAAGACCAAGGAGCTGATCTTGGATTTTAGAAGAATACACGCCACTGTGGATTAATGGGGCTATCGTGGACAGGGTGAGCAGTTTCAAGTACCTGGGAGTCCACATCGCAGAGGACCTGACATGGTCAATACACACAGACACTGTGTTCAGCAGAGCGCACTACGGGTATTGCACTACCACCCCTGCAGCCTAATCCATGTCAAAAAGAGTCGCCTATAGTAAATGTATGCACACACAGACACACACGAGAGGGAGAATAGTTTATAGCAGACTTAATGATTTTACAATATTTTTGCTAATGAAGTGAAATATTTATTATCATCCACTATCAAGTTATTTTTTATAGTGTAACTTTTGGCTACTTCATTGATCATCATCATTGAACATACAGAGAAAGAGAGAGCGAGAGAGAGAATAGTGGTTTAAGAGAAGCTATTAATATTTTGAACGTGATTCACTGCGGATTAGTTAGATTACACGTTGCGCATGTTATGACTTTGAACTAGGGATGTCCGATATTATCGGCCGACCGATATTATCGGCCGATATCGGCAGTAAAATGTGATATCGGAAAATATCGGTATCGGTAAAAAAAAAAAAAAAACAATAACATTTTTTTTTTTTTTTTTTTTTTTTTTTTTTAACATTTATTTAACCTTTATTTACCCAGGCAAGCAAGTAAGAACCAATTCTTATTTTATTTATTGTCAAAAGTATGCATGTTGGTTTAAAATGTTCATTTTTACTTTTTTAATGATCATATTTTGCACAGATAATGCTTACATTTAGAAAGCCTTTTGAATGCATCCAGTGAAATTATTAGTTACCTGAAATTATTCCGTTTTTTGGGGGGGAAACCCTGCATATATCGGTATCGGTTGATATCGGTATCGGTATCGGTATCGGAAATTGGAGTTGGACAATATCGGAATATCGGTATCGGTAAAAAAGCCAATATCGAGCATCCCTACTTTGAACGTCTGCCATTTCCACCGCAAAAGGCACATACAATTAACAATACGATGCGTCGATCATGAATATGCAAATCGGCGAAATTTCATCGTCGTCGGTCGGCGAATCATGACAGCCCTACAGCCTAGTAGTAAAAGATTTTTTTTTTTTTTTTTTTTTTAGATATTGATTGAAGAAGTGTGGGCAGGTTTCAGCTGTCCTGACTGTGGTGGGAAGTTCATTCCACCATTGTGGAGTGAGGACAGATAATAGCCTGCTCCTCTTTGATGACCCCCAGAAGCCGGAATAGGAGTGGGTCTCAGGCGGCCAGAAGATGCAGAGTGTAGAGGTCTTAAGGGCGTGTAGTTGGAGACCATTGAAAGGAGGTACGAGGGAGCCGTTCCCCTTGTTGCACGGAATGCCAGGTCAAGAACCTTGAACCATATTTGTGCGGCAATGGGAAGCCAGTGCAACTCTCTGAGAAATGGGCCGACGTGTGCCGACTTCGGTAGATTGGAGATCAGGCGGGCCACTGCAGGGAGCAGTGATCAACCCTCCAGCGGTGGGGCTGATCTCTAACAACGACGAGAAGGCCTACTGGGAGGAGGTTGATGTCCTGGCACTCTCCATCAGCCATGGACTGGGTGTGGAACGGCTGGCAGGCTTCTTGGCGAGGTGGCAGATCGTGTCGAAGGAGGTTGAGAGGGCTAAGAGGAGGGTGGAGGTTGAGAGGGCTAAGAGGAGGGTGGAGGTTGAGAGGGCTAAGAGGAGGGTGGAGGTTGAGAGGGCTGAGAGAAGGGTGGAGGTTGAGAGGGCTAAGAGGAGGGTGGAGGTTGAGAGGGCTAAGAGGAAGGTGGAGGCTGAGAGGAGGGTGGAGGTTGAGAGGGCTAAGAGGAGGGTGGAGGTTGAGAGGAGGGTGGAGGTTGAGAGGGCTAAGAGGAGGGTGGAAGTTGAGAGGGCTGAGAGGAGGGTGGAGGTTGAGAGGAGGGTGGAGGTTGAGAGGGCTGAGAGGAGGGTGGAGGTTGAGAGGGTTGAGAGGAGGGTGGAGGTTGAGAGGGCTGAGAGGAGGGTGGAAATTGAGAGGGTTGAGAGGAGGGTGGAGGTTGAGAGGGCTGAGAGGAGGGTGGAGGTTGAGAGGAGGGTGGAGGTTGAGAGGAGGGTGGGGGTTGAGAGGGCTAAGAGGAGGGTGGAGGTTGAGAGGAGGGTGGAGGTTGAGAGGAGGGTGGAGGTTGAGAGGGCTGAGAGGAGGGTGGAAGTTGAGAGGGCTGAGAGGAGGGTGGAGGTTGAGAGGAGGGTGGAGGTTGAGAGGGCTGAGAGGAGGGTGGAGGTTGAGAGGGCTAAGAGGAGGGTGGAGGTTGAGAGGCCTGAGAGGAGGGTGGAGGTTGAGAGGAGGGTGGAGGTTGAGAGGGCTGAGAGGAGGGTGGAGGTTGAGAGGGCTGAAAGAAAGGTGGAGGTTGAGAGGGCTGAAAGAAAGGTGGAGGTTGAGAGGGCTTAGAGGAGGGTGGAGGTTGAGAGGGCTAAGAGGAGGGTGGAGGTTGATAGGGAGAGGAGGGTGGAGGTTGAGAGGGCTAAGAGGAGGGTGGAGGTTGATAGGGAGAGGAGGGTGGAGGTTGAGAGGGCTTAGAGGAGGGTGGAGGTTGCCCTATCTGAATGGAGAGCAGCGAAAGTCTCACTCAAGTGTAGAGCGGACAGGATGTCAGAGGAGAGGCTGGAGGGGGACAGGAAGCGTAGGTTACGTCTGAATGACAGTTCCAGTTGGAGTGGGTGATTTGGGGTTTAGCATAAAGTTAGTGAAAAGGACACAAAGAAGTGGTCTGATCCATGGAGGGGAGTTACCATGGTGTTAATTATGCTGGAGTCATGGGAGAATATGAGATGCAGGGAGCTTCTGGCTTTCTGGTTGGGAAACATGACAGTGGGAGTCAGGTTGAAGGATTGTAGGAGACCACTGTGTCAGACTGGGAAGAGCCGGGTAGGTTAAAGTCACCCATTAGAACTAAGGCAGGGCTCTACGCTAACCTTTTTCCCAAGGAGCACATGTGCTCCTAAAAAAAAAGAAATGTAGGAGCACACAGAGAAATTTAGGAGCGCACAGTGAACATTTTTCAAGTAACAGTAGTTTATTAACAAGCTATTTGTTACATGCATATTATAATGTGCGTGTGCATACTAAGGGACAAACATCTGTGCAATAGCACATACCACCAAAATCACACATTGGACCATGCCTACTAGACACAAAGGATATCGGTTGTCGTCACGATACCAACATTCTGACTTTGATACAGATAGGAAAGGTAATGGAATATATTATTAGATGACAGAACATGGAACATTCTTTATACAATTATTTAATTCATTATCATTTAAACGCTATTGAATCATAGTTAATTAATAGTAATTAATACAATTATTCTGTTACTGCTGAGCTATATACTATAGCTACTGTCCATCAATATCTTGCTTTTTAATGAAATAGGTTCAGGAGAGAGACAGATGTAGAGAGAGGGAGGGGGAGAGAGAGACACACAGATAGACAGAGAGAGACACAGAGACTCTCAGCCTCCCCTTCCCTCACTATCAGTGGCGGCTGGTGAATTTTTCTCCAGGGGGGGCTATACCAAAAATTAAGCAAACATGTACTGAGGTATCGCACCAGTGTATTTAACCCTTAAGCCTTAACAACCTGCACACCAGGGGGCATTAGTGTCTCAGTCCCCTCGCGTCACCCCAGCCCTGCCGACGCCTGGCAGCTGTTCTCCGGGGAGACTAATCGAAAGCTCCGCCTACATCCTTTCTGCTGTTTACAAGCGGTAATAAGCGGACCGGTCGTTTACATGGAGAAATGGCGCCATCGTCTGTATAAATGCGGTGACTGCAACTAGGACTCTTGTGGACTTTTGAAACTGCAAAGGATTTAAACGCAAAAAAACGTGTTTAACATGCGAGTCAATGGTAATATGTATATGCTCTTAGGGGTAAAGACATGGCTCAAATGTGTACAGGGCTAATTAAAGACTTTAGACAAAAAGTACTATAAAAGTACTAATACTATACATAATATAAATATTGCCCAAATGAAGCACTGACCCAATTTCATGACATAATCATCAACACAGCCACCGTTATCCACACACACACACACACACACACACACACACACACACACACACACACACACACACAAGGCTAAATGTATTCAAATATGTCTAGGGAGGCAGAAGGTACATTAAACTTGTATTTGCTGAGGTGAAAGAACATTTATGATATGGTGCTTCAATTAGAGCAATTATGAACACAGTAATACCTAGTAGAAAATAAACTTAAGAAAAAAATATGGTCTTATATTAGAAATAGACTACCCAGTGCCATCAAAAAATTACATTTAAGAATAATACATACATATGGTCTTACATTATATAGCCAACCTAGTGCCATCAAAAAGCTCAGTGAAATGGCTGTGAAAATATTATCATGTCTATAGATCTTTGTTAAAACACATCTATGTCTTACAGCCTTGACTAGTTGTTGTTGACTGTATTGTACCCATTCTGAATACAATTTTCAATCAATCAAAGTTAATATGATCAACTAGTATACAGCTCAAGACACTGGGACGACAGTCTTAACAGTGTCTCTTTTTTTTTTAAACTTTGACCAGTCAGCTGGTTCTTTTTAGCGTTTATCGCTTTTTCGTCGCATTCATACTTGGTCAAGTTCGACCGACAGAAGCAGGCTGAAAGGGTTCAGATGGGGGGAAAGACACTCTGGGAAAGGCACGGCTGCCGTCCGGGATTCGAACGCGCTCAGCCCCAGATCCGCGCGAGCGCGGTTGTCCACGGCGCTGAAATAGCACTCGCGGTACGTGGTGAGCTACTGGAGCTCCCTTAACAGTGTCTCTTAACAAAGACCAAGGTTGAGGAGATATGACATTTGGCCTTGTGGGTAATTTTGTTTACTCCTCGAATCAGGACAAAAGGATATAGAATGTTAGACACAGGAAAAGAGTTCAACAATAATATGTCTTGTATTTATTGAAAGGATGACATCATAATGACATCATAGGGTGGTCCATGGAACACTTAACAGACATGAATGACATGACAGAAGAATAACCAGAAAGGGGATAGAGAAGTATAGTAGGAAATAAGAGAATAGATGGAGAAAAGAGATTAACGATTGAAGTCCAGAAAGAGAGCGTGTGATTCCAGGCCAAGAGAGTGGAGTCCAGCTAGAAAAGAGACACCAGAAAGAGAGAGCGAGCAAATGTCCTAGCCCTCCTTATTATGCTCTGCTCTGTCCATAGGTGTATGTGGTCGGTGGCCAAACAAGGCATCTGTGCATTTTCCCACCAAACCTAGGTTCAAATGCATAGTTTGTGTTTTTGCTGACGTGTTTTCTCCCCTAGCCCATTTAGCTACACATTGACCCAGAGATAACTAGGGAAATGCACAGGTGCTTGGCCTTAACACAGACACACCACTGAACTAAGGAGAGGCCTGAATAAAGTTACAATATGTCATAACTCATACTCAATATTCTATATTCATGGGGTCAAGTTCCTGTCTGTACAGGCTCACAGAAATCTACTTTGGGTACACCATGGAATATATTTCAGCTGTCTTCAGTCAGCTTGTATTGAAAGTAGCTTGACCCCATTGACATGCGAAACAAGAACGAAATAACTCACTATACTGATTCAACATCATCATTGGATGATGATTTATTGGATGTACTGGTTAGGGGGACCGCATTCTTTGCCAGTGCTGTGCGCTGGATCAGACGGCAATGGGGAAGGAGAGGTGGCTGTCTGGTTCGCCTCCGGCGGCGAGGCTCGCGGCCACCACTTCCCGGTATATTCCTCGGAAACGTGAACTCTATACCAAATAAAATGGACGAACTCCGGTGGCTGGTTGCGGGAAACAAGGACTTCCACTCCGCAGCTGTGTTTGCGTTCGTGGAGACCCATCTGAAGCCATCAGTCCCAGACGGGGCTGTATAGCTTGAGGGCTTTTCCGCGTTTCGTGCCGACAGGGACTTCGAGGCGGTGGGTAAGTCGCGTGGAGGTGCACTTGTGTTTTTTGTAAACAATCGCTGGTGTTCCGATGTGACAGTGATTCACCAACACTGTTCCTCTGCTATCGAATCCCTCTTCATCCGCTGTCATCCATTCTATTCCCCCCGTGAGTTCAACTCTTACATCCTCGTCTGTGTTTACATTCCTCCTGACGCTGACGTCACCACAGCGGTAGACACACTAGCCGAACAGCTGACGAACGTTGAACGTAACCACCCGGACAGTTTTGTTGTTGTACTGGGGGATTTTAACCAGGCTCATCTGAGCCGGTCTCTCCCCAAATACAGGCAGCAAGTCACTTGCCCAACTCGGGGAAAAAACATTCTTGCTATTGTACTATTCGGCAGGCCTACCATTCTGTCCCCCGTGCTGCACTGGGCAACAGTGATCATCATCTTATCCACCTGATCCCTCGCTACTGGCAGAGATTAAAACAATCAAAACCTGTAGTGCGGAGCTTCAGAGTGTGGTCCAGTGAGGCATGCGAGTGTCTCCGCGCCTGGCTGGAGAGGGCAGGCTGTGACCAGGACTTTGTTGAGTGGGCGGGGCCTGAGGCTGGAAACAACCTGGATGAATACACAGACACTGTGACATCTTTCATCAGCCTCTGTGAGGAGGTGTGTGTCCACCTCCGCACTAGGAAGATCTTTAACAACAACAAGCCCTGGTTTTCAGCCCAACTCAGGCTGCTGAGGTCGGAGAAGGAGGTGCCCAGGCTCAGTGGAGATGTGGATCGGTTCAGGCAGGCCAAGTACAAGTTCGCCAAAGAGGTGAGGGAGGCGAAACTTCGCTTCTCCGAGAAACTGCGGCAGCAGCTCTCTGAGGGGAATTCCTCCTCCGTATGGAAAGGCCTCAAGACCATTACCAACTATAAGCCGAAGTCACCACAGGCGCCTGATAGCCTCCCCCTGGCGAACGAGCTTAATGAATTTTACTGTAGGTTTGAGAAAGAGGTTCCCCCCGCCCTCTTCCTTCACCCACTCAGCCACAATCTCCATCCCCCCACCCCAGTGGGCCCCCCCCCCCCCCCCTCCCCTCTCTCTGTCAGTGTGAGAGAGGTGAAACGGCTGTTTTCTAGTCAGAATCCCCGGAAGGCGGCCGGCCCGGACTCTGTCTCCCCCTCTGCCCTGAAGCACTGTGCTGACCAGCTCGCACCGGTGTTTACCACCATTTTTAATGCCTCGCTGGAGCTGTGTCACGTCCCAGCATGCTTCAAGGCCTCAACCATCATCCCCGTCCCCAAGAAGGCCAAGGTCACAGGCCTTAATGACTACAGACCTGTCGCCCTGACCTCTGTGGTCATGAAGGTCCTGGAGCACTTTGTCCTGGCCCACTCATTACCTCGCGTACAGAGTCAATAGATCCACAGAGGATGCTGTGAACATGGCTCTGCACTACACGCTGGAACATCTGGACTGCGCGGGCAACTATGTCAGGATCTTGTATGTGGACTTCAGCTCGGCCTTCAACACCATCCTTCCACCCATCTTGGAGCACCAGCTATCCCTGCTGCAGGTGCCGGCCTCCACTCGCAGGTGGATTACCGACTTCCTGTCCAACAGGTCTCAGCGGGTGAGGCTGGGGAAGAGCATTTCCAGCTCTAGGTCCACCAGCACCGGTTCCCCGCAGGGCTGCGTCCTGTCCCCACTACTGTTCTCCCTGTACACCAACAGCTGTGCCTCTCTCCACCCCTCAGTCAAACTCCTGAAATTTGCTGACGACACCACCCTGGTGGGTCTCATCTCCAGGGGGGACGAGTCGGCCTATAGGAGGGAGATCGAGAGGCTGCAGAGCTGGTGCAGCTGCAACAACCTGGAGCTCAATGCTCAAAAGACAGTGGAGATGGTAGTGGACTTCAGGAGGAAAGCAGCCCTGCCCCCTCCCATCATACTGGGAGGCACTCAGGTGGCCTCCGTGGAGTCATGCCGATTCCTTGGCATGACCATCTCCCGGGATTTGAAATGGGAGCTCAACATCACGGGCCTGCTTAAAAAGGCCCAGGGGAGGATGTTCTTCCTCCGGCAGTTGAACAAATACAAACTGCAGAGGACCATGATGGCCCAATTCTACACGGCCATCATTGAGTCCATCCTCACCCACTCCATCATCTCCTGGTTCCCCGCTGCAGCGGCAAAAGATGCAGCGGGTGATTCGCTCCGCGGAGAAGGTGATCGGCTGTCCCCTGCCCTCCCTCAGGTCCCTGCACGAATCCAGGGCGCTGAAGAGGGCGAGGAAGATCATGGCCGACCACTCCCACCCCGGTCACAGCCTCTTCACCCTGCTCCCCTCTTGTCACAGACTGAGCTTCTTCCCCTCAGCCGCCAGGCTGATCAATGCCTCAGGTCCCCCCCCCCCCCTCTCTGCCCCCAAGTGACACTGGCACAATGACACTGACTGCACTGCACTAGTCCTTACTGGAACTCTGCACTCTACACTTTATATATATATGTATTTAATTGATTAATCCTCCACTGCACTGTTTTTTTGTCCTGTGTCTGTGTTGGTGTTTGTCGTTTACTGTGAAAAAAGAAAGGGAAAAAAACGCATACACTGTAACGCTGCAACAATTACCAATGTGTTTTACACAAATGGCTTAATAAAGGAATCTGAATCTGAATCTGAATCATTGATAAGTAAGAAATAAGGCGTGGGTTCTATGGATATATAGCAGAATACAGGACATTGAAGATGTGAGGCCTATCAGAGGTATTCAGCTTGAATAATGCTACTGTATTGGTCACACTAACTACCCCCATTCAGCCGTAGTACCCTAATTGTTGCATTCTTTTTGCATGTTTATAGGGTACTTCAGTCTCATCATATTGACTTTTCAATTGCAAATCTATCATGAGGTGGACGTGGCCACTGTATCTCACTATACAAATGCTTATTACATATGACTGGGCTATTGGCTCTGTAATTTCCATTGTCACTGTATAGTTCCATGTCTAAATTGTTTGGGGGTAGGCAGGGAGGGGCACTGGGGTGCAGAGCCATTAGAAATGTATTTAGAAATATATTGTGAATTACATTAACCAATATAAAATACATCATGTCAACATTTGATATTTTGCTAATCTTGAAATCACGTCATTAAAACAATATCCTGACCTGACAAATGTTTTTGTAATCTGGTGGCATAATCCAATAATCACAGTTTCAGTCACCAGCTAACTGACGGTCAATAATACAATGTTGATTCTTGTTTCCCATGTTAAACTTGAGCACTAGTCTCTTTGATTTCATTTTTATTCTGAGACTCAATAGTTTATTTGTACAACGAAATATACTACCACAATGACATATTGCAGGCAACTGCCCAGTATTTTAACTAAAGTTGACCAGTTTTCAATACCAATCTTGCAGCAGATTCTTTTAACAGTATAATCTGTAACCTCTAAGCAAAATAGCCCTGCTTGGTAATGCACTTTTCTCAGATGTGTTGGTTAGAATTGAATGGGATTTGAAGGGGTTGTTATTGTCTGGCCACACCTCAGGCTCTGCCAAGAAAAGAAAGGATTTCTGGGCATGGATTACAACAACATAACTTTCTCTTGGTCATTTCCTGGTTGTTAAATAATAATAATATAATAATGCAGGACCTGTTCAGAGGTCTTTAATTGGCATGCAACTATCCTCAATGTTTTTAGCGGTTAGCACACACGGTTACACACACACACACCGGAACACACACGCATGCATTGTTCTTTGTAGGATCGCAGATGCGATTCATCTCTGCGATTAACCCATCCCGTCGTCCTTCCCCCCAAGGGCAGCTGGGAGCAGACAGGCGTCGGCGAGGGCCGCGTCAGGGGACCAATCCAAGTGCTCCTGCCCGTCTTCGTCAAGGACGCCACAGCGTTAGCGATCTGTTGTTGTGCATGTTTTTCCATTGGGTTTATCTTATCGGGGGGGAAACCCTTGCGAGCACGGGGAGAACATGCAAACTCCACACAGAAAGGCCTGGGAGATACCCCACCTGGGTACCTGGGATCATGGAAACCTGGTCCCCAAGCGGGAATCGAACCCTGGACCTTCTTGCTGTGAGGCGACAGTGTTAACCACTACACCACCGTGCCGCCGTAATTAAAGGTGCTATAGATAACATCTATAGATAACATAGAGAACCAGCATGTAATTTATCCAATCAGGTGCATTCCATGTGGAGAAATGGGAAGTAGGAAGGGTATTCATTCATTTTGGACCCACAATTTGTTTTTAATGATAAATCCATTAACTCATTCCCCACCAACAACGAGTTTAATGGTTATTGGGCGCCAATCGTTGAACGCCAACAACAAGTATACTTGTTATTTGAAAGTTTTTCCTTTTATTCAATATTTTTATTAATTATTCATCCAGGGACCTTGGTGTTACCATAGGGAATGAGTCTGAGGTCGCCAAAGTGCAATACCGGCCGCATCCAGCTAGACAGCGGTATCGAGCACCCTTTGTAACCTTGTATCTTGGCCTGTGCAACGGCCAAAATTCTCAGTTTTTTCTTTTCTTTTCATTTTCCCTTGTCGGGCGAGGCGAGCGGTTCTCCCGGTTCCATTGAAGCGCGTCAAATATCCCTGATCCATATGTTGTGGTGGATTATGGCGTGGACCAAATGGACATTGGATGTACCAGATGGTGATCAAACAATTGGAATATTATTTTTGGAATACTCCCGATCACAGGTAAGGATGATCTGACGTAAATTTTTGCTTGATCCTGGAATGCTTTTATACCGATCGGGCTGATAAGCGTTTTTAGTGTTCAATACGAATGCCGTTACTGACAATCAAATAATCAGAAACCCTTTCATGCATTCATGATGGAACATAATACCTATGATATAGATTTGATTTCGGAATAATAGCGTGTACAGGCAAGAAACGGCAACGTCTATAGTGGAATTGACGTATACGGCTATAACTCAGCATTTCGTGAATTACCCTAGACCGCTCTAAAACCATACATATATTCACCACGGTATAACACGAGAACGTATGGATGGAAAAATGCATTTGTTTTCACATGAACGATAGATAGGTGATGTCAAATGGGCCATAGTATTGTATCCATAGCTATAATATAGAATATAGTTATAGCCAGGGATGCGTTGCTCATGGGACGGGGTTGCACGACGTGCAACCATGCTTTTGAGAGCAGAGGCGTGTGCACGCACAGGCACGGATGTGCACGCGCGTGCACACAGGAATGCGCTGCACTCGACTGATGCGCCAACTCTGTAAGTACTTTGCATATCAATAGCGCCAGTCGTCAGGTGTGTTCAAATACGTTCTTTCTCAGATACATTCACACAAAACTTGTGAATGAAATGTGTTACATTCCATTTGTAGAGGCAATTAGGCACTGTCATTAGTATGCGAGGGAACATTTATGCGCACGCGCCCGGGAGCGCTCATGCACGTCGTGGCATCATTAGCGTGCGTGCACCCAGTGTTGAAATGAGCAACGCAACACTGGTTATAGCTCTACAAACAAGGTGATGCACTGGCGTGGCAGTGCTAGAGCGGGGCCCAACTAATTCCCGGCGGTCAATGAGTTAACCAATACTTTTTGGGGGGAAAAGCAATACTTTTATTCCACACCTTTCTAAAAGCTCTGTGGATGTATATATTTTCGTAATGATTACTCTACATAGAAATTGTATCTATAGCACCTTTAAACAAGGTAAATACTTCACCTACAAACATAATACTGTTCTGACAGCCCATTATTGATGTAATTAAGAGTAGCTGAAAAGAATACTTTCTTTCAACCTTGAGGTAAATGGAACATGTCTGGAAGTGGAGGGGCCTTCTCTGGGGGGCTTAGACAAGCCATCTCTTGAAGAGGCCAAGCAGGGGAGGAAATTAGGCCATTTTACTCGCCAAATGCGAGTCTTTTTTATGTTTGGCGAGTGATTCATGAAGACCACTCGCCACACTGGCGAGTAAAGACAATCGCCAGAGCCAACGTTAGGTAGCTAGTCACATAGATATAAAACACTAGATGGCTCAAGGCGGAGTCTCCCACATACTTCAGCGGCGGCCATCTTGCGAGAGTACATCCACCATAGACATGCATGTTATGAGTGGGTGTGCTCCACCCTTGCAAGATGGCCACCATGTGGCAACGTTGGTCTCCGTTGGCCAGCAGCAAGGGTAAGCCATCTAGTGATATATATCCAGTGGCGGACTGGCCATCGGGACGTTCGGGACGAATCCCGATGGGCCGGAACCAAAGTGGGCTGGTCCAAAAAAAAATATATATATATATATATTTTTTTTGGACCAGTGTGTGGGCCAGTGTGTGGGCCACTAATGTGGGCCAGTGTGTGGGCCAGTGTGTGGGCCAGTGTGTGGGCCAGTGTGTGGGCCAGTGTGTGAGTCGGTGTGTGGGCCACTAATGTGGGCCAGTGTGTGGGCCAGTGTGTGGGCCAGTGTGTGGGCCGGTGTGTGGGCCAGTGTGTGGGCCAATATGTGGGCCGGTGTGTGGGCCAGTATGTGGGCCAGTGTGTGGGCCAGTGTGTGGGCCAGTGTGTGGGCCAGTGTGTGGGCCGGTGTGTGGGCCAGTGTGTGGGCCAGTATATGGGCCGGTGTGTGGGCCGGTGTGTGGGCCAGTATGTGGGACGGTGTGTGGGCCAGTGTGTGGGCCAGTGTGTGGGCCACTAATGTGGGCCGTAGGGTTGCCACCCGTCCCTTAAAATACGGAATCGTCCCGTAATTGGAAACTAAAAGACGCGTTCCGTATTGAACTGATACGGGACGCCCTTTGTCCCGTATTTTAAGGTTGCCAGTTTAGTGAGAGAAATAAGCCAGCCGACCTATAAAAACAAGCAAAATTGTGTCCAAAAGTTGCGGAAAATAAACAGACTTGGCAACTCTGGTATGATGGGCGTGCGCTCAGCAGCTCACCGACCAATGAGAATTAGCGCTTTCACGTTGCTAAGAAGAGTTCTGTGCCGTTGTGCCAATCCTCCGTCTGCGCGCTGCGTGATTTCTTTTCGAAGACGCTTTGAAAATGTCTACAGCAGACACTGTGACTCCACCGCGTCCTAAAAAGACAAAACGCCTCCAGAAATACAGACCTGAGTGGGAAGAGGCAAACCACTGGCTTGATAGCGTGCGTCAGTGGAGATGTTTACAAAGCAAACTGTAAAGTATGTAGGTGTTTTCTGTGGCGCATGGTGGACTGACTGACATCAGACAGCATGCCTCAGGAGAACAATATTCCCGAAATATAAGAACGCAAAGGACCCAAGCACAGGTGTCACAGTTCTTCATAACTGAAACATCTCCTGAGATTGATTCGGTATGGGATATTACATCTTATTTATCTGGTTGTGTTTTTAACTAGATGTCAGTATTTCTATTTACCTGCCCTGGCAACCAGGAGCCTACTTTTCTTTGCACTTTATTTTTTATTAATCTTTTAATTTGGGTCACACAAGTGTTTCATTGTATTATTGTCCTCTTTCAGTAAAAGTGTTCCCAGGCTTTGTTTTTACAGCACTTTATATTCATACAGTATTATGCTCAAGTTGACGCTATAGTTCAGCCAAATTATTTAAACAATGTTAAATACAAATAAAGCACTTTAAACTTTAAGTATGACTAAATGCTTTCTTGACTATATATAGTAACTGTTCCAAAATGCATAGATTTCTATGTATTTTAGGGGTTTGGGAGGCTAGCTCTTTTTAATATCAATGTCATAGATTGTTTTATTTAGATTTCATAGATTTCTATGCATTTCAGGAGTTTGGGGGGCTGGCTCCCCAAAATAATTAAATAACATAACCCTAAGCCTAACCCTAACCCTAAAACCGAAATAAAGTTACACAATTTTTTTTGCCAAAATCCGCCCATTTTCGCCCAAAAAACGCCCCAAAACCACAACAAAAAAATAATTTGCGCGCTATGCGCACGCTCGATGATAGGTGTCCCTTATTTCTATTGGTCAAAGGTGGCAACCCTAGTGGGCTGGTGTGTGGGCTGGTGCGTCTGAATGTCCCGGGCTGAATTTGTGTCCCAGTCCGCCACTGTATATATCTATGGCTAGTCAACCTGTAGCTTGCTTGCAAAATAACGTTAGATGCTGAGCTCTCCGACCAGCAAGTTAGCTAGCTAACATTTCTAACCGTTACCAACGCCAGCTACAGTGGTTTTGATTGATTGATTGAAAACTTTATTAACAGATTGCAGAATGGGTACAATACTATGAGGGCCGACGGTCCACTCTACTGGTTAAATTTGCTTACTTGTGAGTAGTACGTTCATTGATAGCAGGAAAATAATGTCCACAGCCACTCCGGTGTAAAACAAAGATATCCAAACAGTTTATTTCTCTTCCACAGCGAAGTCCTCTTTACAGAAGTGATCCTAAAGCTATTTTCCTACACCAAAACTTGTTTGGCTGTTTACTGCCACGAAATATATTCACTATTCACGTTACTACTACAAGAAAACTGTAAGTCTCTAAAATCACAGCCGACTCGACACATGACAAAATTCCTCCACACCTGCAGGACGTAAAAATCTACTTGCCGGCTCTTAACACTTTGAGCGCCACGTCACGGCTTTTCTCGGGTTTACGATAGTGACGTTGAAAGCCACGTCACGGCTTTTCTCGGATTCCTTTTTTTAGCGATCTGAAATCATATTGCATCACCCGAGCCTACCGTTGGAAATCCAGGGGCCGCCGGCGATCAGATGTGAAAAAAGCGCCCCCTATCGTCTCCCAGATGGTAAATCACCCTTTTGGAATGGACTCAATCAAAATGGATGGGGAAAAAAAATATTCCAGTCCACATTTTCCAGTCCACTGATGCAGCCGGAGTTCATTCTGGATCCTCTGAGCCGCGGCGAGCATGGGTTATACTGTACACACGTTGGATCAATACTTATCGATTTTTTCTAATGGTGATCAGGAATTGGAATATACCATTTGGATACCATCTGATGTCAGGTAAGGAATCTATGTTATCAGTGTTAGGATAATCAGACTCGTTTTCGAGGAGATATAAGCTTTTTTGTGATACAGTATGTGCTCTAGCTGTTTCACTGTAAAATCCATGAGGAAATGAAAGCAGCTATTATCAGCGCGCGGCCCGAACGTGCGTCCGTGCACGTATACTATTGATCATCTAGCGTTTATTTGAAAACGATTCATAAATAGGCCGACAAATATCAACGTTCTGGAATATTCCAGTAAAAGGCGATTATCAGGGAATAGGTTGTTTTTCACCTGAAAACGGGTGCTTTTCAAAATGCTCTCAAACGGAAATGAAGCGATAAAAAACCAATCTGCCTTGACAACACTGACTGGAAAATGATTCTTTGATAAGCGACGGGCAGATTAGACACATAGTCATAATTTAAAACATAGATTAAGCGATATTACCGTTAACATTGGGAGTGGACCGTGGCATTCAAGGGGGTAAAAAGGAAAACACGGCGTGGCGCTCAAAGTGTTAAAGGGAAAGTGACACTAATTTCCTATAAACAGTTCTGAGCTAAATAAAACGGTTCAATGACTTTATCTAAATCCAATCAATATTCCTAATGCTGTTTCAATGTAAGGTTATACAAATAAACATTATAAACATTCTCACTAAATATAATACAATAACCTAAATATACAGCTAAGCCCCATTGTATTCTGAAATGTAGACTTTAACAGTGTAGGCAACTAAGCCAATAGAAATAAGGTATAACTTATGAGTGCTTTGGCTCCTATAAATACAGTACAGCTCAATACACACAATTGTTAAGGGGATGCAGACCAGAGAAAGACTGATAGCTGATAGCTGATTTTAGAATGGCTTCAGCATGAAGTTAAATCAACTATCCAGTTCGTTTTATAGTGTAATTTTGCTACTTGAGAGAGAGTGAGAGAGTGAGATAGTGAGAGAGAGAGAGATTCATGTTACACGCGACTTGCGGATGGCAACTGATGGCTGATGACGTCTCATGATGACCTGTCTGAGCAGCCAATCATGATTTATGACATTATGCACTTTCAATAAAGGATTATAAAAAAATTAAATTTTAATAATTGTTCTTATGTTGTGGCAGCAGCAGGGGGACGACGACGACTTCGTAACCTAGTTACTTTCAATCAAGTAATCAGTAAAGTAACTAGATTACTTTTTAAAGGAGTAATCAGTAATCAGATAATTTTTTACAAGTAATCTGTAGCATCACTGGACATACATGACATACAGAGATAGACAGTACTGTTCCATCCAGACATTTATGACATACCAGATCTACAGAAATACAGCACTGTTTTGAATTGATTGATTGATTGATTGAAAAGTTTATTAACAGATTGCAGAATGGGTACAGTACAGTACAGCTCAATACATACAATTGTTAAGGGGATGCAGACCAGAGAAAGACTTCCGTCTTGTTTACATCAGGGTCCCCCATTTTCAATTCATCATGTGTGTGTCATTATAACCGTGCTGTAATATGAATGCCTTTATTAGTTGTGTTCGATTGGCTATAATATGATTTTTAGAGGCATCTATTTTGAATGAATGAATGAATGAAAACTTTATTTAACAGATTGCAGAATGGGTACAATACAGTACGGCTCAATACACACAATTGTTAAGGGGATGCAGACCAGAGAAAGACGTTTGTCTTGTTTACATCAGGGTCCCCCCCATGTTGTTGTCGGTATTAGCCTAATACCCACAACAAAATAGATGCCTCTAAAAATCATATACTATAGCCTATATGAATTACATATAATAGCAGCCATAGCCTACATTATGCAACAGTAACTTGCGCATACCAGTGTATGCGACGGACCAGTGTATACCTTATATCATATCATATTCATATTCATATAATAGTTTACTCTATCAGCATACCAGCATGTAATACGTTCTGAGTGTGTATCTACCTCAACTCCTTATTATTTTGCGCATAGATTGCATAAATACGGGAACGTTTTGATTTATATTAAAAGGCTTTGACATTGTAAAACTAAATACGTGGAATTCTGTAAGCATAATACAAGTCATATCACCCACACGATATATGCTCTGTGTCCAGAGCATGTATGCTTTTCATTAATTTAAGACACATTATTGCAAGGGTTTTGTAATACACATACACCCAGGTCTCATTGCAATGCGTTTTTTATTCTTTCTTATACAGTAGGAAGGGGGAAGAACACTGTATCGTGGGTGTTCATATGACTTGTATTCTGCTTACAGCTTCGAAATTCCACTTGTTTCGTTTAACGTAAAGCCTTTTAAATATAATCAAAGCGTTCCCGTGTTTCTGCGGTCTGTGCGCAAAATAATAACGAGTTGAGTTACAGTAAGCGGAGCGCATATATTCCGATATCGCTATGAATGGCGCTGCAACGATCGGCTGCCTTTCTGTTCGCTCCGTCGAGACTGTGCTTACTTTTGTTAATATTTATAGTTTTAAGAGTTTTGTCTGTACCAACAGTAGGTGCATTTAATGTGTATGACCGTCAGTCACTTATAGACATCGGATTACGGGAAACTTACCGATTGGATTACTCACTGGACCAGCTTTCCGAACCGCAACAATGGCCTGAGGAGATTCTCCGGAGAATGGGACCAGAGTCTCCCAGGAACAAAGGAACCAGACGGCGTGGGAAGAGAGCTGGGATCCGTAACAGGCTGAGATCCAGACGCCACCGAACGCCATTGCCCAGTATATTGCTAGCCAATGTACAATCAATTGACAATAAACTGGATGACATCCGAGCAAGGATTCAATACCAAAGAGACGTCAGAGACTGCAACGTTCTCTGCTTCACCGAAACGTGGCTCACGCCGGACGTTCCAGACCACGCAATCCAACCGGCCGAACATTTCTTTATCCACCGCAAGGATCGTACAGCAGAGTCCGGTAAACAACGTATATTGCCTTCATGTTTAACAACAATTGGAGCGATCCAACTAACGTGAAGGAATTATCCAACCACTGCTGCCCAGACCTGGAATATATAACCATCAAGTGTCGTCCTTTCTTCCTCCCGAGGGAGTTAACGGCGATCATCCTTGTAGGAGTGTATATTCCACTGCAAGCCAGTAACAACGTCGCGCTCTCCAGACTCCACGACGAGGTAAATAGAATACAAGCGGCGAACATTAACGCCGCCATTTTAGTGCTGGGTGATTTCAATAGCGCCAATCTGAAAAAGGTATTGCCTGACTTCTATCAGCATGTGACTTGCAACACCAGAGGCGGTAACATCCTAGATCACTGTTACACGCAATTTAAAGGTGGCTACAAGGCTCATTCTGATAGTGGCTTTGGTAAATCAGATCACGCGTCCATCTTTCTTTCATGTACAAACAGAGAATCAAAAGTACTCCTGTAGTCTCGCGAGAGGTGCAGAAATGGGATTTGACGTCAGAGGAGACGCTCCAGTCTGCGTTTGACTGCACAGACTGGAATGTGTTCCGCGACACAGATAACATTAATATCTACACGGAGACAGTGCTGGACTATGTTTGTACTATGGTGGAAGAAACAATCCCCACTACCAAAATGAGAGTTTACCCAAATCAAAAACCCTGGGTAGACAAATCCGTCCGTGAAGCTCTGAGAGAGCGCACCAAAGCATACAACGACGGCCTAGTGGCAGGCAACATGAATGACCACAAGGTGGCGCGATACAACGTAAGGAGGACAGTGTCAGAGGCCAAACGGCGCTACAGGGATAAAATTGAACTCCAGTTTGAACAAGCTGACTCTAGAGCTATGTGGCAGGGGCTCAAAACGATGACAGACTACAAAGGCGCCTCCCTCAAACTGAACAGTGACATCTCCTTAGCAAATGACCTCAATACCTTCTATGCGAGGTTTGATGCTGGTAACAACAACACCAGCTCACAAGCCACGGCAATGGGGGGGGGGGGTCGGCTGCTGATGGAGGCGCAGTGTTCAGGGTAACAGAGCATGAGGTGAGGCGGACCTTTAAAAAAGTGAATATCAGGAAGGCAGCAGGTCCGGACGGCATCCCCGGCCGCGTCCTAAAAGTCTGTGCCGACCAACTGGCCCCAGTATTCACTGACATATTTAACCTGTCCTTAGAACAGGCTGTCATCCCCACCTGCCTGAAGAAGTCCACTATTATCCCTGTACCCAAAAAATCCAAGCCTGCTTGCCTCAACGACTACCGCCCTGTAGCTCTCACCTCCATAGCCATGAAGTGCTTTGAGAAGCTAGTAAAGGGCTACATCTGCTCCTCCCTCCCCATCAACATGGACCCCCTGCAATTTGCATACCGCCCCAACAGGTCCACGGAGGACGCCATAGCCCATGTGCTGCACACAGCAGCATCACACCTGGACAAGAGGCAGGGGAACTATGTGAGAATGCTATTCATCGACTACAGCTCGGCATTCAATACCATAGTCCCCTCCATACTCATAGCCAAGCTCAGGGACCTGGGCTTGAACTATGACCTCTGCCAGTGGGTCTTGGACTTCCTGACTGGCAGACCCCAGGTGGTGAGAGCAGGCAACTGCACCTCCTCATCCATCACCCTCAACATAGGGGCCCCCCAGGGCTGTGTTCTGAGTCCCCTCCTCTACTCCCTGTACACACACGACTGTGTGGCTCAGCGGAGTAGCAATACAATCATCAAATTTGCTGACGACACAGTGGTGGTGGGCCTGATCTCTGCCAACGACGAGAGGGCCTACCTGGAAGAGGTCAAGGTCCTGGCGGGATGGTGCCAGGAAAACAGCCTCTCCCTGAACGTCAGCAAAACAAAGGAGATGATTGTGGACTTCAGGAGGTCGGGGGTCAAGGACTACAGCCCCCTCAGCATCGACGGGGCACCGGTTGAGAGAGTCAACAGCTTTAAGTACCTCGGAGCCTACATATCCGAGGACTTGACATGGACCACACACATTGACAGTGTTGTGAAGAAGGCACGACAACGCCTCTACTTCCTCAGGCGCCTAAGGAAGTTCCAAGTCAGTCAGAAGATCCTTAAGAACTTCTACTCATGTACAATAGAGAGCATCTTGACCGGCAACATCACCTCCTGGTTTGGGAATAGCACTGCACAAGACCGAAGCAGACTACAAAGAGTGACACGTTCAGCCGAACGCACAATTGGAGGGGGGCTCCCCACCCTCCAGAACATTTACAACAAGCGTTGCAAGGGCAAGGCTAAGAGAATCATTAAAGACTCCAGTCACCCGAACAACTGCCTCTTTGAACTGCTGCGGTCAGGCAAGCGATACCGGAGTCTCAAGGCGAGCACAGAAAGACTCAGAAGAAGCTTCTATCCCCAGGCCATCAGGCTGCTAAACGAACAATGAACACTACACAACAACAACCACCAAACGCACATAGCACACACATCCACACGCACACACTCACTTTAAACAAACACACTGTAGCACCCACTCCACACACTTTATAGCACACACCCACTTTAAACAAACACACTGTAGCACCCACTCCCCACACTTTATATTTATTGATGAAGGATTGCACTACAACCCGTACACCTTACTGTAAATTGTACCTAAATTGTACCTCATCCCATTTCTGCTTTGCACTATATAGTACTGTACATTAGTACACTGCATAGTATTGTATATTATATGGTAACTCAGAACATTGTACATATGTCTATACCGAACACTGTGACCTCATTTTCTTCTTCTAAATTACATGCTATACTATGTTATTTGATACTATCTTGTCTAGCACAGTCTCTGGAGCGTAACAGTAAGAAGCATTTTGTATGAAAGTATTCTGTACTTCTGTATGACAACTATTAAAGAAACTTGAGAAACTATATAAACCATGCTGCATTCATTCTGAGAGAAAATACCTATTATTCCAAATGCTATTTATAGGGTTTTGACCACTACTGTTGCTATTTTACAATGAACTATAATGAATTACGGTTCATACAGAACATGCCAGTGTTGAAACTAATGCACAGAAGCTTATTTCCTTGTTGTAATAATATATTCTACCAACGGGCGCCAGCTACGCATGGTCCAACCTGTGCTTAAATATACGCACAAAGTCAAGCACAAGTTCAAATTGATAAATCCCACACTTTGCTTAGAAATGATCGTACGCACGGGTTACGCACATATCTGTGCGTACGCCACGTTGATAAATGAGGGCCCAGGTCCCGCTCCGATTTGTTCTTGGCGTTTAGGGGTATTATTTCTGTACTGGTCAGAATTCTATCATATGTTAATGATAGGATGCCTCTAGTGTGACTAACTCCTTTTAGAATAGCATCTATGAGGAGGGGATTTGGAAGAGTGGAGTTTCCTCCCTGACCTGTACCTATGAAGTGTCTGACCTGTAGGTATTTGAAGAAATTAGTAGTTGGAAGGTGAAAGGCGGCGCGTAACTGTTCAAAGGACATAAGTATGTTATTATCATATAGGTCCCCAAAAGTTTTAATTCCCTGAGTGTACCACTTCTTGGTGATGCCATCTCTAAGTGATTCTGGCAAAGCTGGATTGTTGTGGAAGCGAGTCTTCCTGTGAAATGCAATAAAGCTACCAAGATGTGTCTGAATCTCAAACCATGTTCTTGCTGTGTGTTTAATAAATGGGTTATCTGAACTATTCTTCAGGGTGTGGTACTTCCTGATAAAAGGAATTCCGGCCAGCGGTACGTCCATTGTTCTATTTGTCTCCAGACAGGGGAATTAATTGACTCATTCTGCCAAATCCACAGAGCCCTTGTCTGTGCAGCCCAGTAATAGCGTTGGAAGTCCGGGAGTTTCAGTCCACCACACTGGGGTGAATTATATAGGGTTTTAATTTTTATTGTAGGGACCTTCCTTCTCCATATGAATGCAGATATTATCCTTTGTAATTTCTTGAAGAAGTTCTTATGTATAGATATAGGGAGGTTTTGAAAAATATAGATACATTTAGGAAGAATGTTCATGTTAATGCAGTTCACACGTCCGATTAGCGAGAGAGGTTGCTGCATCCATCTATCTAGGTCCTTCTCCACCTTTTTAAGTAGTGGGTCATGATTTAGTAAGAAAATTGTATCTATTTGGTTCGGGATCTTTAGACCAAAATATGTTACAAATTGTGAGTTCCACTGGAAGGGGAAATTGGACCTTGGTATTTTTTCGGCTAGTGAGTTAAGTGGCATGGCCACGCTTTTTTGTGCATTAATCTTGTAGCCTGAGATTACATTATACTTTGACAGTAGTTCCATAAGGGCAGGCATGGATGAGTCAAGATTGGTTAGAAACAGGACTATGTCGTCCGCGTATAAAGAGATGACATGGCTCTCAAGACCCACCTTGATCCCACTAATAGCTTTATGTGACCTTATTGCTATAGCCAGGGGTTCGATTACCAGCGCAAAAAGTGTCGGGGAAATAGGGCAACCCTGCCTAGTACCGCGCCTTAGAGGAAAAGAAGGTGAAATCTCGGAGTTGGTCTGTATCCTGGCTGTAGGGTTAAGGTACAGCATATGGATCATTCTTAGCATATTTGGGCCAAAGTACATTTTTTGTAGAACAGCGAAAAGAAAATGCCACTCTACTCGGTCAAATGCCTTCTCCGCGTCCAACGAGATCGCTATGACTGGGTCTTCTATGGATTTGGCACAGTGCGTTAAGTTAAGTTAAGAAATCTTCTCACGTTGTCTATTAATGAGCGATTCTGTATGAAACCGGTCTGGTCCGTATTAATAAGTGAGGAGGTTACTCTCTCAAGTCGAGGGGCTATGATTTTAGTAAAAGTTTTATATTCGTTGGAAAGGATCGAAATTGGCCTGTACGACCCGCCCGTCCGGCCCTGGAGCTTTCCCTGGCGTCAGTTTTGATAAGGCATCTAGTATTTCTTGCTTAGTTATCGCCTCGTCAAGGACCCCCCTTGTACCTTTTGTTATCGTAGGTATATCTAGGTTGTCCAAGAACTCACACATCTCCTGTCTCTTCTCCCCCTGCGAGGAGTAGAGAGACTTGTAGAAGTCTGAGAAGGCCCGATTTATGAGCAGTGGGTTCCGGGTCAACTCCCCTTTGTCGCTTACCCTAATGGCCGGTATACACCTAGTGGCATCCTCCCTTCTAATTTGCCACGCTAGTAGTTTCCCTGCCTTGTCACCCTGCTCATAGTAGCAATGTTTCAACCTTGACTCGCGAGGTGATAGTGTTATATTCTGCCTTTTTTGCGGTTATCTGATCCAATAAGGTCCGTGATTGTAATAGGGAATGTTGATTTTCAAGCGCTTTTATATTAGTCTCTAGTGAGCGTAATTTGGTTTGATATTGTTTCTTTTTCCAGGAAGAGTAACTAATTATGGAGCCTCGATTCTGCTCCTCAGCCGTTCAGAGGAGGTTGCCAGGTCTCATACTCGACTGGTGGTGGAATTCCTCACCAGCCTGGGTTTTGCTGTGAATTGGAAGAAGAGTACCCCTCTTCCCAGTCAACAGGTGGAGTACTTGGGCTTGACATTGAGGTCGAAGCCCATGCTTGCGACCCTCTCGGAGCAGCGTCGGGGGGATCTCCGTCACGCGCTCGGGGGTTTCCGTCTGGGAGGGACGGTTACGGCGCTGCAGGTGATGCGTCTGCTGGGCCTTATGTCGGCGGCCCACACGGTGGTTCCTCTTGGCCTCCTCTTTATGAGGCGGATACAGAGGTGGTTTCTCTCTTTGAGAATAGATCCGGTGTGGGGCAAAGGGAGACGGTTGACGGTTCCTTTGTCGATATGGGGGGATCTCGCCCACTGGGGGAGGCTGGGTATCCTCTCCGCTGGGGTCCCCATGGGCAGCAGTGGCTCCCACGTCACGGTTTTCACCGACGCCTCTCTCACGGGTTGGGGAGGGGCGTTTCGGACCCATACAGTGGGGGGCAGCTGGACGGGTCATGCCGACCCAGCTGTCCTGCATATCAATGTGTTGGAGTTGAAGGCGGTCCTCCTGGTCCTCAAACGGCTCGGCCACCTGGTGGTAGGCAAACACGTTTTGGTCAGGACGGACAATGTGACGGCGGCAGCGTATATCAACAGGCAGGGTGGGACTCGTTCCGCCCGCCTGCTCCGGGTGGCGCGCGAACTGTTGCTATGGGCATCCCGCAGGCTGTGCAGTCTGCGGGCGCTCCACGTTCCTGGTACGGAAAATGTGGCGGCGGATATAATGTCTCGGGGCGGTCCTCGTCGTGACGAGTGGGAACTCCGCCCCGACATAGTCAGACAGATCTGGGATCGGTTCGGGGAGGCCTCGGTAGATCTGTTTGCGTGCCGACGTTCTCACAAGTGCCCCTTGTGGTTCTCGCTCAGTCGAGCGGATCATCCCCCCTTGGGGGTGGATGCCTTCTCGACTTTCCGTGGCCGCCCGGTCTTCTGTACGCCTTCCCTCCTGTACAGCTGTTGAGTCAGCTGTTGGAGCGGATACGGAGGGAGCGCAGGACGGTGATCCTGGTCGCGCCGGACCGGGGCATGTCAGTGTGGTTCCCGGTCTTAATCCAGCTTCTGGTCGCTCCTCCTTGGGTCATTCCGTGGTCAGCGACGGCCCTCTCGCAGCACAACGGAGTGCTTTTCCAGCCTCCGGTGTTGGGTCAACGCCTGGTGGTGTGGCTGGTGGGAAGGTGAGTCTGGAGAGGATGGATCCCGCGGTGGTTGATACCATCCGGTGTGCGCATGCTCCCTCCACTGTCGCGGTTTACGCGGGCAGGTGGCGTGCGTTCCAAGAGTGGTGTACGGGGGGGGGCTGGGACCCAGTCTCCTGCCCCCTGGATGCTGTTCTGGGTTATCTCCAGTCTCTTCTTGGTAGGCTGTCGGCTTCGACAGTGAGGGTATATGCGGCAGCTATATCCTCCTATCATGAGGGTTTTGAGGGGTCTGTTTTGTTCAGCCACCCTCTTGTGAAGCGTTTCCTGCTTGGCGCTCGACGCGTTAAGCCGGTGCAACGCTCCTTGGCTCCGACTTGGGATCTTCAATTGGTCCTCGGTCGGTTGTCCTTGGCCCCGTTTGAGCCGCTCGAGCAGGCGCCGTTGGGACAGCTGTCTTTCAAGACCGCGTTCCTACTGGCTGTCACTTCCGCTAAACGCGTGGGTGAGCTCTGTGCTCTCTCGGTACGTCCAGAGTGCCTGTCTTTTCGGACCGATTGCGGTGCCACTCTGCGACCTAATCCTGCTTTCGTGCCTAAGAATATCCGGAGTTCCTTCCGCTCCCGGGATATTGTGGTTCAGGCTTTTCGTCCTCCTCCTCACACTAGTGAGTTAGATGCGGGCCTTCACCTGTCATGTCCAGTCCGTGCTTTGGGGATTTACCTCAGCCGTACTCAGGACTTCAGGGTTACCGACCAGCTTTTTGTCTGTTACGGTGGGGCTCGTGCTGGTAAGGCACTGTCGAAGCAGCGCCTGTCCCGTTGGTTGTGCGAGGGTATTACCCTCTGCTACACGTTGGCTGGGCAGGATCCCCCTAGGGGCGTCAGGGCGCACTCCACTCGTGGGGTGGCTGCCTCTGCCGCTCTCCTGGGTGGGGCTTTGGTGGAGGACATCTGTGCTGCAGCTTCATGGTCCTCACCGGGCCCCTTTGTAAGGTTTTACCTCATGGACATGACCGGGGGTTCTGTCTCCCAGGCGGTTCTGGGGTCTGTGGCCTTTCCTGCTTCCCGTCCTTTGGTCGGGTAGCAGGAGTGTATGGGTATGGGCCACAGTGTGTTGAGTCACACGTGGTTCCGCCTGTACGGTGTGTTCAAGGGGTTCTAGTTCCCTCTTGTTCGCATTCAGGTGGAGTTGACTGCGCCCCCCCTTCGTTAGGAAGGATGGGGTGACAGGGCTCCCCGCACCCCTTGATGTGGGCTTACGGGTCCTCAGGGGGTACATCTGTCGGGTCTCGCGCCCGCTCTTCCCCATTATCTCGTAAGGCTCAGAGCGGGACGCGAAAGCTAATACGATATATAACGATAGGTTATGTAGATAACCTAGTTATATTAGTATTGGCTGAGCGTCCCGCTCTGCGCGGCCCTGAGTTCCCTCTTGAGGGATCTTTTCCTGGGACGGGTTTTGGCGAGGAAGGGTGTTTCATGACCAGAGTCATGGTTATAATTATGGGCTGTGCCACCATAAGGGGCGGGGCCCCATACAGGTGGGGTGCATGTATTTTGTTCGTGGGAGATACATTAGGTATCCCAGGAGATGGGAGGTATCTCGTAAGGCTCAGAGCGGGACGCTCAGCCAATACTAATATAACTAGGTTATCTACATAACCTATCGTTAACGGTCTTTATTAGTATTTCGAGCTGTCCAGGCAGAATTGCAACAATGGTCTTAGGGAGTCGTTGATATCTGACATCACCGTGTACAAGTCCGCCAGCCTTTTATTTATCCCATAACACGGGTTGTGTCTTCTTGGTTCGACAGCGCCTCCGTGAACAATCTCGCTGGTGGAGTTTCTCATAGTTCGCTCTTGTCAGTCCATTATTTCACAACCCATGGGGGGTGTTTCATTACCATATATGGATAATCATGCACGAGCATTGACGGTAAGAACAAATGGTATTTATCAATACGGAGGAGCGTAGGACCCGTGTACGCACGTTGATAAATCCCGATATTTCTGTGCGTACACACATTCTAAATTCTGTGCTTAAGTACGAAAATAGAACACTTTCTAAGAATTGTTGATAAATGAGGGCCCTGGTGTTGTCTCGGACTGTCCCAATCCTACGTGTCTTCTCATTTTGCCACTGTTGTGTCTGTCTGCTTGAGTGTTTGGAGTCGTGGCTCCTTTGGCATGGCTGCGGGTCATGGGGAGCATGGCCCGTCATTCCTCTGTGTAGTTTGGGGGTGGGGCATGGGGTTTGCTGATTTCCCTCATGGTGGCGGGAGCGCCGGGACCGAGGGAGATGGGGTGGCATTCCCGTCGCCATGCATGACGGTGTAAGTGGCGTGCAGGCTGTTTGTGTTTTTATTCGGTCATGACGTGCTTTATCGGGGAGTGTGTCTTGGATAGGGATGTGGTAGGGATCATTGATGTGTGGTGTGTTTGGGGGACTGGCTGTTTGGGGGTTCACATGCCTTCGAGCAACATTGTACTATTGTACTTATTTTATGCCTATTCTTATGTCTGCACGTTTACATTGCACTACTTTTATTGTCTTTTATACCTATTCTTATGTCTGCAATTTATGCATTGTTTTTATTCTGTGCTGATTTTATGCCTATGTTAATTTGTTCCTAATTGCTGTGGGGCACTCTGGGCTGTGGTCCATGTGTGAAAAGTGCTATATAGATAGTTATTCATATTTATTATATTGTAAAAATGTATGCATTGAAATGTCTGTAAAGTCTCGACGACATTGAAAATGAGGGTGACCTCAATTGTCTTTGAGAATAAATAAAGGTTTGAATTTATACAGGAGTTCTCTGAACTGATCTCAATGTGTGTTACCAGATACAATAAGGTGATCCTAAACGGAGACCTGAATATTCACTTTAATAAAAAAGCAGACAAAACTATAGAGCTTACAAATCTACTGGATAGCTTTGATAGCACAGCATATAACAAATGCAACTCACCGGCATGGAAATACATTAGATTTTGTGATAACAACTGGGCTAAGCATAAAACATTTCTCAATAACTGAATTACCTCTCTCCAACCATCACGGATTCACGGCATCCTCTTTGATGCTCAAATAACCTTTACTAAAACTAAAAACGAATTCATAGTTCAAAAGAGGCTCCTAAATGACAAAGCTGAATCAAAGTTCACCGATCTTATCAGACTATATGAACCACACAAACATGACAGCTCTCTAAATGAAATGGTAGAAAATCTCAATGAACTATAATGTGTCAGCAAAGAAAAAGGGAAATGTTGTGCAGCTGAGAGAAAATGTTGGAAAACAAATCTGCTGTGATATCTACAAACTACAAAGATGCTTTAACTGCCTATAACAAAACTATCCGCCTAGCCAGGAAAGACTACTTAATTATAATAATAATAAAAATAATAATTGAATTATTACAGAAAACGCTGGAAATTCCAGAATCCTTTTTTCCCCACTATGATCTACTGCTCAACACTGACCCCACTCCTCTGCAGTCAACAGTTAAATGTGAAGAACAATTTTTTAACAACAAAATAACATCAGAGCCAGCATTACTCATGATGGAAATAAAGCTGATTACAGCAAACCGTGCAATGTGACCATGAAGATTCACATGCATCACATTAGATGAGCTAATTGCAAAACTGTCTCAGAATGTAACTCCTCCACATCAGACATTGATCCTGTACCTACAGATTTTTTTTAAACGTAGTATGTGTACTATGTGTACAGATGTAGTGAAGATGTCTGTTCTCTCAGTAAGTGTACTATGTGTACAGATGTAGTGAAGATGTCTGTTCTCTCAGTAAGTGTACTATGTGTACATATGTAGTGAAGATGTCTGTTCGCTCAGTAAGTTTACTATGTGTACAGATGTAGTGAAGATGTCTGTTCTCTCAGTAAGTGTACTATGTGTACATATGTAGTGAAGATGTCTGTTCTCTCAGTAAGTGTACAATGCGTACAGATGTCTGTTCTCTCAGTAGTAAGACAGTGTACTATGTGTACAGATGTAGTGAAGATGTCTGTTCTCTCAGTAAGTTCTCTCAGTTCTCTTCTCTGGTAAACAAGAATACCCCTGAAGACTCTAACAGGAGCACTCATTCAAGGGTACTACGACTATGCTTGCACCTCATGATACCAAAGCACCTCAAAGGCACTAAAAACAAGATTACAAACATCACAAAACAAACTGGTCAGACTACTGCTTGACCTTACTCCTAGAACCCACCTCACCCCTGCCCACTTTGACAACCTGGCTTAGAGTAGACAACAGAGTACAGCAACTTGCAATGGGCCTGGTCTACAAGACTAGTCTAGAGTACACCACTAAGAGCACCTACGGGAGCCTGCAATTCGAAACTGGGCCCCGTAAATGTCCAAACCCCCCCCCCCCCCCTCCCTATGCTTGCACCTTGCAACCCCCTCCCCCCACCCTCCCAATGTACAGTCTCCTGTGGGATAAAATCTATTTATTTATGTCCCTAGATACATTTATCCATGTCATCCTATTATCAGGTCTCAGCCTGTATTTATTTGAGCATGTCTGTGGCCAAAGTGTCAGTGCAGCTGTTGCTAAAAAGCCACAGAACCACAGGCCCAAGAACTGATGAGGTGACGGTTTTGGCTGACCACTGACCAGGGAGCATTGTCAGGATCTAGAATAATGTATAATATCTATGAATCAATCCATTTATCTATTGTAAGATATCTACAAATGTGTGTACCATTAAAATGTGTTATTATGATATGGTATTAAAACAGGCCTATGTGTCACCATGACTTCAGCTGTCTGAAACTACCAGGAGACAGATGTAATTCTAGATCCTTGTCATTTCAACTGTTTACCTTATATAGACATGTTTAAAGCCCTGAACCTTCAAGGTCAATAAAAGAATATGCCTTATCACTCCTCCCCCTCGTATGTATATATTTTCTGTTAGGATCTCTGTTAATGTCCGAACACCCTCCCACCGACCCCCTCCTAATGTACAGTTCCCTCCCCCTCGTATGTATATATTTACTGTTAGTGTTAGGATCTGTTTAACAGTACTGTATATTTGCATATCTTGTATGTCACAAATGAAACAGTACTGTATATCTGTATGTCATAAATGGCATGATTAGATGATTAGATTAGATTATATTCTTTATATGTGTATATCTCTATGTGAAATTGAAATAGAAAATGGGGGACTATCAGAGCTCTTCCGGTATCGGGAGAAATGTAGTAGTTATTGTTGTGAAGAGAATGACGTCGCTGCAGTTACCATGGAGATGGTAAACTACTACAAATCATGTAAAACTCCAAGGCTTCTTTCGAGCCGCTGCTGCAAGGATAATAATAATGCAGGACCTGTTCAGAGGTCTTTAATTGGCATGCAATTATCCTCAATGTTTTAGCGGTTAGCACACACGGGTAGCACACACACACCGGAACACACACGCATGCATTGTCTTTGTAGGATCGCCGATGCGATTCGTCTCTGCGATTAACCCATCCCGTCGTCCTTCCCCCCAAGGGCAGCCGGGAGCAGACAGGCATCGGCGAGGGCCGCGCCCGGGGACCACCTGGCATCATGGAAACCTGGGCCCTCATTTATCAATTTTTCTTAGAAAATATTCTATTTTCATACGTAAGCACAGAATTTAGAATGTGTGCACGCACAAAAAAAACGGGATTTATCACACGTGCGACTGCGTACACAGGTCCTACGCACACCTGTCATGATAAATATCACCTTGCTCCTACGCTGAGGCTCGTGCACACTTTCACGTATTTGCATACCAGAACCGCCCTGATTAACCATATACGGTAATGGTACACCCCCATGAAATGTGGAAAAGTGGACTAACCCGAGCGAACTCTGAGAGACTTCACTGAGAGCGAGATTGATCACCGAGGTCCAACCAACAAATTGAACGTATACAGCATTTCCCGTTGTGAACAATCTTATTTGGAAACATGACACACAGAATAATAGTATTTAGCGTTTCATTTTAAACAAGCTGACCCGACATTAAGCACTGTAATGACATTAAGCACTGCACGCCAACTCTGCCTATTATGTGCGCTCGTCATGAGCCCGTGGTGCTGGTCAGAGTCATTATGGCTTCAGTGGATAACCCTGATCTGCATTTTAAGTGATATTTTAGATACCCCAGTAATAACATTACAATTGAATTAAATACAATTAGGCCTGAATGAGACTCCGGCCATCGGCACATTATCAGCCAAAATGCGCATCGCAGATTATCTGTACATTGACAGAGTGGAATCCCGTTCACATTACTGGATTTGTTTATTGATGGAGCAAACTCTGAGAGATTGTTCACAGAGGCGCTGCCGAACCAAGATATAATATGATGTGTATAATATAATGTGTGTAGAGGCATATGATACAATCTATTTTGTTGTTGGTATTAGGTATAGCCTATGAATTACATTACATATAATAGCAGCCAGCCTACATTATGCAACATTATTACATGGCGTTTTCACAATCGCCGAAATGCTTGCTTGTGATTGGTCAATAGCGCCCGTCAGAGGTCCGTTATCACACGATAACGGACCTCTGCCAAGCAATAATGACCGCTGTGCGCAGCTGTTCGCAATCAAGCCCACTACAACACTGTATCAGTGCTGCTCAGCATATGCACAGCTGCACTCAGTCATCAGTGCAATCAGACCACAGACCTGCCGACTGCCGATAATAATAATCACTTTATTTGGGCTGACAGAGCCACAGAACAACTGCGTTTGCATTTGATCTCGTCTTGTCGACAGGCATGCGTTGTTCATGGGACGGGGTAGCACGGTGTGGGACCTCACTCGCTATTTGCATATCAATAGCTCCGGTCGTCAGGTGTGTTAAATACGTTCTCAGACACATTCACACCTAACCTTGTTGTGAAGACGTGTTACATTCCATTCGTAGAGGCAATTAGGCACTGTCTTTAGTCTGTGCCCAAGCGAGGGGACATTAAATGCGCATTCGCGGGAGCGCGCGCACGCGCAGGGAGCGCGCGTGCACGTGGTGCGTGTCACCCCAGATGATTTCAATAACGCACCACTGCTTGTCGATGGTGTACAATGAATTAGGTATATTTGTTAGTAAGTTAGCCATGTAATAAGCGGGATAATGTATAGCTATACTCGATCATTGTCGCAAAATAAGTGACCTTCACTACGTGTAGAACAACTCGGCGCTGCGCCTCGGTATTTTAAACTCCGTGTCGGTCAATTATTTTGCGACAATGACCTCGTAGCTATACATTATCCCTTACGTAACTTGCGCATATAAGTTATAACACACAGCCATGCGAAGCCTGCATACAGTAAACTAACTTGATCATTAATCTAGCTGTTGTATCTTTACGCTTATGAAAACATTAAATAATATGTATAGGCTATAGGCCGTCGCTTTAGCCTATATTCTCAAATTGCATTTAATGGCTATCCGAGTCCTCGATATCCTCGCGGACGGACCAGTATACCTTTATATCATATCATATTCATATTCATATCATAGTTTACTCTATCAGCCTACCAGCATGTAATACGTTCTTTGTTAGAACTCAACTCGTTATTATTTTGCGCATAGATTGCATAAATACTGGAACGTTTTGATTTAGGCTTTGACATTGTAAAACTAAATAAGTGAAATTCTGTAAGCAGAATACAAGTCATGATATCACCCACACGATATATGCTCTGTGTCCAGAGCATGTATGCTTTTCATTCATTTAAGACACATGTATTGCAAGGGTTTTGTATACACATACACTCAACAAATAACCTCAGTCTGTTCTCGTTGCAATGCGTTTTTCATTATTTCTTATAGGAAAGGTGAAGAACACTATATCGTGGGTGTTCATATGACTTGTATTCTGCTTACAGCTTCGGGGTTCCACTTATTACGTTTAACAATGGCAAAGCGTTCCCGTATTTCTGCAATATATGCGCAAAATAATAACGAGTTGAGTTACACGGAGTGCAGTCAGTGCTTATTTCCTTGTTGTAATAATATATTCTACCACCGGCGCCAGTTACGCATGGTCCGACCTGTGCTTAAATATACGCACAAAGTCAAGCACAAGTTCAAATTGATAAATCCCACACTTTGCTTAGAAATGATCGTACGCACGGGTTACGCACATATCTGTGCGTACGCCACGTTGATAAATGAGGGCCCCGGTCCCCAAGCGGGAATCGAACCCTGGACCTTCTTGCTGTGAGGCGACAGTGTTAACCACTACACCACCATGCCGCCAAGGAAGGAGCAATGAGAGGAAAACTATGTAAACATAAATGTACTTACAGTTACAGATGGTGTGGTGTCCACAGTCTGATCTCTGTTTCCACAAGAATAACGTTTTGATTTGAATTCTGCCACAGAGAGAGGCTTTACACGTTTGTAAACACACACAACGCGTGTCGAGTAATCCAGGAAGATGAATGTGGATCGTATCGAGGCTCGTGTTGAAGACGTACAGTATGTGGTGACGTGGCGCGCCGAGAAGCATCAATCTGCAGAACGTCAGCACAGCACTCTCAGGGGGCTTTCTCACTCACCATTCGGGGTCGAATCAGAGCCCAATCGCACCCAAAAAGGGTGTGTCCGTCCTAGTGAGAACGCTCCCCCCCCTCCCCGGGGACGCTGATTTGCTCCAAACCTGGACCGCTGAAATAGGTGGTCTCGGGTGCGCGCCAGTGGGAGCGGGGGGCGTGGTGTGCGAGCTTGTACCAAAACACGGGAGAGGCTTCTGTATCAACTTGCTTACACACACAACGTCATTACTGAAAGGAAATCCATCCAACCACCCAAGTTATTTGGATTGATATTAGTATGGACCAGCTGACAGATTCACAAGCGACAAAGTTGTATTTCTAACGGAGATTTTATTGTCGATCACACAGAGAACACAGAGAAGAGAACTCTCCTGCAGCCCACAGGCTCAGCCTCTCGCCTAGAATGAAGACACACATGACATCGATTTATGTGTGTGTGTGTGTGTGTGTGTGTGTGCTTGTCTGTGTGTGTGTGTGTGTCAGAAGAAGGGGGGCTAGAGGCTAATGGGTTCCAGATGTGTGTGTGTGTGTGTGTGTGTGTGTGTGTGTGTGTGTGTGTGTGTGTGTGTGTGTGTGTGTGTGTGTGTGTGTGTGTGTGTGTGTGTGTGTGTGTGTGTGTGTGTGTGTGTGTGTGTGTGTGTGTGTGTGTGTGTGTGTGTGTGTGTGTGTGTGTGTGTGTGTGTGTGTGTGTGTGTGTGTGTGTGTGAAGGGAGACACAGAGCCACATGGCCCCAATCACGAGGGATGCAGCAACGGGTTCATCAGGTCACTCAAGAGGCATGGGGGAAAGATGGATGAGGCCAGCCAGATGTAAACGGAGACACAGCGGCGCCTACAGCATCTAGGGTGCAGCCCGCACATCGTGGGGAGACAATAGGTGCACAGATATATAAGATATTGACATCAAATATTACTAGATCAATGAACTAAACCTATCATTACTGTAATGCTTTCATGCTATTATTTATTTTCAATTTATGTTCGAAATAAATAAACTCATTCATTCAAGATATTGTGTGAGCAAAAGTATAGTTATTGGCTGTACAATACTGCTGTAGGCCTATAATACTTATGTAAATAAGTAAGGCAATTGAAATATAACAGAACTTGCGGCATCATATTGTTAATTTTGTTGTCAAAATCTGCAGTACAGCTCAATACACACAATTGTTAAGGGGATGTAGACCAGAGAAAGACTTCCGTCTTGTTTACATCAGGGTCCCCCATTTTCAATTCATCATAAATGTACAGTTCCCTCCCCCTTGTATATATTTACTGTATGTCACAAATGTAACAGTACTGCATTGAGTATGTCATAAATGTCATTATGAATTGAAAATGGGGGACCCTGATGTAAACAAGACGAAAGTCTTTCTCTGGTCTTCATCCCCTTAACAATTGTGTGTATTGAGCTGTACTGTACTGTACCCATTCTGCAATCTGTTAAATAAAGTTTAAATAAACGCATCGCGGATCTAAATAAACGCCTGCACAGTGCAATACTCCAATTCAGCCATTGGCAATTCAGTCATTGGGTGGGTGGCGCTGCTGAGCGGGCCTGTGACGGTCTCGTGACCGAAATCAGCCATTGGGAGAGCGAGGGGCCTGACAGCGCGGGGCCTGACAGCGCGGGGACTGAGAGTGCTGCGCTGACGTTCTGCAGATGGATACTATTGGGCGCGCCGGCCATAGACCCAATAGGGGATATCTGCAGAGCCGCAAGCCCAACGTCTGGGCGGGGCTTCGGGGCTTGTACTCGTTTTACTGTGCGTGGGCAGGGCGTCGGGCCTGTACCTTGTTTTGCACTACTGCGCATGCGGATGAGGGGGGGGGGGGGGGCTCTCTCGCTCTCTCTCTCTCTATCTCTCCCTACGTGTTACTAGTGCAACAGACACGTGTTAGCCGATTGATTGATTGAAAATCAGAATGGGTACAATACAGTACAGCTCAATACACACAATTGTTAAGGGGATGCAGACCAGAGAAAGACTTTCGAAAGACTTTCGTCTTGTTTACATCAGGGTCACCCATTTTCAATGCATCATAACATATATGACATACATGACATACAGATAGACAGTACTGTTACATCTAGACATTTATGACATACCAGATCTACAAATATACAGCACTGTTTGTGATACAAAAAGAGTCTAAAAAGAGAGTATATACAGGTCCCCCATTTTCAATGCATCATAACATATATGACATCAGGGCCGCCTCAGGGGGTGTGCGAGCAGTGCAGTCACACAGGGCCTCGTGGGAAGGGGGGCCTGGCACACAAAAAAAGAAAAAAAAGGAAAAAGAAAAATATTTTTTATTTATTATTATTTTTATTGTTATTTTTTATTTTTATTTTTTATTTTTTGTGAGGCCCCCCTTCCCGCGAGGCCCTTTTTCATCACAGACCTAAAATCTAGTTTTGCTTATATGCTTATATATTTCACATTAGACACGTTTGTAGAATGTGTGTGACTTGTTCCTGGCTCTGCGGCTCTGCAGCAGACATACTCACTATTGGAGCTCTGGGGCTCTGCAGCAGACATACTATTGGTTTCAACGAAGGGAGGGGTTACATCATGTGTACGCCGGCGTGCGTCAGCTGCGTTTGACTATTTCGCGCATGCAGCTTTGGAGGTTATGCTTAGTTATAAATGCCAGCCAAGAGGAAGAGGACGGTCATTCGGCAGATGGACTGAAGATGAAAGTTGTTGCATGTTAGACAGTTCAGTCAGGCTAGCCATGTCGGCTTAGCTAAAGGCAGGGACAGCTAGTTAGCTTTAGCTACGTTATAATATCAAGTGCTAACGTGTGGTTCAGTCGGGATAGCCATGATGATGTCGGCTAGTAGCTAGCTTAGCTAAAGGCTAAATAGCGTTAGCTAACCTAGAGAGAGCGCGTGCAGCATTGTTATGCCAAGATGAAGAGGACGGTCATTCGGCAGATGAACTTCGTCAACTCCACGCGGTTGTCTCCATCCTCTTGGACGTTTGTTGAGTTTTTAATGCACTCTATTCTATTCCCGCCGTGGATATATCTCTCTCTCTCTCTCGGGAGCCAAACGGGCCGGCTAGCTGTTGTAGCTAATGTTATATTGAGCCAAAGCGGGCCGGCTAGCTAACGTTATATTGAGCCAAACGGGCCGGCTAGCTGTTGTAGTAGCTAACGGTGTGTGGCCTGGTGTCAGTACCTGGCTACTCTATTTGCAGTTAGCCTATTTAGCTGATGTCGGCCATTGGCTCCTTGCTACTTTGTTTTCTCTGGTATAGACCCTCTTCTCTTTGGATTTAAGTGTTGATCTTTGTCCTTTTGGATCTATGTATATTCATGTTGCCTTTGTGAAGTTATCTTTTCCTTCTGTTTTGTTCTTCCATTAAAAGTTGAATATCCTTTAGGGGCTCATCTTTGCTTATCTCTCTCATACATGCTCTCTCTCTCTAACACACACACACACACACACAGACATGCTCTCTCTCTCTAACACACACAGACATGCTCTATATCTCTCTCTAACACACAAAATGACATGCTCTCTCTCTATATATTTCTCTCTCTTTCTAACACACATATACATGCTCTCTCTCTCTAACACACACACACAAACAGACATGCTCTCTCTCTATCTCTCTCTTTCTAACACACACAGACATGCTCTATCTATCTCTCTCTCTTCAATTCAAATGGGCTTTATTTCACATTCTTGTATTTCTCCCAGTAGGTATGGGAGTTTTGAGTTATTGTCGATGTTTTCAAAGTCTCTTTGGATGTTTGCAATTTGTGGGAAGTATGTCTTGGTATAGTGGGCAGGTTGTTAAGAAGTGGAGCTCGGTTTCCACCTCATCTTGTGTGCAGTGGGTCTGTCTTCGCTTGGGAGCCAGGTCTGCCTATGGCGGCCTTTCTCGATGGCTAGGCTGTGCTCGCTGAGTCTGTACCTAGTCAAGGATCTTCTTAGTATTGGGTCAGTCACAGTGCTCAGGTATTCTGCCACTGTGTACTCTCTGTTTAGGGCCAAATTGCATTTCAATTTGCTCTGGTTTTGGGTTGTTTCTTTCCAATGTGTCTCTCTCTCTCTCTCTCTCTGGCCTTGCTCTGGTGGAGGGTCAGGGGCATTGCCGGGTCTGTACAGCGATAACACTGTATATTGACTGTAGAACGGGAGCTCTCTCTCGCTCTCTCTCTTGCTATATGTTGACTGTATCATGCCTAGCCTCGGGCAGCGCTATTATTTAAGAATATGTTGACTGTATGAAGAAAAAAAAATTATATATTTTTTTTTATTTTTTTTTACCTTTTAGGGGAGGGGGGGGGGGGGCTCGCGTTTCTCCCAGGCGGCCCTGCGCACAACCTATTTACCCTTAAAATGAAGATAACAGTGTATAACGTTTTATATATCCCCAAGCATACCCCACATTTAGTATAAAACGCCTGACAATTACATACCCAAAGTAATTTGCGATTTATTATACTTTATACTTATAGCATTTAACGTCTATTCTGCATCGAACATTGTACATATGTCTATACTGAACACTGTGACCACATTTTCTACTTCTAAATTACATGCTATACTATGTTATTTGATACTATCTTGTCTAGCACAGTCTCTGGAGCGTAACAGTAAGAAGCATTTTGTATGAAAGTATTCTGTACTTCTGTATGACAACTATTAAAGAAACTTAAACTAGCACACAGTTTGTTGCATTAATGGGATTATAAAGCAACAAAAATAATTTTAACTTTTTATTGCTGTTTTTACCTGTTATAACAAAGGAAAACCTCAAACTCTTATGAAGAGGAGAAAATATACTGGCTGTGTAGACCTATTTTTTAATAAAACACAGAAGAGGAGACAAAACACTGGCATCTGTAGACCTACTTTGAAATAAAACCCTGAACTATTCAGGTATATTTGAGTCCTTCCCTTATTTGTGGAAAATCTATAAAATAAAAAGAAAATTTTTCGTTGTTCGCAAATTTCGCACCACATATCAGGCATACAGGTAAGCCTTTTGTTGACTAAATATCTTAGTTGATGAAATATTTTCTCATTTCAGTGTCACAGTATGACATCGATCTCCAAAATAAGAAAAAAATTAAATAAAAAAGGGAAAAATAAAATAAATTTATATTTTTTTGTTTTGGCCAGGGAGCCGCAGCTGATTGGCTAAAGAGCCGCATGCGGCCTCGGAGCCGCAGGTTGCCGACCCCTGGTCTAGATGTTACAGTACTGTCTATCTGTATGTCATATATGTTATGATGAATTGAAAATGGGGGACCCTGATGTAAACAAGACGAAAGTCTTTCTCTGGTCTGCATCCCCTTAACAATTGTGTGTATTGAGCTGTACTGTATTGTACCCATTCTGCAATCTGGTAATAAAATGTTCAATCAATCTGCTCCTCCCAGACCAGAGATGGATGAAGCTGCAGCTCCACAGAGGTCAGAGGTGCATGAAGCTACACCATCAGTTGAAGCTGCACAGATGTCAGAGGTGGATGAAGCTCCACCACAGGACCACATAGAACAGGAGGAATGCAGTGGGTGTAACCGTATGCGTGGTCAAATGAAGTCCATGCATGATGAAATTAACTGCTTGTTGGAGGAGAACATGACACTGAGGAAAGAGCTGTCCCAGGTGAAGATGAGTGCGGAGTCCTTGAAAGACGATGATGTGAAGGTCAGATTCTACACTGGCCTTCCATATTGGACCTTACTGCAGGCTTTGCACACATTAGTTATTCCATGCCTGACAAAGGCAGGCCGAAAACTGTCTCCTTTCCAGATGCTTCTCCTAACTCTGATGCGGCTGAGGCTGAATCTGCCGCAACAGCACCTTGCACACCTCTTTTGTGTAAGCCGAACAACAGTGGCCACCGTGTTTAGAGAGACCTTATGTGTACTACATCATCACCTCTCAGAGTTGGTACACTGGCCAACTAGACATTGCCTCCAACTAACCATGCCACATCAGTTTGTAGAGGCTTTTGGCAATCGTGTTGTGGTTATTCTGGACTGCTTTGAAATTGGCACTGAGAGACCATCAAATCTGAAAGCGCACGCACAGACATATTCCCACTACAAGCAAAAGCACACTGTTAAGTACCTGATTGGCATTACACCACAGGGGTCTATCTCTTTCATTTCCAAAGGGTGGGGAGGGCGTGTAAGTGACAAGCATCTGACCGAGAACAGTGGTCTCCTCAATAAACTGTTGCCTGGAGACTTGGTTTTAGCAGACCGTGGATTTGACATTGGGGACCATGTTTCATTAATGTGTGCAGCGGTGAAAATCCCTGGATTCACAAGAGGACGTGCCAAGATGGATCCAAAACGCAATAGGTATCGCATGCTACATAATACCATACCATGCAATTGCTGGTTCCATTTGAAGGCGCAGACTTTTCTTTCATTGACAAGATTGTGACTGTGTGCTGTGCCGTAACGAATATGTGCCACAGTGTTGTTATGAAACCACCAGACCATGCGTTACCAGATAGTGAGGGAGAGATGGAGTGAGGGAGAGACGGAGTGAGGGAGAGACGGAGTGAGGTACTGAGGGGAATACATCTGTTATGCTAAAGCTAAAATGGAAAATCAAGGCCTCTTAGTTTTACTCATTAGGTTTTGATGTGGATTATTTAAATTCAGTTTGTCATGTTTTCAACATTATTTGAACAATGTTATGTCTGTTCTGTAAATACTAGGGCTGTCAAAAGTTAATGCTTTAACTTGAGATAAATTAAAATGATTTAAAGCATTAAAATAAATTAATCTAGATGTTATGGTTTGTAACCGACCCCAATCGCACAACACAAGACAGGTATGATGGTTTGCCAAGAAACAGATATTTATTGAGAGACAGGGAAAAAAGGGCACTGTCCCTTTAAGGGAGAACACAAATACAGGAATATAACAAGAGGGGAAAAACTAGGTGCCTTTAAGAGGCGGGCAGGAAAAGCGTACACTAAGGGAAGGTTAATGAACGCTAGGGGAAACATTAAAGGAACGCTAGGGGAAGGTTAAGGAAACAGAGGAACTAGAGACTAGGAGATGTCGGGACAAGGAGAGCTAGGGAAAAGGAACTAGGTGGAACTAGAAGGGGAGAACTTGGGACCAGGAACTAGGTGGAACTAGAAGGGGAGAACTAGGGACAGAGGGGACTGAGGCCCGCGGAGGCGGGCTGGGGACAGGGAGGAACTGGGGACTGGTGGGAAAAACATCTGGGCCGCTCTGCAGAACAGAGGAGAGGGTTAATATTCAAAAGGGAACAAACAGAGCAGATGCAGAACAGTCCAAATAAACAAAGTAACAAAGTAATAATATCTTCGTGTGACAAACACACAGGGGGAGATGTAATGTCCAAAAATACTATCTAAGTGAGAACAAAAACAGAGTGGGAGATGAAATGTCCAAACTACTAACTAAGTGAGAACAAAAACAGAGTGGGAGATGAAATGTCCAAACTACTAACTAAGTGAGAACAAGAAAAGGAGGCATTACGCTGGGTGAGTGACATCACAATCAAAACTCACCCAAGCGTATGCGGAATGGTACAGGAAACGCAGCGGGACGGGGGCAAGAGGCATTACGCTGGGTGAGTGACATCACAATCAAAACTCACCCAGGCGTATGCGTAATGGTGCAGGAACAGCAGCGGGACGGGGGCAAGAGGCATTACGCTGGGTGAGTGACATCACAATCAAAACTCACCCAGGCGTATGCGTAATGGTACAGGAAACGCAGCGGGACGGGGGCAAGAGGCATTACGCTGGGTGAGTGACATCACAATCAAAACTCACCCAGGCGTATGCGTAATGGTGCAGGAACAGCAGCGGCGGCGAGGGTGTCGCCACCGGGTAGCTGGCTGTCCGAGCCGAGGAACAGAGTGCTGGAACAGCGGCGGTGGCGAGGGTGTCGTCCACCGGGTAGCCGCTGTCGGAGCCGAGGAACAGGGTGCTGGAACAGCGGCGGTGGCGAGGGTGTCGTCCACCGGGTAGCCGCTGTCGGAGCCGAGGAACAGAGTGCTGGAACAGCGGCGGTGGCGAGGGTGTCGTCCACCGGGTAGCCGCTGTCGGAGCCGAGGAACAGAGTGCTGGAACAGCAGCGGTGGCGAGGGTGTCGTCCACCGGGTAGCCGCTGTCGGAGCCGAGGAACAGAGTGGCGCGCCACACCTTGGTGTGCGCGTCGGAACCGAGAGACGCCTCGGGGTGCGTCTGCGAGGAGGAGTGTGCCAAGCACGAGGATCCTTGGAAGATGCGCGTTGCGCGCTGGAGACTGGAGAGCGTGCCAAGCCCTTGAAGATGCGCGTTGCGCGCTGGTGACTGGAGAGCGTGCCAAGCCCTTGCAGATGCGCGTTGCGCGCTGGTGACTGGAGAGCGTGCCAAGCACGAGGATCCTTGGAAGATGCGCGTTGCGCGCTGGAGACTGGAGAGCGTGCCAAGCCCTTGAAGATGCGCGTTGCGCGCTGGTGACTGGAGAGCGTGCCAAGCCCTTGCAGATGCGCGTTGCGCGCTGGTGACTGGAGAGCGTGCCAAGCCCGAGGGTCCGGGAGATGCGCGTTGGTCTAGATGTGCGTCAGGACGAACAGCTGCGCTGGGGTCTGCAGTGGAGCGCTGGGGTGCCTCCCGTGGAAGTACAGGGAGCGCAGAACAGTCTCCTCCACAGGCTACGGCGACAGCAGACGAAGGCTGGAGCAAAACATCTCAAGGCTGGAGAAATCCATATACAGCATTGGTAGACCAGAGGATCTCCCGAAAGAGTCTAGATGTTAGAGAATATGACTCAGCATGAATACAACACGACCCCACGCCGAAACGAGGGGAAGAGCCCTGGTATTTAAAGCCCACAGGGGAACTAATTAGCCTGCCACCACAGGTGCGAGAGGTAATTGATAATAGTCCAGGTGTGGCCACTGAGAGTAAACGAGAGTAAAGAACGAGAGGGTGGGGGCTAGAGAGAGTGAGTGAGAAGGGAATTTCTAACAGTAGGCTTAAAGAAAACAGAGAAAGTTGGTGAGCAGCGGACAAAACCTCACAGTACCCCCCCCTCAACGGGAGCCACCTGGCGACCCAAAACAAATACAGACAGAGTGGCAGGGGGCAAAACAAGACAAAAACAAAAGGTACTGGCCAAGCCAGCAGGGGAAGCCACCACAAGAGTGGGGCTAGAAAAAGAAACAGGGTCGCCGAGGGGTAACTAGGGTAGCAGAGGGGCAACAGGAGGAACTGGCCTAGAGGACTGATCTAGAGAACTGGCCTAGAGGAACTGGTCTAGAGGAACTGAGGGGCAAGCAGGGTAGCTAAGGGGTAACCATGGTAGCACCGGGAAAGGGCTAGCAGAGGGAAAGGGTAGCTGCCAAGGCACTGATAGCTACAGGGCCTATGCCAGCTGTACTGCTACATTAACATAGAGGCTGCGCTAGCTGCCGGAGCTAGGCTGGCAGACAGGGCTGGACCAGCATGAGAGAACAAGCTAGCTGGAAGGACAGTCCTAGCTGTGTGAGATAAACTGACCTTGCTAGCTGAAGGGCAGTCCTAGCAGTGGGAGAAAAACTGACCTTGCTAGCTGAAAAGGCAGTCCTAGCAGTGAGATATAAACTGACCTTGCTAGCTGAAAAGGCAGTCCTAGCAGTGGGAGATAAACTGACCTTGCTAGCTGAAAGGGCAGTCCTAGCAGTGGGATAAACTACACAAAAAAGTGGAGGCCATGCAGAGGGACCGGGTTAGCTGCTTGGGCCTGGCTAGCTACAGGGCCTATGCCAGCTGCAAGGCTGCATTAACATAGAGGCTGTGCTAGCAGCCGGGGCTAAGCTAGCAGACTGGGGCTCTGCTGAGGGACTGGGTTAGCTGCCAGGGCATGGCTAGCTACAGGGCCTATGCCAGCAGTAAGGGCTGCATTAACATAGAGGCTGTGCTAGCCGCCGAGGCAAAGCTAGCAGACAGGGCCATGCTGGTAGTAGAGGCCTAACAAGCTGCAGGGGGGTCAAACAGGGCTAAGAGGGGAGCTAAACAGGGCTAACAGGGAAGCAAATGGGGGAGTCAACAGGCTAACAGGGGAGCTAACCGGGGAGACCAACAAGCTAACAGGGGAGCTAACAGGCTAACAAGGAAGCTAGAGGGGAGCTAGAGGGAACAAGAAAAAAAAAGGCAAACTCAACATACACCGTCTGTGCTGGCTGGGGTCGTCGATTTGGTGGGGTCGTACTGTTATGGTTTGTAACCGACCCCAATCGCACAACACAAGACAGGTATGATGGTTTGCCAAGAAACAGATATTTATTGAGAGACAGGGAAAAAAGGGCACTGTCCCTTTAAGGGAGAACACAAATACAGGAATATAACAAGAGGGGAAAAACTAGGTGCCTTTAAGAGGCGGGCAGGAAAAGCGTACACTAAGGGAAGGTTAATGAACGCTAGGGGAAACATTAAAGGAACGCTAGGGGAAGGTTAAGGAAACAGAGGAACTAGAGACTAGGAGATGTCGGGACAAGGAGAGCTAGGGAAAAGGAACTAGGTGGAACTAGAAGGGGAGAACTTGGGACCAGGAACTAGGTGGAACTAGAAGGGGAGAACTAGGGACAGAGGGGACTGAGGCCCGCGGAGGCGGGCTGGGGACAGGGAGGAACTGGGGACTGGTGGGAAAAACATCTGGGCCGCTCTGCAGAACAGAGGAGAGGGTTAATATTCAAAAGGGAACAAACAGAGCAGATGCAGAACAGTCCAAATAAACAAAGTAACAAAGTAATAATATCTTCGTGTGACAAACACACAGGGGGAGATGTAATGTCCAAAAATACTATCTAAGTGAGAACAAAAACAGAGTGGGAGATGAAATGTCCAAACTACTAACTAAGTGAGAACAAAAACAGAGTGGGAGATGAAATGTCCAAACTACTAACTAAGTGAGAACAAGAAAAGGAGGCATTACGCTGGGTGAGTGACATCACAATCAAAACTCACCCAAGCGTATGCGGAATGGTACAGGAAACGCAGCGGGACGGGGGCAAGAGGCATTACGCTGGGTGAGTGACATCACAATCAAAACTCACCCAGGCGTATGCGTAATGGTGCAGGAACAGCAGCGGGACGGGGGCAAGAGGCATTACGCTGGGTGAGTGACATCACAATCAAAACTCACCCAGGCGTATGCGTAATGGTACAGGAAACGCAGCGGGACGGGGGCAAGAGGCATTACGCTGGGTGAGTGACATCACAATCAAAACTCACCCAGGCGTATGCGTAATGGTGCAGGAACAGCAGCGGCGGCGAGGGTGTCGCCACCGGGTAGCTGGCTGTCCGAGCCGAGGAACAGAGTGCTGGAACAGCGGCGGTGGCGAGGGTGTCGTCCACCGGGTAGCCGCTGTCGGAGCCGAGGAACAGGGTGCTGGAACAGCGGCGGTGGCGAGGGTGTCGTCCACCGGGTAGCCGCTGTCGGAGCCGAGGAACAGAGTGCTGGAACAGCGGCGGTGGCGAGGGTGTCGTCCACCGGGTAGCCGCTGTCGGAGCCGAGGAACAGAGTGCTGGAACAGCAGCGGTGGCGAGGGTGTCGTCCACCGGGTAGCCGCTGTCGGAGCCGAGGAACAGAGTGGCGCGCCACACCTTGGTGTGCGCGTCGGAACCGAGAGACGCCTCGGGGTGCGTCTGCGAGGAGGAGTGTGCCAAGCACGAGGATCCTTGGAAGATGCGCGTTGCGCGCTGGAGACTGGAGAGCGTGCCAAGCCCTTGAAGATGCGCGTTGCGCGCTGGTGACTGGAGAGCGTGCCAAGCCCTTGCAGATGCGCGTTGCGCGCTGGTGACTGGAGAGCGTGCCAAGCACGAGGATCCTTGGAAGATGCGCGTTGCGCGCTGGAGACTGGAGAGCGTGCCAAGCCCTTGAAGATGCGCGTTGCGCGCTGGTGACTGGAGAGCGTGCCAAGCCCTTGCAGATGCGCGTTGCGCGCTGGTGACTGGAGAGCGTGCCAAGCCCGAGGGTCCGGGAGATGCGCGTTGGTCTAGATGTGCGTCAGGACGAACAGCTGCGCTGGGGTCTGCAGTGGAGCGCTGGGGTGCCTCCCGTGGAAGTACAGGGAGCGCAGAACAGTCTCCTCCACAGGCTACGGCGACAGCAGACGAAGGCTGGAGCAAAACATCTCAAGGCTGGAGAAATCCATATACAGCATTGGTAGACCAGAGGATCTCCCGAAAGAGTCTAGATGTTAGAGAATATGACTCAGCATGAATACAACACGACCCCACGCCGAAACGAGGGGAAGAGCCCTGGTATTTAAAGCCCACAGGGGAACTAATTAGCCTGCCACCACAGGTGCGAGAGGTAATTGATAATAGTCCAGGTGTGGCCACTGAGAGTAAACGAGAGTAAAGAACGAGAGGGTGGGGGCTAGAGAGAGTGAGTGAGAAGGGAATTTCTAACAGTAGGCTTAAAGAAAACAGAGAAAGTTGGTGAGCAGCGGACAAAACCTCACAGTACCCCCCCCTCAACGGGAGCCACCTGGCGACCCAAAACAAATACAGACAGAGTGGCAGGGGGCAAAACAAGACAAAAACAAAAGGTACTGGCCAAGCCAGCAGGGGAAGCCACCACAAGAGTGGGGCTAGAAAAAGAAACAGGGTCGCCGAGGGGTAACTAGGGTAGCAGAGGGGCAACAGGAGGAACTGGCCTAGAGGACTGATCTAGAGAACTGGCCTAGAGGAACTGGTCTAGAGGAACTGAGGGGCAAGCAGGGTAGCTAAGGGGTAACCATGGTAGCACCGGGAAAGGGCTAGCAGAGGGAAAGGGTAGCTGCCAAGGCACTGATAGCTACAGGGCCTATGCCAGCTGTACTGCTACATTAACATAGAGGCTGCGCTAGCTGCCGGAGCTAGGCTGGCAGACAGGGCTGGACCAGCATGAGAGAACAAGCTAGCTGGAAGGACAGTCCTAGCTGTGTGAGATAAACTGACCTTGCTAGCTGAAGGGCAGTCCTAGCAGTGGGAGAAAAACTGACCTTGCTAGCTGAAAAGGCAGTCCTAGCAGTGAGATATAAACTGACCTTGCTAGCTGAAAAGGCAGTCCTAGCAGTGGGAGATAAACTGACCTTGCTAGCTGAAAGGGCAGTCCTAGCAGTGGGATAAACTACACAAAAAAGTGGAGGCCATGCAGAGGGACCGGGTTAGCTGCTTGGGCCTGGCTAGCTACAGGGCCTATGCCAGCTGCAAGGCTGCATTAACATAGAGGCTGTGCTAGCAGCCGGGGCTAAGCTAGCAGACTGGGGCTCTGCTGAGGGACTGGGTTAGCTGCCAGGGCATGGCTAGCTACAGGGCCTATGCCAGCAGTAAGGGCTGCATTAACATAGAGGCTGTGCTAGCCGCCGAGGCAAAGCTAGCAGACAGGGCCATGCTGGTAGTAGAGGCCTAACAAGCTGCAGGGGGGTCAAACAGGGCTAAGAGGGGAGCTAAACAGGGCTAACAGGGAAGCAAATGGGGGAGTCAACAGGCTAACAGGGGAGCTAACCGGGGAGACCAACAAGCTAACAGGGGAGCTAACAGGCTAACAAGGAAGCTAGAGGGGAGCTAGAGGGAACAAGAAAAAAAAAGGCAAACTCAACATACACCGTCTGTGCTGGCTGGGGTCGTCGATTTGGTGGGGTCGTACTGTTATGGTTTGTAACCGACCCCAATCGCACAACACAAGACAGGTATGATGGTTTGCCAAGAAACAGATATTTATTGAGAGACAGGGAAAAAAGGGCACTGTCCCTTTAAGGGAGAACACAAATACAGGAATATAACAAGAGGGGAAAAACTAGGTGCCTTTAAGAGGCGGGCAGGAAAAGCGTACACTAAGGGAAGGTTAATGAACGCTAGGGGAAACATTAAAGGAACGCTAGGGGAAGGTTAAGGAAACAGAGGAACTAGAGACTAGGAGATGTCGGGACAAGGAGAGCTAGGGAAAAGGAACTAGGTGGAACTAGAAGGGGAGAACTTGGGACCAGGAACTAGGTGGAACTAGAAGGGGAGAACTAGGGACAGAGGGGACTGAGGCCCGCGGAGGCGGGCTGGGGACAGGGAGGAACTGGGGACTGGTGGGAAAAACATCTGGGCCGCTCTGCAGAACAGAGGAGAGGGTTAATATTCAAAAGGGAACAAACAGAGCAGATGCAGAACAGTCCAAATAAACAAAGTAACAAAGTAATAATATCTTCGTGTGACAAACACACAGGGGGAGATGTAATGTCCAAAAATACTATCTAAGTGAGAACAAAAACAGAGTGGGAGATGAAATGTCCAAACTACTAACTAAGTGAGAACAAAAACAGAGTGGGAGATGAAATGTCCAAACTACTAACTAAGTGAGAACAAGAAAAGGAGGCATTACGCTGGGTGAGTGACATCACAATCAAAACTCACCCAAGCGTATGCGGAATGGTACAGGAAACGCAGCGGGACGGGGGCAAGAGGCATTACGCTGGGTGAGTGACATCACAATCAAAACTCACCCAGGCGTATGCGTAATGGTGCAGGAACAGCAGCGGGACGGGGGCAAGAGGCATTACGCTGGGTGAGTGACATCACAATCAAAACTCACCCAGGCGTATGCGTAATGGTACAGGAAACGCAGCGGGACGGGGGCAAGAGGCATTACGCTGGGTGAGTGACATCACAATCAAAACTCACCCAGGCGTATGCGTAATGGTGCAGGAACAGCAGCGGCGGCGAGGGTGTCGCCACCGGGTAGCTGGCTGTCCGAGCCGAGGAACAGAGTGCTGGAACAGCGGCGGTGGCGAGGGTGTCGTCCACCGGGTAGCCGCTGTCGGAGCCGAGGAACAGGGTGCTGGAACAGCGGCGGTGGCGAGGGTGTCGTCCACCGGGTAGCCGCTGTCGGAGCCGAGGAACAGAGTGCTGGAACAGCGGCGGTGGCGAGGGTGTCGTCCACCGGGTAGCCGCTGTCGGAGCCGAGGAACAGAGTGCTGGAACAGCAGCGGTGGCGAGGGTGTCGTCCACCGGGTAGCCGCTGTCGGAGCCGAGGAACAGAGTGGCGCGCCACACCTTGGTGTGCGCGTCGGAACCGAGAGACGCCTCGGGGTGCGTCTGCGAGGAGGAGTGTGCCAAGCACGAGGATCCTTGGAAGATGCGCGTTGCGCGCTGGAGACTGGAGAGCGTGCCAAGCCCTTGAAGATGCGCGTTGCGCGCTGGTGACTGGAGAGCGTGCCAAGCCCTTGCAGATGCGCGTTGCGCGCTGGTGACTGGAGAGCGTGCCAAGCACGAGGATCCTTGGAAGATGCGCGTTGCGCGCTGGAGACTGGAGAGCGTGCCAAGCCCTTGAAGATGCGCGTTGCGCGCTGGTGACTGGAGAGCGTGCCAAGCCCTTGCAGATGCGCGTTGCGCGCTGGTGACTGGAGAGCGTGCCAAGCCCGAGGGTCCGGGAGATGCGCGTTGGTCTAGATGTGCGTCAGGACGAACAGCTGCGCTGGGGTCTGCAGTGGAGCGCTGGGGTGCCTCCCGTGGAAGTACAGGGAGCGCAGAACAGTCTCCTCCACAGGCTACGGCGACAGCAGACGAAGGCTGGAGCAAAACATCTCAAGGCTGGAGAAATCCATATACAGCATTGGTAGACCAGAGGATCTCCCGAAAGAGTCTAGATGTTAGAGAATATGACTCAGCATGAATACAACACGACCCCACGCCGAAACGAGGGGAAGAGCCCTGGTATTTAAAGCCCACAGGGGAACTAATTAGCCTGCCACCACAGGTGCGAGAGGTAATTGATAATAGTCCAGGTGTGGCCACTGAGAGTAAACGAGAGTAAAGAACGAGAGGGTGGGGGCTAGAGAGAGTGAGTGAGAAGGGAATTTCTAACAGTAGACTTAAAGAAAACAGAGAAAGTTGGTGAGCAGCGGACAAAACCTCACACTAGATGGATATAAGAAAGCGGTCTAGCTGAGTCAATGTTGCTGGTTTTGTTGAACATTTGTATTTCACAGGAGAGAAACTGTATTCAAAGAAAGCTATTAAACTTGCCTTTGAATCTAAATATATTTCTTTGTGTTGATTTTACATTAATTCCATGATTTTACTCAAAATAAACGATTTCAAACCATTCCAATTCTTAACACCTTTACTGCTGTAGCATACGATTGGTAAAACAGTAACATATGGAAAACAGTGGTAAACATTGGTACAACATTAGTAGAACAGATGTAACATATGAAACAGTAACATATGGAAAACAGTGGTAAACATTGGTACAACATTGGTAGAACAGATGTAACATACGAAACAGTAACATATGGAAAACAGTGGTAAACATTGGCACAACATTGGTAGAACAGATGTAACATATGAAACAGTAACATATGGAAAACAGTGGTAAACATTGGTACAGCATTGGTAGAACAGATGTAACATATGAAACAGTAACATATGGAAAACAGTGGTAAACATTGGTAAACATTGGTACAACATTGGTAGAACAGATGTAACATATGAAACAGTAACATATGGAAAACAGTGGTAAACATTGGTACAACATTGGTAGAACAGATGTAACATATGAAACAGTCAGTATGACAATGTGTCAGGATGTGAGGTCAAAGTTGTAAACATCTCAGACTGGCAGTGTGACCTCAGTGCAATTGAGATTTGAGTTTATTACTCTTCATTTCTTTTTTTGGCATCTGCTACAGAGCCACGGCTCACTTGAGGCACGACTGTGAGTAAGTCCCACAAACACGTGAGGTGGTGCCACACAATCTTGCAGTTCTCACCATCACAGGCCACCATCTCATCTTGTTCTTCTGGCCCGCCGCACACACACCAGCTGTCTTTTGTGGCAGACTGCTGTACCTCTGCTAAAAGCTTACGCTTAGGCTTAGCAGCAGGTGGGTTTGGCAGTACAGGTGGATCTTTGGAGACTCCTCGGGTGTAGTGACTACAAGCTACAAGCTCAGGCAGTGCGACTTTATAAAAATAATCCTATGCCTTTGCTAGTAGTGTCGTCCAGAAGTCCACGTCTGGCATGAGTCGCACCACCGCACAGTCTTTCGTCGTCCACACTAACAAAGTCACAAAGGTTTGACATAGTCACAAAGATCTGAGTTTGTGTTTGCCTGTAGTATTTGTGTGCCCGCTTCAAGCAAAACATCCCGTCTGTACATTCAAGGCAAATGTTTTTATCTCCAGAAGCCTGCAGGATAGTGTTGTAGCGGTGCTTGGATGGGCATTTCACTTCCAGACAAACATGTACAGTGAGTGAGCCCATCAGGGGATGCACCAACTTCTGGAAATGAGTGATTTATTACAAACCCACATTGTTCCACTGTCAGGTTCTCGTGCTTGGGTGCCGTCATTGTTATGAAGGTCTGCCTTGCTTTTTCCTCGTTTTCTATCCCCCATTTCATGGCCTCTGGAATTTTCTCAAGTTTTGTTTTCTTTGGGTAGCACACAGCATTCACAGTAGAGACGGCTGGCTTGGCGACACTGGTGGACACCACGTCATGGATCTTCGAAGCTGTGATTCTTCCAGCTCTGAATGTATACCAGCCGTAGGATTTGTGTTGCTGCCTCATCTTTTTTCCCACTGCTGCTGCCTGAGTCTCAGATACTGCTACTGCATGCCTGAGGCCCTCACAGCACTGGTGAAGGACGGACAGCTCACAGCCATCCTTTCCCTGGTCACGAAGGAGTTGTAGGGACTTCGGCACTATACATGGCTTCACAGGGTCTGCATAGTGCCGATGGTACTTGTAACTGAGGGGTACAATTCCCTGACTGTATTACTAGATATGATACTTACTACCACTACCTTTGTACTTAATATTCGGCCACCCAGTACTCGGCATAAATATATTATGATGAACACTGTCACGTAGATGAAACGGATCCAACACAAATGTACGAATTAGAAATAGGTCTTTATTTCTACACAGCGATGGTGTGTAGAGCAAGCACTTAATCAAATCAATCACATTTATGAATGGGAATTAGTATGCACTTTTATGGCAAGAGTATTCGTCGGTATATCAATAGAGAATGTCCAATCTCTGAAGGCGCAGGTGGTACATATACGACCTGGAATAGTTAAGGAATAACAGCAATGATACTTTAATGATTATAGGCTGGATACACTAGGGGGGGTTAATCCGGTCGCTTGTAAGCCGACAGGAGTAGGAAGGGGGGGGGGGTAGAATCCGGCTGCCTCATCCGGCCAAGGGTATCCCAGGTGAACCCACTGTAGTGCCGTTCAATGCGCCGGCGATCCTTGGACCACAGATGAAAGCAGGTGGACTCTTTGTGGGCCGGCGTCCTCCGGTCCACGGAGGAGAGACGTGAAGCGACCTCGTCTTACAGAGCGTCTCCTCACCTTGCGTCCTCTCCAGGGGGGGGGGTTCCAACACACGGCAGTGTCGGGGGTCTTTATCCATGGAATAATCAACGTATACAAAGCATAATCCGTGCCTGGGAAGGCGGGCTGTCGTCGGTAGAATAATCCGGTATGCAGGTCCACTCGCTCGTCGGCTCTGGGGCTCCTCGGGTGCAGCTTCACGTGGGGTCAACCACCCTGGATAAGCAGCCAGTTCTCTGCCCGAAACGATGGGGTACTGACTACGGTAGTATTCTCACCGCACGAAGCACTATATATTAACAGACTATTATTAGCTTAATAGACTACGTCCAACTCGACGATATAGTGCCAAATATGACTATTCAAATATTAATATACACGATGTCTCAATACCGATGGTAGGCGAACTTGGCCTTACTCCCACACGTGGCGTCGCGGGGAGGCTTTACGTCTGTGACTCTATTGGAGGGTAAGAAACTGGACTGAAAAGGAAGTCCTACTTTAGTAGCGCAGTATATATACGCACTATGAACAAATAGTCCCATTAGTGGTGCGGTAGCCAGATTCCTACGCGGAACTAGGACTTGTTCGTACATGTTGAGCGGTACGTTTGAACTGGGTCTGAGGGGTATGGCAGCCTGGCACCAAGGTCTCGACCAATAGTAGAATGGAGACTATTATGGGATGTTCAGTAGGCTAGAATGGATATTCAATGCATATTGTACAAGGAATATACAAGGGATATCAGGGAATATTAGAGAATATACAAATACAATTAAATATATATATATAAATAAATATATATATTCGGTTTAATCTGGCCCTTCACAACAGCCACCCCCTGATTGGTCCCAGACCTAATCAGTTAAGCAGAGACAGATTAATCGCGTTGTCTATTTACACATAAGGGTTTGCTGTAGGGGTCAGTCAACTTCACAAAGTCATAGGGTTATAGGGTCATGGTCATCATCGATTGTGTCTGGGAGTCGGGGCAGTTCCATGAGCCTCGCCACGGGACGGGTGTAAGTGCGACCCTGGACGAGCACTTCAGCTGCTCGGACCTTGCCGTCGGCACCGGTGATCACTTTGCTTACGCGGCCGGCCGGCCACATAGCTCTGGGCAGTGATTGATCAATAATCATGACGACTGTTCCTTCTGTCAAATTGTCTCTCTCCTTTACCCACTTCTGGCGGGTCTGTAGAGACGGTAGGTAGTGCAGTAGGAAACTGCTCCAAAACTTGTCGGCTAATACTTGGCTGTACCTCCACATTCGTCGGCCGTTCGCTTCTTCAGGCCGGTACATTGTCTGGGGTAATGCAGGATCTAGCCGCCCCATCAGGAGTGTGTTGGGGTCTGCGGAGATAACAGTGCTCAATCCACAGAACACAGGCTTCTTATTCTCAGCCTCCTCCTGACTGGCTTCCCTCGGGATAGGCGTGGGCCACTCTCCTTCCGGGAGCTTTAGGAATGCTGGGCCGTCACTGTAGACATTGCGACGGGTGAGGTCATTCAGGGGCATCCCCCGGGTGATGACGTCAGCTGGGTTCTGTTTTGTATCAACGTAGCGCCACTCTGTTTCTCCGGTTAACTCTTCGGTTAAGTCTTGAATCTCGGTGACTCTGACTCCCACGAAGACTTTGTACTTGCATGAGTCCGATTTGATCCAGGCGAGTACTGTCGTGGAATCTGACCACAGGATTGTTCTAGACACCGGTATGGTGAGCTCACGTTGGATGAGCGTGGCTAGGTGCGCTCCGGCTAGGGCTGCGCAGAGCTCTAGACGTGGGATAGATTGTTGCTTGCGTGGGGCTATTCTCGAGCGGGCGAGGACAAATGCTGTGTAGATCTCTCCCCCCTTTTCTTGGGCCCGCAAGTAGGCTACTGATCCGTATGCGACCTCTGAGGCGTCACTGAAGACGTGTAAGTCCATTTTACATGTCTCTGGCCTCACCGTGGGTGGGAAGTAGCTTCGGCGCATATTAACGCCTGGGAGTGAGTGGAGCTCCATCTCCCACTCTCTCCAGGTGGATGCAAGGTGTGCGGGAATGGGGTCGTCCCAGCCCTGGTCCTTGTCCCACAATGCTCGTACAATCATTTTTGCCCTGGTGGTGTACGGTAGAATACATCCTAGCGGGTCATATTGTCGGGCGAGTGTTGTGTACACACTCCGTCTGGTGGTCGGCGCCGCCGCCGGCCTTCCCTGCTCCGTAGTCAGGGGCTTGTGTCTGTAGTGAAGCGAATCTGTTTTGAATCGCCACACCAATCCCAGGGTCATCTCCTGGGCTTCTCCCGGGATTGTAGCCATCCAGGTCTCGCTGCTGGCTGCCTTGTCCTCGGAGGAGAGGCTGCGCAGTACTTGCGGATCGCTGCTGGCCCACTGCCTGAGATCAAAGCCGCCTTTGATCAATGAGGCGCGGAGTTTAATCAGGAGAGCCTCGGCTTCTTCCTGGGTTGAAAGGCTTTGTAGACAGTTGTCTACGTAGAAGCTGTTCTTTACGCTGTGTCGGACCTCTTCGTCCGCTGCTGGGTCCTCTGCTACATGTTTCTGTAGTGCAAATGTAGCACAGCAGGGGCTGCACGTCGTTCCGAAGGGGAGGACTTCCCATTGGTAGATGGCTGGGTGCTCATCTCCTGGCTTCTCTCTCCATAGGAACCGTAACAGGGGCTTGTCCTCCTCTACTAATCTCACCTGCAGGAACATTCCTTTAATGTCCCCGCTGATGGCCACCTTTTCCTGGCGGAAGCGGAGTAGAACGCCGAGTAGGGAGGGGCCGAGTGTGGGACCGGGCAGTAACTCTTTATTCAGATTTTGGGATCCGATCTGGTAGCTGCAGTTAAATACTATGCGGTCTTTACCGTTGTGATGGACTTTGTGGTGAGGCACGTACCACGATTCAGTGGTCTGGTCAGCCTCTTTAATGTCCATCTTTGTGACGTGTCCCGCTGTGATGAGCTTCTCAATCTCAGCGTGGTATACACTCTCTTGGGCGGGGTTCTTGGCTAAGCGCCGCTCCGTGTTCCGCAGGTACCGTTCTGTGGCGTCTGTCTTGGCGTGGAAAGTAGGCATTCCTTCTCGCCGCAGGAGTGGCGTGGCGTATCTCAACACGCCGTTGACCGGGACTCTCTTGGTCCCTGTCTCGAGGAGGTGAATGGCGTAAATGTCATCTTTAGAGCGAATGTCTTTCTTTCCGTTCTTAAAGGGCATTTGTTCCAAGGTCCATAGCCGCTCTACGTGTTGCAGGAGTGCGGTTTCTCCCTCTGTGACTCGGGAGTGGAGACATCTAGTGGCTGTACTTCGGTTGAGAGATTTGGCGAGCGGGCCTTGGAGAGTCCATCCCAAACGGGTCTCGACTGCTGCAGGACAGCCTCGGGGTCCGGTATGAACCCGGTCTATCGGGACAATGAGGTCTGCATGGTCGGAGCCTATCAACAGGGTCGGCATAGCATTGTCTATGAGCGGGATCGGTAACTTGCGCAGATGTGCATATTTCTCCATCAGCTTGGCGACGGGGTATGTGTACCGCGACAGCCCTATTTCTTGGCTGGTGAAAGCGTCTGTAATCTGGTACCGTCGCTCAGGCTGGCCGCTTGCTGCGATAGAGAATGAGACATTCTCGCCCTTTATCGTCTTCAAATCTCGTCTTATTGTCCGAATTGTCATTTGGGTTTCGCTTCCCCGCAGCCCTAGCTGGGCCGCAGCGGAGGCGAGCAGAAGGGTCTTCTCTGACCCGTCATCGAGGACGGCGTAAGTGTCCAGGACTTTATTCTGGTAGCTTAGTGTCACACGCACTACTTTTAGGAGTACTCGGGCTCCACTGCTGCTGGCGGGATCGATGTACATGACGCTCGCTTTGCTGCTGGATGGTGCGGGTGAAGGGCGCCGTCTGTTACTGTCGTGAAGTATGTCCAGATGGGCTCCATCGCACTTGGTGCACCTTTTCTTTAAGCGGCATTCGGCTGCCATGTGTGAGCGCGCACAGCGAAAACAGCGCTTGTTGGACTTTATCCATTGACTTGCTTCCTCCGCGTTCAGCTTGGGGAAGGAGTCACATTGCGCTAGCCAGTGTTCTTTCTCACAGTAGGGGCACACTATCTTCCACTTCTCCGTTCTGGAGGGGGTACTGTGGCTCCTGCTGCTCGGTACTGACTCCGATTGGTGCATCACAGTCACCGATCTTCTTCCATCATTTAGTCGTCTGGTTCCTTCTCTGGAGCCAGGGGTGCTCCGTCCGAATGTATCTAGCCGTAGGCTGCTGACTTCTCTCGCCAGGAAGTCTGCTAGATCGAGGAGGTTCGGTTCGGGGCCATTCGGGTCTCGGTGGTCTCTCTGTCGCCTAAAACGCTCCTGTCGAGCGGGCGGCAGCTTCTCCAAGATCCTTTCCACATTTGAGTTGGCGTAAAGTTCATGCCTCCCCTTCTCTCTCTGCGCTCCCAACATCCCTACCAGGGACTGCACTCTGATGGACAGGTCGTCCAGTGCTCGATTGTCTATTGCTGGGGGTAAGCGGTCGATGTGTCGGATCTCCTGGATCACGTAATCCCATATGCGCCCATACCTCTGGTCCAATGCTACCAGCGCTGCTGTGTATGGGGTGGTGGAAGTCGCGTAGGCGAGCGCTATATTATGTGCGCGGGGTACCTTTAAGTGCTTCAGTAGGATGGCGTATTTATGGCGTTCATCCAATACATCCACCAACATGGTCTCCAGACACATGCGGAGTTCTGTATACTGGGCCCGGTTCTCTTGGGTGAAGTCGGGTACCATAGGCGTGCCAATGTATGACGCTGACTGTGGATACATCGGCGAGCGTTGGGGGAGAGGCCTCCTAGGCGAGTCTCCTCCCGCTCCTTGGTATGGGCTGGTACTGGCAGTGTACCATGGCCCGCTTGTCCAGGTGCTGTTCCTCGGTGCGGGTCGTGCGTCGTGCTCACCCGGGTATAGAGTCGGGGGTCTGTAGCGCAGCTCCGCGGGAGTATAGCCTGGGCTGTACCGGACCTCCTGGTCCGGTAGAGTACTGTGCTGTCGTCGGGCGTGGTTCTCCTCCTCTTCCTCTTCGTCTTCAGTTAGGTCATCCAGTGCTTGTAGTATCTGGTTTAGCCTCTCCACAGGATATGCTGCTCCTTCCCGGTTGCTAGGTCTCGCTTGGACCGGTGGGGGGAGGTGGTCTGTGGGGGGTATAGACCTCGTCTGTTGGTCAAGTTCAGGGTTGTTTACTCGGCTAGGGGATGCCGCCCTGGAGGTGTGTCTAGACGAGTTCCTGGAGCCTCTGGCGGAGGGAGAGGGTGTTGTCCGTCTGATCAGCTGTTCTATTAGTTGCGCTTGCTGTCTGTCGCGCTCTGCGTCCCGTAGAGCACCAGCAGCTGCTCGCTGGCTGTCTGCTCGGTCTCGGGCCACATTCTCTTCCCTCTGAATGCGTCTTATTTCTAGACGTATATGCTCTTCTTCGCTCCGCTGCTGGATCTGCAGTCGGTCGCGTTCAGCAGCGGCGTTCAGGCTGATGAGGAAGGCCTGCTGTAGGGTCCTCTCTGCCTTGCTGGGAGAAGGCGGTTGTATAGGGGAGCCTTCCCTCGGGGTACTCCTTGCGGAGCCTTGGAGCTCTATCTCCACGGTGCTCTCCCCGTCTTCTTCCGTGCCGAGTTCTCTCTCGGTAGCGTTGTATTCCTCCCGGGACTCATCGGGGACTACTTCTTCAGTACTGGCGGGGTGTGAAGTCATGTCTGGTTCCCACTGGTCCCCACCGTGAACTTGGTCAGTTACATTAGAACCCGTAGGGGCCTCTATGGTCGGGGTAGTCCGGGCGTTGGGGTTAGACATACTTTTACTTTCTAGTTTTACCGCGTTTACTGTTAGTAGAAGACTAGGTTGTTGACTGACAGCGTAAGCCTCTAAGTACTGAGGGAGCCGTCGTTCGCGCTGCGGGCGTTGGTTAGGAGGATCGTTTCGTGGAGTGTTCATCATAGGCCATTTCAATATTAATAACACTATATTAATATTACACTGATTACCCTCCGGCTCGAAGGACCAATTGTAACTGAGGGGTACAATTCCCTGACTGTATTACTAGATATGATACTTACTACCACTACCTTTGTACTTAATATTCGGCCACCCAGTACTCGGCATAAATATATTATGATGAACACTGTCACGTAGATGAAACGGATCCAACACAAATGTACGAATTAGAAATAGGTCTTTATTTCTACACAGCGATGGTGTGTAGAGCAAGCACTTAATCAAATCAATCACATTTATGAATGGGAATTAGTATGCACTTTTATGGCAAGAGTATTCGTCGGTATATCAATAGAGAATGTCCAATCTCTGAAGGCGCAGGTGGTACATATACGACCTGGAATAGTTAAGGAATAACAGCAATGATACTTTAATGATTATAGGCTGGATACACTAGGGGGGGTTAATCCGGTCGCTTGTAAGCCGACAGGAGTAGGAAGGGGGGGGGGGTAGAATCCGGCTGCCTCATCCGGCCAAGGGTATCCCAGGTGAACCCACTGTAGTGCCGTTCAATGCGCCGGCGATCCTTGGACCACAGATGAAAGCAGGTGGACTCTTTGTGGGCCGGCGTCCTCCGGTCCACGGAGGAGAGACGTGAAGCGACCTCGTCTTGCAGAGCGTCTCCTCACCTTGCGTCCTCTCCAGGGGGGGGGGTTCCAACACACGGCAGTGTCGGGGGTCTTTATCCATGGAATAATCAACGTATACAAAGCATAATCCGTGCCTGGGAAGGCGGGCTGTCGTCGGTAGAATAATCCGGTATGCAGGTCCACTCGCTCGTCGGCTCTGGGGCTCCTCGGGTGCAGCTTCACGTGGGGTCAACCACCCTGGATAAGCAGCCAGTTCTCTGCCCGAAACGATGGGGTACTGACTACGGTAGTATTCTCACCGCACGAAGCACTATATATTAACAGACTATTATTAGCTTAATAGACTACGTCCAACTCGACGATATAGTGCCAAATATGACTATTCAAATATTAATATACACAATGTCTCAATACCGATGGTAGGCGAACTTGGCCTTACTCCCACACGTGGCGTCGCGGGGAGGCTTTACGTCTGTGACTCTATTGGAGGGTAAGAAACTGGACTGAAAAGGAAGTCCTACTTTAGTAGCGCAGTATATATACGCACTATGAACAAATAGTCCCATTAGTGGTGCGGTAGCCAGATTCCTACGCGGAACTAGGACTTGTTCGTACATGTTGAGCGGTACGTTTGAACTGGGTCTGAGGGGTATGGCAGCCTGGCACCAAGGTCTCGACCAATAGTAGAATGGAGACTATTATGGGATGTTCAGTAGGCTAGAATGGATATTCAATGCATATTGTACAAGGAATATACAAGGGATATCAGGGAATATTAGAGAATATACAAATACAATTAAATATATATATATAAATAAATATATATATTCGGTTTAATCTGGCCCTTCACAACAGTACTCTTCCGATCCGATGTTGTAAACAGCCATGGCAGTGTGCAGAGCCTTTAAAAAGAGTGACATGTCCGTATGTGTGGGGTCGTCCGCTTTCGGACATGTGCCGCCGACACGGGTCCGGATCCCTGGCACTCCTCCCTCTCCACTGATGAGCTTGTCAAACCCCTTCTTCTTTGCAGCAGCAGAAGAGTAGTCGATGTTGTGGGTTGCCGCCGCTTTGACTGATTGATTGATTGATTGAAAACTTTATTAACAGATTGCAGAATGGGTACAGTACAGTACAGCTCAATAGATACAATTGTTAAGGGGATGCAGACCAGAGAAAGACTTTCGTCTTGTTTACATCAGGGTCCCCCATTTTCAATTCATCGTAACATATATGACATACATGACATACAGATAGACAGTACTGCTACATCTATATATTTATGACATACCATATTTGTAAATACTGTACCGTTTGGTTTAGCTTTCTTGATGAATTAAAGTAATCTGTAATCCATAGTAGGAAGATGATGAAATGTATGAAAAACCTTGTTGGTTTTCCGTGTTGATTATAGTTGTTGCTGGAGTTCTTGCTGGAGCTCAGAGATTTGCGACCGTCCATGGCGAGCGTCAGAGCGTGACCTTGTTCGAATTAGCAGGCACCGTCCAGTAGGCTGCGACATCAGTGCACGTCTTAGATCCCCGTATCCTCACTGCAGCTTCAATCTGAAACCGTAGACCCGCTACTTGTGTGCAAGATTCTGCCACGCCAGCCATGCATGTGCAATGGGCAGTCTCCACTTTGCCACTTGAATGGAGGCTAACCCATGGCTCGAGTGGAGCTTCTCTTAGCCGCTGAGAGTGCAAGACATAAATATAATTGAAATTAGTATAGAATAAATGAAAACAACACTCATAAGAAGCTTCACTTTAACAGCTAATCACCACCACAGGCTAAAATCTAAAAGTGCAAAAACAGTGCCACTGAAGGGACAATGTACAATGCATTGTATCAGATATAGCTATGAGCTCATTTTCATCTGCAGTCCCTGTACACTAACATTAGGTGAATTGATTGATTGATTGAACATTTTTATTAATAGATTGTAGAATGGGTACAGTACAGTACAGCTCAATACACACAATTGTTAAGGAGATGCAGACCAGAGAAAGACTTCGTCTTGTTTACATCAGGGTCCCCCATTTTCAATTCATAATGACATTTATGACATGTACATGACATACAGATATACAGATATAAGAATCTAATCTAATCATGACTATGCATGTTCCTCCTGGTGCATCAGTGTCACTGAAGAATAGGCTGCAGACCGCACAAAATAAATTAGTTTTACAGTTACATCCCAGGACTCACCTACAAGTCTCATTTCAACAACCTCAAGTGACTTACATGGGCACGGCACTAGAGGGAGCTATAGATCTAGTCTGTTTCATTATCAATAAAGATCTCCGTCTATCTACATCTAAATTCTAAACTAATCTAATCATGACATTTAAGACATACATGACACACAGAGACATACATAACATACAACATGAACATAAACAAGATATGGCTTGTGTAAGACAATCTGTAGTGTGTGTGTGTGTGTGTGTGTGTGTGTGTGTGTGTGTGTGTGTGTGTGTGTGTGTGTGTGTGTGTGTGTGTGTGTGTGTGTGTGTGTGTGTGTGTGTGTGTGTGTGTGTGTGTGCGTGCCTGCGTGCGTGCGTGCGTGCGTGCGTGCGTGCGTGCGTGCGTGCGTGCGTGTGTGTGTGTGTGTGTGATGGTGACATACATACCTCTGAGTTGTTTTCTGGTTGTTGACTTTGAAAATGTGCAGGTCCTGTACCCATCCAAAGTTTGTTCGACCGTGAGCACTCAGCGATTTTATATTCCGGAATTCATCACCTGTGTAGTAGCTAACTCCGCTAACTAGGTACAGTACAAGCTCAGCTTCAGATAACGGAGGAAGCTCATTCAAATCACCTGTCCACTGTTTGTGCTCGTAAGGATCAAACCCACCGATTGTTTTAATTTTCGCCAAGTAGCGCACCTTCGGAACAGGGTCCAGCTTGTCTCTGTAGCGAATCGGTAACTTGCTCTTTGCCCGATCCATTTGTTTAATCACCCATGGTAAAACCCACTGCGACTTAAACTTGAAATTGAACGTCCCCCCCAAAATGGCGAGTACTACCCATGGTGCAGTGCGCAATTACGTGGTCTTTCGGTCCCTATAGTTCATCTTTCAATACCATAGTCCCCACCAGACTGGCTGACAAGTTGATCGATCTGGGTCTGAACTCCACCCTGAGCGCCTGGATCCTGGACTTTCTGACCCACAGGCCCCAGGTGGTCAGGGTGGGTGGACATACCTCCAACTCCATCACCCTGAGTATCGGGTCCCCCCAGGGCTGTGTCCTCAGCCCCCTGCTGTATTCAATGTACACACATGACTGTGTGGCCAGGTTCAGCTCCAACTCCATAGTGAAGTTTGTGGACGACCCGGTGGTGGTGGGCCTGATCTCTAACAACGACGAGAAGGCCTACCGGGAGGAGGTTGATGTCCTGGCACTCTGGTGCCAGGATAACAGCCTACTCCTGAACATTGGTAAGACCAAGGAGCTGATCTTGGATTTTAGAAGAATACACGCCACTGTGGATTAATGGGGCTATCGTGGACAGGGTGAGCAGTTTCAAGTACCTGGGAGTCCACATCGCAGAGGACCTGACATGGTCAATACACACAGACACTGTGTTCAGCAGAGCGCACTACGGGTATTGCACTACCACCCCTGCAGCCTAATCCATGTCAAAAAGAGTCGCCTATAGTAAATGTATGCACACACAGACACACACGAGAGGGAGAATAGTTTATAGCAGACTTAATGATTTTACAATATTTTTGCTAATGAAGTGAAATATTTATTATCATCCACTATCAAGTTATTTTTTATAGTGTAACTTTTGGCTACTTCATTGATCATCATCATTGAACATACAGAGAAAGAGAGAGCGAGAGAGAGAATAGTGGTTTAAGAGAAGCTATTAATATTTTGAACGTGATTCACTGCGGATTAGTTAGATTACACGTTGCGCATGTTATGACTTTGAACTAGGGATGTCCGATATTATCGGCCGACCGATATTATCGGCCGATATCGGCAGTAAAATGTGATATCGGAAAATATCGGTATCGGTAAAAAAAAAAAAAAAACAATAACATTTTTTTTTTTTTTTTTTTTTTTTTTTTTTAACATTTATTTAACCTTTATTTACCCAGGCAAGCAAGTAAGAACCAATTCTTATTTTATTTATTGTCAAAAGTATGCATGTTGGTTTAAAATGTTCATTTTTACTTTTTTAATGATCATATTTTGCACAGATAATGCTTACATTTAGAAAGCCTTTTGAATGCATCCAGTGAAATTATTAGTTACCTGAAATTATTCCGTTTTTTGGGGGGGAAACCCTGCATATATCGGTATCGGTTGATATCGGTATCGGTATCGGTATCGGAAATTGGAGTTGGACAATATCGGAATATCGGTATCGGTAAAAAAGCCAATATCGAGCATCCCTACTTTGAACGTCTGCCATTTCCACCGCAAAAGGCACATACAATTAACAATACGATGCGTCGATCATGAATATGCAAATCGGCGAAATTTCATCGTCGTCGGTCGGCGAATCATGACAGCCCTACAGCCTAGTAGTAAAAGATTTTTTTTTTTTTTTTTTTTTTAGATATTGATTGAAGAAGTGTGGGCAGGTTTCAGCTGTCCTGACTGTGGTGGGAAGTTCATTCCACCATTGTGGAGTGAGGACAGATAATAGCCTGCTCCTCTTTGATGACCCCCAGAAGCCGGAATAGGAGTGGGTCTCAGGCGGCCAGAAGATGCAGAGTGTAGAGGTCTTAAGGGCGTGTAGTTGGAGACCATTGAAAGGAGGTACGAGGGAGCCGTTCCCCTTGTTGCACGGAATGCCAGGTCAAGAACCTTGAACCATATTTGTGCGGCAATGGGAAGCCAGTGCAACTCTCTGAGAAATGGGCCGACGTGTGCCGACTTCGGTAGATTGGAGATCAGGCGGGCCACTGCAGGGAGCAGTGATCAACCCTCCAGCGGTGGGGCTGATCTCTAACAACGACGAGAAGGCCTACTGGGAGGAGGTTGATGTCCTGGCACTCTCCATCAGCCATGGACTGGGTGTGGAACGGCTGGCAGGCTTCTTGGCGAGGTGGCAGATCGTGTCGAAGGAGGTTGAGAGGGCTAAGAGGAGGGTGGAGGTTGAGAGGGCTAAGAGGAGGGTGGAGGTTGAGAGGGCTAAGAGGAGGGTGGAGGTTGAGAGGGCTGAGAGAAGGGTGGAGGTTGAGAGGGCTAAGAGGAGGGTGGAGGTTGAGAGGGCTAAGAGGAAGGTGGAGGCTGAGAGGAGGGTGGAGGTTGAGAGGGCTAAGAGGAGGGTGGAGGTTGAGAGGAGGGTGGAGGTTGAGAGGGCTAAGAGGAGGGTGGAAGTTGAGAGGGCTGAGAGGAGGGTGGAGGTTGAGAGGAGGGTGGAGGTTGAGAGGGCTGAGAGGAGGGTGGAGGTTGAGAGGGTTGAGAGGAGGGTGGAGGTTGAGAGGGCTGAGAGGAGGGTGGAAATTGAGAGGGTTGAGAGGAGGGTGGAGGTTGAGAGGGCTGAGAGGAGGGTGGAGGTTGAGAGGAGGGTGGAGGTTGAGAGGAGGGTGGGGGTTGAGAGGGCTAAGAGGAGGGTGGAGGTTGAGAGGAGGGTGGAGGTTGAGAGGAGGGTGGAGGTTGAGAGGGCTGAGAGGAGGGTGGAAGTTGAGAGGGCTGAGAGGAGGGTGGAGGTTGAGAGGAGGGTGGAGGTTGAGAGGGCTGAGAGGAGGGTGGAGGTTGAGAGGGCTAAGAGGAGGGTGGAGGTTGAGAGGCCTGAGAGGAGGGTGGAGGTTGAGAGGAGGGTGGAGGTTGAGAGGGCTGAGAGGAGGGTGGAGGTTGAGAGGGCTGAAAGAAAGGTGGAGGTTGAGAGGGCTGAAAGAAAGGTGGAGGTTGAGAGGGCTTAGAGGAGGGTGGAGGTTGAGAGGGCTAAGAGGAGGGTGGAGGTTGATAGGGAGAGGAGGGTGGAGGTTGAGAGGGCTAAGAGGAGGGTGGAGGTTGATAGGGAGAGGAGGGTGGAGGTTGAGAGGGCTTAGAGGAGGGTGGAGGTTGCCCTATCTGAATGGAGAGCAGCGAAAGTCTCACTCAAGTGTAGAGCGGACAGGATGTCAGAGGAGAGGCTGGAGGGGGACAGGAAGCGTAGGTTACGTCTGAATGACAGTTCCAGTTGGAGTGGGTGATTTGGGGTTTAGCATAAAGTTAGTGAAAAGGACACAAAGAAGTGGTCTGATCCATGGAGGGGAGTTACCATGGTGTTAATTATGCTGGAGTCATGGGAGAATATGAGATGCAGGGAGCTTCTGGCTTTCTGGTTGGGAAACATGACAGTGGGAGTCAGGTTGAAGGATTGTAGGAGACCACTGTGTCAGACTGGGAAGAGCCGGGTAGGTTAAAGTCACCCATTAGAACTAAGGCAGGGCTCTACGCTAACCTTTTTCCCAAGGAGCACATGTGCTCCTAAAAAAAAAGAAATGTAGGAGCACACAGAGAAATTTAGGAGCGCACAGTGAACATTTTTCAAGTAACAGTAGTTTATTAACAAGCTATTTGTTACATGCATATTATAATGTGCGTGTGCATACTAAGGGACAAACATCTGTGCAATAGCACATACCACCAAAATCACACATTGGACCATGCCTACTAGACACAAAGGATATCGGTTGTCGTCACGATACCAACATTCTGACTTTGATACAGATAGGAAAGGTAATGGAATATATTATTAGATGACAGAACATGGAACATTCTTTATACAATTATTTAATTCATTATCATTTAAACGCTATTGAATCATAGTTAATTAATAGTAATTAATACAATTATTCTGTTACTGCTGAGCTATATACTATAGCTACTGTCCATCAATATCTTGCTTTTTAATGAAATAGGTTCAGGAGAGAGACAGATGTAGAGAGAGGGAGGGGGAGAGAGAGACACACAGATAGACAGAGAGAGACACAGAGACTCTCAGCCTCCCCTTCCCTCACTATCAGTGGCGGCTGGTGAATTTTTCTCCAGGGGGGGCTATACCAAAAATTAAGCAAACATGTACTGAGGTATCGCACCAGTGTATTTAACCCTTAAGCCTTAACAACCTGCACACCAGGGGGCATTAGTGTCTCAGTCCCCTCGCGTCACCCCAGCCCTGCCGACGCCTGGCAGCTGTTCTCCGGGGAGACTAATCGAAAGCTCCGCCTACATCCTTTCTGCTGTTTACAAGCGGTAATAAGCGGACCGGTCGTTTACATGGAGAAATGGCGCCATCGTCTGTATAAATGCGGTGACTGCAACTAGGACTCTTGTGGACTTTTGAAACTGCAAAGGATTTAAACGCAAAAAAACGTGTTTAACATGCGAGTCAATGGTAATATGTATATGCTCTTAGGGGTAAAGACATGGCTCAAATGTGTACAGGGCTAATTAAAGACTTTAGACAAAAAGTACTATAAAAGTACTAATACTATACATAATATAAATATTGCCCAAATGAAGCACTGACCCAATTTCATGACATAATCATCAACACAGCCACCGTTATCCACACACACACACACACACACACACACACACACACACACACACACACACACACACAAGGCTAAATGTATTCAAATATGTCTAGGGAGGCAGAAGGTACATTAAACTTGTATTTGCTGAGGTGAAAGAACATTTATGATATGGTGCTTCAATTAGAGCAATTATGAACACAGTAATACCTAGTAGAAAATAAACTTAAGAAAAAAATATGGTCTTATATTAGAAATAGACTACCCAGTGCCATCAAAAAATTACATTTAAGAATAATACATACATATGGTCTTACATTATATAGCCAACCTAGTGCCATCAAAAAGCTCAGTGAAATGGCTGTGAAAATATTATCATGTCTATAGATCTTTGTTAAAACACATCTATGTCTTACAGCCTTGACTAGTTGTTGTTGACTGTATTGTACCCATTCTGAATACAATTTTCAATCAATCAAAGTTAATATGATCAACTAGTATACAGCTCAAGACACTGGGACGACAGTCTTAACAGTGTCTCTTTTTTTTTTAAACTTTGACCAGTCAGCTGGTTCTTTTTAGCGTTTATCGCTTTTTCGTCGCATTCATACTTGGTCAAGTTCGACCGACAGAAGCAGGCTGAAAGGGTTCAGATGGGGGGAAAGACACTCTGGGAAAGGCACGGCTGCCGTCCGGGATTCGAACGCGCTCAGCCCCAGATCCGCGCGAGCGCGGTTGTCCACGGCGCTGAAATAGCACTCGCGGTACGTGGTGAGCTACTGGAGCTCCCTTAACAGTGTCTCTTAACAAAGACCAAGGTTGAGGAGATATGACATTTGGCCTTGTGGGTAATTTTGTTTACTCCTCGAATCAGGACAAAAGGATATAGAATGTTAGACACAGGAAAAGAGTTCAACAATAATATGTCTTGTATTTATTGAAAGGATGACATCATAATGACATCATAGGGTGGTCCATGGAACACTTAACAGACATGAATGACATGACAGAAGAATAACCAGAAAGGGGATAGAGAAGTATAGTAGGAAATAAGAGAATAGATGGAGAAAAGAGATTAACGATTGAAGTCCAGAAAGAGAGCGTGTGATTCCAGGCCAAGAGAGTGGAGTCCAGCTAGAAAAGAGACACCAGAAAGAGAGAGCGAGCAAATGTCCTAGCCCTCCTTATTATGCTCTGCTCTGTCCATAGGTGTATGTGGTCGGTGGCCAAACAAGGCATCTGTGCATTTTCCCACCAAACCTAGGTTCAAATGCATAGTTTGTGTTTTTGCTGACGTGTTTTCTCCCCTAGCCCATTTAGCTACACATTGACCCAGAGATAACTAGGGAAATGCACAGGTGCTTGGCCTTAACACAGACACACCACTGAACTAAGGAGAGGCCTGAATAAAGTTACAATATGTCATAACTCATACTCAATATTCTATATTCATGGGGTCAAGTTCCTGTCTGTACAGGCTCACAGAAATCTACTTTGGGTACACCATGGAATATATTTCAGCTGTCTTCAGTCAGCTTGTATTGAAAGTAGCTTGACCCCATTGACATGCGAAACAAGAACGAAATAACTCACTATACTGATTCAACATCATCATTGGATGATGATTTATTGGATGTACTGGTTAGGGGGACCGCATTCTTTGCCAGTGCTGTGCGCTGGATCAGACGGCAATGGGGAAGGAGAGGTGGCTGTCTGGTTCGCCTCCGGCGGCGAGGCTCGCGGCCACCACTTCCCGGTATATTCCTCGGAAACGTGAACTCTATACCAAATAAAATGGACGAACTCCGGTGGCTGGTTGCGGGAAACAAGGACTTCCACTCCGCAGCTGTGTTTGCGTTCGTGGAGACCCATCTGAAGCCATCAGTCCCAGACGGGGCTGTATAGCTTGAGGGCTTTTCCGCGTTTCGTGCCGACAGGGACTTCGAGGCGGTGGGTAAGTCGCGTGGAGGTGCACTTGTGTTTTTTGTAAACAATCGCTGGTGTTCCGATGTGACAGTGATTCACCAACACTGTTCCTCTGCTATCGAATCCCTCTTCATCCGCTGTCATCCATTCTATTCCCCCCGTGAGTTCAACTCTTACATCCTCGTCTGTGTTTACATTCCTCCTGACGCTGACGTCACCACAGCGGTAGACACACTAGCCGAACAGCTGACGAACGTTGAACGTAACCACCCGGACAGTTTTGTTGTTGTACTGGGGGATTTTAACCAGGCTCATCTGAGCCGGTCTCTCCCCAAATACAGGCAGCAAGTCACTTGCCCAACTCGGGGAAAAAACATTCTTGCTATTGTACTATTCGGCAGGCCTACCATTCTGTCCCCCGTGCTGCACTGGGCAACAGTGATCATCATCTTATCCACCTGATCCCTCGCTACTGGCAGAGATTAAAACAATCAAAACCTGTAGTGCGGAGCTTCAGAGTGTGGTCCAGTGAGGCATGCGAGTGTCTCCGCGCCTGGCTGGAGAGGGCAGGCTGTGACCAGGACTTTGTTGAGTGGGCGGGGCCTGAGGCTGGAAACAACCTGGATGAATACACAGACACTGTGACATCTTTCATCAGCCTCTGTGAGGAGGTGTGTGTCCACCTCCGCACTAGGAAGATCTTTAACAACAACAAGCCCTGGTTTTCAGCCCAACTCAGGCTGCTGAGGTCGGAGAAGGAGGTGCCCAGGCTCAGTGGAGATGTGGATCGGTTCAGGCAGGCCAAGTACAAGTTCGCCAAAGAGGTGAGGGAGGCGAAACTTCGCTTCTCCGAGAAACTGCGGCAGCAGCTCTCTGAGGGGAATTCCTCCTCCGTATGGAAAGGCCTCAAGACCATTACCAACTATAAGCCGAAGTCACCACAGGCGCCTGATAGCCTCCCCCTGGCGAACGAGCTTAATGAATTTTACTGTAGGTTTGAGAAAGAGGTTCCCCCCGCCCTCTTCCTTCACCCACTCAGCCACAATCTCCATCCCCCCACCCCAGTGGGCCCCCCCCCCCCCCCCTCCCCTCTCTCTGTCAGTGTGAGAGAGGTGAAACGGCTGTTTTCTAGTCAGAATCCCCGGAAGGCGGCCGGCCCGGACTCTGTCTCCCCCTCTGCCCTGAAGCACTGTGCTGACCAGCTCGCACCGGTGTTTACCACCATTTTTAATGCCTCGCTGGAGCTGTGTCACGTCCCAGCATGCTTCAAGGCCTCAACCATCATCCCCGTCCCCAAGAAGGCCAAGGTCACAGGCCTTAATGACTACAGACCTGTCGCCCTGACCTCTGTGGTCATGAAGGTCCTGGAGCACTTTGTCCTGGCCCACTCATTACCTCGCGTACAGAGTCAATAGATCCACAGAGGATGCTGTGAACATGGCTCTGCACTACACGCTGGAACATCTGGACTGCGCGGGCAACTATGTCAGGATCTTGTATGTGGACTTCAGCTCGGCCTTCAACACCATCCTTCCACCCATCTTGGAGCACCAGCTATCCCTGCTGCAGGTGCCGGCCTCCACTCGCAGGTGGATTACCGACTTCCTGTCCAACAGGTCTCAGCGGGTGAGGCTGGGGAAGAGCATTTCCAGCTCTAGGTCCACCAGCACCGGTTCCCCGCAGGGCTGCGTCCTGTCCCCACTACTGTTCTCCCTGTACACCAACAGCTGTGCCTCTCTCCACCCCTCAGTCAAACTCCTGAAATTTGCTGACGACACCACCCTGGTGGGTCTCATCTCCAGGGGGGACGAGTCGGCCTATAGGAGGGAGATCGAGAGGCTGCAGAGCTGGTGCAGCTGCAACAACCTGGAGCTCAATGCTCAAAAGACAGTGGAGATGGTAGTGGACTTCAGGAGGAAAGCAGCCCTGCCCCCTCCCATCATACTGGGAGGCACTCAGGTGGCCTCCGTGGAGTCATGCCGATTCCTTGGCATGACCATCTCCCGGGATTTGAAATGGGAGCTCAACATCACGGGCCTGCTTAAAAAGGCCCAGGGGAGGATGTTCTTCCTCCGGCAGTTGAACAAATACAAACTGCAGAGGACCATGATGGCCCAATTCTACACGGCCATCATTGAGTCCATCCTCACCCACTCCATCATCTCCTGGTTCCCCGCTGCAGCGGCAAAAGATGCAGCGGGTGATTCGCTCCGCGGAGAAGGTGATCGGCTGTCCCCTGCCCTCCCTCAGGTCCCTGCACGAATCCAGGGCGCTGAAGAGGGCGAGGAAGATCATGGCCGACCACTCCCACCCCGGTCACAGCCTCTTCACCCTGCTCCCCTCTTGTCACAGACTGAGCTTCTTCCCCTCAGCCGCCAGGCTGATCAATGCCTCAGGTCCCCCCCCCCCCCTCTCTGCCCCCAAGTGACACTGGCACAATGACACTGACTGCACTGCACTAGTCCTTACTGGAACTCTGCACTCTACACTTTATATATATATGTATTTAATTGATTAATCCTCCACTGCACTGTTTTTTTGTCCTGTGTCTGTGTTGGTGTTTGTCGTTTACTGTGAAAAAAGAAAGGGAAAAAAACGCATACACTGTAACGCTGCAACAATTACCAATGTGTTTTACACAAATGGCTTAATAAAGGAATCTGAATCTGAATCTGAATCATTGATAAGTAAGAAATAAGGCGTGGGTTCTATGGATATATAGCAGAATACAGGACATTGAAGATGTGAGGCCTATCAGAGGTATTCAGCTTGAATAATGCTACTGTATTGGTCACACTAACTACCCCCATTCAGCCGTAGTACCCTAATTGTTGCATTCTTTTTGCATGTTTATAGGGTACTTCAGTCTCATCATATTGACTTTTCAATTGCAAATCTATCATGAGGTGGACGTGGCCACTGTATCTCACTATACAAATGCTTATTACATATGACTGGGCTATTGGCTCTGTAATTTCCATTGTCACTGTATAGTTCCATGTCTAAATTGTTTGGGGGTAGGCAGGGAGGGGCACTGGGGTGCAGAGCCATTAGAAATGTATTTAGAAATATATTGTGAATTACATTAACCAATATAAAATACATCATGTCAACATTTGATATTTTGCTAATCTTGAAATCACGTCATTAAAACAATATCCTGACCTGACAAATGTTTTTGTAATCTGGTGGCATAATCCAATAATCACAGTTTCAGTCACCAGCTAACTGACGGTCAATAATACAATGTTGATTCTTGTTTCCCATGTTAAACTTGAGCACTAGTCTCTTTGATTTCATTTTTATTCTGAGACTCAATAGTTTATTTGTACAACGAAATATACTACCACAATGACATATTGCAGGCAACTGCCCAGTATTTTAACTAAAGTTGACCAGTTTTCAATACCAATCTTGCAGCAGATTCTTTTAACAGTATAATCTGTAACCTCTAAGCAAAATAGCCCTGCTTGGTAATGCACTTTTCTCAGATGTGTTGGTTAGAATTGAATGGGATTTGAAGGGGTTGTTATTGTCTGGCCACACCTCAGGCTCTGCCAAGAAAAGAAAGGATTTCTGGGCATGGATTACAACAACATAACTTTCTCTTGGTCATTTCCTGGTTGTTAAATAATAATAATATAATAATGCAGGACCTGTTCAGAGGTCTTTAATTGGCATGCAACTATCCTCAATGTTTTTAGCGGTTAGCACACACGGTTACACACACACACACCGGAACACACACGCATGCATTGTTCTTTGTAGGATCGCAGATGCGATTCATCTCTGCGATTAACCCATCCCGTCGTCCTTCCCCCCAAGGGCAGCTGGGAGCAGACAGGCGTCGGCGAGGGCCGCGTCAGGGGACCAATCCAAGTGCTCCTGCCCGTCTTCGTCAAGGACGCCACAGCGTTAGCGATCTGTTGTTGTGCATGTTTTTCCATTGGGTTTATCTTATCGGGGGGGAAACCCTTGCGAGCACGGGGAGAACATGCAAACTCCACACAGAAAGGCCTGGGAGATACCCCACCTGGGTACCTGGGATCATGGAAACCTGGTCCCCAAGCGGGAATCGAACCCTGGACCTTCTTGCTGTGAGGCGACAGTGTTAACCACTACACCACCGTGCCGCCGTAATTAAAGGTGCTATAGATAACATCTATAGATAACATAGAGAACCAGCATGTAATTTATCCAATCAGGTGCATTCCATGTGGAGAAATGGGAAGTAGGAAGGGTATTCATTCATTTTGGACCCACAATTTGTTTTTAATGATAAATCCATTAACTCATTCCCCACCAACAACGAGTTTAATGGTTATTGGGCGCCAATCGTTGAACGCCAACAACAAGTATACTTGTTATTTGAAAGTTTTTCCTTTTATTCAATATTTTTATTAATTATTCATCCAGGGACCTTGGTGTTACCATAGGGAATGAGTCTGAGGTCGCCAAAGTGCAATACCGGCCGCATCCAGCTAGACAGCGGTATCGAGCACCCTTTGTAACCTTGTATCTTGGCCTGTGCAACGGCCAAAATTCTCAGTTTTTTCTTTTCTTTTCATTTTCCCTTGTCGGGCGAGGCGAGCGGTTCTCCCGGTTCCATTGAAGCGCGTCAAATATCCCTGATCCATATGTTGTGGTGGATTATGGCGTGGACCAAATGGACATTGGATGTACCAGATGGTGATCAAACAATTGGAATATTATTTTTGGAATACTCCCGATCACAGGTAAGGATGATCTGACGTAAATTTTTGCTTGATCCTGGAATGCTTTTATACCGATCGGGCTGATAAGCGTTTTTAGTGTTCAATACGAATGCCGTTACTGACAATCAAATAATCAGAAACCCTTTCATGCATTCATGATGGAACATAATACCTATGATATAGATTTGATTTCGGAATAATAGCGTGTACAGGCAAGAAACGGCAACGTCTATAGTGGAATTGACGTATACGGCTATAACTCAGCATTTCGTGAATTACCCTAGACCGCTCTAAAACCATACATATATTCACCACGGTATAACACGAGAACGTATGGATGGAAAAATGCATTTGTTTTCACATGAACGATAGATAGGTGATGTCAAATGGGCCATAGTATTGTATCCATAGCTATAATATAGAATATAGTTATAGCCAGGGATGCGTTGCTCATGGGACGGGGTTGCACGACGTGCAACCATGCTTTTGAGAGCAGAGGCGTGTGCACGCACAGGCACGGATGTGCACGCGCGTGCACACAGGAATGCGCTGCACTCGACTGATGCGCCAACTCTGTAAGTACTTTGCATATCAATAGCGCCAGTCGTCAGGTGTGTTCAAATACGTTCTTTCTCAGATACATTCACACAAAACTTGTGAATGAAATGTGTTACATTCCATTTGTAGAGGCAATTAGGCACTGTCATTAGTATGCGAGGGAACATTTATGCGCACGCGCCCGGGAGCGCTCATGCACGTCGTGGCATCATTAGCGTGCGTGCACCCAGTGTTGAAATGAGCAACGCAACACTGGTTATAGCTCTACAAACAAGGTGATGCACTGGCGTGGCAGTGCTAGAGCGGGGCCCAACTAATTCCCGGCGGTCAATGAGTTAACCAATACTTTTTGGGGGGAAAAGCAATACTTTTATTCCACACCTTTCTAAAAGCTCTGTGGATGTATATATTTTCGTAATGATTACTCTACATAGAAATTGTATCTATAGCACCTTTAAACAAGGTAAATACTTCACCTACAAACATAATACTGTTCTGACAGCCCATTATTGATGTAATTAAGAGTAGCTGAAAAGAATACTTTCTTTCAACCTTGAGGTAAATGGAACATGTCTGGAAGTGGAGGGGCCTTCTCTGGGGGGCTTAGACAAGCCATCTCTTGAAGAGGCCAAGCAGGGGAGGAAATTAGGCCATTTTACTCGCCAAATGCGAGTCTTTTTTATGTTTGGCGAGTGATTCATGAAGACCACTCGCCACACTGGCGAGTAAAGACAATCGCCAGAGCCAACGTTAGGTAGCTAGTCACATAGATATAAAACACTAGATGGCTCAAGGCGGAGTCTCCCACATACTTCAGCGGCGGCCATCTTGCGAGAGTACATCCACCATAGACATGCATGTTATGAGTGGGTGTGCTCCACCCTTGCAAGATGGCCACCATGTGGCAACGTTGGTCTCCGTTGGCCAGCAGCAAGGGTAAGCCATCTAGTGATATATATCCAGTGGCGGACTGGCCATCGGGACGTTCGGGACGAATCCCGATGGGCCGGAACCAAAGTGGGCTGGTCCAAAAAAAAATATATATATATATATATTTTTTTTGGACCAGTGTGTGGGCCAGTGTGTGGGCCACTAATGTGGGCCAGTGTGTGGGCCAGTGTGTGGGCCAGTGTGTGGGCCAGTGTGTGGGCCAGTGTGTGAGTCGGTGTGTGGGCCACTAATGTGGGCCAGTGTGTGGGCCAGTGTGTGGGCCAGTGTGTGGGCCGGTGTGTGGGCCAGTGTGTGGGCCAATATGTGGGCCGGTGTGTGGGCCAGTATGTGGGCCAGTGTGTGGGCCAGTGTGTGGGCCAGTGTGTGGGCCAGTGTGTGGGCCGGTGTGTGGGCCAGTGTGTGGGCCAGTATATGGGCCGGTGTGTGGGCCGGTGTGTGGGCCAGTATGTGGGACGGTGTGTGGGCCAGTGTGTGGGCCAGTGTGTGGGCCACTAATGTGGGCCGTAGGGTTGCCACCCGTCCCTTAAAATACGGAATCGTCCCGTAATTGGAAACTAAAAGACGCGTTCCGTATTGAACTGATACGGGACGCCCTTTGTCCCGTATTTTAAGGTTGCCAGTTTAGTGAGAGAAATAAGCCAGCCGACCTATAAAAACAAGCAAAATTGTGTCCAAAAGTTGCGGAAAATAAACAGACTTGGCAACTCTGGTATGATGGGCGTGCGCTCAGCAGCTCACCGACCAATGAGAATTAGCGCTTTCACGTTGCTAAGAAGAGTTCTGTGCCGTTGTGCCAATCCTCCGTCTGCGCGCTGCGTGATTTCTTTTCGAAGACGCTTTGAAAATGTCTACAGCAGACACTGTGACTCCACCGCGTCCTAAAAAGACAAAACGCCTCCAGAAATACAGACCTGAGTGGGAAGAGGCAAACCACTGGCTTGATAGCGTGCGTCAGTGGAGATGTTTACAAAGCAAACTGTAAAGTATGTAGGTGTTTTCTGTGGCGCATGGTGGACTGACTGACATCAGACAGCATGCCTCAGGAGAACAATATTCCCGAAATATAAGAACGCAAAGGACCCAAGCACAGGTGTCACAGTTCTTCATAACTGAAACATCTCCTGAGATTGATTCGGTATGGGATATTACATCTTATTTATCTGGTTGTGTTTTTAACTAGATGTCAGTATTTCTATTTACCTGCCCTGGCAACCAGGAGCCTACTTTTCTTTGCACTTTATTTTTTATTAATCTTTTAATTTGGGTCACACAAGTGTTTCATTGTATTATTGTCCTCTTTCAGTAAAAGTGTTCCCAGGCTTTGTTTTTACAGCACTTTATATTCATACAGTATTATGCTCAAGTTGACGCTATAGTTCAGCCAAATTATTTAAACAATGTTAAATACAAATAAAGCACTTTAAACTTTAAGTATGACTAAATGCTTTCTTGACTATATATAGTAACTGTTCCAAAATGCATAGATTTCTATGTATTTTAGGGGTTTGGGAGGCTAGCTCTTTTTAATATCAATGTCATAGATTGTTTTATTTAGATTTCATAGATTTCTATGCATTTCAGGAGTTTGGGGGGCTGGCTCCCCAAAATAATTAAATAACATAACCCTAAGCCTAACCCTAACCCTAAAACCGAAATAAAGTTACACAATTTTTTTTGCCAAAATCCGCCCATTTTCGCCCAAAAAACGCCCCAAAACCACAACAAAAAAATAATTTGCGCGCTATGCGCACGCTCGATGATAGGTGTCCCTTATTTCTATTGGTCAAAGGTGGCAACCCTAGTGGGCTGGTGTGTGGGCTGGTGCGTCTGAATGTCCCGGGCTGAATTTGTGTCCCAGTCCGCCACTGTATATATCTATGGCTAGTCAACCTGTAGCTTGCTTGCAAAATAACGTTAGATGCTGAGCTCTCCGACCAGCAAGTTAGCTAGCTAACATTTCTAACCGTTACCAACGCCAGCTACAGTGGTTTTGATTGATTGATTGAAAACTTTATTAACAGATTGCAGAATGGGTACAATACTATGAGGGCCGACGGTCCACTCTACTGGTTAAATTTGCTTACTTGTGAGTAGTACGTTCATTGATAGCAGGAAAATAATGTCCACAGCCACTCCGGTGTAAAACAAAGATATCCAAACAGTTTATTTCTCTTCCACAGCGAAGTCCTCTTTACAGAAGTGATCCTAAAGCTTTTTCCTACACCAAAACTTGTTTGGCTGTTTACTGCCACGAAATATATTCACTATTCACGTTACTACTACAAGAAAACTGTAAGTCTCTAAAATCACAGCCGACTCGACACATGACAAAATTCCTCCACACCTGCAGGACGTAAAAATCTACTTGCCGGCTCTTAACACTTTGAGCGCCACGTCACGGCTTTTCTCGGGTTTACGATAGTGACGTTGAAAGCCACGTCACGGCTTTTCTCGGATTCCTTTTTTTAGCGATCTGAAATCATATTGCATCACCCGAGCCTACCGTTGGAAATCCAGGGGCCGCCGGCGATCAGATGTGAAAAAAGCGCCCCCTATCGTCTCCCAGATGGTAAATCACCCTTTTGGAATGGACTCAATCAAAATGGATGGGGAAAAAAAATATTCCAGTCCACATTTTCCAGTCCACTGATGCAGCCGGAGTTCATTCTGGATCCTCTGAGCCGCGGCGAGCATGGGTTATACTGTACACACGTTGGATCAATACTTATCGATTTTTTCTAATGGTGATCAGGAATTGGAATATACCATTTGGATACCATCTGATGTCAGGTAAGGAATCTATGTTATCAGTGTTAGGATAATCAGACTCGTTTTCGAGGAGATATAAGCTTTTTTGTGATACAGTATGTGCTCTAGCTGTTTCACTGTAAAATCCATGAGGAAATGAAAGCAGCTATTATCAGCGCGCGGCCCGAACGTGCGTCCGTGCACGTATACTATTGATCATCTAGCGTTTATTTGAAAACGATTCATAAATAGGCCGACAAATATCAACGTTCTGGAATATTCCAGTAAAAGGCGATTATCAGGGAATAGGTTGTTTTTCACCTGAAAACGGGTGCTTTTCAAAATGCTCTCAAACGGAAATGAAGCGATAAAAAACCAATCTGCCTTGACAACACTGACTGGAAAATGATTCTTTGATAAGCGACGGGCAGATTAGACACATAGTCATAATTTAAAACATAGATTAAGCGATATTACCGTTAACATTGGGAGTGGACCGTGGCATTCAAGGGGGTAAAAAGGAAAACACGGCGTGGCGCTCAAAGTGTTAAAGGGAAAGTGACACTAATTTCCTATAAACAGTTCTGAGCTAAATAAAACGGTTCAATGACTTTATCTAAATCCAATCAATATTCCTAATGCTGTTTCAATGTAAGGTTATACAAATAAACATTATAAACATTCTCACTAAATATAATACAATAACCTAAATATACAGCTAAGCCCCATTGTATTCTGAAATGTAGACTTTAACAGTGTAGGCAACTAAGCCAATAGAAATAAGGTATAACTTATGAGTGCTTTGGCTCCTATAAATACAGTACAGCTCAATACACACAATTGTTAAGGGGATGCAGACCAGAGAAAGACTGATAGCTGATAGCTGATTTTAGAATGGCTTCAGCATGAAGTTAAATCAACTATCCAGTTCGTTTTATAGTGTAATTTTGCTACTTGAGAGAGAGTGAGAGAGTGAGATAGTGAGAGAGAGAGAGATTCATGTTACACGCGACTTGCGGATGGCAACTGATGGCTGATGACGTCTCATGATGACCTGTCTGAGCAGCCAATCATGATTTATGACATTATGCACTTTCAATAAAGGATTATAAAAAAATTAAATTTTAATAATTGTTCTTATGTTGTGGCAGCAGCAGGGGGACGACGACGACTTCGTAACCTAGTTACTTTCAATCAAGTAATCAGTAAAGTAACTAGATTACTTTTTAAAGGAGTAATCAGTAATCAGATAATTTTTTACAAGTAATCTGTAGCATCACTGGACATACATGACATACAGAGATAGACAGTACTGTTCCATCCAGACATTTATGACATACCAGATCTACAGAAATACAGCACTGTTTTGAATTGATTGATTGATTGATTGAAAAGTTTATTAACAGATTGCAGAATGGGTACAGTACAGTACATCTCAATACATACAATTGTTAAGGGGATGCAGACCAGAGAAAGACTTTCGTCTTGTTTACACCAGGGTCCCCCATTTTCAATTCATCATAACATATATGACATACATGACATACAGATAGACAGTACTGCTACATCTATACATTTATGACATATCAGATTTGCAAAAACAGTACTGTTTGTGATACAAAAGTGTCCAGAAAAGGAGTGTATATACATTTGGCGTAGAAACTGTACATTGGAGGAGGTTGGTGGGGTGGGGTTGGGTGAGGGCTGTACATTGGAGGTGGGGGGGGGGGGGGGGGTTGGGTAGGGGACACACACACATTTTACACTGTACATTGGAATATTGACAAAGCCTTACTTGGTCATTTACTGTACAACTAGGTTAGGACATTTGTAGGGGCCAGTTTCGAATTGCAGTCTCACGTAGGTGTTTTTTGAGAGTGTTTTTGAAGGTGGGTAGTGATTCACATTCCTTTACAGCTTTAGGCAGGGCGTTCCACATTGATGTGGCATAATTGCGAAACGTGTTTAGTCCCTTGTTTGAGCCGAATCTGGGTTTTACATGATTTGTGGAGCTCCCTCTGGTGTTGTGATCGTGGTATTCACTGACCTTTGGGAAGTATTTTGACATGTACATGGGTACCTTGGTCGCGTAGTGTATCTTGTAGACCAGGCCCATTGCAAGTTGCTGTACTCTGTCGTCTACTCTAAGCCATCCTAGGTTGTCAAAGTGGGCAGGGGTGAGGTGGGTTCTAGGAGTCAGGTCAAGTAGTAGTCTGACTAGCTTGTTTTGAGATGTTTGTAATTTGTTTTTTAGTGCCTTTGAGGTGCTTTGGTACCATGAGGTGCAAGCATAGTCGTAGTACCCTTGAATGAGTGCTCCTGCTAGAGTCTTCAGGGTATTCTTGTTTACCAGAGAGGAGATCCGGTACAAGAATCGCGTTCGTTGGTTGACTTTTTTTATTACATTGGATGCCATTTTGTCACAGGAAAGATTAGCCTCTAGGATGGAACCCAGGTAGGTAATTTCATCTTTCCTTGTGATAATATTGTCACCCACTGTAACCGAGAAGCCGTCGGTCTTGCTGAGTTTGTTATTTGAACCGAAGAGAATGGACTCTGTTTTGCCCATGTGTAATGATAGTTTGTTGTCGGCGAGCCATATGCAGATTTTGCCTAGTTCCGAGCTGAGGGCTTTTTCAACCTGTAACTTGTTCTTGTCAGAGACCAGCAGGGCTGAGTCGTCCGCAAACAGGAACAAGTTGCAGTCACAAGCTGACGACATGTCATTTGCATAAATTAGGAATAGTAGCGGTCCTAGTATGCTTCCTTGTGGAACACCACAGCTCACTGTGAGGGGGGGGGATAGGGTACCGTTTACTTCCACCATCTGTTCCCTCCCCTCCAGGTAGGATTGTATCCAGCTCACTGATAAACTATCAAAACCAATTGCTTTTAGCTTGTCAATCAGAATGGTGTGATTGACAGTGTCGAAGGCCTTTTGTAGGTCCAGCATGACCATGCCGCAGTATTTGCCCGCGTCCACCTCTTGTTTGATGTGGTCGTTCAAGTAGAGAAGGCATGTGTCAGTGGAGTGGGATGTTCTGAAGCCAGATTGGAATTCGTAGATTAGATTTTTTTCCGCGAGGTACTTTTCGATCTGTTCGTATACTATTTTTTCCATGACTTTCGAGATGGATGTAAGGATAGAAACAGGGCGGTAGTTACCCGGGTCTAATTTGCTGCCCTTTTTGTGCAGGGGTGTTACTCTCGCAATTTTGAAGTCCTTGGGGACGTGTCCCTGTTTTATGGAGAGGTTTATTATGTGTGTGATGACTGGGGTGATGGCTGCTGCTGAGTCTCTGAGGAATTTGGAGGGGATGTTGTCATGGCCAGTGGCCTTGTTTGGTTGGAGGGCGCTCAGTTTTTTGAGTACCTCATCTGTAGTTACTATTTCCAGTTTGAAGTCGTCTTTGTGGACGCCTAGGTTCATGTAGTATGCTACTATGTGTTCTACCCCATACTGCCCTGAGTGGGAGGGTAGTTTGTTTACCAGTGTTGTGGCTATGTTTGTGAAGAAAGTGTTTAAGTAATTGGCTACATCCAGCTTGTCTGTGATGAGCGTGTTGTCCGTCTTTATGTTTATGTTTGAGAACCTGGTTTTGAGTTTTTTACTGCAGCCTAGTTGATTGTTGAGTAATTTCCAAAGTTCACGTGGTTTATTTTTGTTTTCCTCGGTTTTGTCATTGATGAAATTTTTTTTAGCAGTTTTGATCATGGAGTTTACGTCATTTCTTAGTCTGTTTCTTTCTAGTTTGAGTTCAGTCACGTGGTCTTGGAGTTCACTGCTCGTGCTTTTGGTAAGCTTTGACTGACTTTTACGAAACTCAGAGCATTTTTTGTCTCTGGCTTTCATAGCGGTCAGTATTTCAGTGTGCATCCATGGCTCAGCGCGATTTTTTACCCTGGTGGTTCTTAGGGGGGCCATTTTGTTTAGTATTGATGAAAATTTGGTTTTGAAGCCAAGCCAAGTTTCTTCAACCAGTGTACCATTGAGTTCATCTGACCAGTCCAGACTCTCCAGTTCAAGGTTAAAGGCCTCGCTAGAGTAGGTTTTGAGGTCTCTAGATGTGACTGTTTTGTGACAGCCAGCCTTTAGTTTTAGCTTTTTGCGGGTACAGAATATCATGTAATGATCACTTAACCCGCATGCTATAACCCCTTTACTGGAGATCTTGGACTTGTCAGAGGTCAGTATGAGGTCAATGGTAGTCTGAGTTGATTCACATATCCTTGTGGGTTGGGTGATTAGTTGGCTGAGGCCGTGCAGATCACAAAACCTATTGAAGGATTTGAAGACGGGTGCATTTTTTTGTTGCATATCCGTGTTCCAATCCCCAATAAGAATTTTTTCCGCATCCTCAGCTCCAGCTAAGCACACATCCAGAGTATCATAAAAACCAGTTTGATCTGGCGGTCTGTATATTGTGCCGACTAGAACAGATTTTGCCCTTTCAAATAAAATTTCCACCCATACGGTTTCAATTGTCTCATGATGAAGGTCAGTACGGGTAATGAATTTGGTGTCCTTATGTATGTACATACAAACACCACCTCCATACTGGTTTCTGTCATTACGGACTATAGTATAGTTCTCTATTTCTATTTCAGGGTCTGTTACAGATGGATCAAGTTTAGTTTCAGTAAAGCATATTATGTCTACCTTACCGCTCATAAACAGGTTTCTTAATTCGTCCAGCTTATGCTTAATGCTGTTTAAGAGTACAACGCCTGTCACATAGACCCTGGAGTTGGAAACTCTGTTTAAGAGACAGAGTTTCTAAAAAGAGTATATACATTTGAGGGGGAAGAAACTGTACATTGGAGGGGGTTGGGTAGGTGGGGTGGGGACTGGTGGTTACAGTAACGTCAGTTTAACAAGCTAATAATCACCCATTTTGTCTCTGCAGTTTAGATGAGAAGAAAGAGCTTCCGGTGGGGGACATATACGTGATTTATTTTTGGCTGGTAAAAAATCTGTTTGGCTGGCAAAAAAAATCATCTACTCGCCAGTTGGCTGGTAAGCCAAAAAGTTAGTTTCCTCCCCTGAGGCCAAGCCTTTTCTTGAAGAGGTCAATCGTTCTCTTGAAGAGGCCAATCCTTCTCTTGAAGAGGCCAATCCTTCTCTGGCGGATGATGGGCCTTTTCTGAACTCTGACAAATGTTTTCTAGAAGAGGACAAGTCTTTGCCAGACACTATGGAGTCATCAGAGCTGTCCTCAGTTTGTATTTCAGACGAGAGGCTGGCTTGTTGAGGAGACCGCTCAGTTGCATGCCTCTTATGTGAAGTAACAGAGTCTCCCTCTGGTGCAGTGTGGGTCAGTTTCCTCTCCGGCCTACGTGTGTTCTCACTGTACTGCTCAGGTTCTGAGTCAGATTCTGAGTCAGATTCTGAGTCAGACTCAGCAGTCGCCATGTGTTTGCCACTTGAAGTCGTTGGTGACCTGCGCTGAATGGCAGTTTTGGATTCAGCCGATTGTCCGTTTGTTATCATACAATCGGAGTCATCAGAGGTGTCCTCGCTTTCGGTTGGAAGTCTCTTCTCTTGATATGTGCGTACATTCTTTGCAAAATCGCCATCGTCACTCTCTGAGTCAGACTCGGGAAACGGATGACTCTGAGATACGTCTGACATGCCCTCGCCTTCTTCATCCTTACAATCGGACTTGGAGGGAGCTCTTCGGAAGCTTCTCTGAAGCTTTTTGGAAAACCTTTTGGACACCGTTAAATAGTTATATTTTGGTGAAGATGTTGAGTAATCAGAACTGTGTTCAGTTTCAGAGGTACTTAGCTCCCCATCACATTCAGGCTCAGTATCACATAAAGGTGTCATCTGTGGCCTCGGGTTCTGATCCCCGGTCTGAATGTTGTTGTCCTCCTCCTCTGGAGCAGAAAAAATGGGACAGTGCGCATAATTGATGTTCTTCGCCTTTAGGAATCCGTCGAAAGAGTCGAACACCTCTATGTCAGAGGAGGGAGACGCCACTGCTAGTTTTGAGGTGGAGTCTTGCGCCTCACAAAGAGGAAGAATGACTTCATCGTCTTCTTGGTTTTCATTTCTAACATCCTGTGGCAGAACAGGGTCTCTATCTGTGGGTTCAAATGTCAGGTCTGACACGACCATCCAGTCGTCATCCTTCTCAGCTCTATATTGGAAGTCTTTGTCTCCCGTGACAGATGTCTCATTTTGTGGAGATTCGTCCACCCTCAGTTCCATGTGGTCTAGATCTATGGATTGTTCACGTTGCAGATCTTCATGTTCCAACCCTGGCTCTTTAAATGAAGCTTCTGTCTTCACCGCACTTTCACACTGTAGGGTCAAAGAGTGCATGTTTAGAAGATTCAGTACATTATAGGCTCATATTTCTGATTCATACGTCCTATGCATACTGATGTATACACAGATACTGATGCTGGTACTGAAGGTGATACCAGGCTAAAATACTGCAGGCACTGAGGGTGATACCAGGCTAAAATACTGCAGGCACTGAGGGTGATACCAGGCTAAAATAATGCAGATACTGAGGGTGATACCAGGCTAAAATACTGCAGGGACTGAGGGTGATACCAGGCTAAAATACTGCAGGTACTGAGGGTGATACCAGGCTAAAAGTAAATATAGAGAATAGACTGATTTAATTTCAGTTAGTAAATATAGAGAATAGACTGATTTACTTTCAGTTAATAAATATACAGAATAGCTACTGATGTTTATATGATATGGACCTATGACTGTCCATGTACACTGTTACTGTCTCTTCCATCCTCTGCTCTTTATCCTCTCCTCTTTGCCTCCCTTCTTCCCCACTATATTACTAATGAAAGAGCATTTCTATTTCACAAACTGTATGGATCCATATCATAATAAACAATATTATTGAACTTTAGGAATTGTCGCCTAATCATTCTGATATTAATTTCAGTATTAGTATTCAGATATCTATTCTTAATACCTCAGACCACGGATCTTTTACATCAAAACACATCACAGTGATATAACCACCTGCATAAACACTGGCTCAGGAGGTAGAGCAGTCGTCTGGTAATCAGAAGGTTCCCGGTTCGATTCCAGCTCCTCCCGGGCAGTGTGTTGAAGTGTCCTTGAGCAAGACACATAACCCCTAACTGCTCTCGATAAGTAGGTTGGCACCTTGGCCAACTGCCGTCTGTGGTGTTGTTTAAGTTCTCCCATCGACTTGAAGCTCTTCCCACACTGGTCACAGCAGTAAGGTTTCTCTCCCGTGTGTGACATGTGGTGTAGTTTAAGATATGCCTTTGTCTTGAAGCTCTTTCCACACTGGTCACAGCAGTAAGGTTTCTCTCCTGTGTGTACCATGTGGTGTCTTTTAAGTGCTCCCATCCTTGTGAAGCCCTTCTCACACTGGTCACAGGAGTAAGGATTATCTTCTCTGTGTATCCTGTGGTGTTCTTTAAGTTCTCCCATCGCCTTGAAGCTCTTCCCACACTGGTCACAGCAGTAAGGCTTCTCTCCTGTGTGTACCATGTGGTGTCTTACAAGATTTCTCTTTACCTTGAAGGTCTTCCCACACTGGTCACAGCAGTAAGGTCTCTCTTCTCTGTGTGCAATGTGGTGTCTTTCAAGATCTCTCTTTGTCTGGAAGATCTTCCCACACTGGTCACAGGAGTAAGGTTTATCTCCTGTGTGTACCATGTGGTGTATTTTAAGTTCTGACTTTCTCTTGAAGCTCTCCCCACACTGGTCGCAGGAATGACGCCTCAATTCCTCCATGTCTCTATTGGTTGCTGGGCAGCAGGACAGGGGGTGGATCTGGGGAACAGAGAGAGAAAGAAACATTCAAATGAAGAGATAGTTTTGGTTTGTAAACTGGCAGTCTAAGGCTATGTATATATGTATGCTTTAAGACCTTCTGAGAAACCGTGCCTTACAGTGAAATTACAGAGGTGACTGTGGCAGTGACATTCTCCACTGGACACACAGCATGAGGTGACTGTTCATTCTCCACTGGACACATAGCATGAGGTGACTGTTCATTCTCAACTGGACACATAAGGGCTTCATTTGGTACAAATCATTGGTGATTGACATCCTCGGATTTAAATAATTATAATAATAATAAATACGACAATATTTGTATCATTAACAATTACGTTTTACATTTATAGTCATGATTCAACAAGGCATCGTGATGTCTGAAGATAAAAAGCACTACACAAACACTGCAAATAAATAAATTAACTAAAAATAACTCAATTGTGCGGATATAGCTATAGTGGAATAAACATCTACATTCTGCTCTCAGCACATCCCATTCCTTTCATGTAGGGGTTCTCAACCTTTCTGCTGCCAAGGCACCCCTGTGTTCAATAAAATAATCCAGGGCACCCCTACATACGATAAAGACTTTTCTGGTCCTGTCTTTTTTGCTACAATGATAACAAAAGTGCTTGCTTTTGGCGGCTACGTGGTGCCGTGGGCAAGACGCTCACCACGAATACTGGAGACTGGGCTCGATAAAAAAAAATGCTTGCTTTCAAAATAATGTTTATTTAAGAAACCGGGAAACATTACACTGCTTGTAGTAGTAAATCAAATAGCATATTTCTTTAAATAAAATTACAGAAAATTATCACTAAAGTGCTATCTGTTGCAGCTGCACACTTTTCCATAAAAAATTGCATATTTGGATAAGTGTGACCGTTTCTCAAACTGAAAATCATGTATTTTTTTTCCAAATACAGAAAAGGATTACTAAAGTGCTATCTGTTGCAGCTGCACTGTTCTCCATAAAAATAGCATATTTGGATAAGTTTGACCATTTCTCAAAAACAGAAAATCATGTATTTTTTTAAATACAGAAAAGGATCACAATGTTACCATTTCTCAAAAAATATAAATAAATAGAGAAAATAAGCACTCGTTCACTCAGTGGACATTTCTAGCTCAATGCGAGGTCTGCTGCTGCTGGCTAATAATACGGTCAATACGTGGGGAGATCTTTGACAAGGCAACACGCATGTCATCCTCAAGGCTCAACTTGGCCCTATATTTTGTTTTCAGAGCTGTCATGGTTGAAAAGCCAGCTTCACACATGTGGTGCTGAATGGTATCAACACCTTAACTGCTGCATCATGAGATACTTGGTACTCAGCACCACACTCTGAAACTAGCTCTCCAGGTGGTATCAGATGAGATTTCAATGAGTTCTTCCAAGAGTTTGGATGGAGATGTGTAACTTGGTGATCCTTTTCTGTGTTTTATTAAATAATGATTTTCAGATTTTGAGAAATGGTCAAACTTATCCAAATATGGTATTTTCATGGAAAACAGTGCAGCTGCAACAGATAGCACTTTAGTGATAATTTTCTGTAATCCAAATCTCAAGGCTGTTGAGATAAGAGACTCTGTATAGGATTGTTAGTAACTGTCTAACTGTACATATGACTGTTTACACTTGTAACTGTTTACCTGAGTAGACTATTGTCTCCACCAGTGATTGCCTTGGTGCATATATATCTGTCCCCACTGGAGGGCGCTCTGGGCATAGCCACCCAGGTATTCTACCTTAGGGCAACTATAAAAGGAAAGGTGCCCACCCCTTTCGTTCTCTCCTCCAACGTCTCTCAAAGAGAGAAGAGTGTTGTACAACTACTGCTTATATGTGAATAAAAGAAAGCCACACCAGTTCAGGCACAAGATAGAAATCATGCCTCTTGACCACATTATTGTCGCCCTAAAGTGAGTTCTGTTAACAAAGGCACCCCTGGCAGCTCTCTGCGGCACCCCTGTTGAGAACCGCTGATGTAGACTATATATTTGCCCGTTCGTATTGATATTCCATACACCGTCTTGTTCTCCATTGTTATTATATATTGTTGTTAGTCACAGCCAGGGCTTTTCTCTCCCCTGTCTGTCAGCAGGTTCCCAGGCCCATACATGGTCCCCTTCCTGTTCCTGTCTCACCATCAACCTATGCACCTTGACAGTCAGAAGGGGGCTATGTGAGATTGCTGTTCATTGACTATAGTTCAGCTTTCAATACCATAGTCCCCACCAGCCTGGCTGACAAGTTGATCGATCTGGGTCTGAACTCCACCCTGAGCGCCTGGATCCTGGACTTTCTGACCCAGAGGCCCCAGGTGGTCAGGGTGGGTGGAGATACCTCCAACTCCATCACCCTGAGCATCGGGTCCCCCCAGGGCTGTGTCCTCATCCCCCTGCTGCATTCACCATACACACGACTGTGTGGCCAGGTTCAGCTCCAACTCCATAGTAAAAGTATGTCTGTGTCAGTTAAAGGAGTGAAACTCTGGAACAATATACCGGATGAAATAAAAAACAGCAGGAGTATTTTTAAGTTTAAAAAGATGTTTAAAAACAGGGTTCTAGATTCTTATAGTAAAATTTTACCTACAATCGGTTTTTCTCTACCATGAAACTCTGGTATTGCAGATGAATTTTTGATTTTCCTATGTTGGCTTATGTTCTTTTCATGAACGTTTTTTTGTTTGTTTGTTTGTTTTATCTTGCAAACTTTTACTTTTTTTGTTCTTTTCTGGATCGGTTTTTGTTTATTATTCTTTTGTTTGTTATATTTTGAAAATTTTAACTTTTTTTAATTTGTTTTTTGAATTAGGGGTAGGTTGCTCTATAAGCCTTCGGCTTCAAACCTATCCTTTTCGTTTGTTTATTTGTAAAAAAATTCGAAAAATTATTTGTTTGTTAATTTATTTGTATTTGTAAACATTCAAAATAAAATAATTCATTCATTCATAACTCCATAGTGAAGTTTGTGGACGACACGGTGGTGGTGGGCCTGATCTCTAACAACGACGAGAAGGCCTACCGGGAGGAGGTTGATGTCCTGGCACTCTGTGCCAGGATAACAGCCTACTCCTGAACATTGGTAAAACCAAGGAGCTGATCTTGGATTTTAGAAGAATACAGCAGGGGACACACGCCACTGTGGATTAATGGGGCTATCGTGGACAGGGTGAGCAGTTTCAAGTACCTGGGAGTCCACATCGCAGAGGACCTGACATGGTCAATACACACAGACACTATGTTCAGCAGAGCGCACTACGGGTATTGCACTACCACCCCTGCAGCCTAATCCATGTCAAAAAGAGTCGCCTATAGTAAATGTATGCACACACAGACACACACGAGAGGGAGAATAGTTTATAGCAGACTTAATGATTTTACAATATTTTTGCTAATGAAGTGAAATATTTATTATCATCCACTATCAAGTAATTTTTTATAGTGTAACTTTTGGTTACTTCATTGATCATCATCATTGAACATACAGAGAAAGAGAGAGCGAGAGAGAGAATAGTGGTTTAAGAGAAGCTATTAATATTTTGAGCGTGATTCACTGCGGATTAGTTAGATTACACGTTGCGCATGTTATGACTTTGAACGTCTGCCATTTCCACCGCAAAAAGCACATACAATTAACAATACGATGCGTCGATCATGAATATGCAAATCGGCAAAATTTCATGGTCGCCGGTCAGCAAATCATGACAGCCCTACAGCCTAATAGTAAAAGACAGTTTAAATTTTTTTTTATTAGATATTGATTGAAGAAGTGTGGGCAGGGTTCAACTGTCCTGACTGTGGTGGGAAGTTCATTCCACCATTGTGGAGTGAGGACAGATAATATAGCCTGCTCCTCTTTGATGACCCCCAGGAGCCAGAATAGGAGTGGGTCTCAGGCGGCCAGAAGATGCAGAGTGTAGAGGTCTTAAGGGCGTGTAGTTGGAGACCATTGAAAGGAGGTAGGAGGGAGCCGTTCCCCTTGTTGCACGGAATGCCAGGTCAAGAACCTTGAACCGTATTTGTGCGGCAATGGGAAGCCAGTGCAGCTCTCTGAGAAATGGGCCGACGTGTGCCGACTTCGGTAGATTGGAGATCAGGCGGGCCACTGCAGGGAGCAGTGATGAACCCTCCAGCGGCTCTATGATCAGAGGACGGTGAAGAAAGCAGATAAGATCACAAGGGAATCAACTCAGAAGTAATGTTTTTGGAGAATGCTGAGGTCATGATAAGTGGTGATGTCATCAGTGAGATAGGTATTTTTTCACTTCCTCTCTGCAGCTCTCAGGCTCAACTCTCAGTCTTTCTTATCTAACTACATTCATCAGCCATGGACTGGGTGTGGAACGGCTGGCAGGCTTCTTGGCGAGGTGGCAGATCGTGTCGAAGGAGGTTGAGAGGAGGGTGGAGGTTGAGAGGAGGGTGGAGGTTGAGAGGGCTAAGAGGAGGGTGGAGGTTGAGAGGGCTAAGAGGAGGGTGGAGGTTGAGAGGGCTGAGAGGAGGGTGGAGGTTGAGAGGAGGGTGGAGGTTGAGAGGGCTGAAAGGAAGGTGGAGGTTGAGAGGGCTGAGAGGAGGGTGGAGGTTGAGAGGAGGGTGGAGGTTGAGAGGGCTGAAAGGAAGGTGGAGGTTGAGAGGGCTGAGAGGAGGGTGGAGGTTGAGAGGGCTGAAAGAAAGGTGGAGGTTGAGAGGGTTGAAAGGAAGGTGGAGGTTGAGAGGGCTAAGAGGGGGGTGGAGGTTGAGAGGGCTAAGAGGAGGGTGGAGGTTGAGAGGGCTGAGAGGAGGGTGGGGGTTGAAAGGGCTAAGAGGAGGGTGGGGGTTGAGAGGGCTGAGAGGAGGGTGGGGGTTGAGAGGGCTGAGAGGAGGGTGGAGGTTGAGAGGGCTGAGAGGAGGGTGAAGGTTGAGAGGGCTGAGAGGAGGGTGGAGGTTGAGAGGGCTAAGAGTTAGTGAAAAGGGCACAAAGTGGTCTGATCCATGGAGGGGAGTTACCATGGTGTTAATTATGCTGGAGTCATGGGAGAATATGAGATGCAGGGAGCTTCTGGCTTTCTGGGTGGGAGGCATGACAGTGGGAGTCAGGTTGAAGGATTGTAGGAGACCACTGTGTCAGACTGGGAAGAGCCGGGTAGCGTGTATCCTTTCAGCAACAAACGTTTCCTTCCGCGTTGCTCTGATTGGCCAGCGATCTACGCTTGTTTCGCCCCTACGCCGGTAGCACGCACATGCGCATTTTCTTTTTGCCCCCACACGCAGGTTTTAATAATAATAATGCAGGTTTTGCCGCCACGCCGGTAGATAATAATAATAATACTTAGAATAATAATACTTAGACAAACGCACGCAATTGGCACAAGTGTAAATTATGCATTCGTCACTCAGTTTTAACATCGACGCACTTAGCTCAACTCGTTCGCTCAACTCGTTTAATTAATTTATCATCTCTCTATATTAATGTAACTAGCTATTCATATCAAGTAACAAGTAACAGTCGTTTATTAACAAACTATTTGTTACATGCATATTATACTGTGCGTGTGCATACTAAGGGTCAAACATCTGTGCAATAGCACATACCACCAAAATCACACATTGGCGTGCCTACTAGACAAAGGATATCGGTTGTCAAGCTGCTTTTGTATGTTGTAGTGTTGTCACGATACCAACATTCTGACTTCGATACAGATAGGAAAGGTAATGGAATATATTATTAGATGACAGAACATGGAACATTCTTTATACAATTATTTAATTCATTATCATTTAAACGCCATTAAATAATAGTAATTAATACAATTATTCTGTTACTGCTGAGCTATATACTATAGCTACTACAAGAACACCCTGTGAATACCACGATCACAACACCAGAGGGAGCTCCACAAATCATGTTAAACCCAGATTCGGCTCAAACAAGGGACTAAACACGTTTTGCAATTATGCCACATCAATGTGGAACACCCTACCCAAAGCTGTAAAGGAATGTGAATCACTACCCACTTTCAAAAACACTCTCAAAGAACACCTACGGGAGACTGCAATTCAAAACTGGCCCATGTAAATGTCTTAACCCAACCCCCTCCAATGTACAGTAAATTACCAAGTATGGTTGTCAATATTCCAATGTACAGTTTTGCTTGTACAGTTGTACAGTGTTCCCCCCCCCCTCCTGCCCAACCCCCCCCCCCCCCCCCCCCCAAACCACCTCCGGTATGTCATAAATGTATAGATGTAGCAGTACTGTCTATCTGTATGTCATGTATGTCATATATGTCCTGATGAATTGAAAATGGGGACCCTGATGTAAACAAGACGAAAGTCTTTCTCTGGTCTGCATCCCCTTAACAATTGTGTGTATTGAGCTGTACTGTATTGTACCCATTCTGCAATCTGTTAATAAAGTTTTCAATCAATCAATCAATCAAACTGTCCATCAATATCTTCCTTTTTAATGAAATAGGTTCAGGAGAGAGACGGATGTAGAGAGAGGGAGGGGGAGAGAGAGACACACAGATAGACAGAGAGACACAGAGACTCTGTACTGTACCCAATCTGCAATCTGTTGCAAACAATTTTCAATCAATCAATCAAAGTTAATATGATCAACTAGTATACAGCTAGTTTCTCTCCCGTGTGTGACATGTGGTGTAGTTTAAGATATGCCTTTGTCTTGAAGCTCTTTCCACACTGGTCACAGCAGTAAGGTTTCTCTCCTGTGTGTACCATGTGGTGTCTTTTAAGTGCTCCCATCCTTGTGAAGCCCTTCTCACACTGGTCACAGGAGTAAGGATTATCTTCTCTGTGTATCCTGTGGTGTTCTTTAAGTTCTCCCATCGCCTTGAAGCTCTTCCCACACTGGTCACAGCAGTAAGGCTTCTCTCCTGTGTGTACCATGTGGTGTCTTACAAGATTTCTCTTTACCTTGAAGGTCTTCCCACACTGGTCACAGCAGTAAGGTCTCTCTTCTCTGTGTGCAATGTGGTGTCTTTCAAGATCTCTCTTTGTCTGGAAGATCTTCCCACACTGGTCACAGGAGTAAGGTTTATCTCCTGTGTGTACCATGTGGTGTATTTTAAGTTCTGACTTTCTCTTGAAGCTCTCCCCACACTGGTCGCAGGAATGACGCCTCAATTCCTCCATGTCTCTATTGGTTGCTGGGCAGCAGGACAGGGGGTGGATCTGGGGAACAGAGAGAGAAAGAAACATTCAAATGAAGAGATAGTTTTGGTTTGTAAACTGGCAGTCTAAGGCTATGTATATATGTATGCTTTAAGACCTTCTGAGAAACCGTGCCTTACAGTGAAATTACAGAGGTGACTGTGGCAGTGACATTCTCCACTGGACACACAGCATGAGGTGACTGTTCATTCTCAACTGGACACATAAGGGCTTCATTTGGTACAAATCATTGGTGATTGACATCCTCGGATTTAAATAATTATAATAATAATAAATACGACAATATTTGTATCATTAACAATTACGTTTTACATTTATAGTCATGATTCAACAAGGCATCGTGATGTCTGAAGATAAAAAGCACTACACAAACACTGCAAATAAATAAATTAACTAAAAATAACTCAATTGTGCGGATATAGCTATAGTGGAATAAACATCTACATTCTGCTCTCAGCACATCCCATTCCTTTCATGTAGGGGTTCTCAACCTTTCTGCTGCCAAGGCACCCCTGTGTTCAATAAAATATTCCAGGGCACCCCTACATACGATAAAGACTTTTCTGGTCCTGTCTTTTTTGCTACAATGATAACAAAAGTGCTTGCTTTCGGCGGCTACGTGGTGCCGTGGGCAAGACGCTCACCACGAATACTGGAGACTGGGCTCGATAAAAAAAAATGCTTGCTTTCAAAATAATGTTTATTTAAGAAACCGGGAAACATTACACTGCTTGTAGTAGTAAATCAAATAGCATATTTCTTTAAATAAAATTACAGAAAATTATCACTAAAGTGCTATCTGTTGCAGCTGCACACTTTTCCATAAAAAATTGCATATTTGGATAAGTGTGACCGTTTCTCAAACTGAAAATCATGTATTTTTTTTCCAAATACAGAAAAGGATTACTAAAGTGCTATCTGTTGCAGCTGCACTGTTCTCCATAAAAATAGCATATTTGGATAAGTTTGACCATTACTCAAAAACAGAAAATCATGTATTTTTTTAAATACAGAAAAGGATCACAATGTTACCATTTCTCAAAAAATATAAATAAATAGAGAAAATAAGCACTCGTTCACTCAGTGGACATTTCTAGCTCAATGCGAGGTCTGCTGCTGCTGGCTAATAATACGGTCAATACGTGGGGAGATCTTTGACAAGGCAACACGCATGTCATCCTCAAGGCTCAACTTGGCCCTATATTTTGTTTTCAGAGCTGTCATGGTTGAAAAGCCAGCTTCACACATGTGGTGCTGAATGGTATCAACACCTTAACTGCTGCATCATGAGATACTTGGTACTCAGCACCACACTCTGAAACTAGCTCTCCAGGTGGTATCAGATGAGATTTCAATGAGTTCTTCCAAGAGTTTGGATGGAGATGTGTAACTTGGTGATCCTTTTCTGTGTTTTATTAAATAATGATTTTCAGATTTTGAGAAATGGTCAAACTTATCCAAATATGGTATTTTCATGGAAAACAGTGCAGCTGCAACAGATAGCACTTTAGTGATAATTTTCTGTAATCCAAATCTCAAGGCTGTTGAGATAAGAGACTCTGTATAGGATTGTTAGTAACTGTCTAACTGTACATATGACTGTTTACACTTGTAACTGTTTACCTGAGTAGACTATTGTCTCCACCAGTGATTGCCTTGGTGCATATATATCTGTCCCCACTGGAGGGCGCTCTGGGCATAGCCACCCAGGTATTCTACCTTAGGGCAACTATAAAAGGAAAGGTGCCCACCCCTTTCGTTCTCTCCTCCAACGTCTCTCAAAGAGAGAAGAGTGTTGTACAACTACTGCTTATATGTGAATAAAAGAAAGCCACACCAGTTCAGGCACAAGATAGAAATCATGCCTCTTGACCACATTATTGTCGCCCTAAAGTGAGTTCTGTTAACAAAGGCACCCCTGGCAGCTCTCTGCGGCACCCCTGTTGAGAACCGCTGATGTAGACTATATATTTGCCCGTTCGTATTGATATTCCATACACCGTCTTGTTCTCCATTGTTATTATATATTGTTGTTAGTCACAGCCAGGGCTTTTCTCTCCCCTGTCTGTCAGCAGGTTCCCAGGCCCATACATGGTCCCCTTCCTGTTCCTGTCTCACCATCAACCTATGCACCTTGACAGTCAGAAGGGGGCTATGTGAGATTGCTGTTCATTGACTATAGTTCAGCTTTCAATACCATAGTCCCCACCAGCCTTGCTGACAAGTTGATCGATCTGGGTCTGAACTCCACCCTGAGCGCCTGGATCCTGGACTTTCTGACCCAGAGGCCCCAGGTGGTCAGGGTGGGTGGAGATACCTCCAACTCCATCACCCTGAGCATCGGGTCCCCCCAGGGCTGTGTCCTCATCCCCCTGCTGCATTCACCATACACACGACTGTGTGGCCAGGTTCAGCTCCAACTCCATAGTAAAAGTATGTCTGTGTCAGTTAAAGGAGTGAAACTCTGGAACAATATACCGGATGAAATAAAAAACAGCAGGAGTATTTTTAAGTTTAAAAAGATGTTTAAAAACAGGGTTCTAGATTCTTATAGTAAAATTTAACCTACAATCGGTTTTTCTCTACCATGAAACTCTGGTATTGCAGATGAATTTTTGATTTTCCTATGTTGGCTTATGTTCTTTTCATGAACGTTTTTTGTTGATTGTTGATTTTTTGTTTGTTTGTTTGTTTTATCTTGCAAACTTTTACTTTTTTTGTTCTTTTCTGGATCGGTTTTTGTTTATTATTCTTTTGTTTGTTATATTTTGAAAATTTTAACTTTTTTTAATTTGTTTTTTGAATTAGGGGTAGGTTGCTCTATAAGCCTTCGGCTTCAAACCTATCCTTTTCGTTTGTTTATTTGTAAAAAAATTCGAAAAATTATTTGTTTGTTAATTTATTTGTATTTGTAAACATTCAAAATAAAATAATTCATTCATTCATAACTCCATAGTGAAGTTTGTGGACGACACGGTGGTGGTGGGCCTGATCTCTAACAACGACGAGAAGGCCTACCGGGAGGAGGTTGATGTCCTGGCACTCTGTGCCAGGATAACAGCCTACTCCTGAACATTGGTAAAACCAAGGAGCTGATCTTGGATTTTAGAAGAATACAGCAGGGGACACACGCCACTGTGGATTAATGGGGCTATCGTGGACAGGGTGAGCAGTTTCAAGTACCTGGGAGTCCACATCGCAGAGGACCTGACATGGTCAATACACACAGACACTATGTTCAGCAGAGCGCACTACGGGTATTGCACTACCACCCCTGCAGCCTAATCCATGTCAAAAAGAGTCGCCTATAGTAAATGTATGCACACACAGACACACACGAGAGGGAGAATAGTTTATAGCAGACTTAATGATTTTACAATATTTTTGCTAATGAAGTGAAATATTTATTATCATCCACTATCAAGTAATTTTTTATAGTGTAACTTTTGGTTACTTCATTGATCATCATCATTGAACATACAGAGAAAGAGAGAGCGAGAGAGAGAATAGTGGTTTAAGAGAAGCTATTAATATTTTGAGCGTGATTCACTGCGGATTAGTTAGATTACACGTTGCGCATGTTATGACTTTGAACGTCTGCCATTTCCACCGCAAAAAGCACATACAATTAACAATACGATGCGTCGATCATGAATATGCAAATCGGCAAAATTTCATGGTCGCCGGTCAGCAAATCATGACAGCCCTACAGCCTAATAGTAAAAGACAGTTTAAATTTTTTTTTATTAGATATTGATTGAAGAAGTGTGGGCAGGGTTCAACTGTCCTGACTGTGGTGGGAAGTTCATTCCACCATTGTGGAGTGAGGACAGATAATATAGCCTGCTCCTCTTTGATGACCCCCAGGAGCCAGAATAGGAGTGGGTCTCAGGCGGCCAGAAGATGCAGAGTGTAGAGGTCTTAAGGGCGTGTAGTTGGAGACCATTGAAAGGAGGTAGGAGGGAGCCGTTCCCCTTGTTGCACGGAATGCCAGGTCAAGAACCTTGAACCGTATTTGTGCGGCAATGGGAAGCCAGTGCAGCTCTCTGAGAAATGGGCCGACGTGTGCCGACTTCGGTAGATTGGAGATCAGGCGGGCCACTGCAGGGAGCAGTGATGAACCCTCCAGCGGCTCTATGATCAGAGGACGGTGAAGAAAGCAGATAAGATCACAAGGGAATCAACTCAGAAGTAATGTTTTTGGAGAATGCTGAGGTCATGATAAGTGGTGATGTCATCAGTGAGATAGGTATTTTTTCACTTCCTCTCTGCAGCTCTCAGGCTCAACTCTCAGTCTTTCTTATCTAACTACATTCATCAGCCATGGACTGGGTGTGGAACGGCTGGCAGGCTTCTTGGCGAGGTGGCAGATCGTGTCGAAGGAGGTTGAGAGGAGGGTGGAGGTTGAGAGGAGGGTGGAGGTTGAGAGGGCTAAGAGGAGGGTGGAGGTTGAGAGGGCTAAGAGGAGGGTGGAGGTTGAGAGGGCTGAGAGGAGGGTGGAGGTTGAGAGGAGGGTGGAGGTTGAGAGGGCTGAAAGGAAGGTGTAGGTTGAGAGGGCTGAGAGGAGGGTGGAGGTTGAGAGGGCTGAAAGAAAGGTGGAGGTTGAGAGGGTTGAAAGGAAGGTGGAGGTTGATAGGGCTGAAAGAAAGGTGGAGGTTGAGAGGGCTAAGAGGGGGGTGGAGGTTGAGAGGGCTAAGAGGAGGGTGGAGGTTGAGAGGGCTGAGAGGAGGGTGGGGGTTGAAAGGGCTAAGAGGAGGGTGGGGGTTGAGAGGGCTGAGAGGAGGGTGGGGGTTGAGAGGGCTGAGAGGAGGGTGGAGGTTGAGAGGGCTGAGAGGAGGGTGAAGGTTGAGAGGGCTGAGAGGAGGGTGGAGGTTGAGAGGGCTAAGAGTTAGTGAAAAGGGCACAAAGTGGTCTGATCCATGGAGGGGAGTTACCATGGTGTTAATTATGCTGGAGTCATGGGAGAATATGAGATGCAGGGAGCTTCTGGCTTTCTGGGTGGGAGGCATGACAGTGGGAGTCAGGTTGAAGGATTGTAGGAGACCACTGTGTCAGACTGGGAAGAGCCGGGTAGCGTGTATCCTTTCAGCAACAAACGTTTCCTTCCGCGTTGCTCTGATTGGCCAGCGATCTACGCTTGTTTCGCCCCTACGCCGGTAGCGCGCACATGCGCATTTTCTTTTTGCCCCCACACGCAGGTTTTAATAATAATAATGCAGGTTTTGCCGCCACGCCGGTAGATAATAATAATAATACTTAGAATAATAATACTTAGACAAACGCACGCAATTGGCACAAGTGTAAATTATGCATTCGTCACTCAGTTTTAACATCGACGCACTTAGCTCAACTCGTTCGCTCAACTCGTTTAATTAATTTATCATCTCTCTATATTAATGTAACTAGCTATTCATATCAAGTAACAAGTAACAGTCGTTTATTAACAAACTATTTGTTACATGCATATTATACTGTGCGTGTGCATACTAAGGGTCAAACATCTGTGCAATAGCACATACCACCAAAATCACACATTGGCGTGCCTACTAGACAAAGGATATCGGTTGTCAAGCTGCTTTTGTATGTTGTAGTGTTGTCACGATACCAACATTCTGACTTCGATACAGATAGGAAAGGTAATGGAATATATTATTAGATGACAGAACATGGAACATTCTTTATACAATTATTTAATTCATTATCATTTAAACGCCATTAAATAATAGTAATTAATACAATTATTCTGTTACTGCTGAGCTATATACTATAGCTACTACAAGAACACCCTGTGAATACCACGATCACAACACCAGAGGGAGCTCCACAAATCATGTTAAACCCAGATTCGGCTCAAACAAGGGACTAAACACGTTTTGCAATTATGCCACATCAATGTGGAACACCCTACCCAAAGCTGTAAAGGAATGTGAATCACTACCCACTTTCAAAAACACTCTCAAAGAACACCTACGGGAGACTGCAATTCAAAACTGGCCCATGTAAATGTCTTAACCCAACCCCCTCCAATGTACAGTAAATTACCAAGTATGGTTGTCAATATTCCAATGTACAGTTTTGCTTGTACAGTTGTACAGTGTTCCCCCCCCCCCCTCCTGCCCAACCCCCCCCCCGAACCACCTCCGGTATGTCATAAATGTATAGATGTAGCAGTACTGTCTATCTGTATGTCATGTATGTCATATATGTCCTGATGAATTGAAAATGGGGACCCTGATGTAAACAAGACGAAAGTCTTTCTCTGGTCTGCATCCCCTTAACAATTGTGTGTATTGAGCTGTACTGTATTGTACCCATTCTGCAATCTGTTAATAAAGTTTTCAATCAATCAATCAATCAAACTGTCCATCAATATCTTCCTTTTTAATGAAATAGGTTCAGGAGAGAGACAGATGTAGAGAGAGGGAGGGGGAGAGAGAGACACACAGATAGACAGAGAGACACAGAGACTCTGTACTGTACCCAATCTGCAATCTGTTGCAAACAATTTTCAATCAATCAATCAAAGTTAATATGATCAACTAGTATACAGCTCAAGACACTAGGACGACAGTCTTAACAGTGTCTCTTAACAAAGACCAAGGTTGAGGAGATATGACATTTGGCCTTGTGGGTAATTTTGTTTACTCCTCGAATCAGGACAAAAGGATATAGAATGTTAGACACAGGAAAAGAGTTCAACAATAATATGTATTGTATTTATTGAAAGGATCAAAATCATAATGACATCATAGGGTGGTCCATGGAACACTTAACACACATGAATGACATGACAGAAGAATAACCAGAAAGGGGATAGAGAAGTATAGTAGGAAATAAGAGAATAGATGGAGAAAAGATAGATTAAATCTGATTGGCCACGCACTTTTCTGGTCATGTGACATGTGCGCCCAATCGCGTGAGGAGCTGTGTCTTAGCCCATTTCCGCGGCAAACAGCCTGCAAACGACCTAACGCCTAGTTTATCACTGGTTAAGCTTAGGCGACTCTTTCGCAGTTGGTTAGGTTTAGAGTTTGGAATCAGGGCTGGCGTTCTATCGCCATGCTCGTCTAAGACAAACTCTAACCTTAACCAACTTCGAAAGAGCGCCTAAGCTTAACCGTCGAAAAACTTGCCGTCACACGATTGGGCGCACATGTCACATGACCAGAAACGCACGTGGCCAATCAGATTCGCAAAACGCACAAACCGTTTGGTAAAAAGAAACGGGCGTCCAGGCCGCCTGAATACTTTGGGCAGCCGAAGAGTGTTTCCGCGTCTCTGATTGGCCAGGTAATTTCTGGTCATGTGACATGTACGCCCAATCGTGGGACGGCAAGTTTCTACACTGGTTAGGCTTAGGCGCTCGTTCGAAGTTGGTTATGGTTAGAGTTTGTCTTAGAGCATGGCGATAGAACGCCGGCCCTGATTCCGACGGTTAAGCTTAGGCACTCTTTCGAAGTTGGTTAAGGTTAGAGTTTGTCTTAGAGCATGTCTTGACTTAGAGCATGGCGATAGAACGCCAGGTAGTTTGCAGGCTGTTAGACCCGGAAATAGGCGCAGAACTTGCTGTCCCACGATTGGCGCACATGTCACATGACCTGGCCAATCAGAGCTCAAAACTCGAACGCGGAAGCACTCTTCGGCTGCCCAAAGTATTCACGTGTCCAGGCCAAGAGAGTGTAGTCCAGCCAGAAAAGAGACACAAGAAAGAGAGAGCGAGCAAATGTCCTAGCCCTCCTTATTATGCTCTGCTCTGTCCATAGGTGTATGTGGTCGGTGGCCAATCTCAAACAAGGCATCTGTGCATTTTCCCACCAAACCTAGGTTCAAATGCATAGTTTGTGTTTTTGCTGACGTGGTTTCTCCCCTAGCCCATTTAGCTACACGTTGACCCAGAGATAACTAGGGAAATGCACAGGTGCTTGGCCTTAACACAGACACACCACTGAACTAAGGAGAGGCCTGAATAAACTTACAATATGTCATAACTCATACTCAATATTCTATATTCATGGGGTCAAGTTCCTGTCTGTACAGGCTGACTTAAACTCACAGAAATCTACATTGGGTACACCGTGGAATATATTTCAGTTGTCTTCAGTCAGCTTGTATTGAAAGTAGCTTGACCCCATTGACATGCGAAACAAGAACGAAATAACTCACTATACTGATTCAACATAATCATTGATAAGTAAGAAATAAGGCATGGGTTCTATGGATATATAGCAGAATACAGGACATTGAAGATGTGAGGCCTATCAGAGGTATTCAGCATGAATAATGCTACTGTATTGGTCACACTAACTACCCCCATTCAGACTTAGTACCCTAATTGTTGCATTCTATATACATGTTTATAGGGTACTTCAGTCTCATCATATTGACTTTTCAATTGCAAATCTATCATGAGGTGGATGTGGCCACTGTATCTCACTTGCTATACAAATGCTTATTACAAAAGACTGGGCCATTGGCTCTGTAATTTCCATTGTCACTGTAGTTTCATGTCTAAATTGTTTGGGGGTAGGCAGGGAGGGGCACTGGGGTGCAGAGCTATTAGAAATGTATTTAGAAATATATTGTGAATTACATTAACCAATATAAAATACATTATGTCAACATTTGATGTTTTGCTAATCTTGAAATCACGTCTGTAAAACAATATCCTGACCTGACAAATGTTTTTGTAATCTGGTGGCATAATCCAAGAATCACAGTTTCAGTCACCAGCTAACTGACGGTCAATAATACAATGTTGATTCTTGTTTCCCCATGTTAAACTTGAGCACTGGTCTCTTTGATTTCATTTTTATTCTGAGACTCAATAGTTTATTTGTACAACGAAATATACTACCACAATGACATATTGCAGGCAACTGCCCAGTATTTTAACTAAAGTTGACCAGTTTTCAATACCAATCTTGCAGCAGATTCTTTTAACAGTATAATCTGTAACCTCTAAGCAAAATAGCCACCCCTTAGGGGTCCAACTAATCACCCCAAAGTACCAGAAAATACCCTAAAGTACCCCAAAATACACCAAACAGTACCCCAAAGTATACCCCAAAGTACCCTAAAATACCCCAAAGTATACCCCAAAGTACCAGAAAATACCCCAAAGTACCCTAAAATACCCCAAAGTACCAGAAATACCCCAAAGTACCCCAAAATACCCCAACGTATACCCCAAAGTACCAGCAAATACCCTAAAATACCCCAAGGTACCCTAAAATACCCCAAAGTATACCCCAAATTACCCCAAAGTACCAGAAAATACCCCAAAGTACCAGAAATACCCCAAAGTATACCCCAAAGTACCAGAAAATACCCCAAAACACCCCAAAGTACCCTAAAATACCCCACAGTACCCCAAAATACCCCAGAGTACCCCAAAGTACCCCAAAATACCCCAAAGTACCAAAAAATACCCCAAAATAACCTAAAATACCCCAAAGTACCAAAAAATACCCCAATGTACCCAAAAATACCCCAAAGTATACCCCAAAGTACCAGAAAATACCCCAAAGTACCCTAAAATACCCCAAAGTACCAGAAAATACCCCAAAAAACTCCAAAGTACCAGAAAATACCCCCAAATACCCCAAAGTACCCTAAAATACCCCAAAGTACCCCAAAGTACCAGAAAATACCAAAAAAAAATATACCGCAAAGTATACCCCAAAGTACCGTAAAATACCCCAAAATATACCCCAAAATACCCCCAAAGTACCAGAAAATACCCGAAAGTACCCCAAAATACCAGAAAATACCCCAAAGTACCAGAAAATACCGCAAAGTACCCCAAAATACCCCAAAGTACCCCAAAATAGCCCAGAAAATACCCTAAAGTATACCCCAAAATACCAGAAAAGACCCCAAAGTATACCCTAAAATACCAAAAGTATCACGAAATACCCCAAAGAACCTCAAAGTCCCCCAAAGTATACCTCAACGTACCACAAAATACTGGCTCAGAGGTAGAGCAGGTCAACTAATGATCATGGTCAATGTGGTTTGGTCATTGGTTTGAATCCCAGCTCCTTCTGTTCACATGCCGAAGTGTCCTTGGGCAAGACGCTCAAATTGCTCCCAATGAGTCTGACTGCCATTGCTCTGTGAGTGCATGTGTGAATTGGTGAAGGAGAGGCAATTATAAAGCTCTTTGTGCAGGTAGGAAAGCGCTATATATGTGCAGTCCATTTCCCATTCCCAAAGTACCACATATTTTCAAAACAAATGTTTATTTAAATATATTATAATCTCCAAATGTAATAACATCTGTATTGAACACTGAACAAACAGTATAAAAGAAATGTTGATCAAATCTTTTTATTTTCAATTTTCAACAATAACAACACAACATCAACAACAATAATAACGGACGGTATAAAATGTTTGAACAAATTCCAGTAATGACGGAAGAAAAGAGACAACATGTTGTACATGACAACATAACAGGACATTCTAACTGTCATTACATTACTGTGTCAACTGAAAAAAAAAAAAACAACATAGAAATCATTTGAAAAAACGAAAATCAAATCTCTTTTGAGCATGCATGAACATACCTTCACTATTCAGTGAAGAAGACTTTCCAAGGCTTCCAACCAGAAAACGTGCAAACACTGAAGACAACCATGACACAACTAAGACAACAATTAAAGTCATGACCAGTGTTAATTTTGGCAGCTATTTTCATTTTAGTTTTAGTCTTAGTCATGTGTCAAGTGCTCCTTTTTCGTTTTCATCATATTTAGTCATCTTCATTTATTTTTCGTTTTGTCAGTTTTAGTCAACTAAATGTCTGAGCATTTTAGTCTTAGTCAGTTTTTGTCTCAATTTTGTCTTTTTTGTTTTAGTCTAGATTTTGTCTGCGAAAACGGGTGACATTTGTCTATTTTGTTAATGTACTAATTTTTTTTTATATTATATAAATTATTATTTTTTACAGCTACTGTTTTATATATACTGTTTTTTAGTAATAACTAGAAAGTAATGGTATTTATTCAACAACAGGTGATTGTATAGATTAGTATATTATTATCATTAAATGACAACTATGCTCAACTATGCTTCACCCACGGAAAGGTTGTTGGCACATTGGTTCCACACGGACATTATACGTTGTTGCACTTGCTTCCAGAAGGCTCCGTTTAGGTTGGCTAATAGCAGAGGCTCTGTTGTGATTTTTAATGCACAATAAATATTCAACATTCTCTTTTGAGACTCCGCCTCAGACTCTTATCATTTGGCACTAAAAGCTAAACATTGTCACCGGTATGGCTGTCAGCAACATGTCATTAATTGTGTGCGAGAGGTCGATCAGTGACCATGTTAGCGTGAGCTAGGTTAGCCACTAGTTAACGCGAGCTAGATGGAAATACAAACAATGTAACGTTACTGGTGAAAAAGTGATTTACCTTGGAATATCCAACTTGCTGTACTTTGCTTGCAGGTCTGCAGCTGGATTATGAATAGTCCCAACTTTAGCCAAGGTAACGTTAAGCTAAAACTAGCTTTTCAAATAGCTCTTCAGCTAATGCTAATAACAGAGCTCCCCGTCACACTGCTCTGACTCGGGACAATGGCATTAAGAAAAGTTATAATAATTTTGTCTCGTCTTGTTTTAGTCAACAATATCAACATACATGAAGAGAAATTTCGTCCTGGTTTTTGTAAATTACATTTTTGTGTCCTCAGTTGTGGTCAACGATATTTAATAAACTATTTAGTCTCGTTAGTGTCACAAGGTCTTCAATAACGTGACGTCACGTCTCGTTGTCGTCATGAAAAAAACCTTCGTTGACAAACATCTTTCGTCATCATTTTAGTTGACAAAATTAACACTGGTCATGACAAAAGGAAGTGTGACCCTGACCTCCAAGACAACATGGTTAACTTAAACAATTTCAGACAAGATGATGACAACAACTATGATTCACTATTCTCTGGAGACTTTCCCAGGCTTCCAAACAGAAATTAGTGTTGAATCTTAAATAAAAAAGATTTGATAAAAAAAAATTATACTGTTCAATGTTCAATACAGATGTTATTACATTGAGATAATATATTAAAATAAACATTTGTTTTAAAAATATGTGGTACTTTGGGAATGGACATGCACTCACAGAGCAATGGCAGCCAAAGTCATTGGGAGCAATTTCGGGTTTAGTGTCTTGCCCAAGGAAACTTCGGCATGTGAACAGAAGGAGCAGGGATTCAAACCAATGACCAAACCATTGACCATATGATCATTAGTTGACCCGCTCTACCTCTGAGCCAGTATTTTGTGGTACATTGAGGTATACTTTGGGGAACTTTGAGGTTATTTGGGGTATTTCGTGATACTTCTGGTATTTTAGGGTATACTTTGGGGTCTTTTCTGGTACTTTGGGGTACTTTGGGGTATTTTGGGCTATTTTGTGGTATTTTGGGGTACTTTGGGGTATCTTAGGGTATTTTAGGGTACTTTTGGGTATTTTGTGGTATACTTTGGGGTATTTTGGGGTACTTTGGGGTAATTTAGGTTAATTTGGGGTATGTGGGGGTACTTTGGGGTATTTTCTGGTACTTTGGGGTACTTTGGGGTATTTTGGGGTATCTTATGGTATTTTGGGGTACTTTGGGGTATGTTAGGGTATTTTGGGGTAATTTGGGGTATTTTCTGGTACTTTGGGGTATTTTCTGGTACTTTGGGGGTATTTTGGGGTATACTTTGGGGTATTTTAGGGTATTTTCTGGTACTTTGGGGTGATTAGTAGGACCCCTGCTGGGTCATGCACTTTTCTAAGATGTGTTGGTTAGAATTGAATGGGATTTAGAGCGGGGCCCGACTAATTCCCGGCGGTCAATGAGTTAACCAATACTTTTTGGGGGGAAAAGCAATACTTTTATTCCACACCTTTCTAAAAGCTCTGTGGATGTATATATTTTCGTAATGATTACTCTACATAGAAATTGTATCTATAGCACCTTTAAACAAGGTAAATACTTCACCTACAAACAATACTGTTCTGACAGCCCATTATTGATGTAATTAAGAGTAGCTGAAAAGAATACTTTCTTTCAACCTTGAGGTAAATGGAGCATGTCTGGAAGTGGAGGGGCCTTCTCTGGGGGGCTTAGACAAGCCATCTCTTGAAGAGGCCAAGCAGGGGAGGAAATTAGGCCATTTTACTCGCCAAATGCGAGTCTTTTTTATGTTTGGCGAGTGATTCATGAAGACCACTCGCCACACTGGCGAGTAAAGACAATCGCCAGAGCCAACGTTAGGTAGCTAGTCACATAGACATAAAACACTAGATGGCTCAAGGCGGAGTCTCCCACATACTTCAGCGGCGGCCATCTTGCGAGAGTACATCCACCATAGACATGCATGTTATGAGTGGGTGTGCTCCACCCTTGCAAGATGGCCACCATGTGGCAACATTGGTCTCCGTTGGCCAGCAGCGAGGGTAAGCCATCTAGTGATATATATCTATGGCTAGTCAACCTGTAGCTTGCTTGCAAACTAACGTTAGATGCTGGGCTCCCCGACCAGCAAGTTAGCTAGCTAACATTTCTAACCGTTACCAACGCCAGCTACGGTGGTTTTGATTGTTTGAAAACTTTATTAACAGATTGCAAAATGGGTACAATACTATGAGGGCCGACGGTCCACTCTACTGGTTAAATTTGCTTACTCGTGAGTAGTACGTTTATTGATAGCAGGAAAATAATGTCCACAGCCACTCCGGTGTAAAACAAAGATATCCAAACAGTTTATTTCTCTTCCACAGCGAAGTCCTCTTTACAGAAGTGATCCTAAAGCTATTTTCCTACACCAAAACTTGTTTGGCTGTTTACTGCCACGAAATATATTCACTATTCACGTTACTACTACACGAAAACTGTATTTTCCAAGTCTCCAAAATCACAGCCGACTCAACACATGACAAAATTCCTCCACACCTGCAATACGTAAAAATCTACTTGCCGGCTCTTAAAGGGAAAGTGACACTAATTTCCTATAAACAGTTCTGAGCTAAATAAAATGGTTAAATTACTTTATCTAAATCCAATCAATATTCCTAATGCCGTTTCAATGTAAGGTTATACAAATAAACATTCTCACTAAATATAATACAATAACCTAAATATACAGCTAAGTAAATATAAATGCAGTACAGCTCAATACACACAATTGTTAAGGGGATGCAGACCAGAGAAAGACTGATAGCTGATTTTAGAATGGCTTCAGCATGAAGTTAAATCAAGTATCCAGTTCGTTTTATAGTGTAATTTTGCTACTTGAGAGAGAGTGAGAGAGTGAGAGTGAGAGAGAGAGATTCATGTTATGCGCGACTTGCGGATGGCAACTGATGGCTGATGACGTCTCATGATGACCCGTCTGACCAGCCAATCATGATTTTTGACATTATGCACCTTCAATAAAGCATTATAAAAAAAAAAAAAAAAAGCTGTTCTTATGTTGTGGCAGCAGCAGTGGGGACGACGACGACTTCGTAACATAGTTACTTTCAAAGTAATCAAATAATCAGTAAAGTAAACCTTCATTTGAAGAGGCCAAGCCTTCTCTTGAAGAGGCCAAGCCTTCTCTGGAGGATAATGGGCCTTTTCTGAACTCTGACAAATGTTTTCTAGAAGAGGACAAGTCTTTGCCAGACACTCGGGAGTCATCAGAGCGGTCCTCAGTTTGTATTTCAGACGAGATGCTGGCTTGTTGAGGAGACCGCTCAGTTGCATGCCTCTTATGTGAAGTAACAGAGTCTCCCTCTGGTGCAGTGTGGGTCAGTTTCCTCTCCGGCCTACGTGTGTTCTCACTGTACTGCTCAGGTTCTGAGTCAGATTCGGGGTCAGACTCAGCAGTCGCCATGTGTTTGCCACTTGAAGTCGTTGGTGACCTGCGCTGAATGGCAGTTTTAGATTCAACTGATTGTCCGTTTGTTATCATACAATCTGACTCATCAGAGGTGTCCTCGCTTTCGGTTGGAAGTCTCTTCTCTTGGCACAAGTACATTCTTTGTAAAATCGCCATCGTCACTCTCTGAGTCAGACTCGGGAAACGGATGACTCTGAGATACGTCTGACATGTCCTCGCCTTCTTCATCCTTACAATCGGACTTGGAGGGAGCTCTTCGAAAGCTTCTCTGAAACTTTTTGGAAAACCTTTTGGACACCGTTAAATAGTTATATTTTGGTGAAGATGTTGAGTAATCAGAACTGTGTTCAGTTTCAGAGGTACTTAGCTCCCCATCACATTCAGGCTCAGTCTGAATGTGCTTGTCCTCCTCCTCTGGGGCAGTAAAAATGGGACAGTGCGCATAATTGATGTTCTTCGCCTTTAGGAATCCGTCGAAAGAGTCGAACACCTCTATGTGAGAGGAGGGAGACGCCACTGCTAGTTTTGAGGTGGAGTCTTGCGCCTCACAAAGAGGAAGAATGACTACGTCTTCTTGGTTTTCACTTCCAACATCCTGTGGCAGAATAGGGTCTCCATCTGTGGGTTCAAATGTCAGGTCTGACACGACCATCCAGTCGTCATCCTTCTCCTCCGTCTCAGCTCTATATGGGAAGTCTTCGTCTCCCGTCACAGATGTCTCCTTGCATGGTGGCCTCAGCTGGTGTTTTTTAAGTGCTCCCATCCTCTTGAAGCTCTTCCCACACTGGTCACAGCAGTAAGGTTTCTCTCCTGTGTGTGACACGTGGTGTCGTTTAAGATAAGCCTTTGTCTTGAAGCTCTTCCCACACTGGTCACAGGAGTAAGGGTTATCTTCTCTGTGCATCATGTGGTGTTCTTTAAGTTCTCCCATCGACTTGAAGCTCTTCCCACAATGGTCACAGCAGTAAGATTTCTCTCCCGTGTGTATCATGTGGTGTAGTTTAAGATATGTCTTTGTCTTGAAGCTCTTCCCACACTGGTCACAGCAGTAAGGTTGCTCTCCTGTGTGTACCATGTGGTGTCTTTTAAGTGCTCCCATCCTTGTGAAGCCCTTCCCACACTGGTCACAGGAGTAAGGGTTATCTTCTCTGTGTATCCTGTGGTGTTCTTTAAGTTCTCCCATCGCCTTGAAGCTCTTCCCACACTGGTCACAGCAGTAAGGCTTCTCTCCTGTGTGTACCATGTGGTGTCTTACAAGATTTCTCTTTACCTTGAAGCTCTTCCCACACTGGTCACAGCAGTAAGGCTTCTCTCCCGTGTGTACAATGTGGTGTCTTTCAAGATTTATCTTTGTCTGGCAGCTCTTCCCACACTGGTCACAGCAGTAAGGCTTCTCTCCTGTGTGTACAATGTGGTGTCTTACAAGGTCTTTCTTTCTATGGAAGATCTTCCCACACTGGTCACAGGAGTAAGGCTTCTCTCCTGTGTGTACCATGTGGTGTATTTTAAGTTCTGACTTTCTCTTGTAGCTCTCCCCACACTGGTCGCAGGAATGACGCCTCAATTCCTCCATGTCTCTATTGGTTGCTGGGCAGCAGGACAGGGGGTGGATCTGGGGAACAGAGAGAGAAAGAAACATTCAAATGAAGAGATAGTTTTGGTTTGTAAACTGGCAGTCTAAGGCTATGTATATATGTATGCTTGTTTAAGACCTTCTGAGGAACCGCGCCTTACAGTGAAATTGCAGAGGTGACTGTGGCAGTGACATTCTCCACTGGACACACAGCATGAGGTGACTGTTCATTCTCAACTGGACACATAAGGGCTTCATTTGGTACAAATCATTGGTGATTGACATCCTCGGATTTAAATAATTATAATAATAATAAATACGACAATATTTGTATCATTAACAATTACGTTTTACATTTATAGTCATGATTCAACAAGGCATCGTGATGTCTGAAGATAAAAAGCACTACACAAACACTGCAAATAAATAAATGAACTAAAAATAACTCAATTGTGCGGATATAGCTATAGTGGAATAGAATGGAAACATCTACATTCTGCTCTCAGCACATCCCATTCCTTTCATGTAGACTATATTTGCCCTTTCGTATTGATATTCCATACACCGTCTTGTTCTCCATTGTTATTATTTATTGTTGTTACAGTCACAGCCAGGGCTTTTCTCTCCCCTGTCTGTCAGCAGGTTCCCAGGCCCATACATGGTCCCCTTCCTGTTCCCGTCTCACCATCAACCTACGCACCTTGACAGTCAGAAGGGGGCTATGTGAGATTGCTGTTCATTGACTATAGTTCAGCTTTCAATACCATAGTACCCACCAGACTGGCTGACAAGTTGATCGATCTGGGTCTGAACTCCACCCTGAGCGCCTGGATCCTGGACTTTCTGACCGACAGGCCCCAGGTGGTCAGGGTGGGTGGACATACCTCCAACTCCATCACCCTGAGCATCGGGTCCCCCCAGGGCTGTGTCCTCAGCCCCCTGCTGTATTCGCTGTACACACATGACTGTGTGGCCAGGTTCAGCTCCAACTCCATAGTGAAGTTTGTGGACGACACAGTGGTGGTGGGCCTGATCTCTAACACTCTGTGCCAGGATAACAGCCTACTCCTGAACATTGGTAAGACCAAGGAGCTGATCTTGGATTTTAGAAGAATACAGCAGGGGACACACACGCCACTGTGTATTAATGGGGCTATCGTGGACAGGGTGAGCAGTTTCAAGTACCTGGGAGTCCACATCGCAGAGGACCTGACATGGTCAATACACACAGACACTGTGTTCAGCAGAGCGCACTACGGGTATTGCACTACCACCCCTGCAGCCTAATCCATGTCAAAAAGAGTCGCCTATAGTAAATGTATGCACACACAGACACACACGAGAGGGAGAATAGTTTATAGCAGACTTAATGATTTTACAATATTTTTGCTAATGAAGTAAAATATTTATTATCATCCACTATCAAGTTATTTTTTATAGTGTAACTTTTGGCTACTTCATTGATCATCATCATTGAACATACAGAGAAAGAGAGAGCGAGAATAGTGGTTTAAGAGAAGCTATTAATATTTTGAACGCGATTCACTGCGGATTAGTTAGATTACACGTTGCGCATGTTATGACTTTGAACGTCTGCCATTTCCACCGCAAAAGGCACATACAATTAACAATACGATGAGTCGATCATGAATATGCAAATCGGCGAAATTTCATCGTCGCCGGTCGGCAAATCATGACAGCCCTACAGCCTTTTTTTTATTAGATATTGATTGAAGAAGTGGGCAGGTTTCAGCTGTCCTGACTGTGGTGGGAAGTTCATTCCACCATTGTGGAGTGAAGACAGATAATAGCCTGCTCCTCTTTGATGACCCCCAGGAGCCGGAATAGGAGTGGGTCTCAGGCGGCCAGAAGATGCAGAGTGTAGAGGTCTTAAGGGCGTGTAGTTGGAGACCATTGAAAGGAGGTAGGAGGGAGCCGTTCCCCTTGTTGCACGGAATGCCAGGTCAAGAACCTTGAACCGTATTTGTGTGGCAATGGGAAGCCAGTGCAGCCCTCTGAGAAATGGGCCGACGTGTGCCGACTTCGGTAGATTGGAGATCAGGCGGGCCACTGCAGGGAGCAGTGATGAACCCTCCAGCGGCTCTATGATCAGAGGACGGTGAAGAAAGCAGATAAGATCACAAGGGAATCAACTCAGAAGTAATGTTTTTGGAGAATGCTGAGGTCATGATAAGTGGTGATGTCATCAGTGACAGTGAGATAGGTATTTTTGCACTTCCTCTCTGCAGCTCTCAGGCTCAACTCTCAGTCTTTCTTATCTAACTACATCCATCAGCCATGGACTGGGTGTGGAACGGCTGGCAGGCTTCTTGGCGAGGTGGCAGATCGTGTCGAAGGAGGTTGAGAGGGCTGAGAAGAGGTAGGAGGTTGAGAGGGCTAAGAGGAGGGTGGAGGTTGAGAGGGCTGAGAGGAAGGTGGAGGTTGAGAGGGCTGAGAGGAGGGTGGAGGTTGAGAGGGCTGAGAGGAGGGTGGAGGTTGAGAGGGCTGAGAGGAGGGTGGAGGTTGAGACGGCTGAGAGGAGGGTGGAGGTTGAGAGGAGGGTAGAGGTTGAGAGGGCTGAGAGGAGGGTGGAGGTTGAGAGGGCTGAGAGGAGGGTGGAGGTTGAGAGGGCTGAAAGAAAGGTGGAGGTTGAGAGGGCTGAGAGGAGGTTGAGACGGCTGAGAGGAGGGTGGAGGTTGAGAGGAGGGTGGAGGTTGAGAGGGCTTAGAGGAGGGTGGAGGTTGAGAGGGCTGAGAGGAGGGTGGAGGTTGAGAGGAGGGTGGATGTTGAGAGGGCTTAGAGGAGGGTGGAGGTTGAGAGGGCTTAGAGGAGGGTGGAGGTTGCCCTATCTGAATGGAGAGCAGCGAAAGTCTCACTCAAGCGTAGAGCGGACAGGATGTCAGAGTAGAGGCTGGAGGGGGACAGGAAGCGTAGGTTACGTCTGAATGACAGTTCCAGTTGGAGTGGGTGGTTTGGGGTTTAGCATAAGAGTTAGTGAAAAGGGCACAAAGTGATCTGATCCATAGAGGGGAGTTACCATGGTGTTAATTATGCTGGAGTCATGGGAGAATATGAGATGCAGGGAGCTTCTGGCTTTCTGGGTGGGAGGCATGACAGTGGGAGTCAGGTTGAAGGATTGTAGGAGACCACTGTGTCAGACTGGGAAGAGCCGGGTAGGTTAAAGTCACCCATTAGAACTAAGGCAGGGCTCTACGCTAACCTTTTTCCAAAGGAGCACATGTGCTCCTAAAAAAAGAAATGTAGGAGCACACAAAGAAATTTAGGAGCGCACAGTGAAAAATGTTCAAGTAACAGTAGTTTATTAACAAGCTATTTGTTACATGCATATTATAATGTGCGTGTGCATACTAAGGGACAAACATCTGTGCAATAGCACATACCACCAAAATCACACATTGGACCATGCCTACTAGACACAAAGGATATCGGTTGTCAAGCTGCTTTTGTATGTTGTAGTGTTGTCACGATACCAACATTCTGACTTCGATACAGATAGGAAAGGTAATGGAATATATTATTAGATGACAGAACATGGAACATTCTTTATACAATTATTTAATTCATTATCATTTAAACGCTATTGAATCATAGTTAATTAATAGTAATTATACAACGGCATGCAAATTTCTCGATTCTGATTGGCTGAAACAGTCCATTTACACGTATGTATTGCGAACATTCAAAACCGCTCTTAAAGAGCACCTACGGGAGGCTGCAATTCGAAACTGGCCACCGTAAATGCCCAAAACCCCCACCACCTCCTAATAGACAGTCTCCTCCCCACCGCATGTATATATTCCCTCCCCGCCGTATGTATATTTCCCTCCCACCCACCCACCCCCTCCTAATGTACAGTCCCCTCCCCATCATATGTATATACTCTATCAGGATCTAGGGGTAACAGTACTGTATATTTGAATACCGCTTATGTCACAAATGTATCAGTACTAAATACCTATATGTCCCTATGCCATAAATGTCATGTATGTTGTGTATGTCATAAATGTCTATATGAATTGAAAATGGGGGACCCTGATGGAAACAAGACAAACGTCTTTCTCAGGTCTGCATCCCCTTAACAATTGTATGTATTGAGCCGTACTGTATTGTACCCATTCTGCAATCTGTTAAATAAAGTTTTCATTCATTCATTCATTCATTCATCAGTCCACGCTTGCTGGCCCAGGACCCGCCCACAACCGAATCACATCACATCAATCCGCCGGATCACAAGAAGGTGGACAATAATCTTTACAAATGGATATGTTGATAGCGACTAAACGACTAAATATCAAGCGATTCTGTCACAGCGAATGTCTTAGTCGTTTAAACAATGTTGGATGATGTAATTGATGGGTCTTGAATCATTCTGTAACAAAAGAAAAATCGCGGATTGATTGATTGATTAATTTTAAATATTTTTTTCAATTTCTTTTTCCTTTCGACTGTCAGCGCTCGCTCTAGTCTCCACCCACCGCCACACACCCCCCCACACGCACGCACACACACTCTGCCTGCAACGCGGGGGATAGTCAGACTGAGAGAGAGCTGGGTGCTGCGCTGTTCCAAGTGAGCATGGCCTATTGAGTTGATTGATTGATTGATTGCTAATTTTATTACTGTACGCTTGGTTTCCAACTGGTTAAGTTTAGGCCCTCTACAGTAGGTTTAAAAAAATAAATAAAAGAATAGGGCGAAGAAAACGTTTTTTTCCTATAGGGCAAAGAAAACGTTTTAATTTGTTTTACCTACTTTCTATAGAAGCATCTAAGAATGAAGTTCTATGGAAAGTAGGTCTGCATTCCCTTAACAATTGTGTATATTGAGCCGTACTGTATTGTACCCATTCTGCATCTGGTAATAAAATTTTCAATCAATCATTCCAATAATACACAGTTGGATGTGTTAGTTGGTTGGATGCACTTCAAGCTGCTTCCACATGAGGCAACTTCTCTCAATCATTCCAATAATACACAGTTGGATGTGTTAGTTGGTTGGATGCACTTCCGATCTGCTTCCACATGGAGGCAAATTGTCTTTTTTGTAGTTGTGGGAACTACTTTTTCTGGCGGATGGTTTTTTCAATAAATCTTCGATTAATGTGTGTTTATTGTATAGAAATAAGGTTGTCCTAGCCCTCCTTATTATGCTCTGCTCTGTCCATAGGTGTATGTGGTCGGTGGCCAATCCCAAACAAGGCATCTGTGCATTTTCCCACCAAACCTAGGTTCAAATGCATAGTTTGTGTTTTTGCTGACGTGTTTTCTCCCCTAGCCCATTTAGCTACACGTTGACCCAGAGATAACTAGGGAAATGCACAGGTGCTTGGCCTTAACACAGACACACCAATGAACTAAGGAGAGGCCTGAATAAACTTACAATATGTCATAACTCACTCAATATTCTATATTCATGGGGTCAAGTTGTACAGGCTGACTTAAGCTCACAGAAATCTACTTTGGGTACACCGTGGATGGAATATATTTCAGTTGTCTTCAGTCAGCTTGTATTGAAAGTAGTTTGACCCCATTGACATGCGAAACAAGAACGAAATAACTCACTATACTGATTCAACATCATCATTGATAAGTAAGAAATAAGGCGTGGGTTCTATGGATATATAGCAGAATACAGGACATTGAAGATGTGACGCCTATCAGAGGTATTCAGCATGAATAATGCTACTGTATTGGTCACACTAACTACCCCCATTCAGCCTTAGTACCCTAATTGTTGCATTCTATGTACATGTTTATAGGGTACTTCAGTCTCATCATATTGACTTTTCAATTGCAAATCTATCATGAGGTGGATGTGGCCACTGTATCTCGCTATACAAATGCTTATTACAAAAGACTGGGCCATTGGCTCTGTAATTTCCATTGTCACTGTATAGTTTCATGTCTAAATTGTTTGGGGGTAGGCAGGGAGGGACACTGGGGTGCAGAGCCATTAGAAATGTATTTAGAAATATATTGTGAATTACCTTTAAAACCAATATAAAATACATTATGTCAACATTTGATGTTTTGCTAATCTTGAAATCACGTCTGTAAAACAATATCCTGACCCGACAAATGTTATCTGGTGGCATAATCCAAGAATCACAGTTTCAGTCACCAGCTAACTGATGGTCAATAATACAATGTTGATTTTTGTTTCCCATGTTAAACTTGAGCACTAGTCTCTTTGATTTCATTTTTATTCTGAGACTCAATAGTTTATTTGTACAACGAAATATACTACCACAATGACATATTGCAGGCAACTGCCCAGTATTTTAACTAAAGTTGACCAGTTTTCAATACCAATCTTGCAGCAGATTATTTTAACAGTATAATCTGTAACCTCTAAGCAAAATAGCCCTGATTGGTAATGCACTTTTCTAAGATGTGTTGGTTAGAATTTAATGGGATTTGAAGGGGTTATTATTGTCTGGTCACACCTCAGGCTCTGCCAAGAAAAGAAAGGATTTCTGGGCATGGATTACAACATAACTTTCTCTTGGGCATTTCCTGGTTGTTAAAGGTGCTATAGATAACATTTGGCCACAAGGTGTCGCACTAGAGAACCAGCATGTACGTTATCCAACCAGGTGCATTCCATGTGGAGAAATGGGAAGTAGGAAAAGTATTCATTCATTTTGGACCCACAATTAGTTTTTAATGATAAATCCATTAACTCATTCCCCGCCAACAACGAGTTTACTCGTTATTGGGCGCCAATCGTTCAACGCCAACAACAAGTATACTCGTTATTTGATAGTTTTTCCTTTTATTTAATATTTTTATTCATTATTCATCCAGGGACCTTGGTGTTACCATAGGGAATGAGTCTGAGGTCGCCAAAGTGCAATACCGGCCGCATCCAGCTAGACGGTGGTATCGAGCACCCTTTGTAACCTTGTATCTTGGCCTGTGGAACGGCCAAAATTCTCAGTTTTTTCTTTTCTTTTCATTTTTCCTTGTCGGGCGAGGCGAGCGGTTCTCCCGGTTCCATTGAAGCACGTCAAATATCCCTGATCCATATGTTGTGGTTAGGGATGTCCGATATTATCGGCCGACCAATATTATCGGCCGATATCGGGAGTAAAATGTGATATCGGAAAATATCGGTATCGGTTTAAAAAAAGAAGAAAACAATAACAATATTTGTTATATATATATCAAGTGAAATTATTAGTTACCTGAAATTATTCAGTTTTTTGGGGGGGGAAACCCTGCATATATCGGTATCGGTTGATATCGGTTGATATCGGTATCGGAAATTAAGAGTTGGACAATATCGGAATATCGGTATCGGTAAAAAAGCCAATATCGAGCATCCCTAGTTGTGGTGGATTATGGCGTGGACCAAATGGACATTGGATGTACCAAATGATTCACCAGTACTACTAGCTAGCTGGCTAACTAGCTAACGTTAACTATCTCCCATCAAAACATTAGCTGTAATGGATCATACATGATGTGGTGTGGTGTTAGTTATCTGAAAATAATGCTCTATACACGGGGGGGGGTAATTAACGTGAGCTAACGTTAGCCCTTCGACGAGTGGTTTGCATGGCCACTGGACAGTAACGTTAGCTACAGCTTCCGACGTTAGCCTAGCTAACGTTAGCTACATATCTAGCAAGCTATAGACAAAGAACGTTTAATGTGACTGATCTAGTGAGCTAGAATCAGAATATTCCACCCATCGATAGCTAATGTCAAGTATAAATAATGCAATGGCCATACCAACCCGTTCGTTTTAACGGGAGCTAGTTAACGTTAAGTTAGCTAGTTAGCCAGCGACTGACAGTTTGTAAACAGACAGGCAGATTAGCAACATACCGTCGGGGCCTACCGTCTGAACGTAATTGTAAAGGTTTTGACAGTGACATTTTCAAACCGCTGTAAACCGTGAAACCGGTTACCGGCACATGCCTACCTATGATATAGATTTGATTTCGGAATAATAGCGTGTACAGGCAAGAAACGGCAACGTCTATAGTGGAATTGACGTACAGATGAAGCTTTTAGTATTCATGGGAGCTTTGCCGCGATGCGCGCACGGTGATATCACGTCGTTGAAATGAATTAGGAACCCAGGCTGCTGTTCTATTTTACGCCGCCAGGAGGCGCAAAGTCATTAGACGGACGCTACAACGTCCTACACAGTATACTGTATAACGATCTGTATGTTTTGTTGTCTAAAATAAATACCATACCATATGTCTAAAGCAATGTTGCTGAATAAAATAATTAACCTGTTAAAACCTGTCGAATGGAGCAATCAATGTGTATATTTTGTGTAGATTGCTAGTGGAGGTGCCAGGTGGGCTCTGTTTGGTAGGCAGAGGGTCAGCGGATTTTCTACACATTGCCAGATACAGGTGATTCCGTGGCTGACGCTGAGGCAGCGTTGAATGCACATTTTACTCCAAGAATCAACGTAGTAGTCGAGCGACACACGTTCAGAAAGCGTGCACAAGCACCGCATGAAAGCATTGCACAATACGTTGTTGCTTTACGTGACCTAGCTACCACATGTGATTTTGATAATAAAACGGAGGAAAATCTCCGGGATCAGTTGATTGAACATGTAGCTAGCCCACAGATAAGGGAACATCTACTGCTTGAATCAGGTTTGACGCTGGACAAGGCTATCAATCTAGCTACGCAGTTTGAAGTGGCTACACTCCACGCTAAAGCTATAAGTGCTGCTCCAGTACAGGCCGTGACGCTGCGGTCTCAGACTACTTTCAAGAAACGGGACTGGCAGCACTACCGTCCAGCTGAACCTGCTGATGCTACCGATTCTGCTTCCACTCGCTCTTGCTACCGATGTGGTTCGGGGAACCACCTGGCGAACTCTTCACAATGTCCAGCAGTGAAAGAGACTTGCAAATTATGCCAGAAAACAGGACATTTTGCTCGTGTCTGCCGTGCTAAAACACAGTCGGTGAGTACAGTGGAAATTCCTGAAATTACAGTGCTATGCTTGGGAGCTTCTGACATTACAAAAAGGATTGTATGCAATGTGCATGTACACACACCTACTACCCAGGCTCAAGAATTGAGACTGGTTGTGGACACAGGTTCAGCAGTATCCATAATGTCACTGTCTACTTATGAGAAATACTTCAGTGAAACTACCCTATCTGCACCTACTGTTCGGCTGGTGTCGTACACCAAGGCTAGCATACCTGTCATGGGGTGCCTACAGGCTCAGGTGAGGAGAGACAATGTCACGTCACGGTCCCTGCTACATTTTACGTCGTGGATAAAGGAACTCCCCTACTGGGAATGGACCTGTTGACTGCACTCCACCTCTGCATTAGTGGAACTACTGTCCTCCTCTCCGTCTACACATGCCCCTGTGATGGCTACTACTGTCACAGCTCCTACGGCATTTGGCTGTGCAAAATGCTTTGTGCATTGTGTAAAAATGTACCCTACTGTTAAGCCAGTCCACCAGAAGTTACGCCGCTTGCCTTTCACGGTCAGGGACGCCGTCTCTACTGATACTACTGCTACTACTACTACTACTGCTACTACTGCTGCTGCGGATACTACTACTACTACTGATACTACTACTACTACTGCTACTACTACTGCTGCTACTATTACTGCTTCTACTGACTCTGCTATGGATGTGGAGCCCGAGATAGTAGCACACACCTCTGCTACACTCAGTGCCCTGTCGGTGACTGAGTTTGGGGCTGCTTGCTCTACCTGCCCTGAAGTGATTACCACCACTGGCGTTTCACCACATGAACTGCTTTACGGTAGTAAAATGCACACCAAACTGGACGTACTGCCTTGCAGCCTACTGTGAGTGCACAGGACGAGACTGAGAGAAACGGTCCAAAACAAGCAAGCCAAAATGAAGCGCTACACAGACGCTAAGCGTGGCGCTCGTGCACCTGTTTTTCGGGAGGAAGAGAGAGTCAGGATTAGAATACCACATCACGTCCCCAAAGCACACCCGGGATACAGTGCACCAATGACAGTGAAAAAGAAGATTGGCAAAAGCACCTTTCTGCTCAGTGATGGAAAGAAATGGAACACATCCCGTCTGGCTCACACTTCGAACACTCCAGATGACCATGACTTAGGGATCCGCCCTGCCCTGACAGCGCTCAGCGGTCACACTCCAGCACAGTCGCGTGCAAGAAACAAGCCTAGTTGGCATCAGGACTTTGTTGCACACTGAGTGAGAACTAAGAGTAATATTGGTTGAGCATATATAATTATATCTTGATAATGATTGAATAGATGGCTTGAAAGATGGCTCAAGGCGGAGTCTCCCACATACTTCAGCGGTGGCCATCTTGCGAGAGTACATGCACCATAGACATGCATGTTATGAGTGGGTGTGCTCCACCCTTGCAAGATGGCCACCATGTGGCAACGTTGGTCTCCGTTGGCCAGCAGCGAGGGTAAGCCATCTAGTGATATATATCTACGGCTAGTCAACCTGTAGCTTGCTTGCAAACTAACGTTAGATGCTGGGCTCCCCGACCAGCAAGTTAGCTAGCTAACATTTCTAACCGTTACCAACGCCAGCTACGGTGGTTTTGATTGATTGATTGAAAACTTTATTAACACATTGGCGACCACGGTTTGCAGTGTAATATGGTTCTGGACGACCAGGGTTTGTCAACAAACCGATGTACTTTCTAACAGCTATATATATACTTTATAGTATTGCTATCTGTCCATTCTCATTGTCACTTGAGTGCATAAACCGTGCCTTCATAATGGCTTAAAGAAAATAAAAATCCATCGGTTGGTTGTCATTTTATAGCGTCGTGAATATAAGCTTTATCGCAGTTTTCGTCTCGTCTTTTTTCTGGGAAGCTAGATATGAGGCTAAAGGCTAGTCACGTTATATCAAACGCCATTTCTGTTGTATATATACGAATGAAATAAAACAAACTGCTTAGCATCCGGACTATTACAGAGCATCTATGGATGAAATGGGGGCGGCGGGGGACGCCGATCAGTATTATTGATTAGCAATACAGTGTGCATTCAAGTAGCCATATTTACTGATCGATCGCTTGCGTGTTACAACATTGTCCAATCCGGCTGTAATTTGGGTGAATAGTATCCTACCGTCAGCCCATGTGATCGCCGGCAGCATTTCGTCATTATTCATCGGCATCTGGTAGATCGATATGTCCATTGGCTGATCATTAAATCCCATTATTCCAGGCTGAAATCTGCGTTCCGTAACGTGATCAAAGATGGAGGATGTTCGGCTGGGATCCAGGCTCATATGAAACGCCCCAGACAGTAAAACATTTTTTTTCCCCATTCGGCCTCAATGATACTGCAGTGGAGCGATGGCGCCCCTAAGAGGATCTGGCCGGTATTGCATGTCGCCGATTTAAATCTGGCGGGTAAATCTGCAGAGTCGATCCGGCATCTTGATCCGTTTATTAATATGGAATGAAACAATAACAACTTGCCACGAGTTAACTCGTGGCTCTGGTCCTTAACGGGTGGAATCGAAACACGAGTTAACTCGTGGCTGGTCCTTGAAGTGTTAACAGATTGCAGAATGGGTACAATACTATGAGGGCCGACGGTCCACTCTACTGGTTAAATTTGCTTACTCGTGAGTAGTACGTTCATTGATAGCAGGGAAATAATGTCCACAGCCACTCCGGTGTAAAACAAAGATATCCAAACAGTTTATTTCTCTTCCACAGCGAAGTCCTCTTTACAGAAGTGATCCAAAAGCTATTTTCCTACACCAAAACTTGTTTGGCTGTTTACTGCCACGAAATATATTCACTATTCACGTTACTACTACAAGAAAACTGTATTTTCCAAGTCTCCAAAATCACAGCCGACTCGACACATGACAAAATTCCTCCACACCTGCAAGATGTAAAAATCTACTTGCTGGCTCTTAAAGGGAAAGTGACACTAATTTCCAATAAACAGTTCTGAGCTAAATAAAAATGTGTTCAATGACTTTATCTAAATCCAATCAATATTCCTAATGCCGTTTCAATGTAAGGTTATACAAATAAACATTATAAACATTCTCACTAAATATAACACAATAACCTAAATATACAGCTAAGCCCCATTGTATTCTGAAATGTAGACTTTAACAGTGTAGGCAACTAAGCCAATAGAAATAAGGTATAACTTATGAGTGCTTTGGCTCCTATAAATACAGTACAGCTTCATACACACAATTGTTAAGGGGATGCAGACCAGAGAAAGACAGCGGATAGCTGATTTTAGAATGGGCTTCAGCATGAAGTTAAATCACCTATCCAGTTGGTTTTATAGTGTAATTTTGCTACTTGAGAGAGAGAGAGTGAGAGTGAGAGAGAGATTCATGTTACGCGCGACTTGCGGATGGCAACTGATAGCAACTAGGGATGCTCGATATTGGCTTTTTTACCGATACCGATATACCGATATTGTCCAACTCTTAATTTCCGATACAGATATATGCAGGGTTTCCCCCCCCAAAAAACGGAATAATTTCAGGTAATTAACATTACATATCTCTTGTTGTGGAATTAACACAACATTATGCATACTTTTGACAATAAATAAAATCATAATTTGTTCTTACTTGCTTGCCTGGGTAAATAAAGGTTCTAGAAATGTAAAAAAAAAAAGAAAAAAGAAAAAAAATTGAAAACAGATAGATTTTTTCCGATATCACATTTTAATGTCGATATCGGCCGATAATTTCGGTAGGCCGATAATATCGGACATCCCTAATGGCAACTGATGGCTGATGATGTCTCAATCATGATTTATGACATTATGCACTTTCAATAAAGCATTATTAAAAAAAATAAAAACTGTTCTTATGTTGTGCAGCAGCAGGGGGGACGACGACGACTTCATAACCTAGTTACTTTCGTTACTTTGATAATCAAGTAATCAGTAAAGTAACTAGATTACTTTTTAAAGGAGTAATCAGTAATCAGATTATTTGTACACGTAATCTGTAGCATCACTGGACATACAGATAGACAGTACTGTTCCATCCAGACATTTATGACATACCAGATCTACAGAAATACAGCACTGTTTAAGAGTACAACGCCTGTCACATAGACCCTGGCGTTGGAAACTCTGTTTAAGAGACAGAGTTTCTAAAAAAGTATATACATTTGAGGGGGAAGAAACTGTACATTGGAGGGGGTTGGGTAGGTGGGGTGGGGACTGGTGGTTACGGTAACGTCAGTTTAACAAGCTAATAATCACCCATTTTGTCTCTGCAGTTTAGATGAGAAGAAAGGGCTGCCAGTGGGGGACATATACGCGATTTATTTTTGGCTGGTAAAAAAAATCATCTACTCGCCAGTTGGCTGGTAAGTTTGTTCCCTCCCCTGAGGTCAAGCCTTCTCTTGAAGAGGTCAATCATTCTCTTGAAGAGGCCAAGCCTTCTCTTGAAGAGGCCAAGCCTTCTCTTGAAGAGGTCAATCCTTCTCGTGAAGAGGCCAAGCCTTCTCTTGAAGAGGCCAAGACTTCTCTTGAAGAGGTCAAGCCTTCTCTTGAAGAGGCCAAGCCTTCTCTTGAAGAGGTCAAGCCTTCTCTTGAAGAGGTCAATCCTTCTCTTGAAGAGGTCAAGCCTTCTCTTGAAGAGGTCAATCCTTCTCTGGCGGATGATGGGCCTTTTCTGAACTCTGACAAATGTTTTCTAGAAGAGGACAAGTCTTTGCCAGACACTATGGAGTCATCAGAGCTGTCCTCAGTTTGTATTTCAGACGAGAGGCTGGCTTGTTGAGGAGACCGCTCAGTTGCATGCCTCTTATGTGAAGTAACAGAGTCTCTCTCTGGTGCAGTGTGGGTCAGTTTCCTCTCCGGCCTACGTGTGTTCTCACTGTACTGCTCAGGTTCTGAGTCAGATTCGGGGTCAGACTCAGCAGTTTCCACTTGAAGTCGTTGGTGACCTGCGCTGAATGGCAGTTTTGGATTCTGCCGATTGTCCGTTTGTTATCATACAATCGGACTCATCAGAGGTGTCCTTGTTTTCGGTTGGAAGTCTCTTCTCTTGGCACTTGCGTACATTCTTTGCAAAATCGCCATCGTCACTCTCCGAGTCAGACTCGGGAAACGGATGACTCTGCGATACGTCTGACATGCCCTCGCCTTCTTCATCCTTACAATCGGACTTGGAGGGAGCTCTTCGGAAGCTTCTCTGAAGCTTTTTGGAAAACCTTTTGGACACTGTTAAATAGTTATATTTTGGTGAAGATGTTGAGTAATCAGAACTGTGTTCAGTTTCAGAGGTACTTAGCTCCCCATCACATTCAGGCTCAGTCTGAATGTGCTTGTCCTCCTCCTCTGGGGCAGAAAAAATGGGACAGTGCGCATGATTGATGTTCTTCGCCTTTAGGAATCCGTCGAAAGAGTCGAACACCTCTATGTCAGAGGAGGGAGACACCGCTGCTAGTTTTGAGGTGGAGTCTTGCGCCTCACAAAGAGGAAGAATGACTACATCGTCTTCTTGGTTTTCATTTCTAACATCCTGTGGTAGAACAGGGTCTCCATCTGTGGGTTCAAATGTCAGGTCTGACACGACCATCCAGTCGTCATCCTTCTCCTCCGTCTCAGCTCTATATGGGAAGTCTTTGTCTCCCGTCACAGATGTCTCCTTGCATGGTGGCCTCTGCTGGTGTTTTTTAAGTTCTCCCATCCTCTTGAAACTCTTCCCACACTGGTCACAGCAGTAAGGTTTCTCTCCTGTGTGTGACACGTGATGTCGTTTAAGATTAGCCTTCGTCTTGAAGCTCTTCCCACACTCGTCACAGGAGTAAGGATTATCTTCTTTGTGAAATCTGTGGTGTTCTTTAAGTTCTCCCATCGCCCTGAAGCTCTTCCCACACTGGTCACAGCAGTAAGGTTTCTCTCCTGTGTGTACCATGTGGTGTCTTACAATATTTCTCTTTGTCTTGAAGCTCTTCCCACACTGGTCACAGCAGTACGGTCTCTCTTCTCTGTGTACAATGTGGTGATTTACAAGGTTTTTCTTTCTATGGAAGATCTTCCCACACTGGTCACAGGAGTAAGGTTTATCTCCTTTGTGTACCATGTGGTGTATTTTAAGTTCTGACTTTCTCTTGAAGCTCTCCCCACACTGGTCGCAGGAATGACGCCTCAATTCCTCCATGTCTCTATTGGTTGCTGGGCAGCAGGACAGGGGGTGGATCTGGGGAACAGAGAGAGAAAGAAACATTCAAATGAAGAGATAGTTTTGGTTTGTAAACTGGCAGTCTAAGGCTATGTATATATGTATGCTTTAAGACCTTCTAAGAAACCGTGCCTTACAGTGAAATTACAGAGGTGACTGTCGCAGTGACTCAGGGGTAGAGCGGGTCGTCCAATGATCGAAGGGTTGGTGGTTCGAATCCCGCTCAAGCCCATGTCCATCCCACTGCCGTTGTGTCCTTGGGCAAGACACTTAACCTACTTGCCTCGTATGAATGTGTATGCATGTGAATGAATGTTGGTGGTGGTCGGAGGGGCCGTAGGCGTTGATTATTCGCCACGCTTCCGTGAGTCTGCCTCAGGGCAGCTCTGGCTGCAATTGTAGCTTACCACCACCGGTATGACTGTGTATGAACGAATAATGGACTCTGTGAAGCGCTCTGGGTCTCATGAAGAGCGCTATATAAATCCAAGTCATCATCATCATCATCATCACACAGCATTTACATTTACATTTACATTTAGTCATTTAGCTGACGCTTTTATCCAAAACGACTTACAAGTTCTGTACGACAAGTCATCAGGAAGGGTACAACTCTATCAGCTGAGTAACAATGTTCATCAAAGTGTTGCGTGTTACAGTGTAGGTTAGTTTATTAGGACAAGTGCATGACAGTAAGGTTAGTTAGGGTGCGTTTTTCTTTTTTTATTTATTATTATTTTTCTTTTTTATTATTTCAGATAATGGTTGAAGAAGTGCGCCTTTAGTCGACGGCGAAAGATTGGACGGGATTCGGCTGTCCTAACTGGGGTGGGTAGTTCATTCCACCATTGTGGGGCAAGGACTGAGAATAGGCGGCTTCTCTTTGATGACCCTCCCGGAGCTTGGATAGGAGTAGGTCTGAGGCGGCCAGAAGATGCAGAGCGTAGGGGTCTTGAGGGTGTGTAGTTAGAGACCATTGACCGGAGGTAGGCGGGAGCGGTTCCCTTTGCCGCACGGTATGCTAGGTCGAGGGCCTTGAAGCGGATACGTGCAGCAATCTGGGGAGCCAGTGCAGGTCCCTAAGAAGTGGGGTGACATAGGCCGATTTCGGTAGGTTTGAGATCAGGCGGGCCGCTGCGTTTTGAATGAGTTGAAGAAGCTTGGTGGCGGTGGCCGGGAGGCCAGCGAGCAGTGTGTTGCAGTAGTCGAGGCGAGAGATGACTGTTGATTGGACGAGGAGTTGGGTGGCTTCTTTTGTCAGGAAGGGGCGGATCCTTCTGACGTTGCTCAGGAGGAATCTGCAGGTTCTGGTTGTTGCTGCGATGTGAGCAGAGAAGTTCAACTGGTCGTCAAGGACGACACCAAGGTTCTTGGCGGTCAGGGACGCGGTCACAGCTGCATTCTCGACTGTGATGGAAAGGTCGGTCAGGGGGAGGGATTTGGCCGGCAGGTGGAGCAATTCTGTTTAGCTTAGGTTCAGTTTGAGGTGGTTGGTCGTCATCCAGGCGGAGATGTCGGACAGACAAGCCGAGATCCGCTCAGAGACGTGGATATCTGAGGGAGGGAAGGAGAGGAAGAGTTGAGTATCATCAGCATAACAATGATACGAGAAGCCATGAGACGTGATAATGTTACCCAGTGATTTAGTGTAGAGAGAGAAGAGAAGGGGTCCTAGGACCGAGCCCTGGGGGACACCCGTCCACAGGGGGCGGGTGGCCAACAGGGTCCCTCTCCATGACACTTGGTAGGAGTGGTCATTGAGGTATGATGACAGCCATGTCAGCGCAGTTTCAGCCACTCCCATTCCTGCGAGGGCCGCGAGGAGGATCTTATGGTTGACTGTGTCGAAGGCTGAAGATAGATCTAGGAGAATCAGGACAGTGAAGTGCCTCTGTGACCGCAATGAGGGCCGTTTCTGTGGAGTGGCCAGTCCGGAAGCCAGACTGATTAGGGTCTAGGAGATCAATCTGTAAGAGATAAGCAGTAAGTTGGTTGGATACAGCACGTTCAAGTGTTTTAGAAAGGAAGGAGAGAAGAGAGACAGGACGATAGTAGCCTATGACGGTGGGGTTCAGGGTTGGTTTTTTTATGAGGGGCGTGACTCTGGTTTGTTTTAGGGAGGTGGGGACCATCCCCGAGTTGAGTGAGGAGTTGATGGTTGCAGTTAGGAATGGGAGGATGTCCAGTGCTATGGTCTGGAGGAGTGGGGTCGGGTAGCTGGTCCAGCTGGCATGTAGTCGGACGGTTCGACGTTACCAGTGTCAGGGTCTGAGGTGACTGTTCATTCTCCACTGGACACACAGCATGAGGTGACTGTTCATTCTCCACTGGACACACAGCATGAGGTGGCCGACTCATTCTCCACTGGACACATAGCATGAGGTGACTGTTCATTCTCCACTGGACACATAGCAGGGCTGTACAGTGCAAATTGCCCCCTAATCTGGCCGGTGCGAGTGGAAAATATCATCTGGGGGCAAGCTTGCGAGTAGTGATTGCAACCCTTCATTCGCATTTCACTCCTAAATTAATCCATACAAATTGGATAAAACATTAGCCTACAACCAGGGCATAATGTTGCGGTTGTAATTTCATTAGACAGACCAGCGCGGACCTTTAATACCATGCAATTTGATTGACACGAGCAATGGGCTAACGTTAGCTGCTATCCACGGTACCCATTAGGATTATGCTAAGCTAACTAGCGTTAGCTGCTGCTAACCCTGGACACCAGTCAAAGCGGACTCCACAACACTAGTTCCATTCGGGAGGAAAGGGGGTGAGTTATATTGACAACGCTTGACAACAGAAGTTTAAACATAACTTCATATTTATTAGTTATTCGTTTCTGTTACTGTATATCATCCACTTTCCATCTCCGTCTGTTAAACGCTTCCTGTTTACATTCGAGTGTGACGTCATCACCTACGGCAGCTTAGACGATCAAAACGCGAAACTAGAACAAAACCCGGGGAGGGGGGGGGCTGGCTCTCTCATTCGTTCTCGCCCCCTCTCTCTCTCTCTCTCTCTCTCGCTCTGATTGATTGAAAACTTTATTAACAGTTGCAGAATGGGTACAATACAGTACAGCTCTCTCTACATTCAATAATTTAAAGTAGCCAAACGTTACAGACAGTATAAATACTAACTGGATAGTTGATGATATAAACATTTAATTTCATTATCTGAAATATTCTAAAATCATTAAGTCTGCTATAAGCCATTATCCCTTTGTGTGTGTGATTATTATTTTCTCACAGTAGTGTGTGTGTATATGTATATATATATATATATATATATATATATATATATATATGTGTGTGTGTGTGTGTTTGGCTAAAGTGGATAGAAAACACAGTACTGTGCAAAAAAAAGGCACCCAAAAGTTTTTATATAAATGGTCTTAGATGTAAATACATGTTTTATTAGTGTGTCAGTAGACTACTCTTAATACATTCATTAAATTATTTTTTAAAGCATCTTCATGGTTTAATAATGCAAACATATGTTGCAGGGACTTATTATAATCATCAAATTGGCGTGACTGTATGCATCAAAGGGTTAAATCAAGCATTTTTAAGTGCTTTAGAGGAAATGTCAAAATATTGCGATATATATCGTGTATCGTGATTCGTGATATGGCCAAAAAATATTGCGATATAATTTAGAGGCCATATCGCCCAGCCCTACTATAATGGTAAAATAGTTATTTAAAAATTTGCCCCTAAAAAATATTCTTTGCCCCTAAATTTCTCATTTAGGGGCAAGTGTGCCCCTAGTGAAAAAGCTTAGCGTACAGCCCTGCATAGCATGAGGTGACTGTTCATTCTCAACTGGACACATAAGGGCTTCATTTGGTACAAATCATTCATTCGGATTTAAATAATTATAATAATAATAAATACAACAATATTTGTATCATTAACAATTACGTTTTACATTTATAGTCATGATTCAACAAGGCATCGTGATGTCTGAAGATAAAAAGCACTACACAAACACTGCAAATAAATAAATGAACTAAAAATAACTCAATTGTGCGGATATAGCTATAGTGGAATAGAATGGAAACATCTACATGCTCTCAGCACATCCCATTCCTTTCATGTAGACGAGGGGTTCTCAACCTTTCTGCTGCCAAGGCACCCCTGTGTTCAATAAAATATTCCAGGGCACCCCTACATACGATAAAGACGTTTCCGGTACTGTCTTTTTTGCTACAATGATGACAAAAGTGCTTGCTTTCAAAATAATGTTTATTTAAGAAACCGGGAAACACATACTTGTGTGTATATGCAGGCTATATAATGCATTATTAACAGGTGTTTCAGGTCTAAATGGCTTAGTACTGTTGACATTACACTGCTTGTAGTAGTAAATCAAATAGCATATTTCTTTAAATAAAATTACAGAAAATTATCACTAAAGTGCCATCTGTTGCAGCTGCACACTTTTCCATAAAAATAGCATATTTGGATAAGTGTGACCATTTCTCAAACAGAAAATCATGTTTTTTTTTTAAATACAGAAAAGGATCACCAAGTTACCATTTCTCAAAACATATAAATAAATACAGAAAATAAGCACTCGTTCACTCAGTGGAAATGTCTAGCTCAATGCGAGGTCTGCTGCTGCTGGCTAATAATACGGTCAACACGTCATCCTCAAGGCTCAACTTGGCCCTATATTTTGTTTTCAGAGCCGTCATGGATGAAAAGCCAGCTTCACACAGATATGTGGTGCTGAATGGTATCAACACCTTAACTGCTGCATCATGAGATATTTGGTACTCAGCACCACACTCTGAAACTAGCTCTCCAGGTGGTATCAGATGAGATTTCAAGAGTTCTTCGAAGAGTTTGGATGGAGATGTGTCAGGAAGCTTTGTCAATGTTGTCTGTAAAGGTTTTTTTTATCCAGAGTAACTTGGTGATCCTTTTCTGTGTTTTATTAAATAATGATTTTCAGATTTTGAGAAATGGTCAAACTTATCCAAATATGGTATTTTCATGGAAAACAGTGCAGCTGCAACAGATAGCACTTTAGTGATAATTTTCTGTAATCCAAATTTTTTTTTATTTTTTTTTAGATTAAAAAAAATATATATAACATTTTAATCTCAAGGCACCCCTGGCAGCTCTCTGCGGCACCCCTGTTGAGAACCGCTGATGTAGACTATATATTTGCCCTTTCGTATTGATATTCCATACACCGTCTTGTTCTCCATTGTTATTATTTATTGTTGTTACAGTCAGAGCCAGGGCTTTTCTCTCCCCTGTCTGTCAGCAGGTTCCCAGGCCCATACATGGTCCCCTTCCTGTTCCCGTCTCACCATCAACCTACGCACCTTGACAGTCAGAAGGGGGCTATGTGAGATTGCTGTTCATTAGGGCTGCAACGATTAGTCGACATAATCGACAACGTCGATCATAAAAACTCGTCGACGCAGAATTTTTGCGTTGATTAGTCGTAAAAAAAAAATAAAATAAAATTATATACTTTTTTTTGTGCACTACCTATCTTTGTGTACGTGGCTTCTCAGCTCTGGTCCTGCTGAAGACAAAGCAGAGGAACAGATTGGACATTGAGCATGACCTCAGAGTTGCTTTGTCTACCATCACCCCAGACTTTGAGACTCTTGTCAGGAGCAAACAACATCCCCAGTTATCCCATTAGTTCCCTGGGATGTTAAAGGAAACTCCAACATTTTGGGGAATTAGCTCATTTAACATCTTCCCTGGAGTTAGACAAGAAGATACATACCTTTTTTGTCTCTGTGCATGCATCAGGCTTAGGGAACAGTCGCTCCGTTAGCGTAGCTTAGCTTCATCACTGGAAGTGGGGCAGAGTTAGAGCCTGACGTTCCCTACAGTCACGAAATACACTCCAAATACAACTCCAAAACGTTCCTGTAAACATGTTGTGACCTGTGTATTTACCACGTGGAGAAATAAAAAATAATTGAATTCGACAATTACGTTTTCTAAGCAAATATACTCAGATATTTTTTTTGCCTAAACACTCCTCTCTGCGCGCAGTCAGTGATTTCAACATGTCGCCGTGTTTGTTGACACTCATTCATTCAAAGGATAACTTTAGGTTAGTTGTAACGTTAGTTTAGGTTCGTGTTAACGTTAGATAATGTACAAAATAAACGTTTTCCGCTGCTATAAACGTTGCACTTTTATTTTGAAAACCCCAGAAAGGAAGTCATTATATTTGCTTTACCATCCTGTTCTGTGTTAGCTCCGGTTAGCTCCGAGCATGCAGTAGTTAGTATTATATTATCAATACCAGCCATTGGATTACTGTTTTCTAAATTGGGGAGGCTTTTAATCGTCAAGGTAAGAGGATTTTAAGTCATGGTATCCATAAACTTCAATCGATTCGGATCCTTTGAAGGAATGAGAATATCAACAAACACGGCTTCACGTTGAAACCACTGACTGCGCCCAGAGACTCGAGTGGTTAGGCAAAAAAAATGTCAGAGTATATTAGCTTATAAAACGTAATTGTCTAATTAAATTATTTTTTATTTCTCCACGTGAATACACCGGTCACAACATGTTTACAGGAACGTTTTGGAGTTGTATTTGGAGTGTATTTGGTGACTGTAAGACCCTGTAGGGAACGTCAGGCTCCTGTCCTCCCCCACTTCCAGTGATGAAGCTAAGCTACGCTAACGGAGCGACTGTTCCCAAAGCTAAATGCACACACAGAGACAAAAAAGGTATGTATCTTCTTGTCTAACTCCAGGGAAGATGTTAAATAAGCTAATTTCCCAAAATGTTGGAGTTTTCCTTTAAGTTAACTGTTAAGGCAGAGGGACTGGACAACAGGGTGACATTCACAGGTGTGCAGACTTGAGCATGTGAGGTAAAACATGCATTGGAGAAGGAGCCATGCCCACAGGAAGCAGAGATTGAGGGTGTGACAAAAATAATCGTTAGATTAGTCGACTAATCGAAAAAATTATCGACAGATTAGTCGATTACCAAAATAATCGTTAGTTGCAGCCCTACTGTTCATTGACTATAGTTCAGCTTTCAATACCATAGTCCTGGCTGACAAGTTGATCGATCTGGGTCTGAACTCCACCCTGAGCGCCTGGATCCTGGACTTTCTGACCCACAGGCCCCAGGTGGTCAGGGTGGGTGGACATACCTCCAACTCCATCACCCTGAGCATCGGGTCCCCCCAGGGCTGTGTCCTCAGCCCCCTGCTGTATTCGCTGTACACACATGACTGTGTGGCCAGGTTCAGCTCCAACTCCATAGTAAAAGTATGTCTGTGTCAGTTAAAGGAGTGAAACTCTGGAACAATATACCGGATGAAATAAAAAACAGCAGGAGTATTTTTAAGTTTAAAAAGAGGGTTCTAGAATCTTTTAGTAAAATTTTACCTACAATCTGTTTTTCTCTACCATGAAACTCTGGTATTGCAGATGAATTTTTGATTTTCCTATGTTGGCTTAATGTTCTTTTCAGGAAAGTTTTTTGTTGATTTATTTTTTTATTTTTATTTTTGTTTGTTATATTTTGAAAACTAACTTTTTTAAATTTGTTTTTTGAATTAGGGGTAGGTTGCTTTATAAGCCTTCGGCTTCAAACCTATCCTTTTCGTTTGTTTATTTGTAAAAATGTTCGAATTTTTTTTTGTTTGTTTATTTATTTGTAAACATTCGAAATAAAATAATTCATTCATTCATTCAATTCATTCATAACTCCATAGTGAAGTTGGTGGACGACACGGTGGTGGTGGTGGGCCTGATCTCTAACAACGACGAGAAGGCCTACCGAGAGGAGGTTGATGTCCTGGCACTCTGTGCCAGGATAACAGCCTACTCCTGAACATTGGTAAGACCAAGTAGCTAATCTTGGATTTTAGAAGAATACAGCAGGGGACACCACTGTGGATAAACGGGGCTATCGTGGACAGCAGTGTTAATTTTGGCAGCTATTTTCATTTTAGTTTTAGTCTTAGTCATGTGTCAAATGCTCCTTTTTCGTTTTAATCATATTTAGTCACCTTCATTTATTTTTCGTTTAGTCAGTTTTAGTCAACTACAGGTCTGAGCATTTTAGTCTTAGTCAGTTTTAGTCTCGATTTTGTCTTTTTTGTTTTAGTCTAGATTTAGTCGCAGAAAACGGATGACATTTTTGTCTAGTTTTCGTTAATAAAAAAAAGGCTTTTTATTCACTTGTAATGCAATTCTATGTACCGCTACAGTCAGTCAAATTCACATTAATTTCTATTGGGATCATAGATTCATGTAGACGCCCCTCTCCCCACTCCCCCCATAACGTAATGAGTTAAAGATGTAAACAGTTAAAGACCCTCACCAGTCTTAAAATAACAAAAACAGTCAAGTAAACCGAACGTTTCCACAGCCCATGTGAAGCAGACATGATCCCTGGTTGTACAAAAATAATATATATAGAGCATAGAAGTGCTCCACATATATATACACCATAAGACATAATCAAACCAATAGTTTTAGTCTTAGTCATGTGTCAAATGCTCCTTTTTCATTTTCATCATATTTAGTCACCTTCATTTATTTTTCATTTTAGTTGTAACTGAGGGGTACAATTCCCTGACTGTATTGTTAGATATGATATTTAATACCACTACCTCATGTACTTTAACTTCTGGCCACCCAGTACAAGATATAAGTATGATGAACACTTTCCCACCTGATGAAACGAACCAACACAAATGTACCAAATCGAAAGTTTAATACAGCAAAGGGTGTATACAACGATCACTTAATTACATTTATGATTTGAAATATGGAATATGCACTTTTATGGCAAATGAGTATTCGTAGGTAAATCAACATTGAATGTCCAATCTCTGGTTGCGCAGGGAGTAAGTATACAACCTGGAATATTTAGGAAACGATAGCGATGGTACTTAAATGATTATAGCTGGATACACTAAGGGGGGGGGGGGGGTCCCGCTGGTTGTAAGACAGTAGGAGGGGGGGGTTAGAGAAGCCGCTGGCGGTATCCCATCTGGCCGACGGTATCCCATCTGGCCGACGGTGTCTTGGGAGAATCCAAAGTCTTGGACACGGTGCCCACAGAACCTCGGGCCGCAGACGAATACAGCTGGACCCTCTGTGGAACGGTATCTGCCGGTCCACAACGGAGAGACGTGAGGCGACCTCACGTGTAGAGCGCCGTCTCACCTGGAGTCCTCTCCGGGGGGTAATTCCAACACTCGGCAGTGTTGGCCTTTATCCATGGAATAATCAAAGCACACAAAGCATAATCCAAGCCGTGGAAGGCTCGCCGTCGTCTGGGTAGAGTAATCCAATATACAGGTCCAGTCGCTCTTGGCCCGGAGCTCCTCGGATGCAATCACCACTAGGGGTCTGACCAGCCTGGTTAAGCGTCCAGATAACGTCAGGAACGATGGGGGTACTGATAACTGTAGAACTCTAACCGAACGATGCACCATACATAGATAGACTATTATTAGCTTAATAGAATACGTCCAACTCGACGGTATGGTGCCAAACTATGACCATTCAACTATTAATCTACACGATATCTCAATGCCTATTCTGGGCCAAGTAGGCCTTACTACACCGCACGTGCGTCGTGGGGAGGCTTTTGCGTCTGTCACTCTGTTGGAGGGTAAAGAACTGGACTAAAAGAAAGTTCTACTTTACGAGCGCCATATATATATGCGCTATGAACAAATAGTACCATTCGTATTTCGCCCGACATATTACTGCGCGGAACCGGGGGTTGCCTCGACATGTTAGGCGGCACGATTGAACTTGGACCTAGGGGTATGGCAACCTGGCGCCAGGTTCTCGTCCAATGGTAGAATGAAACTATTATGGGCTGTTTAGTAGAAACGGGGATATTCAATGCATATTGTACAAGGAATATACAGGGGATATCAAACGATATACAAATACAATTAAATATATATATATAAATAAATATACATATTCGGTTTAATCTGATCCTTCACAACAGCCGCCCCCTAATTAGTCCCACCTAATTAGCTAAGCAGAGACAGATTAACAGCACTGTCTTCCACTCAAGGTCCGCTGTAAGGGTCAGTCAACTCACAAAGTCATAGGGTCATGGTCATCATCGATAGTATCTGGGAGTCGGGGCAGTTCTATGAGCCTCGCCACGGGACGTGTGTAGGTGCGCCCTTGGACGAGTACTTCAGCTGCTCGGACCTTGCCATCGGCACCGGTGATCACTTTGCTTACGCGGCCAGCCGGCCACATAGCTCTGGGTAGCGACTGGTCAATAATCATGACGACTGTTCCTTCTGTCAAATTGTCTCTCTCTTTTACCCACTTCTGGCGGGTCTGTAGAGACGGTAGGTAGTGAAGTAGGAAGCTGCTCCAAAACTTGTCAGCTAGTACTTGGCTGTACCTCCACATTCTTCGGCCGTTCGCTTCTTCAGGCCTGTACATTGTCTGGGGTAGCGCGGGGTCCAGCCGCACCATCAGGAGTGTGTTGGGGGTGACTGGGTCGACATCTGCTACATCACTGGAGACGTAACCGAGGGGCTTTGAGTTCAATACTCCCTCGATCTCCGTGAGGACTGTCATTAGGACTTCCTCTGCCACAGTCTGGGCTACGAGTACGGCATACAGGGCTGTCTTTATAGAACGTACTTCTCGTTCCCAGGTTCCACCGAAGTGGGGTGCGTTCGGGGGATTAAACTGGAAGTCAATCTGGGATGGAGCGAGGTGGGTCTTAAGTTCTGGGCCCATAGCTTGGAAGCTCTCTCTCAGCTCTCTTTCTCCGCCTTTGAAGTTGGTCCCGTGATCAGACAACAATGTAGACGGTTTTCCTTTCCGTGATGTGAATCTCCGGAAGGCCATAAGGAATGAGTCTGTGCTCATGGTCGGAAGGAGCTCGATATGTATCACTCTGGTGGTCATGCATTTGAATACAATACCCCACCGCTTCTCGGTGCCTCTTCCTCTCTTTATATACAACGGGCCAAAACAGTCCATGCCTGTGGAGTGGAATGGCTTGTCGCCGATTCGGAGGCGACAGGGGGGTAAGGTCAGCCATCCGTGGTATGCTGGGCTGCGCGCGCCACTTACGGCAGTCTAGACAGGTTCGCTGGAAGCGCCGTACTGCTTCTCTCCCTTGCAATATCCAATAACGACGTCTGATCTCCGCGAAGACTCTCTCTGCTCCTGCGTGGTGTACATCCTCGTCGTATTTCTTTATGATCAGCTCTGTGACCTTGTGTCGGCTGTTCAAGACGATCGGGTGCTTAATGTCATCTGGTAGATCGGGGGCTCTCCGCAGGCGACCACCCACTCTGATGAGATTATGTGCGTCACTCTCTGGTGCCAGGTGAATCAGTCTGCTGTCTGATGGGACGGGGTTTCCTCCCTGTAGACAGTCTAGCTCATCGGGGAACGAGTCTCTCTGGGCTCGTTGTAGTAGAAGAAGTTCTGCTTCTTCGTAGTCAGCTGCTGACATGTCAGTGGTGGACTGAATCTCTGGGTGGTGCCGCAGGAATGTTCTTTGTTGCGCACTCTCTAGGGTAATGCAGTCATCTATGTTGGGGTCTGTGGAGGCGACAGTGCTCAGTCCACAGAACATAGGCTTCTTGTTCTCAGCCTCCTCGTTACTTGCTTCCCTCGGGGTGGGCGTAGGCCAATCTCCTTCCGGGAGCTGGAGGAATGCTGGTCCGTCACTGTAGATGTTGCGACGGGTTAGGTCATCCAGGGACATTCCCCGGGTGATGACGTCAGCTGGGTTGTGTTTGGTATCCACATACCTCCAGCTTGCTTCTTCTGTTAATTCTTGAATCTCGGTGACTCTGACTCCCACGAAGACTTTGTATCTGCATGAATCAGACTTAATCCATGTGAGTACTGTCGTGGAATCTGACCACAAGATTGTTCTATGCACCGGAATGGTGAGTTCACGTTGGATTAACGTGGCTAGATGCGCTCCTGCGAGGGCTGCGCAGAGCTCTAGACGTGGGATAGATTGTTGCTTACGTGGGGCTATTCTTGAGCGGGCCAGTATGAAAGCAGTGTGTATCTCTCCTCCCATCTCTTGGGCACGCAAATAGGCAACCGATCCGTAGGCTACTTCGGAGGCGTCGCTGAAGACGTGTAGCTCAATCGCGCATGTCTCTGGCCTCACTGTGGATGGGAAGTGGCTGCGGCGTATATTGACTCCTGGGAGTGAGCGGAGTTCCGTCTCCCACTCTCTCCATGTTGAGGCAAGGTGTGCGGGTATTGGGTCGTCCCAGCCCTGGTCCTTGTCCCATAGTGCTCGTACAATCATCTTTGCCCTGGTGGTGTAAGGTAGAATACATCCCAACGGGTCATATTGTCTGGCGAGTGTTCTGTACACACTCCGTCTGGTGGTCGGTATCGCCGCCGACCTTCCTTGCTCTGGAGCCAAGGGTTTGTGTCTATAGTGGAGCGAGTCTGTTTTGAAGCGCCAGACTAATCCTAGTGTCATTTCTTGGGCTTCTCCTGGGATTGTCGCCATCCAGATCTCGCTGCTGGCAGCCTTGTCTGCGGAGGAGAGGCTGCGCAATACGTGCGGGTCACTGCTGGCCCACTGCCTGAGATCAAAGCCTCCTTTGATTAGGGAGGCGCGTAACTTGATTAGGAGAGCCTCGGCTTCTTCTTGAGTCGAGACGCTTTGTAAACAGTTGTCCACGTAGAAACTGTTCTTCACACTGTGTTGGACCTCTTCATCTGCTGCTGGGTCCTCTGTGACGTGTTTCTGTAGTGCAAATGTAGCACAGCACGGGCTGCATGTGGTTCCGAAGGGGAGTACTTCCCACTGGTAGATGGATGGGTTCTCATCTCCGATCTTCTCTCTCCATAGGAACCGTAGCAGAGGCTTGTCCTCCTCTACTAGTCTCACCTGCAAGAACATCCCTTTGATATCCCCGCTTATAGCCACCTTGTCCTGGCGGAAGCGCAGTAGCACGCCTAGTAGGGAGGGGCCGAGTGTGGGGCCGGGCAAGAGCTCTTTATTCAGATTTTGGGATCCGATCTGGTAGCTGCAGTTAAACACAATGCGATCCTTGCCGTTGTGATGGACCTTGTGATGCGGCACGTACCATGATTCGGTCGTCTGATCGGCCTCTTTAATGTCAATCTTTGTTACGTGTCCCGCTGTGATTAGCTTCTCAATCTCAGCTCGGTACACACTCTCTTGAGCGGGGTCTTTGGCTAGGCGCCGCTCTGTGTTCAGTAGATAGCGCTCCGTGGCGTCTTTCTTTGCGTGAAAGGTGGGCATTCCCTCTCGCCTCAGGAGTGGAGTTGCGTATCTCATCACTCCGCCGACTGTGACTCTCTTTGTCCCCTGCTCGAGTAGGTTGATGGCGTAAATGTCTTCTTTAGAGCGAATGTCTTTCTTTTCGTTCTTAAAGGGCATTGTCTCTAGGGTCCATAGCCTCTCGACATGCTGCAGGAGAGTGGTGTCTTCTTCTGTCGTTCTGGAGTGGAAGCAGCTAGTGGCTGCTGTTCGGTTGAGAGATTTAGCGAGGGGGCCTTGCAATGTCCATCCTAGGCGGGTCTCGACTGCTGTGGGACAGCCTCGGGGGCCTGTATGGACCCGGTCAATCGGGACTATGAGTTCTGCATGGTCGGAGCCTATCAACAGGGTCGGGGTAGCGCCGTCTATGAGCGGGATAGGTAATTGACGCAGGTGCACATATTTATCCATCAACTTGGTGACAGGGTAGGTGTACTGCGATAGTCCTATTTCTTGGCTGGTGAAAGCATTTGTGATCTTGTACCGTCGCTCTGGCTGCCCGTTGGCTGCGATAGTGAAGGAGACATTCTCGCCCTTTATCGTCTTTAAATCTCTTCTTATTGTCCGAATCGTCATTTCGTTCTTGCTCCCCCGCAGTCCCAGCTGAGTCGCAGCGGAGGCGAGCAGAAGGGTCTTCTCTGACCCGTCATCAAGGACGGCGTAAGTGTCCATGACTTTATCCTGGTAGCTCAATGTCACACGGACTACCTTTAAGAGCACTTGAGCTCCGTTGCTGCTGGCGGGGTCAATGTACATGACACTTGCCTTGGTGCCGCTCCGTGGTGCGGGTATAGGCCGTCTTCCGTTACTATCGTGTAGTATATCTAGATGGGCTCCATCGCACCGGCTGCACCTTTTCTTTAGGCGGCATTCGGCTGCCATGTGGGGCCGCGCACATCGATAACAGCGCCGGTTGGACTTTATCCATTGGCTCACTTCTTCTGCATTCATCTTTGTGAATGAGTCACATTGTGACAGCCAGTGTTCTTTCTCACAGTAGGGACACGCTATCTTCCACTTCTCCTTTCTCGAGGGGGTGCTGTGACTCTTACTGCTCGGTACTGACTCTGATTGGTGCATGACAGTCACCGATCTTCTTCCATCACTTATTCTCCTGGGTCCCTCTCTGGAGCTTGGCGTGCTCCGCCCGAAGGTGTCCAGTCGTAAGCTGCTGACCTCTCTCGCCAGGAAGTCGGCTAGATCAAGGAGGGATGGCTCGGGGCCGTCGGGATCTCGGTAGTCCCTCTGCCGCCGAAAGCGCTCCTGTCTTGCGGGTGGCAGCTTCTCCAAAATCCTCTCAACGTTAGAGTTGGCGTACAGCTCATGCATGCCCTTCTCCCGTTGAGCTCCCAGCATCCCCACCAGGGACTGCACTTTGATTGACAGGTCGTCTAGTGAGCGATTGTCTGTGGCTGGGGGTAGGCGGTCAATATGCCTTATCTCCTGGATTACGTAATCCCATATACGTCCATATCTTTGATCCAGCACTGCAAGGGCCGCTGTGTATGGGGTCGAGGAGGTAGCATAGGCTAGCGCTATATTGTGCGCTCGCGGTACTTTCAGGTGCTTCAATAATATTGCATACTTGTGGTGTTCATCAGCGACATCCACCATCATTGTCTCTAAGCACATCCGGAGCTCCGTGTACTGTGCTCGACTCTCATAGGCGAAGTCTGGGAATGACGGCGTGGCGTTGTATGACGCCGTGGATGGCTGATACATCGGCGAGCGTTGGGGGAGAGACCTCCTGGGCGAGTCCCCTCTTGCGCCTCGCTGTGGGCTGGTACTGGCAGGGTACCATGGCCCGCTGGTCCAGGTACTGTTCCTCGGGGCTGGTCGTGCTCACTCGTGAATAGAGTCGGGGGTCTGTAGAGCAGCGCCGCGGGGGTATAGCCTGGACTGTATGGGACCTCCTGGTCCGGTGGAGTACTGTGCTGTCGTCGGGCTTGGTTCTCCTCTTCTCCCTCTTCTTCTTCTATCAAATCTTCCAGATCCTGTAATCGTTTATTTAGCTTCTCCGCAGTGTAGGCCGCTCCTTCCTTGTAGCTGGGTCTCGCTTGGACCTGTATGGGAAGGGGGTCTGCGGGGGGTCTAGACTCGGTCTGTTGGTCAAGTTCAGGGTCGCTTGCTCGTTGCGGTGACGCTGCTCTTGACTGTTGTCTCGACGAGTTCCTTGAGCCCCTGGCGGAGGGAGAGGGAGTTGTCCTTTTGATCAGCTGCTCCATTAGCTGCGCTTGTTGCTTGTCGCGCTCGGCTTGTATCCTGTCGTGCTCTGCGTCTCTTTGGGCATCGGCAGCGGCGCGCTGGGCGTTGGCGGCGGCGCGCTCTGCTTCTCTTTGGGCACCGGCAGCGGCGCGCTGGGCGTCGGCGGCGGCGCGCTCTGTTTCTCTTTGGGCACCGGCAGCGGCGCGCTGGGCGTCGGCCCGGTCTCTTGCCATATTCTCTTCCATCTGGAAACGTCTCATCTCCAGACGTGTGCGCTGTTCTTCGCTCCGTTGCTGCGCTTGGAGGTGTTCGCGCTCGCCAAGCATCTGTGCTTGGAGCCGATCGCGCTCGGCGGAGGCTGTCAGGCTGACGAGGAACGCCTGTTGTAGTGTCCTCTCCGCTTCGCTGGGGGAAGGCGGTTGTGGAGGTGAGCCGCTCCTGCGTGAGCCGCTCCTGGGGGTACTCGTTGGGGAGTCCTGGAGCTCTAGTTCCTCTGCGCTCTCCTCCTCTTCCTCCGTGCAGAGTTCTCTCTCTGTAGGGTTGTCTTCCTCCCGGGGCTTGTCGGGGACTACTTCTTTAGTAGTGGCGGGGGGTAAAGGCATGTCAATTCCCTCCTGGTCCCCACCGTGGGCTTGGTCAGTTACATTAGGACCTACTAGGGCCTCTGTGGTCGGGGAAACCTGGTCGTTAAGGTCAGACATAATTTTACTTTCTACTTTTACCACGTTTACCGTTTGTCGAAGGCTAGGTAGTTGACTGACAGTGTAAGCCTCTAAGTACTGAGGTGTCTGTCGTCTGCGCCGCGGGCGTTCTAGGTTAGGAGGATCGTTTCGTGGAGTGTTCATCATAGGCCATTTCGATATTAATAACACTATATTAATATTACACTAGTTACCCTCCGGCTCGAAGGACCAATTGTAACTGAGGGGTACAATTCCCTGACTGTATTGTTAGATATGATATTTAATACCACTACCTCATGTACTTTAACTTCTGGCCACCCAGTACAAGATATAAGTATGATGAACACTTTCCCACCTGATGAAACGAACCAACACAAATGTACCAAATCGAAAGTACAATACAGCAAAGGGTGTATACAACGATCACTTAATTACATTTATGATTTGAAATATGGAATATGCACTTTTATGGCAAATGAGTATTCGTAGGTAAATCAACATTGAATGTCCAATCTCTGGTTGCGCAGGGAGTAAGTATACAACCTGGAATATTTAGGAAACGATAGCGATGGTACTTAAATGATTATAGCTGGATACACTAAGGGGGGGGGGGGGTCCCGCTGGTTGTAAGACAGTAGGAGGGGGGGGTTAGAGAAGCCGCTGGCGGTATCCCATCTGGCCGACGGTGTCTTGGGAGAATCACCACTAGGGGTCTGACCAGCCTGGTTAAGCGTCCAGATAACGTCAGGAACGATGGGGGTACTGATAACTGTAGAACTCTAACCGAACGATGCACCATACATAGATAGACTATTATTAGCTTAATAGAATACGTCCAACTCGACGGTATGGTGCCAAACTATGACCATTCAACTATTAATCTACACGATATCTCAATGCCTATTCTGGGCCAAGTAGGCCTTACTACACCGCACGTGCGTTGTGGGGAGGCTTTTGCGTCTGTCACTCTGTTGGAGGGTAAAGAACTGGACTAAAAGAAAGTTCTACTTTACGAGCGCCATATATATATGCGCTATGAACAAATAGTACCATTCGTATTTCGCCCGACATATTACTGCACGGAACCGGGGGTTGCCTCGACATGTTAGGCGGCACGATTGAACTTGGACCTAGGGGTATGGCAACCTGGCGCCAGGTTCTCGTCCAATGGTAGAATGAAACTATTATGGGCTGTTTAGTAGAAACGGGGATATTCAATGCATATTGTACAAGGAATATACAGGGGATATCAAACGATATACAAATACAATTAAATATATATATATAAATAAATATACATATTCGGTTTAATCTGATCCTTCACAACATTAGTCTTAGGGCGTTTTCACACCTAGCTCGTTTGGAGCTGTTGTTCCGGAACCTGGAGCGTTTACCCCCTATTTCGGTTAATTTGGGCATATGTGAACACAGCAATCGCATTCTGTTGCGGAACAAAACAAGCGGGCCGAGACCGCCTAGAGAGGGTGGTCTCGGCGCACTTCCAACCGAACCCGAAGCGACTCGTACGCTGTGAGAATGCAATCGACTTAACAAACCGACACAACTCACTTGCCGTACTGTATACGCGTTGCATTATGACGCTTTCGCATTGAATTGTGGGCGGGATCAGTTTGTAGTCTTTAGGCAGCTAGATTGGTAAAGTTAGCTATAGACCACTGCACTTTCGCGTTACATTAAAATCGGGGAGGAGAGAGCGGGGGGGGGGAGCATATGAATGAATGTGGATGAGAGCCGTGATGTAAGTGGTTGCAGCTACGGCTGTGTGGGTGCTGGAGACATGATCGAATAGACTTTTATGCGCCTGAGTTTCCTGAACACAGCGCGACCCATTACTAATCGATCAGAACTAAATCGGCCGATTTACATCACGGCTCTCATCCACATTCATTCATTTGCTCCCCCCGCTCTCTCCCCGATTTCAATGTAACACAGAGATTCAGGGTTAGGGGGGGGGGACACACCCCAAAATCTGACCAATGAGTGACAGTTTGCTCGCGTGTGCGTTTGTTTTGGTCCGCTGTTAACACAGCCGTGTGAACACAAACTAACTAAGGGACAAGTGCAACATTGTATCATTATAGTCCCTGTGTCTCCCTGAATCGGAACAAAGCAAACGAACTACAGGTGTGAAAACGTCCTTCGTCAGTTTTAGTCGACTACAGGTCTGAGCATTTTAGTCTTAGTCAGTTTTAGTCTCGATTTTGACCTTTTTGTTTGAGTCTAGATTTAGTCAGGGGAAAAAGCTTCGTTGACGACCATATTTAGTCATCATTTTCGTTGACAAAATTAACACTGGACAGGGTGAGCAGTTTCAAGTACCTGGGAGTCCACATCGCAGAGGACCTGACATGGTCAATACACACAGACACTGTGTTCAGCAGAGCACACTACGGGTATTGCACTACCACCCCTGCAGCCAAAAAAGAAAAAAGGAGTAGCCTATAGTAAATGTATGCACACACAGACACACACAGGAGGGAGAATAGTTTATAGCAGACTTAATGATTTTACAATATTTTTGCTAATGAAGTGAAATATTTATTATCATCCAATATCAAGTTCTTTTTTATAGTGTAACTTTTGGCTACTTCATTGATCATCATCATTGAACATACAGAGAAAGAGAGAGCGAGAGAGAGAATAGTGGTTTAATAGAAGCTATTAATATTTTGAACGTGATTCACTGCGGATTAGTTAGATTACACGTTGCGCATGTTATGACTTTGAACGTCTGCCATTTCCACCGCAAAAGGCACATACAATTAACAATACGATGCGTCGATCATGAATATGCAAATCGGCGAAATTTCATCGTCGCCGGTTAGCCCTACAGCCTAATAGTAAAAGACAGTTTAAATTTTTTTTTTTTTTAGATATTGATTGAAGAAGTGTGGGCAGGTTTCAGCTGTCCTGACTGTGGTGGGAAGTTCATTCCACCATTGTGGAGTGAGGACAGATAATAGCCTGCTCCTCTTTGATGACCCCCAGAAGCCGGAATAGGAGTGGGTCTCAGGCGACCAGAAGATGCAGAGTGTAGAGGTCTTAAGGGCGTGTAGTTGGAGACCATTGAAAGGAGGTAGGAGGGAGCCGTTCCCCTTGTTGCACGGAATGCCAGGTCAAGAACCTTGAACCGTATTTGTGCGGCAATGGGAAGCCAGTGCAGCCCTCTGAGAAATGGGCCAACGTGTGCCGACTTCGGTAGATTGGAGATCAGGCGGGCCACTGCAGGGAGCAGTGATCAACCCTCCAGCGGCTCTATGATCAGAGGACGGTGAAGAAAGCAGATAAGATCACAAGGGAATCAACTCAGAAGTAATGTTTTTGGAGAATGCTGAGGTCATGATAAGTGGTGATGTCATCAGTGAGATAGGTATTTTTGCATTTCCTCTCTGCAGCTCTCAGGCTCAACTCTCAGTCTTTCTTATCTAACTACATCCATCAGCCATGGACTGGGTGTGGAACGGCTGGCAGGCTTCTTTGGCGAGGTGGCAGATCGTGTCGAAGGAGGTTGAGAGGGCTGAGAGGAGGGTGGAGGTTGAGAGGAGGGTGGAGGTTGAGAGGGCTGAGAGGAGGGTGGAGGTTGAGAGGAGGGTGGAGGTTGAGAGGGCTAAGAGGAGGGTGGAAGTTGAGAGGGCTGAGAGGAGGGTGGAGGTTGAGAGGGCTGAGAGGAGGGTGGAGGTTGAGAGGGTGTTGGTTGAGAGGGCTGAGAGGAGGGTGGAGGTTGAGAGGGCTTAGAGGAGGGTGGAGGTTGAGAGGGCTGAGAGGAGGGTGGAGGTTGAGAGGAGGGTGGATGTTGAGAGGGCTTAGAGGAGGGTGGAGGTTGAGAGGGCTTAGAGGAGGGTGGAGGTTGCCCTATCTGAATGGAGAGCAGCGAAAGTCTCACTCAAGTGTAGAGCGGACAGGATGTCAGAGGAGAGGGTGGAGGGGGACAGGAAGCGTAGGTTACGTCTGAATGACAGTTCCAGTTGGAGTGGGTGGGTTGGGGTTTAGCATAAGAGTTAGTGAAAAGGACACAAAGAAGTGATCTGATCCATGGAGGGGAGTTACCATGGTGTTAATTATGCTGGAGTCATCGGAGAATATGAGATGCAGGGAGCTTCTGGCTTTCTGGGTGGGAGGCATGACAGTGGGAGTCAGGTTGAAGGATTGTAGGAGACCAGTGTGCCAGACTGGGAAGAGCCGGGTAGGTTAAAGTCACCCATTAGAACTAACCTTTTTCCCAAGGAGCACGTGTGCTCCTAAATAAAATAAAATGTAGGAGCACACAAAGAAATTTAGGAGCGCACAGTGACAAATTTTCAAGTAACAGTCGTTTATTAACAAACTATTTGTTACATGCATATTATACTGTGCGTGTGCATACTAAGGGACAAACATCTGTGCAATATAGCACATACCACCAAAATCACACATTGGCCCATGCCTACTAGACACAAAGGATATCGGTTGTCAAGCTGCATTTGTATGTTGTAGTGTTGTCACGATACCAACATTCTGACTTCGATACAGATAGGAAAGGTAATGGAATATATTAGATGACAGAACATGGAACATTCTTTATACAATTATTTAATTCATTATCATTTAAAAGGAGCTGATCGTGGATTTTAGGAGAATACAGCAGGGGACACATGCCACTGTGGATTAATGGGACTATCGTGGACAGGGTGAGCAGTTTCAAGTACCTGGGAGCAGTGTTAATTTTGGCAGCTATTTTCATTTTAGTTTTAGTCTTAGTCATGTGTCAAGTTTTTCGTTTATCATATTTAGTCATTTTCATTTATTTTTCGTTTAGTCAGTTTTAGTCAACTAAATGTCTGAGCATTTTAGTCTTAGTCAGTTTTTGTCTCAATTTTGTCTTTTTGTTTTCGTCTAGATTTAGTCGACGAAAACGGATGACATTTTTAGTCAATGGAAAAAAACTTGTCAGAAGTCAGAAATAGTCAACATGGAACATATTCTGATTTAAATTGCGTATTTATTTTGTAACCTAGGGGAATCTGAGTCTGCGGCACAAGTAATACACAGGAAGGGTGCACTCACTGTCGATCTGTGAATGGAGAAATAACTTAAGACATTATCTCTTGCCTTGCTCACCTGGCAGCAATTTATTTGAATGATAAATATTAAATAACACTCAGTAACAGCAGCCAGTGCAGTGTAACAACAGCACTAACTAACAGGATACTGTCCGTTGTAAACAAACACACAGTACAGTAGTAGTTGAGTAGATAATAGTAGTGTGTATAGTACATACTAGGGCTGCAACGAATGACTATTTTGGTAGTCGACTAATCGAAAAGTAATTATATTAAAAAAAATATATATATATATTCTTTTTTATAATATTTTTTAATTTTTTATTTTTTTGCACTACCTATCTTTGTGAAAGTGGCTTCTCAGCTCTGGTCCAGCTAAAGACAGAGCAGAGGAACAGATTGGACATTGAGCATGACCTCAGAGTTGCTTTGTCTACCATCACCCCAGACTTTGAGACTCTTGTCAGGAGCAAACAACATCCCCAGTTATCCCATTAGTTCCCCCAAACTTACTGTCGGTCTGTTATGCTAAGCTTAACATAAGTGGCTTCTCAGCTCTGGTCCAGCTGAAGACTTCTTAGCTAAGAAGTCTTCAGCTGGCTGGAACAGAGCTGAGAAGCCACTTTCACAAAGATAGGTAGTGCAAAAAAATAAAAATAATAATAAAAAAATGTAAACGACTAATCGATGCAACAATTCCTCGTCTGCGATTTTTTATAATCGACATCGTCGATTATGTCGACTACTTGTTGCAGCCCTAGTACACACAGGAGCAATCTGATTGCAATCTGCTTGCATAAACATATAAAATGATAAATCACATTGAGGTTGGTGGGTAAAGTGCCAATATTATCATCTTACAGCGAAGATGAGAACACAACACAATATTATCATCTTACAGCGAAGATGAGAACACAACACAATATTATCATCTTGCGGCGAAGATGAGAACACAACATAATATTATCATCTTACAGCGAAGATGAGAACACAACACAATATTATCATCTTACAGCGAAGATGAGAACACAACACAATATTATCATCTTACAGCGAAGATGGCTCAAAAGGTGTGTGTGTGTTTTAAATTTAAAAAAATAATCACTGAGTCTGAACGCATCCTATTTGTAGAGGAATGACATCCTTCTCTTTCATGTTGGCAAAACAGTCAATAACTGTTTTAAAACACTCCGCAAGCCTTTAGTTCATGCAGCACAGACGCTTCCATCAACATTTTGGTCATAATGTGTGAGTCTCTCTTGTCCACAGCTATTGCGTAGATAGGTTTTGATACGTTTCAGACAGGAGAATGACCTTTCAGCTGATGTACTTGTCACAGGAATTCTAAATAATACCTCTTTCTGTATAAAAAAATGCACCTTTAAAAAATATAGCTTTGTATCTTTTCAATGTAATGTAAATTATAACAGTAACCTCACAAAGATACGAATTAGTAAAGTAACTAATAGTAGTAACTTAAAGTGTAATAAAATACTTAATGCCACACAATGTTACGTATCCCTTTGTTAATCATAACATTGATGCAGTACGTATGGCATAGTGTTTGTTGGCTGTAACGGACATTGAGAATAACAGCAGCACTACTGCACACATTGAAATTGCGATTCTAATAGATTCTAACATTTTAAAATCGATGCAGTTGAATTGTCACCTTAGGTTACTGTTAATCAATCTGTCGGTCATTAATTGTGTCCATCTGGCTCACACAGTCACAGTATGTTAGCTAGGTGTCACATGGCTAGCGTTAGCAAGCATCAGGGGGCTAGCTAGTAGCTAGCAACAGACGGGCTAATCCACCACAAATGGCTCCATGATATACTAGTCCATACAAATTCACTCAGTCATATGGTGCTAATGCATTTTTACATTTACCTGGATTTCCTTGTGGAATGTCTTCAGATGTCGTTTGAGATTAGTGGTGTTTTTTCCCTTAATACGATGACCACATTTCTCCCCGGGCTGAGCGGGCTCTCCTCGTGTTTCACTTTTTTCAACAATACATTCTGTAGCTCCTTCGAGCTCTATATATCTAAAGTATGCCCAGAGGTCTGGTCTTCGTTTTCTTCCAAGCCCACGGGATAATGGGTCATTGTTGAGACAACCCTGTTGCTGTTGGCCCGCGGCCGCCATTGTCTGACTGAGGGGGGCGGCTCAGCTCAGTCAGCTGAGTTATTTGATAATGCCAGTAGGTATGCCACCTACTGGGCTTTCGACCTCCGTGCTTGTGCTGTGTGAGGGAAAGAATGAGCCAAAGCCCACTCGCTGCTTTGGCTGCAGTCACAGCCGGAAACAGAAATACTGAAATAATAATGTGAATTATTCGAAAAGTTATAATTATTTTGTCTCGTCTTGTTTTAGTCAACAATATCAACATACATGAAGAGAAATTTCGTCCTGGTTTTTGTAAATTACATTTTTGTGTCCTCAGTTGTGGTCAACGATATGTAATTAACTATTTAGTCACGTTAGCATCACATGGTCTTCAATAACGTGACGTCACGTCTCGTTGTAGTCATGAAAAAAACCTTTGTTGATGAAGATCTTTTGTCATCATTTTCGTTGACAAAATGAACACTGCCTGGGAGTCCACATCGCAGAGGACCTGACATGGTCAATACACACAGACACTGTGTTCAGCAGAGCACACTACGGGCAGGGCCGCCTGGGAGAAATGCGAGGCCCTGTGCGAGATTTAATATTAATATTAATAATATTTTTTTTTTTTTTTTTTTTTATATATATACAGTCAACATATTCTTAAATAATAGCGCTGCCCGAGGCGGGGCATGATACAGTCAACATATAGCAAAAGAGAGAGCGAGAGAGAGCTCCCGTTCTACAGTCAATATACAGTGTACAGAGAGAGAGAGAACATGTGTTTGTCATGTGTGTGTGTGTTAGAGAGAGACTAGAGCATGTATGACAGATTCAAAAGGACAAAGATCAAAAGAGAGAGAGAGAGAGAGAGAGAGAGAGACACATTGGAAAGAAATTGAAATGCTATTTGGCCCTAAACAGAGAGTACACAGTGGCAGAATACCTGAGCACTGTGACTGAAGATCCTTGAGCACAGCCTAGCCATCGAGAAAGGCCGCCATAGGCAGACTGTGTGTGTTAGAAAGAGAGAGAGAGAGAGAGAGAGAACATGTGTGTTTGTCATGTGTGTGTGTGTTAGAGACTAGAGCATGTATGACAGATTCAAAAGGACAAAGATCAACACTTAAATCCAACAAGAAGAGCAGGGTATACCAGAGAAACCAAAGCAAGGAGCCAATGGCCGACATCAGCTAAATAGGCTAGCCAGGTACTCTGTGACACCAGGCCACACACAGCTTTGGCCAATGGCCCAACGCTACATAAGCTACACAAGCTACACAAGCTACACCATTCACACACAGCACATGTCGTATCTCCAAATGTTGTGAAGTAGCATATGTTTTGCCTGGAAAAAAACATTGTTATTAACAAAACATTCGGGAGGGGAAGGAAGTAAGAGTGGGGTAATGTCATGACATTTTCATTAATCTTAGTTACCTGCACGAGGGCGCAGGGCGAAAGGCCGCGCAACACAGGTCTCCACGTTGACGAAAGGCCTCAGCGCGCCTCCCTCCACCTTCGCTCCCCACCCCTCCCTCCTGGTATAGTACGGGGGGCCACGGCTCCGGCCGAGGAGACTGGGTGTGGGGAGGACGTGGTGGGCCGACAGCCAGCCAGCCAGCCCACACATGGCGTCTGGCTAACAGTTAGCTCAATCAGGCACGTGGCTCTATGTAGCTGCATACAGCCAGGTGCTCTCACCACCAGCAGGCACACACCGTTAGCGTTAGCTACTAGTAGTATTAGCTACAGTAGTCGACCAGTTTGGCTCCAGAGAGAGAAAGACAGATCCACGGCGGGTATATAATCATATGTTGACTCACGGTCACTCACCATAACGCAGTATCAACGTCACGTGGAAGGAGACTTTCTTGGCCCCACGGTGTAATTTCTTCTTCTTCTTCTTCGAGTACTTTCCGGCAGACTGGACACCTTTCGGCGTATTGCTTCTTTTGAAAAGACATCCACTCGCCTCGCCTCGCTCCTCTGGATAGGTTAGCCGTTAGCTAAGCTAGCTACTAGCCGGCGACAGCATCATGGCGACTTGGCCCACGGTGTAATTCTTCTTCTTCTTCTTCTTCGAGTACTTTCCGGCAGACTGGACACCTTTCGGCATATTGCTGCCTAACAGATTTATCTGCTCACAAGTTCTCTTCTCCTTCTTTTGAAAAGACATCCACTCGCCTCGCTCCTCTGAATAGCGCTGAATTATCTACCTCGTGTGTCTTCTTCTTCTATTTGGTATTACGGCGGTCGGCGGACGGGCCGGAAACACTATCCTAAAATCTGTAGAGCAGCAAATCCGCAGAAACCGGAAAACTGCAGTCTGCAGAGCCAGGAAGTCAGACACATTCTACAAACGTGTCTAATGTGAAATATATAAGCATATAAGCAAAACTAGATTTTAGGTCTGTGATGAAAAAGGGCCTCGCGGGAAGGGGGGCCTCGCAAAAAAAAAAAAAAAAAAAAAAAAAAATAAAAAAAATAATAAAAAAAAAAAATAAAAAATATTTTTTTTTTATTTTTTTTTTGCGAGGCCCCCCTTCCCGCGAGGCCCTGTGCGACCGCACTGCTCGCACACCCCCTGAGGCGGCCCTGACTACGGGTATTGCACTACCACCCCTGCAGGATTTGTACACCAGGAGGTGCAGATCCTGAGCATGCAGAATAGTGAAGGACTCTAGTCACCACCCCACCAATATCCTGTTCAAGTTGCTGCGGTCAGGCAAGCGCCTCCGCATACATGCACCAAGAACAGAGACTCCGTCTCAGCTTCTTCCCAGAGGCCATCAGAACAATGATCTCTCCACACACAAGCACACACACACTAGAGCTGGCCCTGAAGCCTGTTTTTGGGCTTCAAACTTCACCAGGGTTTTTCGAAAGGACGATCCAATGATCTTTGTTTTTAATCATGCAAAAAATGGGCTCCTAAATAATTTTTCTGGTTCAGTACTGTCAAGTCTTGACTTTAGGCACATAGTGCACATTTACGCATAACGTAGCACATATTGCTGGGGTTATTAACACAATGTCTGCCACGCAGTTTGAGCATCTTATAGTCTTATCTGCCAGCGCTATAAGCCTATGGAGTCGCTCACCTTCTTTGCAGGGCTATAACTTTTTAAATATTATAGCTATATCGACATTACTATGGCCCATTCAACATCGGGTATCTATCGTTCCGGATGTGGGAACGTTATATTTTTCCATTCATACATTGAATCGCCGTGAATATAAGTATGTTTTTAGAGTGGTCTGCAGTAATTCCTAGAACGCAAGTTATAGGACCCGATGCATATTATACATAATCGATTGGCGTTTCGTCCCTATATACGCTACATTAAAAAATTCAAATGCATATGATCGGTATACATTATGCTCCATCATGCGTGAAGGAAAGGGGGGGAAGGTCGTTTATGATTCCTTGATTGTCAGTAACGGCTTTCTTTAGTATGACATCATACGTTGATCAGATGGATTGCAATGAAATAAATGGACAATCGAGCTGGAATTAACGTTAGATTCCTCTTACCTGTGGACGATGAGTCTGGAGAAAAAATATTCCAATTATTTGATTTCCATCTGCTAGATCCGGTTTCCGTTTGTACGACGCAATAAACGCCGAACGCATATTGATTCTTGCATCTCGAAAGCGATCCAATGCACTAGAGTGTTTGTCTGGATCCACATAACAAGAGAGCTCTGCCGGGGACATATTCACAGATGCAGAGCGCAGCATCCGGTTTAGATTGGGTGCAACATCGCACGAAATCCACCAGGCGGTGGTATTGAGCCGTTGCAATATCAGACAGAGTCCAGAGTTTATTTAACCTTTATTTACCCAGGCAAGCAATTAAGAACAAATTCTGCTTTTATTTATTGTCAAAAGTATGCATAATGTTGTGTTAATTCCACAACAATAATGTTAATTACCTGAAATTATTCCATTGCTCAACGTGGTCTCCCGCTTCCCAGGAGGTGTACATGACTCCTACAGAACTCTTACAGAATTGATTGATTGATTGAACATTTTATTAACAGATTGCAGAATGGGTACAATACAGTACGGCCCAATATATACACAATTGTTAAGGGGATGCAGACCAGAGAAAGTCTTTCGTCTTGTTTACACCAGGGTCCCCCATTTTCAATTCCTAATGACATTTTTGACATACACAACATACAGATATACAGATAATATCATGACATTTATGACATACATGACATACAGATACTGTATACAGTACTGTTACATTTATGACATACAAGATATACAAATATACAGTACTGTTTACCAGAGATCCGAACAGAAACTATATACATTCGAGGGGAGGAAACTGTACATTAGGAGGGGGTTGGGTGGATGGGTGGGGGGGGTTTGGACATTTACAGGGGCCAGTTTCGAATAGCAGCCTCCCGTAGGTGCTCTTTGAGGGCGGTTTTGGAGGTGGGTAGGCATTCACATTCTTTTTGTATTTTTTTTTTTTTTTTTTTTTAAACAAACATATAAACAAACATGACAACACACGATAAGATATACAAGCATTAATTGTCAGGGCACATCCAATGAGATCACATTTTAGTTAGTTGTCTTATATAAGATATACCCCTAATACCTGTTATCTAAAAAAAAACTACACACATATGCTCAGCTCGAACCCCCCCCTCCCGGACCCCACCTTGAGAAGTACCTCCACTATCCCTCGCACCTAACCAGACACTACCATTATAAGCTAGCTTTTATTCTCTCCACCACTTCTAACCACATTGACATTTTGGATTCATTGAGACCCAGAATTCTTGCTGTAGATATTTCATGGTAAATTACATCGAGATATGTAAGAAACCAAACTTTACGGCACATTTTTTCCGGTTGAAACCAGCGTGATGCGATCAGCTTTTTGGCTACTGTGATACCCGATAAAACCAATCTCTTTAGCTGTGGATTCACTGCAAACTCAAAAACATCATTCAATAATAATACCGAGGGGTGTACAGGTATATTCCAAGATACGAGTTTTGATATTTGTTGCGTCACATCTTTCCAGAATGCCTTAACTGGTGAGCAGTCCCAATACATGTGCATAAATGTCCCTTCGTCCCCATTTGCACATTGGGTGCATTTGGAATCTTGTTTAAGCCCCTTTCGGCACAGTCTTATAGGAGTCAAGTATGTCCTGTGAATATAGTTAAGATTGATTTGTTGATGATCCGGGTTCCTTGATGTAAGTCGGACATTTGCCCAGGCTCCTTGCCAATCAAAGTCATTTTCCAGGTCTGATATATCCCTCCTCCAGACAAGTCAAGTCAAGTCAAGTCAAGAGTTTTAATTGTCACGGCATACAGGTATACAATGAAATGCGGGTGGTCTTGCCCGCAACGATGTGCAATACAGTGGTACATATAATAGAATCAAAAGAAGAAAACAACATTGTGCAGTAACAGGTAGCAGGTAACATGGAGTGACATCTCGGTATCTGTACATAGTTATTTACAGAGCATGTGTGACATGCTAGTTAGCTTTGGTAGTGCAATACACTGTTCCTGTTATTCTAATTTAAAGTGTCCTTTCCTTTGGCCATAAGTGTGCGTGTGTGCGACATGAGTGTGTGCCCGCTCATGTTAAAGTGTTAAGTGGCTGCTCGTGTGTGAGCGTGCACAGTGTGCGTGTCGTGTGTGTGTTCATGTGTGCTTGACAGAGTCAAGTTGGAGGGTTTCATACGAGGACGTTAGTAATTGATGATAAAATTCTGAAACAAAACCTCTCGATGTCTCTCTTGCGTAGAAGAATTTGTGGTATCTGTGGTGTTCAATTGGTCTGTCTAATGGAACACCGTGAGACTTCAAACATAGCTCTAACTGTTTGTGAAAAAGCCATGTGGACTTGGTGAGATTAAATTTTTTGCGTATTTCTTTATCACTACAAAAACCCTGTTTGTTAAAAACATCCCCTAATGAGTGTATGCCTTGCTCTTCCCATATAGGGAATCTTATAGGTCGTTTTCCAATTAAGAGTGCATTGTTATTGAATAAGGGAGTATGATTGTGCCATTTTTGTGGGTTAGGATTATTTTTTTGTGATTCACGCCATATCCGGATCGCATGAGTAATTATGGGGCCAAATTTTCGTTCACAGTGCTTGATTGGTAGTTTAGTGTATGCTATGTCCTTCAGTCTATGTGGGGCTACTATGTTTTCTTCTATTTTTCTCCAGGATGCTAATGCTTGGGAGTCAAACCATGTTGTCAATGGACTTAATGTGTACGCCTTAAAAAATAGGAAAAAATCTGGAAATGCCATGCCACCATCTGCTTTATTTCTCTGTGCGGTGGATCTTTTTATACGTGGTGGTTTGTTCACATTCACATTCACATTCTTTTACGGCTGTGGGTAGGGTGTTCCACATTGTTGTGGCATAATTGCGAAACGTGTTCTGTGGGTGAGCACCTCAATCAAGGAGACACTGGAGACACACGGCTAATTGGCACGTGTGCACAATGAATCGTTCCAGCAACAGTATGCTTCTATTCTTCTAATGACTTGTTTTATTAGCGCTGGCCGCCTGGTTCATGACCACACTCACCAACCCCCAGACGGAGCAGGAGGTGGCCAACAATGAGAGCCAATGCGTGCACTCGTTCCACCATCGAGCGCAGCATCGGACTGCTGAAAAATACACTGGGTGTGTTTGGACGCAGCAGCTGACACACCTCAGACAAACCTGAGCCTGCTGTTCCTCCTCCAGTGGCCAGCATCTCTCTCCTGTGTTTTGTGATTTCTGGACTCTGATTTCACCTATTAACTCGTCCCATGCCACTTTCTTTTGGGTTGTACCCGTATAATTGTAGCTGTATTGACAATAAGATGTCACGCTAAGATGTCATGTTCTACACCTTACAGTTCTGCGTTTACGGTGCACCATGTATTGTACCATGTATATACCCAGGGAGCTAAATTAACTTTTTGACTCACCGGCCAGTGGCGGGTAGATGGGAAGAATCTACCCGCCAAGCATATTTCTTACCTGCCAAATTTTTTTTGATTAAAAATATATATATATATTTTATATAAAAAGAATTTTTTTAAATAAAATATATATTATATAATCATACTTGTAGTTGTATTATCTGCGAGACATCGCCACCACGCAATAAGTCAAAATGCTCGCTATCTGCAAACAGCTCCACTGTGTACTCTAGTAGCCTCCAGCTCCAAAAAAGATTCTCCTGTGCTGCAGCGGGAACCTATACTAATACTCTACATTCAGCATGCAAGGTTTCTCCGGCGCTGCAGCTGGACCCTAGTGGTATAATGTTAGGGTTCTTTGGTCAAATCACATTCATAAAGCCCTCAGCTACAATACGCATTGAATCAATGTTATAAGACATTGATATCAGGAGCTATCTGTAGCTACTGCTAGCCCGCTAGGTAACGTTAAGACAATTTAGTTTACTGGGACATATAGATCTAACGTGAGCTAGCTAACCCCCCAGTGGCAAGCGCCAAAGGTAAAAACTGAGCGCCCCTGGCGGGCGGCAGGCTTTAATTTCGCCCCCTGTATATACCATATTAGGCCTGTCCCCAACTAAGGATTTGTATAGTCGACTTTGATTGAGCAAAATTTGCAGATAGTCAACTGGTAGAATAAAAAAATATATATATATTATAAAAAAAAAAAATTGGGGATCATTCCATTTGGGCTGTGGGGGGTGCTTAACACAGTCTGTGCCAAAAACGGCTTTTTTGGATCATTTGATCTTTTTACTTTGATCCCTGCTCTACACAGTTGCCCAGAGCAATCTGCATCATTTAGACACGTCCCGACACATTGGAACTGCATTCTGATCGACTATGACCAGGTGGCAGTATAGTCCGTGTCTGAACTGCAATGGCTTGTGGGCTGGTAGTCAACTTCACCTTGCGAGTGGCCCTTCCTTCTGCTGGGACAGAAATTCACAGTCCTCGCCTCGGAATTCCGAGACGCTCTGCCAGTAGTCGTATAACTAGGGTTATAAGATAACCACCGTTATACTTCCTACTGGCTTCACGTCTCGCTCCGCCTATTGGACTAAATTGGTGGAGCAGAGAGCATAGCCCTGATACATGTACCCCCTGAGGTCCCTTACGGCCATCAAAGGGGAGAGGGTCATATCCCTATACTCGTCCTAACGAGCAGCGGGAAGATAGGACTCAGATACTATGCGTAATAGGGCGCAGCTTCCCTAGCGTGAGTAGACATCACCACACATCCCTGCTAGCCCGCTTAGGGGCGGGATGCAGAAGTGGTCCCAGCACTAAGGACCGCATGAGAGACAGAGCTCTCAGTCATGTCCATGAGATAGAACCTGACAAAAGGGCCCGGGGAGGACCATGAAGCCGCAGCGCAAATGTCCTCCACAAGACCCCTCTAAGCAGGGTAGCAGAGGCTGCCACTCCACGGGTGGAATGTGCTCTGATGCCCGTGGGGGGAACCTGTCCAGCCAAGGTGTAACAGAGGGCAATGCCCTCACACAACCAATGTGACGAGCGTTGTTTGGACAGCGCCTTACATTTACATTTACATTTAGTCATTTAGCTGACGCTTTTATCCAAAGCGACTTACAAGTTCTGTACGACAAGCCATCAGGAAGGGCACAACTCTATCAGCTGAGTAACAATGTTCATCAAAGTGTTGAGTGCTACAGTGTAGGTTAGTTTATTAGGACAAGTGCATGACAGTATGGTTAGATAATTTTTTTTTTTTTTTTTTTATTCAGATAATGGTTGAAGAAGTGCGTCTTTAGTCGACGGCGAAATATTGGACGTGTTTCGGCTGTCCTAACTGGGGTGGGTAGTTCATTCCACCATTGTGGGGCAAGGATTGAGAATAGGCGACTTCTCTTTGATGACCCTCCCGGAGCTTGGATAGGAGTAGGTCTGAGGCGGCCAGAAGATGCAGAGCGTAGGGGTCTTGAGGGTGTGTAGTTAGAGACCATTGACCGGAGGTAGGCGGGAGCAGTTCCCTTTGCCGCACGGTATGCTAGGTCGAGGGCCTTGAAGCGGATTCGTGCAGCAATGGGGAGCCAGTGCAGGTCCCTAAGAAGTGGGGTGACATGGGCCGACTTCGGTAGGTTTGAGATCAGGCAGGCCGCTGCGTTCTGAATGAGTTGAAGAGGCTTAGTGGCAGTGGCCGGGAGGCCAGCGAGCAGTGCGTTGCAGTAGTTGAGGCGGGAGATGACTGTTGATTGGACGAGGAGTTGGGTGGCTTCTTTTGTCAGGAAGGGGCGGATCCTTCTGACGTTGCTCAGGAGGAATCGGCAGGTTCTGGTTGTCGCTGCGATGTGAGCAGAGAAGTTCAACTGGTCGTCGAGGACAACACCAAGGTTCTTGGCGGTCGGGGACGCGGTCACAGCTGCATTCTCGACTGTGATGGAAAGGTCGGTCAGGGGGGAGGATTTGGCCGGCAGGTGGAGCAATTCTGTTTTGCTTAGGTTCAGTTTGAGGTGGTTGGTCGTCATCCAGGCAGAGATGTCGGACAGACAGGCCGAGATCCGCTCAGAGACGTGGATATCTGAGGGAGGGAAGGAGAGGAAGAGTTGAGTATCGTCGGCATAACAGTGGTAGGAGAAGCCATGAGACGTGATAATGTTACCCAGTGATTTAGTGTAGAGGGAGAAGAGAAGGGGTCCTAAAACCGAGCCCTGGGGGACACCCGTCCGCAGGGGGCGGGTGGCCGACAGGGTCCCTCTCCATGACACTTGGTAGGAGCGGTCATTGAGGTATGATGACAACCATGTCAGCGCAGAGCCAGCCACTCCCATTCCTGCGAGGGCCGCGAGGAGGATCTGGTGGTTGACTGTGTCGAAGGCTGCAGATAGATCTAGGAGAATCAGGACAGAGGAGAGGCCTTTCGCTTTTGCTAAGTGAAGTGCCTCTGTGACCGCAATGAGGGCTGTCTCTGTGGAGTGACCAGTCCTGAAGCCTGACTGATTAGGGTCTAGGAGGTCATTCTGTAAGAGATAAGCAGTAAGTTGGTTGGATACAGCACGTTCAAGTGTTTTAGAAAGGAAGGAGAGAAGAGAGACAGGACGGTAGTTGCCTATGACGGTAGGGTTCAGGGATGGTTTTTTTAGGGGCGTGACTCTGGCTTGTTTTAGGGAGGTGGGGACCACCCCCGAGTTGAGTGAGGAGTTGATGGTTGCAGTTAGGAATGGGAGGATGTCTGGTGCTATGGTCTGGAGGAGTGGGGAAGGTAGCCGGTCCAGCTGGCATGTAGTCGGACGGTTCGACGTTACCAGTGGCAGGGTCTCGGCTTCTGTAATGGGAGAGAAAGATGACAGAGTGAAGGATGAGGTTCTCGATTCAGCATTTGGAATGGGTGGGGGTTGGGAGAAGGAGCTGCGGATGTTCTCCACTTTTTCCTCAAAGAAGATCGCAAAGTCTTCGGCAGAGAAAGATGAGGGAGGGGGGGGGGTGGGGGGGGAGTGAGGAGGGAGGACATGGTAGCATGCAGTTTGCAAAGATTCTTGGCAGAGGCCTCGATCCTATGGTGAAAGAAAGAAGCTTTGGCATTAGTAATGGTTTTGGAGAATGTTAACAAGAGGTTGTGATATGTGTCGATGTCAGCAATGAGGCGTGACTTTCTATACTTCCTTTCAGCTGCTCTCAGGACCTGTCTTTGTTCTCTCACTGGATCTGTCAGCCATGGACTGGGTGGGGAACGGCGGGCAGGTTTCTCAACGAGGGGACAGAGCTTGTCGAAGGAGGTTGCAAGGGCTGAGAGGAGGGTGGAGGTTGCCATCTCTGTGGAGAGAGCAGAGAAGGTGTCACTCAAAGGTAGAGCGGACAGTATGTCAGAGGAGAGGGTGGAGGGGGATAGGGAGGGCAGGTTGCGTCTGAGTGAGACGGTTTGAGTTGGGGTGAAGACCTTTCGGTTAAGCATGAGAGTTAGTGAGAAGGATATGAAGGAATGGTCAGATACATGTAGGGGAGTTACCGTGGTGTTAATGATGCTGGAGTTACGGGAAAATATGAGATCCAAGGAGTTGCCTGCTTTGTGGGTGGGAGGCATGGCAGTGGGAGTCAGGTCAAATGATTGTAGGAGGGAGACTACTATGACTGACTGAGATGAGTCAGGCAGGTTGAAGTCGCCCAATAGAAGGAGAGGGGCCTTACCCTTGTTAGGGCCACTATGACAAACAAACAGTTGACTGGTAGCCCTGACGTCCTGTGTATGTTTGAGATATATCGCAAGCGCACGAATGGGACAGGTGAAGGCACCTTTCCACCTCACCTGCGTGAGGGGGAGGGTGAAAAGCCTTTAGCACAATATCCCTGGAGCGAAAAGAGCTCCGGATATTTTTTGGCACAAAGGCTGGATTGGGCCTCAGAGTAACACTGCCCGCTGCTATTATCCCCCTGTATAGACAGACACTCGGGCCGAACCGAAAGAGCGCATAATTCACCCACGTGTTTAGCAGAGGTGATGGCCAAGAAAAACGCTGTCTTGAAAGACAGCTGATTCAACGGCGCACGCTCAAGAGGTTCAAAAGGGGCACCCAAAAGTCTAACCAGGACTAATTGGAGGTCCCAGCTTGGGGACAAAGTACGTTTAACAGGCTTAAGACGCTGTGCGCCCAGCAGAAAACGTTTTACAAGAGGGTGGCTGAATAGTGGTTTGCCCTCAAAGCCTATGTGACATGAAGATATAACCGCGGCATATACCTTTACTGTCGAGGCCGAGAGCCTATCAAGGATAGACTGAAGGAACGACAGAACCGAGTTTAGAGGACATGACATCAGGTCCAGACCCTCAGCCCGACACCACTCTTGAAGCATACGCCACTCCCTGCGGTAGTGGACTGAGCGTGTGCGTTCTGGATGGTGTTAATCACATCAGTGTTAAAGCACATCCTTTCCAAATGCAACCTCTCAGCAGTCAAGCCATCAGAGGCTGACACAGGACAGGCGGTCGAAACAACAATCCCGTGTGCTTGAGAGAGGGCCCCCAGCGACCATGGAATAGGCCATGGCGGGGCCACTAGGAGTTGAATTAGGACCGGGAACGAACAGGCTGAACCCCGGTCCGGCGCAACCAGGATCAGGGTCCTGTGCTCCTGACGTACCCGCTCCAACAGCTGATATATCAGACGTATGGGGGGAAACGCATATAGTGTATAAGGTACAGATAATGAAATCTACTGTATGTACAGTAGCTTTTTTATTTTTGCCAGGGTGGCACCATTTTAAAACTAATTTCAAATCTAATTGTTGCTACATGCTAAAAATAGGGAAGAGAAACTAACTCTGCTTCAATATATACCAATAACTTTAAGTTTTGTGGTTTACTATCCCGAGTAATAAGAGATATTAAAAAGATTCATACAGAAGTAATTAGCTTGAAACCCCATAGAGGCCTTTGTGAAGTGTCGGAAAAATTCCAACGCTCATCGAAAGCTCCCGGTGTCCTCTTCAAATTGGCCGCAAAAAAACTACAATTCCCGATGTTCAGACTTTCCAAAATGGTCGACTTTCACGAACTAATAGAGCCATATGAAATCTGTTTTATTTTTTTCCAAATTCCATTTAATTCTTTTCCAAATTCAGTTTTTTCCGTTTTAATATTTCAGAATTCTGTATTTTGCTTTGTACGGTCATTTTACCATCAGAAATAGTGTCTAATAAGTGGGAATGAATAAATGTCCACAATTTAATAAGATATAACAGTCCATTTAATGTTTTTAAGTGCTGCAACTCTGCAACTTAGTTTATAAAGGACAGTGTGTACTGACAATAATTTGCATTAAACAAATAGATGGGTGCACCAGATTTAGCAAGAAGCTATCATTTCTAGTCCTATGTACTGTGACGTTACATAGCTATTTCATCACAATAGTGTCAGTGATTAGCATCGCACTCTAGCTGTATCTATTGTGATCACCAGGGATCATCGTTAGAGAGCTGGTGTGTTTTGAAGCACAGTACCAATGCTTGTTCCTGACATGGCTTTTAGAGAGTGATCTTCGCACGTATTTTGCGAGTCCAGTCCACGGTATGTAATGTTATATTTATCTTCTCTTATAGTACCAGAGAGAAGCTGAGGAGAATCGACCAGCAACAAAAGCAACATTTAGTTAAATAAAAAAATATATATATATTATTATTATATAGTTTTTTTTTTACATTTTAAGATTTAACATTTTCCCCTGTGGTATCGAAAATGGTATAGAACAGGGGTCTCAAACTCGCGGCCCGCGGGATGATATTTTGCGGCCCCCTACTTGACATCAAAGTGTAGTGTTAATGCGGCCCGCGCGCAACTGTTTTCCGAGTCGTTGCGCGAGAGTTGGACGATTATGGGGCTGCGGCACTGCAGATCCAATGATCCACACGGACGTTAGACGGTGTTGCACTCGCAAGCTAATAAGCTAATAGCATTCGCAGAGGCTCTGGCTAGTAGTAACGTTATCATGTTGTGATTTTCGAAGCAAAATAAATATTCAACACTCTCTTTTGAGACTCCGCCTCAGACTCTTATCCTTTGGCACTTGGAACTTACTGTACTTTGCTTGCAGGTCTGCAGCCATTATTGCTGCATTATGAATAGCACCAACTTTAGCCAAGGTACCGTTAGCAAGCTAAGCTAGCTGACCAAGCTCGTCTCCCCGCATTGCCATTTGATAACGTTAGTCAGCTAACGCTAGTCAGTAGCTACTTGACTTAAATACGATTCACCGTGGGTGCATTATTGTTGATAGACGGACAGTGTCAGGTCCTGGAGAAAGGACAGGGCCATCATCTGATTTGATGTAACATTATAGCGGATGTTGTTCCAACTAGCTAGCTTTTCAGCTGTTAATGCTACAGTATAATAACACCAGCAAGTGAAACACATACCGTCCGAGCTCCCCGTCACACGCTCTGTCGGGGACAATGGAATTTAAGAGTGTATCTGTATCTAGAGCTGCCGCGGTATTGATATTTTCCTTACCGCACGAATTTGCTAAATATTTCCTACCGCCGCGGTTATTACCGCACAGTGCGCACAAAAAAAAAAAGGTTTGAATGCATTTTTTTTTTTTTTTTTAAGTAGTCTACTCTTATAGCCTGCCTCTAGTCTAATGCCGCTTTTCCACTGCATAGTACCTACTCGACTCGACCCGCTTTAGGCACCTGGTACTTCGTTCCTTTTCCACTGCAGCCAGGTACTACTCCGTTTGTCTCCGTGTGGGGATGCAGGCGGGGCCGCTCGCTTGTGTACACTGAAAGCTCCGTGGGCATAGATGTCCGAGGGCTTGCAGCAAGCCAGAGTTTAACACAGTTTCAATCAATCAATCAATAACAACATTAACCAGACTCTCGTTGAGTCTATTCTGCCAAAGCTAACGTTACCTCTCATTGTGTATTCTACCAAGCAAACCCGGGTTTAACGTTACCTCTCGTGTATATCGGCTGACGGTAGTATTAGGCTAAGCTAATAACAACAACAAACTTAACACATCAGCGATCTTGTTGTGACACTAAACTCTCCGCTCGGTGGTAAATTGGGTTGATGTCGGTTTTGTTTCATCAATAAATAAGGCAGAATACACAGTAAATCCATTCTTTTTTGTTTATTGCACTTGGTTCTGTCGCAAACAAATCCTGAATGAAATGCGTCCTTAGCGAGGCAGTAAAGATGGCGGCGCGGCGTTCTGTTTTTGTTCAGAGGCTACAAAGTGTGACGCGTCTCTCTTCTGACCAGTCAGTGGTCTGCAATGTTTCACATGACTTTTCTGGTACCACTTCTACCCAATAGGGTCGCTTGGAACCGAGTAGGGTATATCTGCAGAGCCGCAAGCCGCAAGCCAACTTTATTATTATGATAAAAAACAGCGGTGACGCGGTATTCAGCCTAACTCTGCGGTGAGCGTGATGCAACAGCGATACCGCGGTAATGCGGTTATCGCGGCAGCTCTATCTGTATCTGCTGCTAAAATGACAAACAGCATCACACTTTAAAACACGTTGATTTTATAATCATCACTCTCCGCAGGAGATAAATGACGTCATGCGATCGGAGGCTAGAATTTCCGATACTGGTGAATGAATGAAAACTTTATTTAACAGATTGCAGAATGGGTACAATACAGTACGGCTCAATACACACAATTGTTAAGGGGATGATCATGCAGACCAGAGAAAGACTTTCGTCTTGTTTACATCAGGGTCCCCCATTTTCAATTCATAGTGTGGTCTTCAATTCATATGCCTCTTCATAGATAGATAGATATATTTAGAGATTTTACAGCAGCAAGCATGCAAACTAAACGGATGTCCTGATGAATTGAAAATGGGGGACCCTGATGTAAACAAGACGAAAGTACTTCTCTGGTCTGCATCCCCCCAACAATTGTGTGTATTGAGCCGCACTGCACTGGTATCGGAACAACTCTAATTTTAATGCAACCTTTCCTCAAAATTCAGTGCTAAGAACCACAAAAATAAATGGAATGAAATCATCATATCAAGCTGCAAGCAGAATTATTGTTAAATCTATGTCACAACAAGAAAAAGCAACCAAGTCCTCACTCAGTGGCAAGAAGCCATTCTCTCTCTCTGATGCATACATAATAATATAATGTATGACTGAAGTGATGGAGACCATGTTTGAAGGCAAACAAAAGCAAATCCTCCTCAGATCGCACAGCAACCAGAATAACTGAAATACTGGCTGGTGATTTGATTAAACAGCTTTGTGATAGAATAAAAAAAAAATGCACAGTGCATTTCCATAGCTGTGGATGAGTCCACTGACACCACTGAGAAGCCTATGTTCTGCAGAACCGTTCATGTTCTGAAGAACTGTTCATGTTCTGAAATGTTATTCAGGGATTAAAGCAAAAAAAAATCTCCTGACTGAACTTTTTTTCTGGCCAAGTCATATTCTTATTTTAACCTCCACTGTATTTTTTATTTATTTTTTTTAATAGCGTTAGCGTTTTAGGGGAGCCTACTTGTAGAGCCTACTGTCCTGACTGTGACTATAGACCCTACTGTTGTGGTTGTTGTGCCAGACAGGGAGGCTGTGTGCTGGAGAGCGTGAATGCAAGTCTTGTGGCTAGCTTCTGATTGATGGCGAGATAGCACCCTTTTCCCATTACTTTGAACCATGAACTAAACGGCTTGTTATCATACAAACAAGGGACTAAACACGTTTCACAATTATGGTACAACAACAATGGACAGTCTCCTCCCCACCGTTTGTATATCTTTTTTACCACCCACCCACCCACCCCCTCCTAATGTACAGTTTCCTCCTCATCATATGTATATATTTACTGTTAGGATCTCTGGGTAACAGTACTGTATATTTGCATATCGTATATGTGACAAATGTAACAGTACTATTACTATATACCTGTAAGGCATGCATGTCATAAATGTCATGATGTCATGTATGTTGTGTATGTCATAAGTGTCACTATGAATTGAAAATGGGGGACCCTGATGATGTAAACAAGACAAACGCCTTTCTCTGGCCTGCATCCCCTTAACAATTGTGTGTATTGCTACTGGATTTACAAGATCCAGAGTGAATGAATGAATGAAAACTTTATTTAATACACGAGACCCTCTTCTTGGGACCAAGTAAGGTTGTCAATAATCCAATGTACAGTTACAACCCCCCCATCCCACCTCCAATGTACAGTTTCTTCGTCAAATGTATATACTCTTTTTTAGACTATTTTTGTATCACAAACAATAGGCTACTGTATTTGTAAATCTGGTATGTCATAAATGTATAGATGTAGCAGTATTGTCTATCTGTATGTCATGTGTGTCATATATGTTATGATGAATTGAAAATGGGGGACCCTGATGTAAACAAGACGAAAGTCTCTCTCTGGTCTGCATCCCCTTAACAATTGTGTGTATTGAGCTGTACTGTATTGTACCCATTCTGCAATCTGTTAATAACAATCAATCAATATTTAACAGATAGCAGAATGGGTACAATACAGTACAGCTCAATACACACAATTGTTAAGGGGATGCAGACCAGAGAAAGACGTTCGTCTTGTTTACATCAGGGTGCCCCATTTTCAATTCATAGTGACATACATGACATACTACAGGAGATAGTAATGTTACATTTGTGACATATATGATATGCAAATATACAGTACTGTTACCCAGAGATCTCCCGGACAAATGGTAGAAAGACGTTTATTGAGCTTAAAAACAATTGATAACGCAAATAACGTTCTGGTTAACAAAGGCATTCGTTTTGTGGCATTAACGTTACCTAGATTTATCAACATTCATACATTTATCATACACGGAGGCGCAAGCTCACACACGCAACACCACCACCACCAACAACAACACACTGGTTGAACTTGTCGCGTAAATAACGTTCTGATTAACAAAAGGCATTCGTTTTGTGGCATTCACGTTACCTAGATTTATCAATAGCAATAGTAATATATATGTTTCTTTAGACTAGAATAAGTCAAATGAACTTACTGTCTCGTAAAAGTTGCCGCATGTTGATGAGTCCAGTTTACTCTCGAGTAGAGCTAGAGAGCAATGGCGGAGTTTCAGAAACTCAAAACGAAAAATGGCCACTTCCCATTGGTGCTGAGCACAGCGGAGGCGGGTGAAAGGAGTAGGGGGCCGCAGAGCCAAATTACTGTTTGGTGCGGCCGCGGTAGGGGAAAAAATGATATTTGACGCCTCTGATTGGCTCAGGTTAAAATCCGTCACGACTCCGAATCTCCAAATCAAATGGACGGATATCCGTCCCAAGACGGAACGCTTTAATGCCTGTGTTATTGCTAAAGATTGAGAAGATTAGATCAGTTGTACTTTTTTTTGGAATACCTGAAACCCTTTTTTTGTGGAATATTTGATGCGGCCCAGCCTCACCCAGACTCTACCTCCAGCGGCCCCCAGGTAAATTGAGTTTGAGACCGCTGGTATAGAATATCGATACTTTTCAAGGTAAATCAAATCAAATTTAGAAATTCCAGTATCGTGACAACACTACACACTACTGTGAGACAATAATAATCACACACAAAGGGATAATGGCTTATAGCAGACTTAATGATTTTATAATATTTCAGATAATGAAATTAAATCATTTATCATCAACTATCCAGTTAGTATTTATATTCTAACATTTGGAGAGAGAGAGAGAGAGAGAGAAAGAGAGAGAGAGAGAGAGAGAGAGAGAGGAGAGAGAGAGAGAGAGAGAGAGGTATTAGGTTTGAGTTAGAGCGTCCTATGTTGCCGTGCGTAGTTGATCACACCAGGATGGCATTTTGTCAACACCGTTGGAACCTGGCGGATGCTGCATAAAGCGATATAAAGAAATGAATTGCCAATAAATGTGAAGTTATCTTTGAACCTCTGTTGTCAAGCCTCTTCAATATACCCCCCCCCATTCCTCACTAATGGAACTGGTGTCGCGTAGTCATGTTAGTTAGTTAGTTTAGCGGTAGCTAATTAGCGGCTAATGTTAGCTAGTTGATCGCGTCAATTTAATTCAATTGCATGTCATTGAAGGTCCGAGCTGGTCTGTGTCTAATGAAATGCCAATTGCTCGTCATTGAAGGTCCGCGCATGTCTCCGTCTATAATGAAATGAGGAAAGTAGGGATGCACCGAAATTTCGGCACCGAACGTTTTCGGCCGAAAATGGCAAAAAATGGCCTTTCGGCTTTCGGCCGAAAGAGTTTTTTCACCGAAAATATAATACCGAAACAGAAACAACCTACAAACCTCGCATGTTGTTGTGATGATGTCGCGCTGTCGGGAGTCGCGCTGTTTCTATGTAAACTCTGCGTGCAACGCGTCCAATAAATGCGTCTTTAACACTTTGACTGCCAGAAAACGCTTAAAAGCGTCATTCCCGGCCATGCTCAAGTTGCCGGAGGACGCTTTACAGCGTCCTTATATCAATATTTCAAAAATCTGCGATCGGATTCATATGTCCCCTCCGCTGGCCTGAGATCCACCAGGAGGACCCACTGAGCTCTCTGGCGGTTCAGGAGCGCCATCTGGTGGCCGATCGGCGCAATCGCTTAACAGGAAGTGCTATGGAGGTTGTGCCGATCGGCCGTATTACTTCCGGGCACTCGCTATAGGTTCCGGGACTCGATCTCGACACACTACATAGCGATCGATTGCCAATAACTCGATAAACAACATGATTTGGACGTATATACCATTATACAAGCTGGAAATGGACCGGGTAAATCTACATCCCATAAAATGATAAAATTTCTACTCTACGATGATCGCCCAACGGCGCGCGGAGACTGGGGTGAGTTTTAGAGTGTAAAATTACCGTCTTCGATACTAACTGCTATGATCAACATTTGACCCACATTAGATGATTGGTATAACGCTGCCCACGGAATTATAAACGGCCCCTAGCCCATCCGGTCAACATCAGATGATGTGTAGTAACTTCTAGAAGTACGTCTAGTTGGAATTTTTTATATCGCGCTGATTGCCATAAAACTGTATTGCATCATCAATATAATGCATTTGGGGCTATAGATCACGTTCTGGAGAAAGCTGCAGAAAGAGATGAAAACATACTTATACATTAGACCATACTTTACTATGAATATGTGAATGAAAAAGTTTAACGTTGCTACACAATGAACAATACATATAGGACTTTGAATGGGCCCTAATAATGGCAATGTAGCAATAGAATTTAAAAAGTTATAGCCATGCAAAGAATGGGTACTTCTCCATAGACAAATAGAGCCGGCAACCTATGGTATATCATGAACCAAAGTGTTAACATGCTTTATATCCTTATTTACTATATGCCGCGGTTAATCACTGAGTGATCTAATATGCATATTATTCGCGTGTTGTTGTGATGATGTTGCGCTGTCGGGAGTCGCGCTGTTTCTATGTAAACTCTGCGCGCAACGCGTCCAATAAATGAGTCTTTAACATGCTTTATATCCTTATTTACTATATGCCGCGGTTAATCACTGAGTGATCTAATATGCATATTATTCAGAGCGAGAGGGGGGGGGATTGTGTTTCTCACATTGACGCTGTCTGTCTGTCTACTGTGCCGAGTCAAGCGAGCACATTCAGCTGGGGACTAGAAAGGTGCGCTCAGTAGAGCACAGATGTCCGCTGCGCAGCCAGAGAAAAGATGGAATTAATGTACTGTATGCATTCAGAAGTGCTGAATAAATGTTTTATGGACCCATAATAGTGATTATTTATTATTTAAGTTAAGTTTTGCCATAATCATATATTTTTCCATAATCATAATGTTCCACAACATTGGTAAAAAAATATCTATTCTATGAATCATTTTCGGCCTTTGGTTTTCGGCCAACTGTTTTCGGTATGGGTTTCGGCCAAGAATTTCCCATTCGGTGCATCCCTAGAGGAAAGCGCTGCACTAAAGCAAGTTGGTCCATGTACATTTTGATAGTTTGTTTTTAGCCGCGGCGGCTAACTGACATGTCAACATATACTCGATGTTCACGATAGGGTAATTTACTACATCTCATGTAAAACAAGCCACGATACATCGAGTATACTCGATTAATCGAAATGCATCGATTCTAATGTGACGATTCAACTGCATCGTCACATATTTTTTTTAATTTTTTTTTTTTTGTGTATTGTTTTTATTGACCTATAGTCCATTCATGCTGAGTGAATCAGTTCCCCCAGCCAAATCTTTTGTATTAAAGTTTTTTTTGGGAATTAACTGAATCGAATCGTGGTCAAATTAAGAGATTTCATGATGCATTGAATCGTTGCCTGAATAATTGTAATCGAAATTAATCGTTGTGAGGTCACATCGTTACACCCCTAACCATTACTGTTCCTAATTTATGCAAATGACTATGCTTGCACCTCATCATGGTACCAAAGCACCTCAAAGACACTAAAAACTAGACTAGAAACATCACAAAACAAACTGGTCAGACTACTGCTTGACCTTACTCCTAAAACCCACCTCACCCCTGCCCATTTTCACATCCTAGGATGGCTTAGAGTAGACGACAGAGTACAGCAGCTTGCAATGGGCCTTGTCTACAAGATACAATACTCCACTAAGATACCCAAAGGTCAGTGAATTCCACGACCACAACACCAGAGGGAGTTCCACAAATCATGTTCAACCCAGATTCTGCACAAACAAGGGACTAAACACATTTCACAATTATGCCACAACAATGTGGAACACAGCCGTAAAATAATGTGAATCCCTACCCACCTTCAATCAAAACCGCCCTCAAAGAGCACCTATGGGAGGCTGCAATTCGAAACTGGCCCCCGTAAATGTCCAACCCCCTCCTAATGTACAGTTTCCTCCCCCTCGAATGTATATTATATAGTTTCTGTTAGGATGTCTGGTTGGGATGTCCCGATCCGATCACGTGATCGGGGCCAATCACGTGATTTCCCGAAGATCGGGATCAGCAAAAAGAAGAAAAAAAATCTGGATTTTATTATTATTATTTATTTTTTACTTTATTTTTTTTATTCAACAAACATGACCATGTTCACGTCTTAAAGCCAACTTGCAGGTTAAACCCTACTGATCAATTATGGGTAGTTTACATCATTGGTATCTAATTTAATTATAAAAATGTTTCCATTTGACGCTGGAAATGCAACTCAGAAATGGTTAAAAAGGTCCATGCACGAATAACATGCACAAGCAAATTAAAAAGCTTATCAGAGCTATCAGGGCCATGACGTCACGTCGGGTATCTTTCCCCTACTTCTGATCCACTACAAGGAGTTTTGACGAGTGCAGAAAGCTATTTCCTTGATCCAAATGGACGCCTTACAAGACGCAAATTGGTTTAATCGTCAGAGACTTTGATGGACCAGCTACAACTGGTTGAAACAAGGTAGTTATAATGTTTTTAATGTCGTAAAAAAGAACTACATTTACCACTAGGCAGCCTGTTGTTCAGTACAGCAGCGCTACTGGTCTGTCGCCTTATCCCCGGGTCATAGTATCAAGCTGGCTATATAGCTCTGGCTAACGTTACCCCGCTAACGTTAGCTTAGCATTATGTCTACTGTCGTGCATGTAAAAGAGTTTTGGGAACGAGTAAAATGTTAAGCTACACGTTGCGGTATGTTGATACGATAGCCCCTTTAGCTGCACTCGGTGGATAGCCCCTTTAGCTGCACTCGGTGCATATGTACAACGACACAATGATCAAACACCTTATAACTACTATTGTCGTGTCCATAAGTTGCCTGGCAGAATACTTGTGAGGACAAAGGTATACAAAGAGGAGAGAACCATTTTAATTCGGGCTTTGTTAGGAGTTTCAAGAACGGCGGCTACCAAGCTAAGCTACGTTAGCTGCTAACGTTGTATGTTACAAAGGATCAGATTAAACCGAATATATATATTTATTGATTGATATATATTGCATAGTATTTGTATATCGTTTGATATCCCTTGTATATTCCTTGTACATATACACGGAATATCCCTTTAGCCCAGACCATAATATTTCATTCTCCTATTGGACAGCGGTCCACAGGCGCCAGAGCCATGCCTCCGGAGTCAGGTTCAAAGTCACCGTCAAGACATGTCTGTGCATGCCCGGCCTTGCCCAGGGCTACGAGACAGAAATGAGGTTGGCACTAGTTTGTTCACCGTGCATATAAATATGGCGCAGGTGAATACAGAAGCGCTTAGTCTAAGAGTTACCCAATAAGTTGAAGCCTCACCCACGATACTCCGTGCGGTGAAGTATGGCCTGTTTGGCCCCAGAATAGAGCATTGAGACCGCGTGCGAATTAATAACTGAATTGTCAGAGTTTGGCGCTATACCGTCGAGTGCGACATATTTCTATTAAGTCAGTAATAGTCTATTTGTGTATAGTGTATCGTGCGGCTAAAGTTCTACAGTGACCAGCATCACCAACGCTTCCTCGTACCAGCTAGAGTTCTTATCCAGGCTGGGCTGCTTTCATGGCGCTTTCACCCGAGGAGACCTAGACGAGAACCGTGTGGACATGTACACTGGATTAATCTACCCGACGACTACATAGCCCTTTGCGGCTGGATTATATTTGTTTTGGTCCTGTGATTTATGGAGCGGAGAATCGCAGACGCCTGCACGTGTTGGATTTACCCTGTGAGGAGCCAAGTCGAGTCCGCGCCTCAGAGAGCCTGAGGCCGGCTAGCTTTCTTCACTGTGGAGCTACAGTCTACGGAGAACAGCTGTATTCGTCTGTGGATCAAGAGGCTATTGCACCGTCTCCTGTACTTGGAGTCTCCTTAGTCATCGTTGACCAGACTCTCTACTACCGACAGATCCTCTACCCCTGCTGGCTTACAACCAGGGGGACCCTTCCAGTATCTCCAGCTATATATTACTAGTGTACCATAGATATAATTCCCTAAGATTCAGGTTGTATAATTACCTCCTGCGTAACCAGAGAATGGACATTCATTATTGATTAGCCTTTTGCTGCAATAAATACTTGATTATACCTTTGTGTGGAACCGATTCAATGTGGGAAGTGTTCATCATATTTATATATCATGTACTGTATGGCCAGTAATTAAAGTACATAAAGCGGTAGTGGTTTAATGATACCATACTTATCAATACAGTCAGGGAATTGTACCCCTCAGTTACAATTGGTCCTTCGAGCCGGAGGGTAACTAGTGTAATATTAATATAGTGGTATTAATATTGACATGGCCTATGATGAACACTCCACAAAACGGTTCTCCTAAAGTAGATCGCCCGCAGCGTAGACGGCAGACACATCAGTACTTAGAGGATTACGTTGCCAATATACTACCTAGCCTTCTACAGACGGTAAACGCGGAAAAAGTAGATAGTAAAATTATGTCCGACCCTATCGCCCAGGCTACCCCGCCAATAGAGGCCCTAGTGGGTTCTAACGTAACTGACCAAGCTCACGGTAGGGACCAGGAGGGACCTGACACGACTTTACCCCCCGCCAAGACCGAAGAAGTAGTCCCCGGAGAGCTCCAGGATAAAGACAGCCCTCCAGGGATGGAACTCTACCCGCTACAAGAAGAGGAGAGCACCCCGGAGATGGATCTCCAGGACTCGCCACAGGAGAACAGATCTCCAACGAGTACTGCCAGGAGCGGATCACCTCAACCAGCGTCTTCCCCCAGCGAGGCGGACAAGATGCTGGCACAGGCATTCCTCGCCAGCCTAGCAGCCTCAACAGAGCGCGATCGACTCCAAGCACAGACGCTTAGCGAGCGCGAACATTCTTCCATGGAAAGAGAACGCCTTCAGGCGCAGCAACGGAGCGAAGAAGATCGTATACGTCTAGAGATTAGACGCCTTCAGACGGAAGAGAATATGGTAAGGGACCGGGCCGAAGCCCAGCGTGCCGCCGCCGGTGCCCAAAGAGAAGCAGAGCGCGACCTCGCTCTCACCAAGCGCGAAGCCGAGCGCGACCGATTACAAGCGCAGATAATGGAGCAGCTGATCACCAGGGCAACACCCCCTCCCTCCGCACAGGGTTCCAGGGCCTCGTCAAGACAAGGGTCAAGGGCACCCTCCCCTACCCGATCAAGCGACCCTGAGCCCGACCACCAGAGAGAGCCTATACCCCCCTCCGAACTCCTTCCCCGACCGGTCCACGCGAGACCCAGCTACAAGGAAGAAACGGTCTACACCGCGGAGAGGCTAAATAGACGACTACAGGATCTAGAGGACCTGCCAGAGGAAGAAGAAGAGGGAGAGGAGGAGAGTCAAGCCCGACAGCAGCACAGTACTCCACAGGACCAGGAGGTCCAGTACAGCCCAGGCTCTACCCCCGCGGCTCTGCGCTACAGACCCCCGACTCAACTCACGGGTGAGCTTGACGCACGACCAGCCCCGAGGAATAGCACCTGGATACGCGGGCCATGGTACCCAGCAGGTACCAGCCCACCAAGAGGCGTAAGAGGAGACTCGCCTAGGAGGCCTCTCTTCCAACGCTCACCGATGTGCCAGCCATCCATGGCATCATACATTGGCACACCGACGTTTCCGGACTTCACCCACGAGAACAGAGCACAGTACACGGAGCTACGAATGTGCTTAGAGACAATGATGTCCGATGTAGCTGATGAACCGTACAAGCAGGGACCGAAACTAAAGCCCGCCGCCCGCCAGGGGCGGTCTGTTTTTACCTTTGGCGCATGACACTTAGAGGGCTGCCCGCCGTGTGGCGTGTAGTTCATAAGCAGGCCCCTAAAGATATTTGTATGCGAACGGTAAAAATCAATTACGCGCACGCTGTGCGAATACAGATTATAGCCTCTCGTCTTTTTTTCCTCCGCTGCGAGATCGTTAAAAAACTACAAGTCCCACATTGCACTCAAGCCAACGGTCCAATCACAGTAGAGTGAAGTGACTGGTTTCATGGGAAATAAAGCAAATGACCAATCGGAAGCTCTAATTTTTCTTGTTTACTTCCTGAAACTCCGCGATCAGGGCTCTCGTTTTCCGAGACACCAACTTATTATAGTCTCTCTTACCAATAGCAATAGATTTTAGAACACCTAGATTTATCGATAGCAATAGTAATATAACGTTAATGCAACAAAACGAATGCCTTGCTTTGTTAATCATAACGTTGATGCAGTAGCGTGTGTTGGCTGTAACGGACATGACAATAACATAACGTGTACACATTAAAATTGCGATAATCTATTCTAACATTTTCAAATCGATGCAGTTGAATTTCCCCCTTAGGATCGATGCATTGTTACACCCCTACACCAAAGTCACTGGCCCACTGTGTATCTGTGTGTATAATGTATAATAACTTGGCTAGCGTTATCAACAGCAGAGGTGGGCAATGGGTCCAGCTGCAGCACCGGAGTGCAAGCGATGTGATGTAATTGGCAGACTCGACTGTCAATCAATGGTCTACCTGACACGCAAACTCAAACAATGTTTCTGTACTGGAGGTGTGATTGATTGATTGATTGAAAACTTTATTAACAGATTGCAGAATGGGTACAATACAGTACAGCTCAATACACACAATTGTTAAGGGGATGCAGACCAGAGAAAGACTTTCGTCTTGTTTACATCAGGGTCCCCCATTTCAATTAATCAGGAAAGTGTACAGTATTTCAATAGGAAAAAGGATTATTTTTCTAGAAGAGCAACACAGACAGTGGAGCTGTTTGCAGATAGCAAGCATTTTGACTTATTGCGTGGTGGCGATGTCTCGCAGATAATACAACTACAAGTATGATTATATAATATATATTTTATTTAAAAAAAAATTGTATATATAAAATATATATTGGCGGGTAAGAAATATGCTTGGCGGGTAGACTCTTCCCATCTACCCGCCACTGGCCGGTGAGTCAAAAAGTTAATTTCGCTCCCTGCGTACAAGTATGCTATCCTACTGAAGCACCTCAAGGTGCCCCGAGCGCACAATATAGCGCTGGCCTATGCCACCTCTACTACCCCATACACAGCGGCTCTAGCAGCACTCGACCAAAGATAGGGACGCATATGGGACTACGTAATACAAGAGATAAGGCATATTGACCGCCTACCCCCAGCCACAGACAATCGCTCACTAGATGACCTGTCTATCAAGGTACAATCCCTGGTAGGGATGCTGGGGGCGCAAAGAGAAAAGGGTATGCACGAACTGTACGCAAACTCTAATGTCGAGAGGATTTTAGAGAAGCTTCCGCCCGCCCGACAAGAGCGCTTCAGGCGGCAAAAAGACCACCGTGATCCTAACGGTCCCGAGCCATCCCTCCTAGACCTAGCCGACTTCCTGGCGAGAGAAGTCAACAGCCTACGGTTGGATACGTTCATGCGGAGCACCCCAAGCTCCAGAGAGGGACCTAGGAGAGCAAACGATGGCCGAAGATTGGTGACCGTCATGCACCAATCAGAATCAGTACCGAGCAGCAAGAACCACAGTACCCCCTCGATGAAAGAGAAGTGGAAGATGGTGTGCCCGTACTGCGAAAAGGAACACTGGTTGTCACAATGTGACACGTTCAAGAAGATGACCGCCGACGAGGTGAGTCAATGGATAAAGTCCAACCGACGCTGTTACCGATGTGCGCGCAGTCACATGGCAGCCGATTGCCGCTTAAAGAAGAGGTGTAATCGGTGTGACGGAGCCCACCTAGATGTCCTACACGACAGTAACAGAAGAAAGCCTGCACCCTCAAGCAGCACAAAGGCAAGTGTTATGTACATTGACCCCGCCAGCAGCGGGGGCGCCCGGGTGCTCTTAAAGGTGGTCCGCGTAACACTGAGTTACCAAGATAAGGTCATGGACACTTACGCCGTCCTTGACGACGGGTCAGAGAAGACCCTTCTCCTCGCGTCCGCTGCGGCCCAGCTGGGGCTGCGGGGGAGCGAAAACCAGATGACGATTCGGACAATAAGAAGAGATCTAAAGACGATAAAGGGCGAGAATGTCTCCTTCACTATCGCAGCAAGCGGGCAGCCAGAGAGACGGTATAGGATTACTAATGCTTTCACCAGCCAAGAAATAGGCCTGTCGCAGTACACCTACCCCATCGCCAAGCTGATGGATAAATATGTGCACCTGCGTCAACTACCTATACCGCTCATAGACGGTGCGACCCCGACCCTGCTGATAGGCCCCGACCATGCAGACCTCATCGTCCCGATTGACCGGGTCCACACAGGGCCCAGAGGCTGTCCTGCAGCAGTCGAGACCCGCCTAGGATGGACATTACAAGGCCCCCTCGCTAAGTCTCTTAACCGAACAGCAGCCACTAACTGCCTCCACTCCAGAGTGACAGAAGAAGACACCACCCTCCTACAGCATGTCGAGAGGCTATGGACACTAGAGACAATGCCCTTTAAGAACGAAAAGAAAGACATTCGTTCCAAGGAAGACATTTACGCTATAGCACTCCTCGAGCAGGGGACAAAGAGAGTCAAAGTCAACGGAGTGATGAGATACGCAGCTCCACTCCTGAGGCGAGAGGGTATGCCTACCTTCCACACCCCAAAAAAAGCGACGGAGCGGTATCTATTGAACACAGAGCGGCGCCTAGCCAGAGACCCCGCTCAAGAGACTGTGTACCGCGCTGAGATTAACAAGCTAATCACAGCGGGACACATAAAGAAAATTGACATTAAAGAGGCCGATCAGACGACCGAATCATGGTACGTGCCGCACAACAAAGTCCACCACAACGGCAAGGACCGTATTGTGTTCAACTGCAGCTACCAGATCGGATCACAAAATCTGAATAAAGAGCTCTTGCCCGGCCCAACACTCGGCCCCTCTCTACTAGGCGTGTTACTACGTTTCCGCCAAGACAAGGTGGCCATCAGCGGCGACATCAAAGGGATGTTCCTGCAGTTGAGACTAGTGGAGGAGGACAAGCCCCTGCTGCGGTTCCTATGGAGAGAGAGGATCGGGGATGAGCAACCAGCCATCTATCAATGGGAAGTCCTCCCTTTCGGAACCACATGCAGCCCATGCTGTGCTACGTTTGCACTGCAAAAACACGTCGCAGAGGACCCAGCAGCTGATGAAGAGGTCCGACAAAGTGTAGGAAATAGTTTCTACGTGGACAACTGTCTGCAAAGCGTCTCGACGCCAGAAGAAGCCGAGGCCCTTCTACTCAAGCTCCGCGCCCCCCTGATCAAAGGCGGCTTTGATCTCAGGCAGTGGGCCAGCAGCGACCCGCAAGTATTGCGCAGCCTTTCCCCCGAGGACAAGGCAGCAAGCAGCGAGACCTGGATGGCAACCATCCCAGGAGAAGCCCAAGAAATGACATTAGGACTAGTCTGGCGCTTCAAAACAGACTCGCTCCATTATAAACACACACCCCTGACCAAGGAGCAGGGAAGGTCGACTGCACTACCGACCACCAGACGGAGTGTATACAGAACACTCGCCAGACAATATGACCCGTTGGGATGTATTCTACCTTACACCACCAGGGCAAAGATGATTGTAAGAGCGTTATGGGACAAGGACCAGGGCTGGGACGACCCCATACCCGAACACCTTGCATCCACATGGAGAGAGTGGGAGACGGAACTCAGCTCACTCCCAGGTGTCAACATACGCCGCAGCTACTTCCCACCCACAGTGAGGCCGGAGACGTGCCAGATGGACCTGCACGTCTTCAGCGACGCCTCCGAAGTAGCCTACGGTTCGGTGGCCTACTTGCGTGCCCGAGAGGAGGGAGGAGAAATACATACTGCTTTCATCCTGGCCCGCTCAAGAATAGCCCCACGAAAGCAACAATCTATCCCGCGTCTAGAGCTCTGCGCAGCCCTAGCAGGAGCGCAACTCGCCACGTTAATCCAACGTGAACTCACCATTCCGGTGCAAAGAACAATCTTGTGGTCAGACTCCACGACAGTACTCACATGGATCCGGTCTGATTCGTGCAGATACAAGGTCTTCGTGGGAGTCAGAGTCACAGAGATTCAAGATTTAACAGAAGTAGCAAGCTGGAGGTATGTGGACACAAAACACAACCCAGCTGACGTCATCACCCGGGGAATGTCCCTGGATGACCTCACCCGTCACAACCTATACAGTGACGGGCCAGAGTTCCTCAAGCTCCCGGAAGAAGAGTGGCCTACACCCACCCCACGGGAAGCGAGTAAAGAGGAGGCCGAAAACAAGAAATCTATGTTCTGTGGATTGAACACACTCGTCTCCACAGACCCCGACATAGACGATTGCCTCACCCTAGAGAGTGCGCAGCTAAAGACATTCCTGTGGCACCACCCAGAGGTTCAGCTCACTACTGACATTACAGCAGCTGACTACGAAGAAGCAGAACTTCTTCTACTACAACGAGCCCAGAGAGACTCGTTCCCCGATGAGCTAGACTGTCTACAGACAGCAGACTGCTCCACCTAGCCCCCGAGAGCGACGCCCATGGTCGCATCAGAGTGGGTGGTCGTCTGCGGAGAGCTCCAGACTTACCGGATGACGTCAAGTACCCGATAGTCTTAAACAGCCGACATAAGGTCACAGAGCTGATCATAAAGAAATACGACGAGGATGTGCATCACGCCGGGGCAGAGAGAGTCTTCGCGGAGATCAGACGTCGTTATTGGATACTGCAAGGGAGAGAAGCAGTGCGGCGCTTCCAGCGAACCTGTCTAGACTGTCGTAAGTGGCGAGCGCAGCCCAGTATACCCCGGATGGCTGACCTACCTCCCTGTCGCCTCCGACTCGGCGACAAGCCTTTTCACTCCACCGGTATGGACTGTTTCGGCCCGCTGTATATAAAGAAAGGAAGAGGAACCGAGAAGCGGTGGGGTATTGTATTCAAATGCATGACCACCCGAGCGATGCATATAGAACTCCTTCCAACCATGAGCACAGACTCATTCCTTATGGCCTTCCGAAGATTCACATCGCGGAAAGGCAAACCGTCTATATTATTGTCTGATCACGGGACAAACTTCAAAGGCGGAGAAAGAGAGCTGAGAGAGAGCTTCCAAGCTATGGGCCCAGAACTTAAGACCCACCTCGCTCCATCCCAGATTGACTTCCAGTTTAATCCCCCGAACGCACCTCACTTCGGTGGAACTTGGGAACGAGAAGTACGTTCAATAAAGACAGCCCTGTACGCCGTGCTTGGGGCCCAGACCGTGGCGGAAGAAGTCCTAATGACAGTCCTCACGGAGATCGAGGGAGTATTGAACTCAAAGCCCCTCGGTTACGTCTCAAGTGATGTAGCAGATGTCGACCCAGTCACCCCCAACACACTCTTGATGGGGCGGCTGGACCCCGCGCTACCACAGACAATGTACAGGCCTGAAGAAGCGAACGGCAGAAGAATGTGGAGGTACAGTCAAGTATTGGCTGACAAGTTTTGGAACAGCTTCCTACTCCACTATCTACCGTCTCTACAGACCCGCCAGAAATGGGTGAAAGAGAGAGACAATTTGACAGAAGGAACAGTCGTCATGATTATCGACCAGTCACTACCCCGAGCTATGTGGCCGGCTGGCCGCGTAAGCAAAGTGATCACCGGTGCCGACAGAAAGGTCCGAGCAGCCGAAGTGCTCGTCCAAGGACGGATCTACACCCGACCCGTGGCGAGGCTAATAGAACTGCCAAGGCTCCCAGATACTATCGATGACGACCATGACCCCATGACTTTGTGAACTGCCCGACCCCTCACAACAGACATTGAGTAGTGGACAGTGCGGTTAATCTGTCTCTGCTTAGCTAATTAGGTGGGACTAATTAGGGGGCGGCTGTTACAAAGGATCAGATTAAACCGAATATATATATTTATTGATTGATATATATTGCATAGTATTTGTATATCGTTTGATATCCCTTGTATATTCCTTGTACATATACACGGAATATCCCTTTAGCCCAGACCATAATATTTCATTCTCCTATTGGACAGCGGTCCACAGGCGCCAGAGCCATGCCTCCGGAGTCAGGTTCAAAGTCACCGTCAAGACATGTCTGTGCATGCCCGGCCTTGCCCAGGGCTACGAGACAGAAATGAGGTTGGCACTAGTTTGTTCACCGTGCATATAAATATGGCGCAGGTGAATACAGAAGCGCTTAGTCTAAGAGTTACCCAATAAGTTGAAGCCTCACCCACGATACTCCGTGCGGTGAAGTATGGCCTGTTTGGCCCCAGAATAGAGCATTGAGACCGCGTGCGAATTAATAACTGAATTGTCAGAGTTTGGCGCTATACCGTCGAGTGCGACATATTTCTATTAAGTCAGTAATAGTCTATTTGTGTATAGTGTATCGTGCGGCTAAAGTTCTACAGTGACCAGCATCACCAACGCTTCCTCGTACCAGCTAGAGTTCTTATCCAGGCTGGGCTGCTTTCATGGCGCTTTCACCCGAGGAGACCTAGACGAGAACCGTGTGGACATGTACACTGGATTAATCTACCCGACGACTACATAGCCCTTTGCGGCTGGATTATATTTGTTTTGGTCCTGTGATTTATGGAGCGGAGAATCGCAGACGCCTGCACGTGTTGGATTTACCCTGTGAGGAGCCAAGTCGAGTCCGCGCCTCAGAGAGCCTGAGGCCGGCTAGCTTTCTTCACTGTGGAGCTACAGTCTACGGAGAACAGCTGTATTCGTCTGTGGATCAAGAGGCTATTGCACCGTCTCCTGTACTTGGAGTCTCCTTAGTCATCGTTGACCAGACTCTCTACTACCGACAGATCCTCTACCCCTGCTGGCTTACAACCAGGGGGACCCTTCCAGTATCTCCAGCTATATATGACTAGTGTACCATAGATATAATTCCCTAAGATTCAGGTTGTATAATTACCACCTGCGTAACCAGAGAATGGACATTCATTATTGATTTGCCTACGCATATTCCTTTGCCTTATAAGCGCATCCAAAGTATAATAGAGAAGTATATTATGTACCTTTTGCTGCAATAAATACTTGATTATACCTTTGTGTGGAACCGATTCAATGTGGGAAGTGTTCATCATATTTATATATCATGTACTGTATGGCCAGTAATTAAAGTACATAAAGCGGTAGTGGTTTAATGATACCATACTTATCAATACAGTCAGGGAATTGTACCCCTCAGTTACATTGTATACACAATATGTACAACGACACAATGATCAAACACCTTATAACTACTATTGTCGTGTCCATAAGTTCCCTGGCAGAATACTTGTGAGGACAAAGGTATACAAAGAGGAGAGAACCATTTTAATTCGGGCTTTGTTAGGAGTTTCAAGAACGGCGGCTACCAAGCTAAGCTACGTTAGCTGCTAACGTTGTACACACATTATGTACAACGACACAATGATCGAACACCTTATAACTACTATTGTCGTGTCCATAAGTTCCCTGGCAGAATACTTGTGAGGACAAAGGTATACAAAGAGGAGAGAACCATTTTAATTCTGGCTTTGTTAAGAGTTTCAAGAACGGCGGCTACCAAGCTAAGCTACATTAGCTGCTAACGTTGTACACACAATATGTACAACGACACAATGATCAAACACCTTATAACTACTATTGTCGTGTCCATAAGTTCCCTGGCAGAATACTTGCGAGGACAAAGGTATACAAAGAGGAGAGAACCATTTGAATTCTGGCTTTGTTAAGAGTTTCAAGAACGGCGGCTACCAAGCTAAGCTACGTTAGCTGCTAACGTTGTATACACAATATGTACAACGACACAATGATCAAACACCTTATAACTACTATTGTCGTGTCCATAAGTTCCCTGGCAGAATACTTGTGAGGACAAAGGTATACAAAGAGGAGAGAACCATTTTAATTCGGGCTTTGTTAAGAGTTTCAAGAACGGCGGCTACCAAGCTAAGCTACGTTAGCTGCTAACGTTGTATACACAATATGTACAACGACACAATGATTTACATTATTACAAATATGGTAACGTGGTTGTGGCTGTTACAAATAGTGGTTAGCTTTAGAGATGAATGGCTATGATCACGGAGCAATAGTGTTAGGTGAAACGGATACATTTTCATTCATCACTCCTCGGCTAGTAGTAGCAAGGCTCTGCTTCCTGCCACTACTAGAGCCATATGAAATCCGCGTTCACGGAATCGCGGACGGAATCGCGGAATTAACCAATAAAAATGGAATCAACTGCAAAACGTGGAATATTGCAGAATTTGGCCTAATCTGGACTGAAATTCCGTTTTTGGGTGGAACGTTTGGTGCACACGCGACCGGGGAGGCGGACGCTAGAGCGGGTTAAACACAACACAGCAGTCTCCAAGCGTCTCGCTGCTTCGGTGTTAACATCGTCAAGAAGCTAAGAAATTCCCCAATAAGCCCTCAATTCAGAGTAGAGCAGTATCCTAATGACTTTTATGCCTCCGGCGATAAGGTGTTTTGCAAATTCTGTCAACGTTCCGTGGACTGGAGCCACAAAAACACTTGCGACACTATTGTGATTAAATAGCTATAACGTTAGGACATGATAGCTTCTTGCTAAATCTAGTGCACCCATCCATTTGTTTAATGCAAGCGATTGTCATTATACACTGCCCTTTATAATCTAAATAAACTTAAATAGCTATGAAACGTTACAGTACATAGGACTATAGATGGAAATGATAGCTTCTTGCTAAATCTGGTGCACTCATCCATTTGTTTAATGCAAACTACTGTCATTATACACTGCCCTTTATAATCTAAATAAACTTAAATAGCTATGAAACGTTACAGTACATAGGACTATAGATGGAAATTATAGCTTCTTGCTAAATCTGGTGCACTCATCCATTTGTTTAATGCAAACGATTGTCATTATACACTGTCCTTTATAAACTAAATAAACTAAACTAAAGGTGCCTAAATTATGCATTACTATATTTCATCACAATATAATAGATATAGCTAGGCTACTGACATTGTCATTGTGATAATGTCAGTAGTAGCTAGCTGTATCTATTGTTTACACTTGAAATGTGTATTTTTATTTTGTCACAATATTATTTGAAAAGTATTGTGTAAAATTGAACTGTATTTCTGAGTTGCAGCACTTAAAAACATTAAATGGACTGTTATATCATATTAAATTGTGGACATTTATTCATTCCCACTTATTAGACACTATTTCTGATGGTAAAATGAGCATAAAAAGCAAAATACAGAATTCTGAAATATTAAAACGGAAAAAACGGAATTTGGGAAAAAATTAAATGGAATTTGGAAAATAATAAAACGGATTTCATATGGCTCTACCACTACCTGCCTGTGACTCTCAGAGCCCCTCGCTGCCCTGCACCTGACGTGACGTCAGCATTAAGATGACACACGCACGCTATGAAACATGCAATTAAAATATGCATGTGCGTGGAGCGGTTTGGTCAACAAAATGTTTGATAAAAACGCTAAAACTAGGTCAATTTCGATAATTTTTTTTCCCTCTTCATGAAAGTCAGCGTTGGCCTAGTCACATTGTTTATTGAACAAAAATACAACCTGCAAGTTGGCCTTTAAACTCATACTGACGCCTTAATTTTGGTTTTAAATTGCATATCATCATTCATTTATTTATTGTCACACAGAGCAGAAGAATTTTGCCAAAACAAACCAATAGTATCCAGCTGCAGAACGGCAGACCAGCCACACTCTCAGACCCAAATAATTTTTTTATTTTTTTTTTTAAATCCCAATTTCTCACATTACATTCACCCTGAATGTTGACGTTATCCAGGTGAAAAGTTAACTTCATTCAAGCGAGGCATTGCAATCCTGTATAATTTAATGTATAATTAAATCAAAGGAAATGCGTTTGGGTCTGAGAGTGTGGCTAATCTGCCGTTCTGCAGATGGATACTATTGGTTTGTTTTGGCAAAATTCTTCTGCTCTGTGTGACACTAAATAAATGAATGATGATATGCAATTTAAAACCAAAACTAAGGCCTCAGTATGAGTTTAAGACGTGAACATGGTCATGTTTGTTGAATAATTTTTTTTTTAATTTTTACTTCTTTTTTTGATCGGATCGGGAAATATCGGTATCGGTAGATACTCAAAATCACATGATCGGGATCGGATCGGGAGCAAAAAAACATGATCGGGACATCCCTAATCCCTGGTAAACAAACAGTACTGTATATTTGTATCTTGTATGTCATAAATGTAACAGTACTATATATCTGTATGTCATGTATGTCGTAAATGTCATTATGAATTGAAAATGGGGGACCCTGATGTAACAATTGTGTGTGTATTGAGCTGTACTGTATTGTACCCATTCTGCAATCTGTTAATAAAATGTTCAATCAATCAATCAATCTAATGATCCAGGAATCTGCTGGGTGGTCTAATGACTAGTGGTGTGTAATTTGAAGCGAGGAAATCGATGCTTGTGTCGAGTAATCCAGGCATATTTTAAGTGGAGCGTGTATCGAGGCGTGTATCGGTGACGTATGTGATGACGTCTGAAGCCTCACTCCGCGGCCACCGATTCAGGAAATGGCTTCGGGATTGGTGCGCAATTTTACGTATAAGAGGCAACGAAACACAATGGACATTTCCTATCCCTTCACATTGTGTCGACATAGGAATTCATTATTCATCATTGCGTTGGAGAATCCCCTTGAGTACTGGGAAAGACAAATAAATGTGTATCCTAACGTATGTAACAGATGTTACCGCGAGTCACAGTCACAGTCAAGCGTTGTGAAGTGACTGGCAAGTAACGGTACTGCGAGTTAAACTCACTCCACTTAAAAAGACACAGACACGATACTAAGTGTGAATTCACTGCTTGGTATAGCGGTCTGTGCTGTCGCCTGTCGTGGCAGACCCGAGTTCGAAACTCCCTCAGGCCATCAAAGTTAAACACAACGCAAAAAGGTGACGATATCAGCTCCGTTAAATATAAACTTGCTGTGCCTAATCTGACTAAATCTGTATGATCCATATGCAGGACGGCATGTTGATTTTGAGTTGCTTTTTCTGAATAAAAATTAATGAAGCAAGCACTTTCTCCTCTGTCCCTGCTATCATTCTGTCAGACAAACACACTATATTAAAGAATAGAATGTTGTAGTAACACAAGCACTTTCTCCTCTGTCCCTGCCATGATTCTGTTAGAAAAACAGACACAATATTATTTGTTTATTGGCATCATCATCACATGCCTGTTCTACATTTATTGTCCACTTGATGGCACAGTAGAGCAAATGAACCACCATGAAGCTTCAACACATGTGTGACACTATTGGATGGAAAGCCTCAATGCTTCATGAAGCTTCATCTCGCCATCACTACTAATGACCCTTGAAGTTCAAGTTTCAAGTTTCTTTAATAGTTGTCATACAGAAGTACAGAATACTTTCATACAAAATGCTTCTTACTGTTACTGACCGCCTATGCATGTCTAATACATATAATCTTTGAAAATCATACGCGAGTATACAGGCGCAAATGAGAAAAAGAAAGCACAATGGAATCAATGAAAATTCGCTGATTTCCCCCGGTAGTTGAGACCAGAGCAGACTTGTGTTTACTTCCTCTACTACTATTGGATTACCGTAATAAGGCGTATATGGGAAGAACGGGCAGCTCCTTTCCTTTCAAAATCCTTTTTTCGATAGCGCAAATACTAAAACAGTTACGGTATAGAGAAGCCATGAATTCACTATGAATTGAAAATGGGGGACCCTGATGTAAACAAGACAAACGTCTTTCTCTGGTCTGCATACCCTTAACACATTGGGTGCCACGCCCCCTTCCGGGAAGTGCATAGGCCTTGCCGCCCATTACCCCATGTAAGCGCTCACCTTGTTTGTAGAGCTAAACCTATATTTTATATTATTTTATGGATCTAATAACGCCGTCGATTGTCAGTGGGTTTCTTCCGGTCAACGTGCAAAAAACAGATAATTTTTTCATCTATACATTTCCGTTTTATACCGTGGTGAATAGGGGTGCACCGATATGAAAATTGGCCACCGATACCGATACCGATTGTTCAACTAACACAATCGGCCGATACCGATACCGATAATTGTGGCAAAAAATAAGTATTTTTAATTTTTTTTAATATTTTTTTTAATATTTTTTTTAATTTTTTTTTAATTTTTTTAATGAAACTACTGTATATTTGTATGTGTGTTTGTATTTGTAGGCCTCTTTACTTACTTAAAAAAGGAAACATCAAGAAATATGTTTATGGTATCACTGATCCCTCTCCCAGTATCGTCTGGCGGCCTGCAGAGGGATACTATTTTCTCAACCAGAGCTTTCAACCAATGCAATGGAACCATTCTGGCGGCCTGCAGCGGGATACTATTCTCTCAACCAGAGCTTTCAACCAATGCAATGGAACCATTTTGATTGACAGTCGATTCTGCCAATTACGCCACACCGCTAGCACCCACCTCCTGCTTACCACCAAGCGAATATTCATTTTTCTACTTCGGGGCATGCCGCCATTGATCTGCTTGTGAGAATGCGAGTCAAACTCAGAACCACAACAAGCTAATAAGTTAGCTGCCCGGCAGTGCCCGCCGACCAGCGCGCTCCACAGGATGGCCAAACGAGACACAATGATTTTACTGCAACAAATGTTATAATAAAACAAAGCCTTTCTATACATTTGTCTGGTTGAAAACTTTATTAACAGATTGCAGAATGTGTAGTTGGGTACGGAATGAGCAACGGAATGTAACCGAGCTATGCACGGCTTGCTTGCTATCTTCGGGTAAATACTATGCTGATGTAATTGAACGGGTAACTAACTATAATAACGTTAATGCCACAAAACGAATGTTTGTGTCATTTTAACAGCAGATACTTTCTTAAATGCCATCCTCCCGACAGAGCGGTGTTGATGGGGAGCTCTGATGGATTCGCTTGGTTGTGTTATTACATTAGCATTGAACAGCTAACCGAAAGCTAGGGTTAACTAATGTTAAAGGTTTAGCCATAACGTTACGTTGGCTAAAGTTGGGGCTATTCTTAATCCAGTAATAATGGCTGCAGACCTGCAAGCAAAGTACAGCAAGTTGGCAAAGGAGTATTCCAACGTAAATCACATTTTCACCAGTAACGTTAGTCGTCTGCCTCCCGGCTATGAACGGACTCGGAGTAATGCCTTGCTGCTATGGGTAATAATAATATGCTGATGTTATTGTCCGTGTAACACTAACTATATAACGTTAATGCCACAAAACGAATGCCTTGTTAATCATAAATAGTAACTTTGATGCAGTAGCTTGTGTGTGTGTGGGGCGGACGGCGGGCGTTGTGCAGGTAGGTCGCGAGTGAATTTTTTTTTTTTGTCTTGACGCTACACAAATGGATGGTTAGTTATCGGCGACTGCTATCGGCACATTTGAGCTTATCGGCCGATAGGCCGATAGCAGTCAACAAGGCACTTATCGGCCGATACCGATACCCGACCGATATATCGGTGCACCCCTAGTGGTGAATATGAGTATAGTTTGAGTGATTCTGAGTAATCCCAGAAAAAGACGCGAAAACAGCATTTTTGTGTAATTCAATAAACACGTTGCCATTCCTCGCTTAGATCAACAATCAATCTGAAATCAACGCTAGATTATCGGTATTATCTTTCATCATGCACGCATGAAAGGGGGGTTGGAGCGGGGCGCACCTCCGTCCCGTGATGTGACCAACGGGACACAGCACTAGGGATGGGTACAGAATTCTGTACTTTTAAAGGTACTTACCGAAACACATCGGTACTACCGAGTATCGATTCATGTGAGATACCGTTGTCGGTAAAAAAAAAAAAAAAAAAAATGTATGATTATTATTATTATTAACACATTGCCTGCCACGCACTTTCAGCATCTTATACCATTCTCTGCCAGTACTGTAAGTCTATGGAGATGTTCACCTTCTTTGCAGGGCTATAACTTTTTAAATTGTATTGCTAAATTGACATTACTATGGCCCATTCAAAAAAAAATTATATTATAAGTCCGATGACGTCAAGGTTTCGTTTATCGCAAAACGAAGCCGCACGAACGGCATGTGCACAGTTGCGCACAATACATGTTTATCTAGGAGTTGACTACCAGGGGTTCCCAAACTTTTTCAGCTCGAGACCCAAAAGAGAAATTTGGTGTTTCCCCGGGACCCAAACTTACAAAAATACATCATGAATTGCCATAACATGGGCGGCTGGGTGGCGTAGCGGAGATTGTGCTCGTCACCAAAGCAAGAGACTCCGGTCTCGACTCCCCGAGTCAGCGTTGCCTGCGGCTTGGGCCAGTCGTCACACTATCTCAATTGGCAGAGGTAGTGGGTGGAAAATCGATGGGTGGGGATTGGACATTGTGGACAGCGACTCCTACAGGTCGGTTGGGTGACGCCTGTACAGCAGAGACAGGAAGTATCGGGGGCAGCGTGAGCCTCCCACGCGTTACTCCTCGCCAATGAGAGTCCGCGCTGTCTGGTGAAAAGATGCGATAGGCTGCCTCCTCGTGTACCAGAGGGGACACGTGATGCAAGGCTTCTATCCTCACTACAGCCGACCGGTGGGAGGCATAGTCTAGCAACGTTCAAGACAGGGGAGGGGAGAATTGAAGGGGAAAATTGGCAATACGAAATTGGGATGGGGGGAAAATAGAAAAATAAGGAGAAAAAGTGGATAAAAAAATGTATTGCCATAACATACATTTATAAACTAGTGATAAAGAACACAACAAACCATGCATTTCAAATGTATATGAAATGTATTTATTTAATTATAAAAGTACATCACAGCAATAATCAGAGTGTAATGTTAAGTTGCTCACCACCTCATAACATATACAATTTTGTAACACTTTTAAATGAACAAACATGTTCTACTCTCCTTTCTATTCTCACCTTTTTCAACTCTCCATTTCTTACCCCCTCCCTCCGTCCCTCAACCTTAAACCCCAACATTGAGCAACATTCTGATTAATTTGTACTGACTTATTTAAAGATTCTACTGACCTGACATCATGCTAGAAGGGGTATAATTTTCATCTATGGCACAATGAAATCTAATGAGAGGTATGTGGCTGGTTGAAGTTTTCAACCAGCAGATCTATTCTGGGCTTGGTTTTTGAAAGTGCTATTCTGAGGTCATGCTGAGCATTTAGTCTGTTTCTGTATTTGTTTTCCATGTATGCTAGAGTAGAAAACCCAGATTCACATAAGTATGAGGTGCCAAACTGAATCAACACATCTACAGCTTTTTTTATTTAATTTTTTTTTTTTTTTAAGTAATTTTTTTTTTACTTTTTATTGGCGACCCAATAAAAACGGGTCCACTACCCATTTTGGGTCGCGACCCAGAGTTTGGGAAACGCTGGACTATAGGTAAAGCAGTCAGGGCAATATGGCAAGTCGAAAACGGTCGCAAGTGTGGTTACACTTTATGAAAATAGATGCTGACAACTAGGGATGGACGCAGGGCCCGAAACTAGAGCCCGCCACCCGCCATTGGCAACCAGATTTTAGGTTTGGCGAGTGCCACTGAGAGGTCTGTCCGCCATTTGGCGGGTCACAAAATAGTCATGTAAAATAATTAAAACTGCAGTGTGTTTTGGTCTTACGACAGGCCTAATTTGTGGCTTGTTTACCGATGTCACATCCACTACGCTTCTGTCCTGACTGCCCGTGGCGCCTGCTTGCACTGTAGGGAGCTAACTAAGCTAAGCTAATTAGCGTTAGCTGCTAATCCTGGAAACGCTCAAAGCACCGTCAGCGAGTCCACAAAACCAGTTCCATTAGTGAGGAAAGGGGTTATATTAACGAGGCTTGACAACTAGGGATGGGTACCTTTCACATTTGAACCGATACCGGTACCGGTACCTGTGAATCGATACCGGTACCGAACGGTACCTTTTTTCGGTACTTTAGTCTCAAGAAATTTAATTTACCTACCTCAGTCGTAAAAAAAAAATCCAAACTTCAAATAACTACAATTTCGACTTATCGGCTTTCGGCTTGTCATTGCTCCGACTGCTTTGTTGTTGAATCAAGTCAAATCCTAGGTAAGCATATATTGTGCGTGTGAACGTTGACATGAAAAGAAAAAAGTAAAGAAATAAGAAAAAAAAAGTAAAAAAAAAAGAATACATTTTTTTTTTAGGTTTCTCACTTGATTCGATACTCTGTAGTACCGACGTGTTTCGGTTCGGTACCTCAAAAGTACCGAATTCGGTACCCATCCCTATTGACAACAGGGGTTGAAACTAAGATAACTTCACATTTATTGGCTATTGGTTTATTTATATCGCTTCATGCATCCACCAGGCTCTGTGTGTTCTGTTGACATCTTAGTCTAGTGGTGACATCATCAACTACGCGACTCAGACGGAGATGCATCCAGCTGCAGCACCGGAGAATCCTTGCATGCTGCTGAATGTAGAGTATAGGGTCCAGCTGCAGCGCCGGAGAATCCTTACTGGAGCTGGAGGCTACTCGAGTACACACAGACAGTGGAGCTGTTTGCAGATAGCGAGCATTTTGACTTGTTGCGTGGTGGCGATGTCTCGCAGATAATACAAGTACAAGTCCAATTATATAATATATATATTTTATAAAAAAAAAAATTATATAAAATAATTTAAACTAAAACGATCGGTATCGGATTGGTCGATATGGCTCGAGACGATCGGTGATCGGTGGCAAAAAACGTGATCGGGGCATGCAACTCATGGTACCAAAGCACCTCAAAGGCGCTAAAAACAAGATTACAAACATCACAAAACAAACTGGTCAGACTACTACTTGACCTTACTCCTAGAACCCACCTCACTGCCCACTTTGACTACCTAGGATGACCACCATGCCCCTAGTCAGTCTACACCAACCTGCCCCTAGTCAGTCTACACCACCACCATGCCTCTAGTCAGTCTACACCAACCTGCCCCTAGTCAGTCTACACCACCATGCCCCTAGTCAGTCTACACCACCATGCCCCTAGTCAGTCTACACCACCACCATGCCCCTAGTCAGTCTACACCACCACCATGCCCCTAGTCAGTCTACACCAACCTGCCCCTAGTCAGTCTACACCACCACCATGCCTCTAGTCAGTCTACACCAACCTGCCCCTAGTCAGTCTACACCACCATGCCCCTAGTCAGTCTACACCACCACCATGCCCCTAGTCAGTCTACACCACCACCATGCCCCTAGTCAGTCTACACCACCACCATGCCCCTAGTCAGTCTACACCACCACCATGCCCCTAGTCAGTCTACACCACCACCATGCCCCTAGTCAGTCTACACCACCACCATGCCCCTAGTCAGTCTACACCACCACCATGCCCCTAGTCAGTATACACCACCATGCCCCTAGTCAGTCTACACCACCACCATGCCCCTAGTCAGTCTACACCACCATGCCCCTAGTCAGTCTACACCACCATGCCTCTAGTCAGTCTACACCACCACCATGCCCCTAGTCAGTCTACACCACCACCATGCCCCTAGTCAGTCTACACCACCATGCCACCATTCTATTATATATGCTAGCCTACCCCTGATAATATTAATACATTTAATTAATGTGTTAGCTTGTAGCTAACGGCCTGGGCCTCCATGTTGTGTTGTTAGCTTGTAGCTTGTAGCTAACGGCCTGGGCCTCCATGATGTGTTGTTAGCTTGTAGCTTGTAGCTAACGGCCTGGGCCTCCATGATGTGTTAGCTTCAATTAATTAATTACCGGAATATAGGGGTGGACGGTATAAACGGTATAAACGGTATTAATTTGCTCTACGGTATGGATTTTGACTATACCGTGTAACCGGTAGAGCAGCTCTAAAATAGCAATGACGTCATGTAACCACAGCGCGACTATTTCAATCGCATTTGCCCCTAAAAATAGATAGAATTAGTCATAGATAATAGATATGTGCAAACTGGAAAAAGTTATTTAGGAGGCTTCGCGCAGTGGGTGTGTCAACACGCAATTGTCATTTCATAATAAACACATATCACCGCGGCGCACAGCAAGTTTCAATTTCAGTTCCTGGCATTTTTAACCAGTGGAGAAAGGTAAGAGATGTCCCTATCGTTTTTCTTATATGAATTATTCTACGTTAATAAAACATGCCTGGTGATCAACTACAGTTTGCTGTAAACATTATGATATGCGTGTAGTGTTATGATAACGACGGCTGCAGCGGGAGCCGGGAGGACGGCTGCAGCAGTGGATTTGCGAATAGCATGCAGCTGCAGAGCCGCAGAGCCAGCGGCGCTTTCAGGTCAGGTCCGCTCAACAGCGCCCCCCCACCCAACGGCTGAAAGCTGTGACCAGACCTGAAAGCGCCGCTGGCTCTGCGGCTCTGCAGCTACATATGCTTCTAGCAAAATCCAACATCCAGCCCGGCTGTTTGCAATGGGAGCAGCACGGACTCGGGACTTATTTTATTTGGAATATAATGACTTTATACGCAAAAGTAGCCTAGTTTTAAGTTAAAATATTATAAATCTACATGCCTTGAGGATGTCATTCTTTATATAGCCTGCCTATCAGGCAAAAAAAATTATTCTAACGGAAACACTGATACCGTGATATATACCGTTACCGTCTATGCTTCAAATTATACCGTGATATAAATTTTAGACCATACCGTCCACCCCTACCGGAATACATATAAATTACCGTGAATACCTATCAGGTTACGGGAATACCTATTTAGGTAACCAAGAATACCTAGGCATGGTATTCCTGGTACCTAAAGGTATTCTCGGTTACCTATAGGTTACGCCGGGAATACCTTTCTCCAGTTACCGGGAATTCTCTCTCTCTCTCTCTCTCCACGGGATAAGTTTTGACTGGAGTCTGTCGGACACGCACAAAGGCCTGATGTGTTGTACCACGCGGGGAAAGGTGAAGCTAGAGACGCTCTTCTCAGAACAACGGTTTCTACAGTGCCTCTCCGGTGTCTCTCTCTCTGATACGCCCAGAACTTTGGATCGTTTAGGCAGGGCTGTACACTGCGACGATCTCGTCGCAAATTGCCCCTTAATTTGGCCGTTGCGAGTTGGAAATATTATTTGGGAGCAACGTTGCGAGTTGTGATTTCAACCCTTCATTCGCATTTCACTCCTAAATTAATCCATACAAATTGGATACATTTAAAAAAAAAAAAAAAAAAAAAAAAAAAAAAAAAAAAAAACATTAGCCTACAACCAAGGCTGTACAGTGCGACACAATGTCGTGGTGCTATGAAAGAATCTGTCGGCAATGAATGAACTTACTGCGATCACCGATAGCCTGAGTGAAAAAAAAGATTTGCGTGTGGAGTGAATCTGGGTCACGCTATATACTTGGTACTTGTAGTCTATCGTGCGATTAAAGACCATGTCCCTATCTGCGTAGTCTATACATCCAACACCAAATCCCATAATTCCTAGCAAAACTAAACTGAATGTGGCCTCTCTTCCTTTCAATATGGGCTATTGCATCGCCAAAGAAGCACCTCCTTTCAATACATTTAAGACGCAAATTTTGCTCTGCAAGAACAACTGAGTGGATATCAGTCCATCTTATGACAACCACGTCCGATGTGGAGAGATGATAAGATGATGATGATTGACGTGATGATGTGATGATTGATTGACGGGGACATGGACACTTTTAACGTTCACGTTCAGCCAGGGACCGAAACTAAAGCCCGCCGCCCGCCAGGGGCGGTCAGTTTTTACCGTTGGCGCTTGACACTTAGAGGGCTGCCCGCCGTGTGACGTGTAATCAATCAAGTTCATAACGATACTCTTATTTTGAAAATCTGTGCGGGTCTCATTTCCGCCCCAAGCGCATCTCCAGTCATAATATCGATGGCTCTGGCAGTTAGCAACAATTAGGTTCGTATGATACTCTTATTTTGAAAAAAAACGTGGCAACGAGTCATATCCGCCCAGCCCTGCAGCGGGATACTATTGGCTAAGGGCTTCTGCTCGCAGTGCTCATGTCAACACAGGCAGTCTGCTCTAGAAGAGCGGACCTCCGTTACTGTTTAAACAATGACCCAGTCAACTATTCACTTTTAGTTTAATACATGACGAGGCATTGTCTAACGGTATCTAGCTGGCTAGCTACTGATAGCTGCTGATATCAACAAATGCTCCAGCAATAGTCGAGTGCGTAATACCTCCGTTCCCTCGTTAGCTTGCGTTAGCTAGCTCACGTTAGTCGATCTGTCCCAGTAAACTAAATTGTCTTAACGTTATCTACCGGGCTAGCAGTAGCTACAGATAGCTCCTGATATCAATGTCTTATAACATTGATTGAATGCGTATTCTAGCTGAGGGCATGTTGAATGTGATTTGACACAAGAACAGTAACGTTATAAATGGGTCCAGCTGCATCGCCGGAGAATCCTTGCATGCTGAATGTAGGGTCTAGCTGAATATAGGGTCTAGCTGCAGGGCCGGAGAATCCTTGCTGGAGCTGGAGGCTACTCAAGTATACACACACAGACAGTGGAGCTGTTTGCAGATAGCAAGCATTTTGACTTATTGCGTGGTGGCGATGTCTCGCAGATAATACAACTACAAGTATGATTATATAATATATATTTTATTTTAAAAAAAATTATATAAAATATATATATATATTTTTTTAATCAAAAAAAAATTGGCAGGTAAGAAATATGCTTGGCGGGTAGACTCTTCCCATCTACCCGCCACTGGCCGGTGAGTCAAAAAGTTAATTTCGCTCCCTGCGTTCAGCCATGCATTAGGTGAGTACTAGTAGCCCACTATTAGGACGTGAAATACTGTCTACTTAAATTTATAAAATATCAACCTATCTATCTAATAATGAGACAATATGCAAATAAGATAATACTAATAATTGTCACGGTTCCCCCGTATATGAAATGAAAGTGGCTTGCAACTTTACTGCTGGTAAAATCACTGTTTATTTCTCGTTTAGCATAGTATTACATTCCACTTCTATAAACAATCAAAGTCCTTGACCTGATTGATTGATTGATTGATTGATTGATTGAAAACTTTATTAACAGATTGCAGAATGGGTACAATACAGTACAGCTCAATACACACAATTGTTAAGGGGATGCAGACCAGAGAAAGACTTTCGTCTTGTTTACATCAGGGTCCCCCATTTTCAATTCATCAGGACATATATGACATACATGACATACAGATAGTCAGTACTGCTACATCTATACATTTATGACATACCAGATTTGCAAATACAGTACTGTTTGTGATACAGAAGGAGTCAGGAAAAGGGAGTATATACATTTGACGTAGAAACTGTACATTGGAGGAGGTTGGGTGGGGGGGGGGTTGGGTACACTGGGATATTGACAACCATACTGGGTAATCTACATTGGAGGTGGTTGGGGGGGGGCACACTGTATATACAAGCAAAACTGTACATTGAGGGGGGGGGGGGGGGGGGGACACTGTACAAACAAACTAAATTGTACATTGGACTATTGACAAAACCATACTAGGTAAATGACTGTACATTGGAGGGGGTTGGGTTAGGATATTTACAGGGGCCAGTGTTGAATTGCAGTCTCCCGTAGGTGTCCCTTGAGAGAGGTTTTGAAAGTGGGTAGTGATCCACATTCCTTTACAGCTTTGGGTAGGGCGTTCCACATTGATGTGGCATAATTGCGAAACGTGTTTAGTCCCTTATTTGAGCCGAATCTGGGTTTAACATGATTTGTGGAGCTCCCTCTGGTGTTGTGATCGTGGTATTCACTGACCTTTGGGAAGTATTTTGACATGTACATGGGTACCTTGGTCGTGTAGTGTATCTTGTAGACCAGGCCCATTGCAAGTTGCTGTACTCTGTCGTCTACTCTAAGCCATCCTAGGTTGTCAAAGTGGGCAGGGGTGAGGTGGGTTCTAGGAGTAAGGTCAAGCAGTAGTCTGACCAGTTTGTTTTGTGATGTTTGTAATTTTGTTTTTAGCGCCTTTGAGGTGCTTTGGTACCATGAGGTGCAAGCATAGTCGTAGTACCCCTGAATGAGTGCTCCTGCCAGAGTCTTCAGGGTATTCTTGTTTACCAGAGAGGAGATCCGGTACAAGAATCGAGTTCGTTGGTTGACTTTTTTTATTACATTGGATGCCATTTTGTCACAGGAGAGATTAGCCTCTAGGATGGAACCCAGGTAGGTAATTTCATCTTTCCTTGTGACAATATTGTCACCCAAACCTAGACCTACCGTAAGAGCCTCATACGGGTCAATTAAACCTTTTTGATTAGTCTTTCCTTCGAGCTAAGTTGGACTGAACATTTCACTGTCAAAAGCGCAAATGTAAATAAGGTTGCGTCGCAACACGGTTTTCAAAATAAAGGTCACATATACAAATACCTCTCAATTCTTATTAAAAAAAAGGCCCGGATATACATAAACATTAATTGGCATAGATCTCTATAAACGGCCCAACACATTGATCACTTTAGGCACACACTGAAACCAGTAACATCACAAATATGAAGCAGGTAATTACCCATACAAATAATAAACCTTTCATGGGGTTATTTACAATAATAATTCATTTGATTTCTAAAGCACTTTTCATTGTGAAACAAATATATGCAGAGTTTCTTGTCCTCCTGATTAATGCAATGGTGTGTGTGTGTTGTGGTGATCTCATTCAAGGTGCACTACACAAGCGTGCGCGCACACACACACACAGTTTGTTGTTTTTGTTCTATTAGTGATTTACACACTTTCTCAGTTGGTTCATTATAAAAGATACAAACCTGAAAACAAACGCACTTAATGTTAAATAAAAGGACCACAGTAATGAGGCAGGAGGAACATATTTTTTTAATAATGGTAAAATTGTTATTTAAAAATGTGCCCCTAAAAAATATCTTTTGCCCCTAAATTTCTCATTTAGGGGCAAGTGTGCCCCTAGTGAAAAAGCTTAGCGTACAGCCCTGTTAGGTTTCTTTTTTCCCTGTGGGGGAAAATTTCAAGTGACAATTTGGTTCAGGTTCAGCATCATTGTCCCTACTTGATTTTTTTTGTTTTGTTTGTTCTGTTTTTTGTGTGTTTTGTTTTGTGTTTGTTGTTTTTTTGTTATTATTATAATTTTTTTGGTTTTGAGTTGTAGAGTATTTTTATTTTTTAACGTTTTGTTGCATCTTGTGTAATTTTAGTAAAGAATAAAGTTTTTATAAAAATCAAATCTCTCTCTCTCTCTTATGGGCGGAGCCAGGCCAACGTAGCCTGAAATCCAATCTGAGAAAAATTTGGCTTCTGAGTACTTGATTAGAAATATAAAACAATGCATTATTTTTAATAAAACCTTACAGAGGTGTTCCATAGACTCACAGGAATTGTGTAAAGTTGCCCAAATAGTGCTAGGAATAGCAATGCATGTCCCCTTTAAATAAAGTGTTCATTCATTCATTCATTCATCCCATCAGATTCCAATGAGCTAGTAGCTACATTGCATTGCTTGTTTGTCATCCAACGTTTGGACGATCAAAATATTTACATTATAGTTAATGTTAACACTGATGTCACGTGACGTCAGGACGATTCCGCTATGCATTTGGATTGACGTTAGCGAATTTGACAGCTAGCAAGCTATAGCTAGCTTTGACACAGTACATAATAAATGCATAGATATATCACAACACACTAAACGTGTAACCGCTAAATTACTAACGATATAACAACACATACCTTGTTGTGGTCTACAAATATGTCTGTAAACCTATTTGTCTATTGAAACATTTATGAAACACTCAAAATGACACAGTAAGAAAATGAATATAGCTTGTAGCTAATGTAACGTTAACTTACAGCAGTAGCTACGGTGCGAATATCACGTCCGTCTTCTTCAAAACGAATGGGAACACGGGCGGCGTAATGTCTAACGTTAGATGTTTATGGCTGTTGGGCATGATGAGTGAATACAACCATTTTCTAAATCTTTCCATCAAATAACAACACTACAAGGGCGTCAGCTCACAGGCTAGGCCCGTGGCTACGGCTGTATCACGCAAGCAACAACGTTGTTTGGACATCCGATCAGAAATGTTCAGAATAAAAGCTCTCAAGTCAGCTCCAACAAAACGAAACAAAGCATCACACCGAATCATATGCCGAGTTTGCTATAAAGTTTTGCTACAATGCTTTATTTCGTTTTTGGTAGCGCTTCGATCAAAAGCCCGTTTACTATAATTTATTGCGCTTTTATTTCGAAGGCAAAGTCGCTAATCCGGAAGTTATCCTCTGGACAACTGTTGGGAAACAGGTCTGTAATGGCGTCGGCTCTCAGACCGCCGTTGGCGTTATTTTTTTCCGTTTGATTGATTGATTGAAAACTTTATTAACAGATTGCAGAATGGGTACAGTACAGCTCAATACATACAATTGTTAAGGGGATGCAGACCAAAGAAAGACTTTCGTCTTGTTTACATCAGGGTCCCCCATTTTCAATTCATTGTAACATATATGACATACGTGACATACAGATAGACAGTACTGCTACATCTATACATTTATGACATACCAGATTTGCAAATGATACGAAAAGAGTACATTTGACGTAGAAACTGTACATTGGGGGAGGTTGAATGAATGAATGAATGAAAACTTTATTTAACAGATTGCAGAATGGGTACAATACAGTACGGCTCAATACACACAATTGTTAAGGGGATGCAGACCTGAAAAAGACGTTTGTCTTGTTCCATCAATTTCAATTCATATAGACATTTATGACATACATGACATTTATGGCATAGGGACATATAGGTATTTAGTACTGATACATTTGTGACATAAACAGTATTCAAATATACAGTACTGTTACCCCTAGATCCTGACAGAGTATATACATATGATGGGGAGGGGACTGTACATTAGGAGGGGGTGGGTGGGTGGGAGGGAAATATCCATAGGGCGGGGAGGGAATATATACATGCGGTGGGGAGACTGTCTATTAGGAGGTGGTGGGGGTTTTGGGCATTTACGGTGGCCAATTTCGAATTGCAGCCTCCCGTAGGTGCTCTTTAAGAGCAGTTTTGAATGTGGGTAGGGATTCACATTCCTTTACAGCTTTGGGTAGGGCGTTCAACATTGATGTGGCATAATAGCAAAACGTGTTTAGTCCCTTGTTTGAGCCGAATCTGGGTTTAACATGATTTGTGGAGCTCTTTCTGGTGTTGTGATCGTGGTATTCACTGACCTTTGGGAAGTATTTTGACATGTACATGGGTACCTTGGTCGTGTAGTGTATCTTGTAGACCAGGCCCATTGCAAGTTGCTGTACTCTGTCGTCTATTCTAAGCCATCCTAGGTTGTCAAAGTGGGCAGGGGTGAGGTGGGTTCTAGGAGTAAGGTCAAGCAGTAGTCTGACCAGTTTGTTTTGAGATGTTTGTAATTTTGTTTTTAGCGCCTTTGAGGTGCTTTGGTACCATGAGGTGCAAGCATAGTCGTAGTACCCTTGAATGAGTACTCCTGCCAGAGTCTTCAGGGTATTCTTGTTTACCAGTGAGGAGATCCGGTACAAGAAACGAGTTCGTTGGTTGACTTTTTTTATTACATTGGATGCCATTTTGTCACAGGAAAGATTTGCCTCTAGGATGGAACCCAGGTAGGTAATATCTTCTTTCCTTGTGACAATATTGTCACCCACTGTAACTGAGAAGCCGTCGGTCTTGCTGAGTTTGTTATTTGAACCGAAGAGAATGGACTCTGTTTTGCCCATGTGTAATGATAATTTGTTATCAGCGAGCCATATGCAGATTTTGCCTAGTTCTGGGGTTTTCTGGTTTTTTTTCAACCTGCAACTTGTTCTTGTCAGAGACCAGCAGGGCTGAGTCTTCCGCAAACAGGAACAAGTTGCAGTCACAAGCTGACGACATGTCATTTGCATAAATTAGGAACAGTAGCGGACCTAGTATGCTTCCTTGTGGAACACCACAGCTCACTGTGAGGGGGGGGATAGGGTACCGTTTACCTCCACCATCTGCTCTCTCCCCTCCAGGTAGGATTGCATCCAGCTCACTGATAGACTATCAAAACCAATTGCTTTTAGCTTGTTTTTAGCAGAATGGTGTGATTGACAGTGTCGAAGGCCTTTTGTAGGTCCAGCATGACCATGCTGCAGTATTTGCCCGCGTCCACCTCTTGTTTGATGTGGTCGTTTAAATAGAGAAGGCATGTGTCAGTGGAGTGGGATGTTCTGAAGCCAGATTGGAATTCGTAGATTAGATTTTTTTCCGCAAGGTATTTTTCGACCTGTTCGTATAAAAAAATGTCCATGACTTTCGAGATGGAGGTAAGGATAGAAACAGGGCGGTAGTTGCCTGGGTCTAATTTACTGCCTTTTTTGTGCAGGGGTGTTACTCTCGCAATTTTGAAGTCCTTGGGGACGTGTCCCTGTTTTATGGAGAGGTTTATTATGTGTGTGATGACTGGGGTGATGGCGGCTGCTGAGTCTCTGAGGAATTTGGAGGGGATGTTGTCATGGCCAGTGGCCTTGTTAGGTTGGAGGGCGCTCAGTTTTTTGAGTACCTCATCTGTTGTTACCATTTCCAGTTTGAAGTCGTCTTTGTGGACCCCTAGGTTCTTGTAGTATGCTACTATGTGTTCTACCCCATAATGCCCTGAGTGGGAGGGTAGTTTGTTTACCAGTGTTGTGGCTATGTTTGTGAAGAAACTGTTTAAGTAATTGGCTACATCTAGCTTGTGTGTGATGAGCGTGTTGTCCGTCTTTATGTTTATGTTTGAGAATCTGGTTTTAAGTTTTTTACTGCAGCCTAGTTGGTTATTGAGTAATTTCCAAAGTTCACGTGGTTTGTTTTTGTTTTCCTCGGTTTTGTCATTGATGATTTTTTTTTTGCTGTTTTGATCATGGAGTTTACGTCATTTCTTAGTCTGTTTCTTTCCAGTTTGAGTTCAGTCACGTGGGCTTGGAGTTCACTGCTCGTGCTTTTGGTAAGCTTTGACTGACTTTTACGAAACTATATAGCGGTCAGTATTTCAGTGTGCATCCACGGCTCAGCGTGATTTTTTACCCTGGTGGTTCTTAGGGGGACCATGTTGTTTAGTATCGTTGAAAATTTGGTTTTGAAACCTAGCCATGTTTCTTCAACCAGTGTACCATTGAGCTCATCTGACCAGTCCAGACTCTCCAGTTCAAGGTTAAAGGCCTCGCTAGAGTAGGTTTTGAGGTCTCTAGATGTGACTGTTTTGTGACAGCCAGCCTTTTGTTTTAGCTTTTTGCGGGTACAGAATATCATATAATGATCACTTAACCCGCATGCTATAACCCCTTTATTGGAGATCTTGGACTTGTCAGAGGTCAGGATGAGGTCAATGGTAGTCTGAGTTGACTCACATACACGTGTGGGTTGGGTGATTAGCTGGCTGAGGCCGTGCAGATCACAAAACCTATTGAAGGATTTGAAGACGGGTGCATCTTTTTGTTGCATATCCGCATTTTGCGGAGACGCTATCTGATGGCCACTGACTGACGCTCTCTGATTGGCCACTGACATGTGCGCCCAATCGCGTGACGAGCTGTGTCTTTGCCCATTTCCGGGTCTAACAGCCTGCAAACTACCTAATGCCTAATTTATCACTGTGTGATTGCGAAACCTATAGCCGCATTTCTCGGAGACGCTCTCTGACTGACTGACGCTCTCTGATTGGCCACTGACGCGTTTGCCCAATCGTGTGACGAGCTGTGTCTTTGCCCATTTCCATGTCAAACAGCCTGCAAACGACCTGGCGTTCTATTGCCATGCTCTAAGACAAACTCTAACCTTAACCAACTTCGAAAGAGTGCCTAAGCTTAACCGTCGAAAGAACTTGCCATCACGTTCTAAGACAAACTCTAACCTTAACCAACTTCGAAAGAGTGCCTAAGCTTAACCAGTGTAGAAACAGGCGTCGGCCAATCAGAGAGCGTCTCCGAGAAATGTGGCTAGGTTTCGAAATCACGCTTTATCACTGGTTAAGCTTAGGCGACTCTTTCGAAGTTGGTTAAGGTTAGAGTTTGGAATCAAGGCTGGTGTTCTATCGCCATGATCTAAGACAAACTCTAACCTTAACCAACTTCGAAAGAGTGCCTAAGCTTAACCGTCGAAAGAACTTGCCGTCACGCTCTAAGACAAACTCTAACCATAACCAACTTCGAAAGAGTGCCTAAGCTTAACCAGTGTAGAAACATGAAGTGGCCAATCAGAGAGCGTCTCCTCAAAATGCGGCTACGGAAAAAAATAACGCCTGCCGTTGTTGTGCCGAATTCAATAGCATAAATCTGCAGTGCCGCAGCCCCATACATAGGAGGGGCCTGTACTGTGCGTTGGGGGCCTGTACTGTGCGGTGCACTACTGCGCATGCGAGAAACAAAGTAAAGTAATTCTAATCTACATTTACATTTACATTTAGTCATTTAGCTGACGCTTTTATCCAAAGCGACTTACAAGTTCTGTACGACAAGTCATCAGGAAGGGCACAACTCTATCAGCTGAGTAACAATGTTCATCAAAGTGTTACGTGTTACAGTGTAGGTTAGTTTATTAGGACAAGTGCATGACGGTAAGGTTAGTTAGGGTTAGATCATTTTTTCCCATTATTTCAGATAATGGTTGAAGAAGTGCGTCTTTAGTCGGTGAAAGATTGGACTGGATTCGGCTGTCCTAACTGGGGTGGGTAGTTCATTCCACCATTGTGGGGCAAGGACTGAGAATAGGCGGCTTCTCTTTGATGACCCTCCCGGAGCTCGGATAGGAGTGGGTCTGAGGCGGCCAGAAGATGCAGAGCGTAGGGGTCTTGAGGGTGTGTAGTTAGAGACCATTGACCGGAGGTAGGCGGGAGCGGTTCCCGCCTACTAGCGGTTCTAGTCTAAAGGATAAGTTTAGGCCCTCATCCAGAAGAGGTTAAGTTTAGAGTAACAGTCAGGGCTGGTACTGTAATCCAATTGATATTCAGTTTAAGATAAAAATTCTAGTCTATAGAATAGACAATTGGTTGCATTGAATGCTTTATTTGGTTACTCGTAATCCAATGGATATTCAGTTTAAGACAAAAATATTTTGGACATTAGGTCCTATTTTCCGTACGTTACTTTATGTTTCTAGTGTCCTATATTATATGTTACTTTGTTTCTCGCATGCGCAGTAGTGCACCGCACAGTACAGGCCCCCAACGCACAGTACAGGCCCCTCCTATGCGGTTCAGACCCGACTGGGGTGGACGCTCCAGGGCCCCCTCTACGGACTTGACAGTCAACCCACGTTTACACGCTGCCTGCACACAAAGGTGAGCGACACCGGCCACTCTCTCGTACAGCCCGTTGAGAGGCTATTGACATTAGACGAGAGGCCGGTGAGAGAACCGTGGGCCCAAGAAGAGGGAGTTCCGAACTCCACCCCCCTCAGCTGCGCTCCAAGCGACGTAGCTGACCTCGAACCCAGCACCCCAAGCGACTCCTTGATGGGGCGGCCGGAACCGGCCCCTCCTCAGAGGAGGTACAGACCAAACAAGAGGAACAGACGGAGGATGTGGAGGCACAGCCAAGCACAGATCAACCAGTCTCAGGCCCGCTTCCTCCTAAGCCCCCTACCATCCCTTCCAGCCCGTCAGAAGCGGGTCAAGGACAGGGACAACTTACAAGGTGGACACAATCGTTATGATCATAGACCAGTCACTACCCCGAGTTGCGTGGCCGGCCGGCCGCGTAAGCAAAGCGATCACTGGTGCCGACGGAAAGGTCAGAGCGGCAGAAGTTATTGTCCAGGGACGGACATGCACCCGACCCGTGGCGAGGCTGATAGAGTTGCCGAGGCTCCCTGACTCCCTTGATGACGATCACGACCCACTGACTTTGTAGATTGCCCTACTCCCCACAACAGACATTGAGTAGTTGACAGGACTATTAATCTGTCTTCACTTTATCTAATTAGGTGCGGACTAATTAGGAGGCGGCTGTTACAAAGGGTCAGATTAAACCGAATATATATATTTATTGCTTGAGATCCCTTGTATAATATTTGTATATCGTTTGATATCCCTTGTATATTATTTGTATATATACACGGAATATCCCTTTACCTGCGTACAAACCAGAGTAATATGCGCTCTCCTATTGGACACCCCCCCCAGGCTCCAGGCAGTCTCGTACTCAGACAGGTGCAGTGGGCGAGTTTGGGGCATGCTACAACATGCCTTTGGCAGTGTAGTGATTCAGAACCAAAGAGTGACCAGGTTGGCACTAGATTGTCACTTACGTATAAATACGGCGCAGGTGTAAACAGCAGCACTTCGTTCATTACTAGTAAAGCCTTCACCACGAGTCAACGACCAAGTGAAGTGAGCAACCTTGCGTCTAAATAGAGCACTTAGAACATGTGCGAATAGGATAGTAAAGTGTCAGAGTTTAGTGAAATAACGTCAAGTTCGACCTAGTTAAATGTGAAGTACAGTGCACAGGAGAATCTACACCGGCGACTGCAGAACCTTTTCTGGTTGGATTATATTGCTTTGGTACCGTGACTGCTGGAGCAGAGAATTGTCTACCCCACTATCGTGTGGGATCTACCCCCCGTGAGGAGCATCACTCGAGCCCGCCTCTAGGAAGAGGCTGGCTGGCTGTCGTCCATGCTGTCGAGCATACTTGGATTACAACTGTTGCTTTGTCTGTCGATCAGGGGAGTACATGTACCGACTCCCGTAGCTGGAGCCTCTTTGTTCCTCGTTGACCCAGACTTTGTACCCGAACATTCCTCTACCCCTGCCGGTCTTACACCCGGAGGGAACCCCCCCAGTGTCTCCAGCTGGTACTAGTGTGCCCTATGTAATTGCTATGCCACAGGTGGCGTCAGTTTAGACCCATCTTAGTATTCTCATTGACTTACGCTCTTGACTTACTTTACGTGTGTTCTTCGCCTTACAAGCGCAAGTATAATTCTCAATCTGTAACCTAACGTTGCTTGCTCTGATAATAATAAATACCCTCCAAATAGAACTTTATGTGTCAATGCCGTGTTCTTGTGTGGGTGTTCACCATATATATTCATGTACTGTATGGCCAGTAATTAAAGTACATAACTAGTAGTGGTTTAATATACCATACTCTTTAATACAGTCAGGGAATTGTACCCCTCAGTTACAGATATCACTATGAAACTTTCCCAGTTTGTTATGTACATATAAACTAAGAAAAAATATATTGCAAGTTTTCAGAATTTTATGTTTATATATGCAAATGAGGCACTTCCCCATTAAATATGTGCACATTTATGGATGTAATAAGGCAAAATGAAGTAAAATAAACAACTAAATGTGTGTTATTGACGTTTTATTGTCACTAGTTTCATAGAAGACATGTTTAGGAAGCAAAATATAACAAAATCTCAAAATCAACAAAAAAAGTATATTTGCCTATTCACCTGCAGTGTCTCCCCTTAAGCTGACAATACCCTTTAACTTAAAGAAGACACTGGAAACACTGGTTATCTTAAATTTTTATTAGCCAAGTTTTCACTAAACAGTACAGAGTAAAGAAGCAAAATAAGGATAACAAAAAAAGTTTACTATAATAACCTGCTTTACCTAGCAAAATTAAAAAGTGGTACAATAAAGCCGTATTACAGGTTTAATTAATTAACATACATATTTCATAAGAAACAAAACAGCATTAAATCAAATTGTTATCTCAACAACTGACATTTGTACATAGCCATTATTTACAATTTAACAAGCTATACAACGTTCATATGACATCAACGCCACCCTATGATGAGACAAACACTGCTGTTTTTTCTGGGTTGTGGCCGTTGAGAATTTGCAAAGGAAACCCAACAAGCGCCAACAGCAACTAAGTGTTTAATGCAGGTTCACTCAATCATCCATAGGTTCTCAACTGAATCAAGTCAAATAACAAACAGAATTTCACTGTCTTCAGAGGGGAGCTGGCATCAAGTCAGTTATCTCCTGTAACATATATTTACAGATGCAGGGCCAAGAAATACAAATTCCCTATATACAAAGTTCCTCAGTTCCGAATAAGTTCAACAAAACCATCTGCCATCAATCTCTAAAACACAATTATAAGCATAAACAGTCAAAGTAAAATATTTGACATGTAATATTAGGTATATTTTACCACAACGTAGCAATAGGCAAGAAATTGTGGAGAATAATTTATTGACATGCTGGAAAACATTTCAACACAATGTTCCCAATCAATACAATGATCTCAATTGATGTCTTGAGATACATGATTGATTGATGTTTTTTTATACAAGAGGGTTCTTGACTTTAATGTTAAGATTTGCCATCTCTTGCCAATTGCTGGACAAGTAATTAAGATAAAATGTTACAAAACATAATAGAAACAGCATAGAATGCAAAGTAAATAGAATTAAAATGCTAATGTCTGGTTTCCTGAAATCTATAGATGAATTATGTATGAAATGATGAGGACTCTATAATGTTCAAGGCAATAATAAAAGAAACATACACAAAACTAAAGTTAATTCTTCAGTGTACCATAGATCATAGAGAGGTCACAATAGGTCATTTTATACCATGCATAGAAATGGTATACAATACATTGAAATGACTAGTATGGGGACTCACATTACATGTACATTTAGCTGACACTTTTATCCAAAGCGACTTACAAATTGTATACAAGTCAGCAGGAGGGGTACAACTCTGGTGGTTAAGCGTAAGTGGTATTGTTCGTCTAGCAGTGCCAAACTTGATTGCTATACACTGAGTGCAGGGCCGCCTGGGAGAAATGCGAGGCCCTGTGCGAGATTTAACGCGAGGCCCCCCCCCCCCCCCCCCCCCCCCAAGGTAAAAAAAAAAAAAAAAAAATTATATATATATATATATATATATATATATTTTTTTTTTTTTTTTTTTTATACAGTCAACATATTCTTCAATAATAGCGCTGCCCGAGGCGGGGCATGATACAGTCAACATATAGCAAAAGAGAGAGCTCCCGTTCTACAGTCAATATACAGTGTACAGAGAGAGAGAGAGAGAGAGACACATTGGAAAGAAATTGAAATGCTATTTGGCCCTAAACAGAGAGTACACAGTGGCAGAATACCTGAGCACTGTGACTGAAGATCCTTGAGCACAGCCTAGCCATCGAGAAAGGCCGCCATAGGCAGACTGTGTGTGTTAGAAAGAGAGAGAGAGAGAGAGAGAGAACATGTGTGTTTGTCATGTGTGTGTGTGTGTTAGAGAGAGACTATAGCATGTATGAGAGATTCAAAAGGACAAAGATCAACACTTAAATCCAACAAGAAGAGGGTCAACAGAGAAACCAAAGCAGCAAGGAGCCAATGGCCGACATCAGCTAAATAGGCTAGCCAGGTACTGTGACACCAGGCCACGTGACACACAGCTTTGGCCAACGGCCCAACGCTACCCAAGCTACACAAACGACCATTCACACACAGCACATGTCGTATCTCCAAATGTTGTGAAGTAGCATATGTTTTGCCTGGAAAAAAACATCGTTATTAACAAAACATTCGGGAGGGGAAGGAAGGAAGAGTGGGGTAATGTCATCATCACATTTTCATTAATCCAAGTTACCTGCACGATGAACGCAGGGCGAAAGGCCTGCAGGTCTCCACGTTGACGAAAGGCCTCTCGCTGGCGGGACAAAAAGAAGCTATGGCCAGAGCCTTGTCACTACATCTTCTGTCAAAGGGCCTGCTATTCTCAAGGCTAACTGATAGCATCAAACGAACGTTCCCAGCTGACGCTAAACAGCTAACTGGCTAACAGTTAGCTCACACAGTTAGCTACTAGTAGTATTAGCTAGTCGACCAGTTTGGCTCCAGAGAGAGAAAGAGAGATAGGGTCAGGTGACTCAGGTCCACGGCGGGTATATAATCATAAGTTGACTCACCATAACGCAGTATCAACGTGGAAGGAGACTTTCTTGGCCCCACGGTGTAATTTCGGCGTATTGCTGCCTAACAGATTTATCTGCTCACAAGTTCTCTTCTCCTTCTTTTGAAAAGACATCCACTCGCCTCGCCTCGCTAGGTTAGCTAACGCTAGTTAGCATTTAGCTAAGCTAGCTACTAGCCGACATGGCTATACCATGAAAGGCTCTGGCCATTTGTCCCGTTAGCGAGAGGCCTTTCGTCAACGTTCCTTGCTGACCGACCGACTGATAATGACCGACCTCTTTCTTCGTCTTGGCTATTGGGCATAACTAAGCATAGTCAAAAGCTGCACGGGCGAAAATGTCAAACGCAGCCGACTCACGCTGCCGGCGTACTACACTGTCTACACATGATGTAATTAAAACCACTCCCTTCGTTGAAACCAATGCTGCTGCAGAACCCCAGAGGCTGAGCTCCAATAGTGAGTATGTCTGCAGCTGCAGGACTGCAGACCCAGGAACAAGTCAGACACATTCTACAAACGTGTCTAATGTGAAATATATAAGCATATAAGCAAAACTAGATTTTAGGTCTGTGATGAAAAAGGGCCTCGCGGGAAGGGGGGCCTCGCAAAAAAAAAAATAAAAATAAAAATAATAATAAAAAAAATTAATAAATTTTTTTTTTTTTTTTTGCGAGGCCCCCCTTCCCGCGAGGCCCTGTGCGACCGCACTGCTCGCACACCCCCTGAGGCGGCCCTGACTGAGTGCATAGTAATATAGACATATTAGCATAGTAGGTAGTTAGTATAGGTATAGTAGCATTATTACATAGTACATAATAGTAGAAGACCGTAAGTCATTCAGATATTGATTGAAGTTTTTAGTCGACAGTGGAATGCTGCGTGGGTTTCAGCTGTCCTGACTGTGGTGGGAAGTTTGTTCTGTTGTGATATAGGCCTACGTGATGTGATTTATACTAACCACTAGATGGCACCATGTTTCTTTATATCAACGAAGAAACTGGGGTTTTTTCAATATAATTTATTCAGGTACTGGTAGCAAGTAGCATACAGGTCAGCATCAAACAGGTGTCTCATTACTAGTTTCACTGATAAGTGTTTGGGGTGTGGCCCATGCAGCCTGGTAGATGGTGACCTGTATGCTACTAGCCGTTCTGCTAGCTGCACGGTATGCCAGGTCAAGTGGCAATGAGAAGAGCTGTAATGAGTCCAGGAATATAGTTGGAGTAATTGAATTCACATCTCATCTCTCACACCAGTCTCAGCTTCATAGCTATACCCATTATGCAATTCCAAGACTGTTTAGAGGCCACAGTATACAGAATAAGCACATATATAATAAAGAATGAACGAAGATTAATTTGTACTGCAGGCTGTAAAGAAACTCCTTTTTATGTTTTTCTTTTTAATCTGTCCATTTAAATTCAGATATATAGCCCATTTCCCCCGTACCAAATTTTTTGCTTGATTTTGGAACAATATCTACCCTTTACTGGTGAGCCCGTATGACATGGAACAATATCTACCCTTTACTGGTGAGCCTGTATGACATGGAACAATATCTACCCTTTACTGGTGAGCCTGTATGACATGGAACAATATCTACCCTTTACTGGTGAGCCCGTATGACATGGCTGGTATCTTTAGGTGTAACTATGGTGGTGGCAGAGGGGGATAAGAAGGAAGCTGGCTGCTATCCTGGAAAATCCCTCCCACCCCCTCTACGATGAGCTAGTCAAGATGAGAAGCACGTTCAGTCACAGACTCATACCCCCCGTCACTCAACTAACCGCCTCGGCCAGTCCTTCATACCAGCGCCAACTGCCCCCAAGTGACACTGGCACAATGACACTGACTGCACTGCACTAGTCCTTACTGGAACTCTGCACTTTACACTTTATATATATATATATATTATGTATTTAAATGATTAATCCTCCACTGCACTGTTTTTTGTCCTGTGTCTGTGTTGGTGTTTGTCGTTACTGTGAAAAAAGAAATGAAAAATGCATACACTGTAATGCTGCAACAATTACCAATGTGTTTCACACAAATGGCTTAATAAAGGAATCTGAATTTGAATCTGAACAGTGGGCAGGGACTGCTGCCAGACATCCAACTAGTGTTGTCAAAAATATCGAAGTATCGATACATATCGATACTGAATATTTAAAAAGGCTTCGATACTCATTTCCCGAAGTACCGATACTTTCTGCAGTATCGGTACCACCAGCTGGCGAGTGTTCTACCGCAAGTTGTTGACGCGCTGTTCAGAGCGCTCAGCGTGCTTGCCCCCCCGGCTCCTCCGAGTCCAGCCCTCCCCCTCACAGAGTCACAGAGAGCCGTCTTCTTCAGTTAGTAAACAAACATTTTAGCTGAAGATGGTAAATGCAGAGCCTCCGCAACTTGTGCTTGTGGATAAAGAAAGCAGCAGAAGTGCTGTTTGGAGGTACTTCGGGTTTCAAGTAAACAACGAAGGACAAGCTACAAATGCCCCAATGCTATTTGCAAGCGGTTATAGCAGTGCCAGCGCCGATCTCCATAAAGAAATGAAAGAGGTTTGTGACAGCTGCTCTTTCAACGTCACTGTGACTGAAGCATTAAACCATTAACTCTAGTTTAATACATGATACGTTGTCTACTGATGGCGCATAATATCAACAGCTGCTTCGTTGTAACGTTACAGCTACCAGCTAAAGTTAGCTCCCTTAGCTTAGCTGGCCACAGTTATAAATACTGCATTGGAAACGGAGTAACGTTAACGTGTAAACGTTATGTCGAGGTCATACAATACTACAGTCGACATAAGGTTAACGTTACCCCGTTTCCACCAAGTGTTTAAATAGCAGCAATCTTGTTGAAAATGTAACATTACTAAAATGCTCCGAGCATAGCCTCTCTGTCTCTCTCCATCTACTGCTACCTCTCTCTCGCTCTCTCTCTCTACCGCTACCTCTCTCTCGCTCTCTCTCTCTCTCTCTATCTACCGCTACCTCTCTCTCTCTCTCTCTCTCTCTCTCTCTATCTACCGCTACCTCTCTCTCTCTCTCTCTCTATCTACCGATACCTCTCTCTCTCTCTCGCTTGCTCTCGTTATCTTTAAATAAAAACTGTTACTAACTGTTCAGTTTGTGAGGTACATGGAACACAGATTACAGTGTTTACATCTGTCTGCTTGAGAAAATACCATGTTCTGCATTTGCAATAAAAATGATTGAAGTGAGATGAACAGTTATTTTTAAATGTGTGATCTAAAGATAAACAAAGGGTTTTAAAAGTGTTATATTTATCTTCTCTTATAGTACCAGACTCGAAGCTGAGGAGAATCAACCAGCAACAAAAGCTAAATTTGTTTAAAAAAAAAAAAAAAAAAAAAAAATATATATATATATATATATTTTTTTTTTTTTTTTTGGTATCGAAATGGTATCGAAGTATCGATACTTTTCAAGGTATCGTATCGAAGTCGAAATTCCAGTATCGTGACAACACTACATCCAACTACTAGAAACCTAGTAGCCAACTCTCACCTAAAAGGACAATATACTACCTTATGCATACCGCACCTTATGTGAATACTGTATACTTCATCAGACCATATATTTAGCATTTTAAGATTATATATTGCATATATTTAGCATTTCTTTTTTTTAGATTAGATTATTGTATTATTAGATTGTATATTGTAACTATTTATTGTAGGGCAAATATAAGGGCATACATACCCTCATCTTGCACCTTATTGCCCATATCCAGAGTTAATTATATTGCTTTGTTAGTTTACAGCTTTTTTTATATTCCATTTTATTTTTACTTCTCCACTGTACTATAATTATGTCACCTGTACCATGTCTTATACTACCTGTACCCCACCCCCCTCCTGCTATGATGCCTGAATTTACCCAAGGGGATCAATAAAGGAATGTCTTATCATACTAGTAGTGACTAGGGCTGACCCCTATTAGTCGACTAATCGGTCAAAAGAAGCCGTAGTCGAATACAAAAAAAAATATTGTATCATTCTTTCCAAAAGAAAAGAGGCCTTGAAGCGTGGCATGGCACGCATACCAGAGGCTAACTGCCTAAGAAAACAGGCACAGAGGCACTGCAAGAGGATTTCACCCATCTAATGAACACACTAGACTAGACAAATATCAAGATGTATCCATCAGTGGACCAATTGCATGCTTTTGCAGAGGACAAGAAGCCGTCAGTCGACTCCTTCAGACATTAAGCACCCCCACAGCCCAAATGGAATGATAAAAAAATCATCATAGTCGACTATCCAAATCCTTAGTCGGGGACAGCCCTACTAGTGACTAGTGAGCCTGCAGAACATGACTGGTATCTTTACTGAGGAGCCTGCAGGATATGGCTGGTATCTTTACTGAGGAGCCTGCAGGATATGGCTGGTATCTTTACTGAGGAGCCTGCAGGATATGGCTGGTATCTTTACTGAGGAGCCTGCAGGATATGGCTGGTATCTTTACTGAGGAGCCTGCAGGATATGGCTGGTATCTTTACTGGTGAGCCTGCAGGATATGGCTGGTATCTTCACTGAGGAGCCTGCAGGATATGGCTGGTATCTTTACTCGTGAGCCTGCAGGATATGGCTGGTATCTTTACTGAGGAGCCTGCAGGATATGGCTGGTATCTTTACTGGTGAGCCTGCAGGACATGGCTGGTAGCCTTACTGGTGAGCCTGCATAGACAGAGCACGAGTCATACTTTGAAAACCATGCCCCCTGGAGGGGAACCAATTGGTGCAGTAATATGCAACCAAGGGGGGAAACCTAACAAAGTGCCTGTAGCTAGTTAAAATCCATGTATGCTTTTTAGAAACACCCTGCATCACACGTTCAAACCCAGGAACTGCCCAGTAGGCTAGAACCCACTGAAACAGATGGAGGTCGAGTGCCTTGCTCAACGGTATTCCAATGATAGTTGTCGAGGTAGTGTTATTCCTTCATTTCCACCCCCAGATGTTTGGAACCTGCCATCTTAAGCGGACAATACCCTTTAACTTAAAGAAGACACTGGAAACACTGGTTATCTTAAGTCGACATTTTTATTAGCCAAGTTTTCACTAAACAGTACAGAGTAAAGAAGCAAAATAAGGATGACAAAAAAAGTTTACTATAATAACCTGCTTTACCTAGCAAAATTAAAGTGGTACAATAAAGCCGTATTACAGGTATCTTAACATACATATTTCATAAGAAACAAAACAGCATTAAATCAAATTGTTATCTCAACAACTGACATTTGTACATAGCCATTATTTACAATTTAACAAGCTATACAACGTTTATGACATCAACGCCACCCTATGATGAGACAAACACTGCAGTTTTTTCTGAGTTGTGGCCGTTGAGAATTTGCAAAGGAAACCCAACAAGCGCCAACAGCAACTAAGTGTTTAATGCAGGTTCACTCAATCATCCATAGGTTCTCAACTGAATCAAGTCAAATAACAAACAGAATTTCACTGTCTTCAGAGGGGAGCTGGCATCAAGTCAGTTATCTCCTGTAACATATCTTTACAGATGCAGGGCCAAGAAATACAAATTCCCTATATACAAAGTTCCTCAGTTCCGAATAAGTTCAACAAAACCATCTGCCATCAATCTCTAAAACACAATTATAAGCATAAACAGTCAAAGTAAAATATTTGACATGTAATATTAGGTATATTTTACCACAAAGTAGCAATAGGCAAGAAATTGTGGAGAATAATTTATTGACATGCTGGAAAACATTTCAACACAATGTTCCCAATCAATACAATGATCTCAATTGATGTCTTGAGATACATGATTGATTGATGTTTTTTTTATACAAGAGGGTTCTTGACTTTAATGTTAAGATTTTCCATCTCTTGCCAATTGCTGGACAAGTAATTAAGATAAAATGTTACAAAACATAATAGAAACAGCATAGAATGCAAAGTAAATAGAATTAAAATGCTAATGTCTGGTTTCCTGAAATCTATAGATGAATTATGTATGAAATGATGAGGACTCTATAATGTTCAAGGCAATAATAAAAGAAACATACACAAAACTAAAGTTAATTCTTCAACCCTTGAGCTCTTAACACTTTGATTACCAGCCATGCGGTGCGCCTTACCCCTGTTGAATGCCACCACCCACTTCAATGATAGCGTTGTGAACGCATAATGAATTTTAAATTATGTGTCTAATCTGCCTGTCGTTTATCAATGACTTTAATCTGTTAATTTCCGTTTTGAAAAGCCCTTGTTTTTCAGGAAAATATATAGATTCCGTGATAAACGCCCTTTACTGGAATATTCTGGCATACACAAAAAACATTGTCATTTTTCGGCCTATTTATGAATAGTTTTCAAATAAACGCTAGATTATCGATAGTATATGTGTACTTATGCACGCTATAGAAGTGATCTGAAAAATATATTCTCTCATTTCCTGATCAGCGCGCACACACACACACATGGGGCACACGCTGATATATAGGTCAAAACAGATCAGATTACCCCAAGACTGGTAAAATAAATTGCTTACCTCAGATCAGATGTTATCCAAAAAGACGCTATATAGTGTTGCTGGCACTCAACTGGCGGCATGAACTAACGGCAAAACACGTCCGTATTTGCATCAACCAAATATTCAGAGAAAATCTTTTAAAACATCCTATTGGAAACCTATTCAATCAATTCACATCTAGACAAGTGAGGTGAGAAGGAACTAGACTCTTGTGAATATGATCACACGTTCCATGTTTCACATCGCTACACTGCAAGAAGCACAAATGTACAAATTTAGGCTTAGGTATTAAATAAAACAAGTCTGATACACATTATTAATGACTATAGAAAAGTATTTTTTGTTAAACCCAGACAAAACAAATTAACAGACACGCATCCAATTGTATGACATTTGAATGCTGAACGTGACTTATCCTTCCCTGTCCAATCACATACTAAGGGCTAGATACACAAAGAATGGATTGCACAGAGCAAGTTGCAAAACTTTCAATCAATCAATCTGAATGGGTACAATACAGTACGGCTCAATACACACAATTGTTAAGGGGATGCAGACCAGAGAAAGACTTTCGTCTCGTTTACATCAGGGTCCCCCATTTTCAATTCATAATGAATTGTAAGTAAGGGTGCAACTTGCTCCATGCAATCCATTCTTTGTGGATGTAGCCCTAAGGGTCCCAATTCCTATTAACGGGAAACAATATATAGAAATTATGTACACCTTATTGCCATTATTAATTATAAGAGTGATCTGCCTCTCATAGAACTTTATGTACATTTTTTAAATGCTTCTTTAAGTGACCCGACTGTGAAAACTTCTTGGAGCATTCCGGGCAGGAGTGGGGTTTCTCCCCTGTATGTGTGTATGTGTGCCTTTTCAAATTATTAAAGTCTAGAAAGCCTTTCGGGCAGTATAAGCACCAATGCCTCTTCTCCCCGTTATGCCACCTCAGGTGTACATTAAGTTCCACTCTCCTCTTGAAGGCTTTGGGGCAGAGGTTGCAGTGGAATGGTTTCTCCCCTGTGTGCACTCTAATGTGGGATTCCACGTCGCGTTGGGTGAAGAAGCCCTTGTCACATATTTGGCAGATGAAAGGTTTGACTCTGCCGTGGACCATCTGGATATGTTTGGTGAGGCCAAAGAGGTAGACGAAGCCCTTGTCGCACACGGAGCATATGTGGATCCTCCCATTGCGGTGCACCCTGCCGTGACGCGCAAGACACTTGGCGTCGGGGAAGTTCTTCCCGCAAAGTGTGCAAAAGAAAGGACGGCGGATGTCATGGAGGCTGACGTGGCTTTGTAAGGCAGCCTGGTTGCTGAGCACACAGCCGCACGTGCCGCATTGGTTCTTGAGGAGATGTTTACCAATAACGGCCAACGGCTCCATCGGTGATTGCATTGGTGGCGCGCGGTAGACAGTGGGGTGCCAGGGAGAACCATGACTTTGGGTAACTGCCAGGGATAGTTTTTTTGGGGTGGAGGGAGATAGATTAAAGGGTATACCCATCAGAGGGCTGGAACTTTGGGGACGCCATTGGGGAGTTGTGGATGCCTGGGCTTGGGATCCTTTACCTGGCTTTGGTGATATGAGAGATGTGCTCTTTCCTCTAGTCGTTGGTGATCTACTGGATGCCAGCCTGGGCGGGGTCCACACAACACCAGTCTTAGTTTTCTTCAGTACCTCACAGCTAGCACCATTCTTTGCCGCATCGGCAGCTCCAGCGCGATTTTGTGTCGGCTTTGGCTGGTCGACATTCTTTGTTTTAGCCAATTTCTTAACACTTGCCGCTTTTGCCAACTTCTTTGCCTTAGTCGCTATGGGTGATGTCTTAGCACTGGCCACTCTGACAGACTTTCTAGGACTAGCAACATCTTTAGCTAACCTGTTTCTTTCACTAGGAGTCTTTTTAGAATTAGAACTCGCTTTAGCCAATCTGGGTTTTTTAGCACTGGCAGGAGTGTGTTCCCTAGTATTGTTCTTGGGACTAGAGTCTTTTTTAGCTAATCTAGGCTTCTTTGCACTGACAACACACTCACGAGTAGCCTTTTTAAGACTAGAGTTTTCTTCGTCTAATCTGGGATTCTTAGGGTTGACATGAGTGTGCTTACTAGTAGTCGTTTTAGGACTAGAGGTTTCTTCATCTAATCTGGGTTTTTTAGGGTTGACATGAGTGTGCTTACTAGTAGTCGTTTTAGGACTAGAGTTTTCTTCATCTAATCTGCGTTTCTTAGGGATGCCAGGAGTGTGTTGACTAGTAATCGTTTTAGGACTAGAACCCTCTTCATCTAATCTGGGTTTTTTAGGGTTGACATGAGTGTGCTTACTAGTAGTCTTTTTAGGACTCAAGCTTTCTTGATCTATTCTGGGATTCTTGGAGCTGTCAGGGGTGGGTTTACTAGTAGTCTTTTTAGGACTAGAGCTTCCTTGATCTAATCTGGGATTCTTGGAGCTGTCAAGGGTGGGTTTACTAGTAGTCTTTTTAGGACTAGAGCTTTCTTGATCTATTCTGGGATTCTTGGAGCCGTCAGGGGTGGGTTTACTAGTAGTCTTTTTAGGACTCGAGCTTTCTTGATCTATTCTGCGATTCTTGGAGCTGTCAGGGGTGGGTTCACTAGTAGTCTCTTTAGGACTAGAACTTCCTTGATCTAATCTGGGATTCTTGGAGCTGTCAGGGGTGGGTTTACTAGTAGTCTTTTTAGGATTTGAGCTTTCTTGATCTATTCTGGGATTCTTGGAGCCGTCAGGGGTGGGTTCACTAGTAGTCTTTTTAGGACTCGAGCTTTCTTGATCTATTCTGGGATTCTTGGAGCTGTCAGGGGTGGGTTTACTAGTAGTCTTTTTAGGACTCGAGCTTTCTTGATCTATTCTGCGATTCTTGGAGCTGTCAGGGGTGGGTTCACTAGTAGTCTCTTTAGGACTAGAACTTCCTTGATCTAATCTGGGATTCTTAGAGCTGTCAGGGGTGGGTTTACTAGTAGTCTTTTTAGGACTTGAGCTTTCTTGATCTATTCTGGGATTCTTGGAGCTGTCAGGGGTGGGTTCACTAGTAGTCTCTTTAGGACTAGAACTTCCTCGATCTAATCTGGGATTCTTGGAGCTGTCAGGGGTTGGTTTACTAGTAGTCTTTTTAGGACTCGAGCTTTCTTGATCCATTCTGCGATTCTTGGAGCTGTCAGGGGTGGGTTCACTAGTAGTCTTTTTAGGACTTAAGCTTTCTTGATCAATTCTGGGATTCTTGGAGCCGTCAGGGGTGGGTTCACTCGTAGTCTTTTTAGGACTCAAGCTTTCTTGATCTAATCTGGGATTCTTGGAGCTGTCAGGGGTGGGTTCAATAGTAGTCTTTTTAGGACTTGAGCTTTCTTGATCTATTCTGGGATTCTTGGAGCCGTCAGGGGTGGGTTTACTAGTTGTTTTTTTGGGACTAGAGCTTTCTTGATCTATTCTGGGATTCTTGGAGCTGTCAGGGGTGGGTTCACTAGCAGTCTTTTTAGGACTAGAGCTTTCTTGATCTAATGTGGGATTATTGGAGCCGTCAGGGGTGGGTTCACTAGTAGTCTTTTTAGGACTCAAGCTTTCTTGATCCATTCTGCGATTCTTGGAGCCGTCAGGGGTGGGTTCACTCGTAGTCTTTTTAGGACTCAAGCTTTCTTGATCTAATCTGGGATTCTTGGAGCTGTCAGGGGTGGGTTCAATAGTAGTCTTTTTAGGACTTGAGCTTTCTTGATCTATTCTGGGATTCTTGGAGCTGTCAGGGGTGGGTTCACTAGTAGTCTTTTTAGCACTAGAGCTTTCTTGATCTAATCTGGGATTCTTAGAGCCGTCAGGAGTGGGTTCACTAGTAGTCTTTTTAGAACTAGAGCTTTCTTGATCTAATCTGGGATTCTTGGAGCCGTCAGTGGTGGGTTCACTAGTAGTCTTTTTAGGACTAGAGCTTTCTTGATCTAATCTGGGATTCTTAGAGCTGTCAGGGGTTGGTCCACTAGTAGTCTTTTTAGGACTAGAGCTTTCTTGATCTAATCTGGGATTCTTAGAGCTGTCAGGGGTGGGTTCACTAGTAGTCTTTTTAGAACTAGAGCTTTCTTGATCTAATGTGGGATTTTTAGAGTTGACAGGAGTGGGTTTACTAGTAGTTGTTTTAGGACTAGAGCTTTCTTTATCTAATCTGGAATTATTGGGGTTCACAGGAGTGGGTTCACTAGTAGTCTTTTTGGGACTACAGCTTTCTTTATCGAATTTGGGTTTCTTAAGGTTGACAGGGGTGCTTTTAGTGCTAAGATTGCTTTTAGGGCTAGAGTAATTCTTAGCCAATCTGGGTCTCTTTGCAACGACAGGGGTGGGCTCACTAGGAGTGCTTTTAGGGCTAGAGTCATTTTTAGCCAATCTGGGTCTCTTTGCAGGGGTGGGCTCACTAGCAGTCTTTTTAGGACTAGAGCTTTCTTGATCTAATGTGGGATTCTTGGAGCCGTCAGGGGTGGGTTCACTAGTAGTCTTTTTAAGAATAGAGCTTTCTTGATCTATTCTGGGATTCTTGGACCCGTCAGGGGTGGGTTCACTCGTAGTCTTCTTAGGACTCGAGCTTTCTTGATCTATTCTGGGATTCTTGGAGCTGTCAGGGGTGGGTTTACTAGTAGTCTTTTTGGGACTAGAGTTTTCTTGATCTATTCTGGGATTCTTGGAGCTGTCAGGGGTGGGTTCACTAGCAGTCTTTTTAGGACTAGAGCTTTCTTGATCTAATGTGGGATTCTTGGAGCCGTCAGGGGTGGGTTCACTAGTAGTCTTTTTAGGACTTGAGCTTTCTTGATCTATTCTGGGATTCTTGGACCCGTCAGGGGTGGGTTCACGCGTAGTCTTCTTAGGACTCAAGCTTTCTTTATCTATTCTGGGATTCTTGGACCCGTCAGGGGTGGGTTCACACGTAGTCTTCTTAGGACTCGAGCTTTCTTTATCTATTCTGAGATTCTTGGAGCTGTCAGGGGTGGGTTTACTAGTAGTCTTTTTGGGACTAGAGTTTTCTTGATCTATTCTGGGATTCTTGGAGCCGTCAGGGGTGGGTTCACTAGTAGTATTTTTAGGACTAGAGCTTTCTTGATCTAATGTGGGATTATTGGAGCTGTCAGGGGTGGGTTCACTAGTAGTATTTTTAGGACTCAAGCTTTCTTGATCTATTCTGGGATTCTTGGAGCCGTCAGGGGTGGGTTCACTAGTAGTCTTTTTATGACTAGAGCTTTCTTGATCTAATGTGGGATTATTGGAGCTGTCAGGGGTGGGTTCACTGGTAGTCTTTTTATGACTAGAGCTTTCTTGATCTAATGTGGGATTCTTGGAGCTGTCAGGGGTTGGTCCACTAGTAGTCTTTTTAGGACTAGAGCTTTCTTGATCTAATGTGGGATTCTTGGAGCCGTCAGGGGTGGGTTCACTAGTAGTCTTTTTATGACTAGAGCTTTCTTGATCTATTCTGCGATTCTTGGAGCTGTCAGGGGTGGGTTCACTAGTAGTCTTTTTATGACTAGAGCTTTCTTGATCTAATGTGTGATTCTTGGAGCTGTCAGGGGTTGGTCCACTAGTAGTCTTTTTAGGACTAGAGCTTTCTTGATCTAATGTGGGATTCTTGGAGCCGTCAGGGGTGGGTTCACTAGTAGTATTTTTAGGACTAGAGCTTTCTTGATCTAATCTGGGATTCTTGGAGCCGTCAGGGGTGGGTTCACTAGTAGTCTTTTTAGGACTAGAGCTTTCTTGATCTATTCTGGGATTCTTGGAGCTGTCAGGGGTGGGTTTACCAGTAGTCTTTTTAGGACTAGAGCTTTCTTGATCTATTCTGGGATTCTTGGAGCTGTCAGGGGTGGGTTCACTAGTAGTCTTTTTAGCACTAGAGCTTTCTTGATCTAATCTGGGATTCTTAGAGCCGTCAGGAGTGGGTTCACTAGTAGTCTTTTTAGAACTAGAGCTTTCTTGATCTAATCTGGGATTCTTGGAGCCGTCAGTGGTGGGTTCACTAGTAGTCTTTTTAGGACTAGAGCTTTCTTGATCTAATCTGGGATTCTTAGAGCTGTCAGGGGTGGGTTCACTAGTAGTCTTTTTAGAACTAGAGCTTTCTTGATCTAATGTGGGATTTTTAGAGTTGACAGGAGTGGGTTTACTAGTAGTTGTTTTAGGACTAGAGCTTTCTTTATCTAATCTGGAATTATTGGGGTTCACAGGAGTGGGTTCACTAGTAGTCTTTTTGGGACTACAGCTTTCTTTATCGAATTTGGGTTTCTTAAGGTTGACAGGGGTGCTTTTAGTGCTAGGATTGCTTTTAGGGCTAGAGTAATTCTTAGCCAATCTGGGTCTCTTTGCAACGACAGGGGTGGGCTCACTAGGAGTGCTTTTAGGGCTAGAGTCATTTTTAGCCAATCTGGGTCTCTTTGCAGGGGTGGGCTCACTAGGAGTGCTTTTAGGGCTAGAGTCATCTTTAGCCAATCTGGGTCTCTTTGCAACGACAGGGGTGGGGTCAGGAGTTTTGGTGCGTTGTAAGAGTGGTCTGAGGCGATTACGGAGTCGGTCGACAAAGCTTTTCTTGTCGTCGATGTTAGTCTCTGTACCAACATTATCCTTGGATGAAGCCTGAAATGAAAAAGAAAAAGTAAATAATCAAACAAGAAAAACAGAAACATGCTAAAGTGGCACACATGGTCACACAGATTTTAGCCATAAATTGGTTTGATTCCAATAGCTTTTCGTGTATTTTGAAGATGTAATTGAAAAAGGTATGTGATGAAACTGTTGGTAAGTGTACAGAATTTTACAGAGTTATTGGTCCACAGCATTATTTCTTATAAATGACTTCCATGAACAAAATGTTCTATGAATTTTGTTTCCAATTTTACAGAAATTATATGAAATACCTGCTGTTGGGGTGTTGGCTGAACTACAGGTGACACTGCCAACTGCGCCAAGAACTGGGTTTTTGTCATTTGTGAGCGAGGATCAGATGTTCTGTCCTGGGAGACCACGGCAGTCAGCCGTAGAGGTGCTTCGGCTGGTTTCTTTGTGGTGGTAGATGGCACAGCAGTTTGCACAACTCTGGTGATTGGTGACTCTTTCAAGGTGGAGGATGATTCGGTGGTTAAATTGGCCATCTTAGAGACTGTAGCATTTTCTTTTGTACATACAGCTGCTGATGGTTTCTCTTGGCCAGATGCTGGAATCTTTGTTGGTGAAGTGATTGGCAAACATATAGGCGACTCTTTCAAACTGGAGTGAGCTTCAGTGGATGAGGTCTTAGTAATTGTGGGGTTTTCTTTTATAGAAGCTGGCGGAGTGGATTTTACTGCCGTTGATGGTTTCTCTTGGCCAGATGCTGGAATCTTTGTTGGTGAAGTGATTGGCAAACATATAGGCGACTCTTTCAAACTGGAGTGAGCTTCAGTGGATGAGGTCTTAGTAATTGTGGGGTTTTCTTTTATAGAAGCTGGCGGAGTGGATTGTACTGCCGTTGATGGTTTCTCCGGGACAGCTATTGTCACCCTTGGTGGCAAAGACACTTGCAAACGCCTGGTGATGGGTGACTCTTTCAAACTGGAGCGAGTTTCAGAGGATAATGCATTAGAAACTGGAGCATTTTGTTTTGTGGATGCAGCCATGGATGGCTTGGTTGTTATAACTGCAGATGATGGTTTCTCTTTCACAGAAATTTGCATCTTTAGTGGTAAAGAGATGGGTGACGTTTTCAAACTGGAGTGAGATTGAGTGGATAAAGTTGATGTCTTAGAAACTGGGGAACTTCCTTTTGTAGAAGCAGGTGAAGGTGTCTGAGTCGATTGGACTGCTGCTGGTGGTTTCTCCGGGACAGAAATCACCACCCTGGGTGGCAAAGATACTTGCAAACGCCTTGTGATAGGAGACACTTTCAAACTGGATTGAGCTTCAGAGGAAGGAGCAGCAGATGCATTCGAAACTGGGGCATTTTGTTTTGTGGATACAGCCAAGGTTGGCTGAATTGATACGACTGCAGATGATGGTTTCTCTATCACAGAAACTGGCAACTTGAAACTTAATTGAGTGGATAAAGTTGATGTCTTAGAAACTGGGGCACTTCCTTTTATAATGTGTGATGATGGTTTCTCTCTCACAGAAACTGGTACCTTTGGTGGTACCAAACTGGAGTGAGATGCAGTGGATAAAGTTGGAGTCTTAGAAACCGAGGGACTTGCAACTGAAGATGGCTGAGATGCATTAGAAACTGGCATATTTTGTTTGGTGGATGCAGCCATGGTTGAATGAATTGATATGACTGCAGATGACGGTTTCTCTTTCACAGAAACTGGCAACTTTAGTGGTAACGAGATGGATGTTTTCAAACTGGAGTGAGATTGAGTGGATACAGTTGCTGTCTTAGAAACTGGGGAACTTCCTTTTGTAGAAGCAGATGAAGGTGTCTGAGTCGATTGGACTGCTGCTGGTGGTTTCTCCGGGACAGAAACTGCCACCCTTGATGGCAAAGATACTTGCAAACGCCTTGTGATAGGAGACACTTTCAAACTGGAGCAAGCTTCAGAGGAAGGAGCAGCAGATGCATTCGAAACTGGGGCATTTTGTTTTGTGGATACAGCCAAGGTTGGCTGAATTGATACGACTGCAGATAATGGTTTCTCTATCACAGAAACTGGCAACTTGAAACTTAATTGAGTGGATAAAGTTGATGTCTTAGAAACTGGGGCACTTCCTTTTGTAGTGTGTGATGATGGTTTCTCTTTCACAGAAACTGGTACCTTTGGTGGTACCAAACTGGAGTGAGATGCAGTGGATAAAGTTGGAGTCTTAGAAACCGAGGGACTTGCAACTGAAGATGGCTGAGCCAATTTGACAACTAATGCCGATTTTTCTTGGACAGCAGCCGGCACCTTTGGGCGCAAAGAGACTTGAACATGACTGGCAATAGATGACTCTTTTGGACTGGAGTGAGTTTCAGTTGACATCTGAGACACTGGGTAATATTCTGAAGACTGTAGAGTTGAACTTGAACTAACCACACATAATGCTTCCTCTTGGACAACAGCTGCCACACCAGATGGCAGAACGCACACAATAATAGGCAAATCTTGCAAACTACAGAAAGAGTCGGTAGATGAAGTTGATGCCTTAGAAACTGGGGCTTTTTCATTTGTAGCCATCGCGGACTGCTGATTTGCTTTGATAGCAGACGATGGTTTATCTTGAACAGCAACCATAACTTTTGATGGCACACTCGCTGCAATTGATGACTCTTTCAGACTTGATAGTGTGTCTGGTGATACGGTTAATATCTTAGAAACTGTGGCATTTTCATTTGTGTCTAGAACTGGTGTTTGAGCAGACTTAATTGTTGCAGCCGGTATAGTCGCGGTAACCACCAACCGTTGTAATGGCGAAAGAGGTGGCTGGGTTGTCGACACTGCTACAGTTTGAGGTAGTTGTGCCGACTGAAACACAAGCGTCTGTGGAGCTCCAGTGGACTGCCATGGCGCCACCGGCCTCGGGACTAGAATTGTTATTTTAGGGCGAGCTAAGGTCACTGGCAGCTGGTCGGTCGAGGTGGTGGAGGTGTTGGCGGACTGCCTGGCCATAACAACCGTTGCTACTGGAGGAGCCTGGTGTAAGCCTGTAGCTGTAGAGGCAGGTGGTAATCCGCTTCGCTGTGCAGATACGACTGTCGATACAACGTTAGAGAGCTGTGCTGGGGACAACATTGTCACTGTGTGGGGAGTGGAGAACATTGATCGGGGCACAACAATGAATTTCTGATGGGTCAGACTGGTTGACCGTTTTGCTACCACTGATATTCGAGGTGGTAAAAGGTGCTGCTGTAGAGACTGCATGCTTGTTTGAGGTACTGAAGATCCAATGATTCTGGGAGGGATAACAGAATATTGTAGTTTTGTCAGAGAAATCGTCGTAATCTCAGCCTGAGCTACAGTAGACTTCTGGTGCTTCGGAGTCACAACTGTAGTTTGAGAACTGACCGGCTGTACTAATGATGTAGCTGGTGAGCGATTCAGATGTACAGAATGCTCTCCTGAAGGCAGGCTGACGGTTGTTTGGTCAGATACTGTAGGAGGCTGTGGCGTTGCTGCCAATGCTGAAGCAAGAGATACAGGAATAAGTTGTTGACCCGAGGCCAGAGTAATAATGTGGGAAATAAGCAGAGGTGGTGGTGACTGCCGTGTTTGTGGTCGTATTGCAGTTGTTGATTGCTGAGAGTATGACGTGTTTTCCATTTCTGTCTGGTGTTCAGACGTTTGAGCATTTACGGCATCGATTAGCAGCATTGCATCCTGAAGAGTCGGATGTGAAGTGTGGCCTTCCCGAGGAGGAACTGATGACGGTTGCTTTGGTAACTTTGTTGAAGGAACATTGCGTGTCTCGACCACTGAAGAAACTTCAACAGGTGGACGTTGCATTTCCTCTTTAGCCACTTTCACTGGAAGCTGTAAAGATTTTTCTGCAGATCGTCCTTTTCTGGGAGGTGTGGTTGGAACAGACAAAGAACTGACCCCAATCTCCGTTGTGCTGATTAAAGAGGCATTCACTGACTGAGAGTTAGAAGACATAGAAGTTTGTTTCTTTGGTGGTCGTCCTCTTCTGGGGAGTGCTGCTGGAGGAGACTGAGAACAAACCTCAGTCTTCACCTTTCCTATTGGACTGGTGTTGACCGTCTTCTCCTTTCCTATTGGACTTGTGTTGACCGTCTTCTCCTTTCCTATTGGACTTATGTTGACCGTCTTCTCCTTTCCTATTGGACTGGTGTTGACCGTCTTCTCCTTTCCTATTGGACTGGTGCTGACAGTCTTCAGATTTCCTATTGGACTGGTGTTGACCGTCTTCTCCTTTCCTATTGGACTGGTGTTGACCGTCTTCTCCTTTCCTATTGGACTGGTGCTGACCATCATCTCCTTTCCTATTGGACTGGTGCTGACCGTCTTCAGCTTTCCTATTGGACTGGGGTTGACCGTCTTCTCCTTTCCTATTGGACTGGGGTTGACAGTCTTCTCCTTTCCTATTGGACTGGTGTTGACCGTCTTTGGTGGCCGTCCGCTTCTTCTAGGGGATGCGACTGCAACGGGCAGAGAACTAACCGTAATCTTCTCTGCTCCCGTTGATGTTTTGACTGTCTCCTGGGCTGCAGGTTTAGCACTCGACAGGGATCGTTTTTTCTCTTGCTGTTTTTGATAGATTTGTTCATAGAGTATTGATCTCATTGGTGGACGTCCTCTTCTACGACGTATCGATGAAACGGGCTGGGAACTAACCTCTATCTCTGCCACGGCAATTACGGGCTGGGAACTAACCTCTATCTCTGCCACGCCAATTTCTATTTCTTGAGGCGCTATAGATGGTTCCGCCTTTGTAACAGGTGTTCCTTTCGTTTGCTCTTCAGTTGCGGAGGGTACAACCTTCACCGTGCTGGTTTCTAATCCTCGAGGACATACAGATGGCTTCTCTTTTGTCAGGGGTGTTACCTCCGATGGCTGTTCATGTGCGGCGGGGACGACTGCAGGTGGTTTCATGGTAGCACCAAGGTGTTCATTTATATGGGCATCATCCTCCACTTGCAGTTGCTGGACGACCGGCAACGGTTGATCTTTTTCAGGGGGTGCTGCCACGCCAATTTCTATTTCTTGAGGCGCTATAGATGGTTCCGCCTTTGTAACAGGTGTTCCTTTTGTTTGCTCTTCAGTTGCGGAGGGTACAACCTTCACTGTGCTGGTTTCTAATCCTCGAGGACATACAGATGGCTTCTCTTTTGTCAGGGGTGTTACCTCCGATGGCTGTTCATGTGCGGCGGGGACGACTGCAGGTGGTTTCATGGTAGCACCAAGGTGTTCATTTATATGGGCATCATCCTCCACTTGCAGTTGCTGGACGACCGGCAACGGTTGATCTTTTTCAGGGGGTGCTGCCACGCCAATTTCTATTTCTTGAGGCGCTATAGATGGTTCCGCCTTTGTAACAGGTGTTCCTTTTGTTTGCTCTTCAGTTGCGGAGGGTACAACCTTCACCGTGCTGGTTTCTAATCCTCGAGGACATACAGATGGCTTCTCTTTTGTCAGGGGTGTTACCTCCGATGGCTGTTCATGTGCAGCGGGGACGACTGCAGGTGGTTTCATGGTAGCACCAAGGTGTTCATTTATATGGGCATCATCCTCCACTTGCAGTTGCTGGACGACCGGCAACGGTTGATCTTTTTCAGGGGGTGCTGCCACGCCAATTTCTATTTCTTGAGGCGCTATAGATGGTTCCGCCTTTGTAACAGGTGTTCCTTTTGTTTGCTCTTCAGTTGCGGAGGGTACAACCTTCACCGTGCTGGTTTCTAATCCTCGAGGACATACAGATGGCTTCTCTTTTGTCAGGGGTGTTACCTCCGATGGCTGTTCATGTGCAGCGGGGACGACTGCAGGTGGTTTCATGGTAGCACCAAGGTGTTCATTTATATGGGCATCATCCTCCACTTGCAGTTGCTGGACGACCGGCAACGGTTGATCTTTTTCAGGGGGTGGTCGCTGAGCAACTACAATCGGTCGCTGAGCAACTACAGTCGGTTGCTCTTTGTCTAGCGTTATGACTTCTGTCTGAGTTTCAGAGGGCACTGGAGTCTCTAGAGTTTGCAGAGTAAACTCAGACTGCTCTTCCGTTTTATCTGCTCCTGTAGGTGGTTTCATGGTAGCATCAAGGTGTTCATTTATATGGGCATCATCCTCCACTTGCAGTTGCTGGACGACGGCCAACGGTTGATCTTTTTCAGGGGGTGGAAGCACCGACGGTCGCTGAGCAACTACAATCGGCTGCTCTTCATCTAGCATTATGACTTCTGTCTGAGTTTCTGAGGGCACTGGAGTCTCTAGAGTTTGCAGAGTAACCTCAGACTCGACCGGGGGATTTTCAGGTACAGGGATTTGGCTCTGGGCACCGCTTCGCTCACTGGCTCCAACTGGATGGGGTGTTTCTGGGTCCCAGGAGGTCTCCTGGTCTTTCTGACGGGGAGCCACCTCACCATGTGAAGATGGCTGGGTGAGGAGAAGCCCCTCAGGGGTGCTGTCATTTATAAGGTCCTTGAGTGCATCTGAGGACAGATGAGATTGGGGGAGAAATGTGTAGAAGATGAGAAGACAAATTGAAAGAAAGGGAAGGTTACTTAAAACATAATCGGCTGGATTCATTGTCTAAGAATCAGATAACAGGAGTCGAGTCAACTTTGTTTATGATTCTGATTAGGGGTTGGAATCACCAGTTTCATCGCGATACGATACGATATCAATTCTTTGGACAACGGTACGATATTTTCCGATATCACAAAGTCTGCCACGATACGATACGATTCGATTCAAGTGCCTGCGATCGATATGAGATGATATTATATGCCCATTTAACACAATCAGTAACATTTAAATCAACAAAAAAAAAGGCAATGGAAATGTCATTTGACATTTTTATTTTTGGGCTCTTCCAGACATTTAAATGAAAAACAATCTATTGTTTTTAATACAAATAGACCTCATGTTCACTGTTTTTGGTTTGTTTTCATTTTTCTCTCTCGATATTAACACTTTAACTGCCGGGAAACGCTTTACAGCGTCATTCCCGGCCATGCTCAAGTTGCCGAAGGACGCTTTACAGCGTCTTTAATATCAATATTTCAAAAATCTGTGATCGGATTCATATTTCCCCTCCGCTGGCCTGAGATCCACCAGGAGGACCCACTGAGCTCTCTGGCGGTTCAGGAGCGCCATCTGGTGGCCGATGGGCGCAATCGCCAAACAGGAAGTGCTGTGGAGGTTGTGCTGGTCGGCCATATTACTTCCGGGCACTCGGTTTGGCTGCCGGCACTCTGGCTCGTCACAATATATAGCGATCCATTGCCAATAACTCGATAAACAACATGATTTGGACGTATATAGTATTATACAAGCTGGAAATGGTTCATCAGGATAAACATCCCATAATCGAAAACGGTCTACACCACGCTGATCGTCCAACGGCGCGAGGAAGATCCGGTAAGATTCAGCGTTATTCTTGAACGTGTTCCATATAAACTGTTATGATGAACATATGACCCACACTAGATGAATGATATAACGCTGCCCACGGAATTATAAACGATCCCCCGCCCATCCGGTCATCATCAGATCATACGTAGATCATTCTAGAAGTACGTCCAATTGATATCGCCCCGATTGCCATCAAACTGTATTTCATCATCAATATAATGCATTTGGGGCTATAGATCACGTTCTGGAAAAAGCTGCAGAAAGAGATGAAAACATACTTATACATTAGACCATACTTTACTATGAATATGTGAATGAAAAAGTTTAACGTTGCTACACAATGAACAATACATATAGGACTTTGAATGGGCCCTAATAATGGCAATGTAGCAATAGAATTTAAAAAGTTATAGCCATGCAAAGAAGGGGTACTTATCCATAGACAAATAGAGCTGGCAACCCATGGTATATCATGAATTTAACCTCCGGCACCCATATATATCCTATTCACTGTCACAGAGCTGTATTTTGGCTGGAAAAGGCATATTGGGAGTCCGAAGGTGCAGTACCGGCCAGATCCTGGTAGTGGCGCTGTCTTGAGAATGCAGTAACCCCCCTCCTTCCCAGTCCCCACTTCTCTCTGCCTATGGCTCTGGGTTAGCTTGTTGTTAGCTTACGCTAACGTAATGTTAATTTCGATCATTAACGCGACGTGGGCATAATGGAATGGCGAGGATTGCAAAGCAGGTTAGATGCATTTGACCCGTTGCGGAATAAAACAGCAGGGACATGTTTTGGGTCGCAGAATAGGCACACAAGCCTTGCTCTATTGACGCTCTAGACCAGGGGTGCCCAACCTTTTTTGAACCAAGATCAACTTTTTTATTTACCACCTAGCCCGAGAGCTACCAGCCAAAATTGTATATTGTAAGCAGTCATTTGAGGCTTTATAAAAGCAGCATAATGAACACAAATCTGTCAGTGCCGAGTCCGACCTCATCTTAAATAACAAACAGCATTGCTTGTTGTAGTTAACAAGGAGAGGAAGAGTTGATTTAGCACAAAAAAAAAAAAAAATGTTTTTTTAATAATCGAATTTTATTAATCAAGATCTACTTGAAATCAGCCCGCAATCTACCCGTCGATCGCGATCGACTGGTTGGGCACCACTGCTCTAGACGCTACTGCTGTGTGCTCTTGATCCGAGCCGAGCGGATACGACACTCCATGGGATTTTCAAAATAAGAGTATCGCAATATGAATCGATCTTTTTACGTTGCATCGATCCTATTTGATTATTGATAATCGATGTATCGTCCCACCCCTAATTCTGATGTATGTCTTTCTTCCTGTACCTGGAATTTCACTTAAGACTTGTCGGCAGACTAAAGTAGGTTCACCGCCCTCTTGCTTCAACATCACATAATGAGGAACACAGACACCACCATCCGCCTCCTGTGAGGGACAGAAGACAGACGCACACATTTATCAAAATCACACAAACCAAAATGTAAATCAAGAGAAAAATATGGCATTGTGACACGCACACAAACCTCCGGCTTTATGAGTATGAGTGCCATTTGAGGGTTGTCCTCCCCTGTGGCGTCGTGGTGCTGGTCTTTCTCCTGACCTTCCTCCATCTCCTGCTGCTGCTCCCCTTGCCTCTGCACTGATCTCTCCACCGGCACGGTGCTCAGAGGAACCGGGTCTGTAAAAGCAAATTCAATCTTTATTCAATCTCGAAAGATCACCAAGAGCAAACTCTCATTTACAATGACGTAGAGAATAGCACACAGTCAATACAAATAAATGATATACATACATATAGGACTATATATAAACAATGTAAATTAATTAAAACAACTACAAACGGAGGTGATATGGTTGGCTATTATAGATTTACATTGATCAATGGCTATTAAAGTATTGAGTTTTAAGGTGCTTTGCAAAATGTTCCACACGTCAAGGGCAAGCCAATCACCAGAGTGAGTATGATAAGGTCCAGAGTCCTGTCCAGTAATGAAGTGATGTGTCTGTAAATGTAATGTAAATTAAGTGATGTAGGGTGGAAGATCATCAATAATGGTTTTATACAGAAACAGATTCCAGTACAAGACAAGTCATGTCTGCCTCTACCAGACGTTATCATCTAAGATACAATGATGGAACCATAACTGTCACCGGTGATAAACCCAAGGGAAGAATGATATACAGAATCCAGCTAATTATAAACCGGGCCACAGATGACGATTTGATGAATAGTATACTTTTGATTAATTAATTGAGTTGAGTAGATATTCCTGCCATGTGTAGATCTGTACTTACTATCCTAAATTTGACCACATGATCTGGACAACAGTTGAAGAGATCACTCACTCCACAGGTAGGGATGGGAATCGAAACTAATAGTCCGATTCCTGGAATCGCATGCCTCCGTGACTATCGATTCCTCTTATCGCTGCCAGGTTTTCCCTACAGTTGCGCATAACGTTAGCGTTAGCATGCAGCCATAGAGCAGACTATTTGATTCCTTAAGGGCTCGAAATTGCCTGGTTTTTGGTCATATGCTCCCGAAATGCTCTCGCTGTTTGATTGTTTCTAAGTGCAGTGATTGAAAACTACTCGAATGCTTTAGAACCGAGTCATTCATTTAATTCGGGGCAACCTACCAGCCGCGGAGCTAACGCTAGCTCATACAGACACACAGAGAGAGATAACAGCTGACAGCAGGTAGTACAGTCAGGTACAAATACAAAAAAAAGGGGTGGGGGCTGTTGTGTAAACCTTGTACTAGGCTTGGGCGGTATGACGGTATTACGGTATACGAGGGTATTTAGAAATCCCGACGGTATTGAAAATCAATACCGTCAAAATCACAGATGCGTTTCAGTTTCTATTACACTGAAACAGAGTTTTGACAGGGACGGCATTGGTTGTAGTGCACACACACGCGCCAGCAGAGGGCGAGACCAGTCCTCACTAGTGGAGCGAGCACACGCAGAGCTGGTTGTCTGGTCTACACACAGGAGGACGCAATCGATAGGGGTGGAAATTAAATGAGACACGCTTACCGTTGCTGGTGCTGTGGGCTAACTGGCTACCGCTCTGAGAGCTAACGTTACTAGCAGGGAACAAAATAACTGGGCGCCCATCGCCAAATGCGTGTAGATTTACCGTCTGGCGTCTAACAATAATAGTCTGCCCGCCAGCTGGCGGGTGTAGTTCATATCGATACTCTTATTTTGAAAATCCTGTGCGGGTCTCATTGCCGCCCCAAGCGCAGCTCCAGTCATAATATCTGGGCTCCGGCAGCTAGCAACGTTCAGGTTCATATGATACTCTTATTTTGAAAAACCCTTAGCAACTCCGCAAGTCATATGATATCCGCTAGTGTTGTCACGATACTGGAATTTCGACTTCGATACGATACCTTGAAAAGTATCGATACTTCGATACCATTTCGATACCAAAAAAAAAATATATATATATATATATATATATATATATATTTTTTTTTTTTATTTTTTTTATTATTTTTTTTAACAAATGTAGCTTTTGTTGCTGGTTGATTCTCCTCAGCTTCGAGTCTGGTACTATAAGAGAAGATAAATATAACACTTTTAAAACCCTTTGTTTATCTTTAGATCACACATTTAAAAATAACTGTTCATCTCACTTCAATCATTTTTATTGCAAATGCAGAACATGGTATTTTCTCAAGCAGACAGATGTAAACACTGTAATCTGTGTTGCATGTACCTCACAAACTGAACAGTTAGTAACAGTTTTTATTTAAAGATAACGAGAGCAAGCGAGAGAGAGAGAGAGGTATCGGTAGATAGAGAGAGAGAGAGAGAGAGGTAGCGGTAGATAGAGAGAGAGAGAGAGCGAGAGAGAGAGAGAGAGGTAGCGGTAGATAGAGAGAGCGAGAGAGAGAGAGAGAGAGAGAGAGAGAGAGGTAGCGGTAGAGAGAGAGCGAGAGAGAGAGAGAGAGAGAGGTAGCAGTAGATGGAGAGAGACAGAGAGAGACAGAGAGGCTATGCTCGGAGCATTTTAGTAATGTTACATTTTCAACAAGATTGCTGCTATTTAAACACTTGGTGGAAACGGGGTAACGTTAACCTTATGTCGACTGTAGTATTGTATGACCTCGACATAACGTTTACACGTTAACGTTACTCCGTTACCATGCAGTATTTATAACTGTGGCCAGCTAAGCTAAGGGGGCTAACTTTAGCTGGTAGCTGTAACGTTACAACGAAGCAGCTGTTGATATTATGCGCCATCAGTAGACAACGTATCATGTATTAAACTAGAGTTAATGGTTTAATGCTTCAGTCACAGTGACGTTGAAAGAGCAGCTGTCACGAACCTTTCATTTCTTTATGGAGATCGGCGCTGGCACTGCTATAACCGCTTGCAAATAGCATTGGGGCATTTGTAGCTTGTCCTTCGTTGTTTACTTGAAACCCGAAGTACCTCCAAACAGCACTTCTGCTGCTTTCTTTATCCACAAGCACAAGTTGCGGAGGCTCTGCATTTACCATCTTCAGCTAAAATGTTTGTTTACTAACTGAAGAAGACGGCTCTCTGTGACTCTGTGAGGGGGAGGGCTGGACTCGGAGGAGCCGGGGGGGCGAGCGCTCTGAACAGCGCGTCAACAACTTGCGGTAGAACACTCGCCAGCTGGTGGTACCGATACTGCAGAAAGTATCGGTACTTCGGGAAATGAGTATCGAAGCCTTTTTAAATATTCAGTATCGATATGTATCGATACTTCGATATTTTTGACAACACTAATATCCGCCCACTCAGTGTTGTTTCTTGAAAACAGAGCAGCGTTAACACAGCAGTGCGCCTACAGACGCGAGATAAGTCTGTGATGTTTTTTTTCTTCTCACGAGTCCAATGCAGCTACATGCTTTGCACCGTCGCCATTCCTTTATGCCCACATCGCCCGAAATTAACGTTTATGTACCAATCACTACAACGTTAACGTCAGCTAACAAGCTAATCCTGATGATCAGACGAGACAGAGCCATAAACAGCACTGAGGAAAGGGAAATGGGGGGGGGCACTCTCCCCTTCCCTGTGTGTGTGTGTGCGTTTGGAAAGACGACAGAGTCACTAGTCAGGACTCAGGACAGGAGTATATTATAGTAAACTGAGGATTACTGAGGATGGACAGATAATGTTGATATTCAAATATAAAAAATGTTGAGAGGAGTGGAAGTTTGAAGACAGACTACAATATGATGCGGGGTGGTGAGTTGAAACACAGTGTGTGTGTGTGTGTCCCGACCCCACTTCTATGTTTCAATAAATTATTTGCATTTAAAACTATTAACGCCGACTCATTCCTTCAGTCCACTCAAAATTATGCTAATATTCCATATGTTTAGTGATGCACGATATATCGGCCGCCGATATAATATCGGCCGATATGGCAGTTTTTTTTGCACATCGGTATCGGTCCGATAAAGATAGGGCCGATATTTATTTATAAAAAAAATAAAAAATTACATGTTTTGGCCTTAAATAGTTTAAAAATATCAGTCATTTCTGAAAATAAGTTACAAAAGTAAAAAAAAATATGCGTTTTGGAAAATAGCTCTTTATTTGATTATCATAAAAAAGTGTTTTCTATACAGAGATATCGACATCGGTAACTATCGGTATCGGCCAGAACAGCAATATTAATATCGGTTATCGGCATCTGCCACAATTTTCACATCGGTGCATCACTACTTATGTTGTTTATGATATTAATTGAAAATAGCATATGAGAGTATTATAATGTAATAATAACACATGGCGATATACTAAAAAGCTATTTATAATTTTTGGCTAGTAAAAAATCTGCCCGGCTGGTACTTTTAAAAATCTACCAGCCAAATGGCTGGTAAGTCAAAAAGTTAAGTTTGTTCCCTGGTTACTAGTACTAGGATGCTGCGGGCTTCTGGCTACCGTTCTGAGAGCCAACGTTACTAGTACTAGGATGCTGCGGGCTTCTGGCTACCGTTCTGAGAGCTAACGATAGTAGCACTAGGATGCTGCAGGCTTCTGGCTACCGTTCTGAGAGCTAACGTTAGTAGTACTAGGGTGCTGCAGGCTAACTGGCCATCGTTCCGTGATTTGTTTACTTGGAAACACGGGTTGCCTAGTTTTCTTTTATGCCTAGGTAAGTCAGGAAGTACCGTGCAACATACAAACATGTCCGTGTACCTTACAGGACAGGGGCGAGCGGGGACCGGGGAGGGAGCTGTGTGTGTGTAGGTGTGTAGATGACAGAGAAGTCAGAGGAATAACGACCAGTTGAATGCAACTACGGTGCAATAGATTAAATTAGTTTAAGATATTGAACTGTAGTTATATTCAACAGGTTGTTATTCAATAGATTCAATTAGTTTAAGAATAAAACATTTTAAAAAAGAAAGATTTTAAGAGAATCTCAAATAAATTATTTTATTTAAGTGTAGGCTCTAGTTAAAAAATGTTTACAGTGTTTGTATTTTTCTGACATGGGGGCTCAACAATAAATGACAATCAGAAATGTCAAGTTGCATGTTGTTATTCTAACCAGCTTAGTTCTGTTGCATTTCCAATTTATTTATTTCATGTCTGTGCTGAGACAGCGAGTGAGAACTCCGCTAAAGAATTGGATCATGATTTTCGGTTTTCACATGACTATTTGATTGCCCGCCACACGGCGCTCAGATGTCTCAGTGGGAGGTGCCTGTGCTAATACAGAAAAATATTTGGGGGGACCCATGCGAGTACTGATTTCACAACCCTTTTAGCAGAGCCATATGAAACCTGCGATCAAAAAAATTGAATCAAATGTAAAACGTGGAATATTGCAGAATTTGCCATAATTTGGACTGAAATTCCGTTTTCGGGAGAACGATGGAACGTTTGGTGCAAAGCAAACATGACCGGGACGCTAAAGCGGGTTACAACGCACACGTCACTGCCATACTGCTTCACAACAACACAGCAATGTCCAAGCGTGTAGCTGCTTCGGTACTAACATCATCTAAAAAGCTACGAAATACCACACTAAACCCTCAATTCAGAGCAGAGCAGTATCCGAATGATTTTTATGCCTCCGGCGATAAGTGTTTTGTAAATATTGTCAACATACTGTGGATTGGACCCGCAAAAATACGTGCGATGGTCATTTAGTCTCGAAAAGTCATGTCAGAAACAATGGGAAACGCCGTGCTTCCCAAAACACACCAGCACTTCAAAACAACAATTACAGCAAGTACCTAGTCAGCAGATTCAAGACGAGAGTTTGTGCAGGACTTTGTAGCTGTTTGCGCCGAGTCCGACATCCCTTTAGCAAAGCTGAAGAAACTGCAACCATTTCTAGTTAAGCACTGCAAGCAGGGAGGAGTGCTGCCCGAGAACGAAACAGCCCTTTGTCATTTTCCTATGCCTTGTTTGGTGCGAGTTCAGCTGACACTAATGACACGCCCATTACGCAAAGCGTGCGCTCTCACACTCACACTGCTCCGGTCAGGGGGCGAAATTAAAGCCTGCCACCCGCCATTTGCGGGCAGTTTTTACGTTTGGCGCCTCCCACTGAGAGGTCTGCCCGCCGTGTGGCGGGCAATAATAGTCATGTGAAAACCGAAAATCATGATCCAATTCTTAGCGCAGTTCTCACTTGCTGTCTCAGCACAGACATGCAGCGCACCGCGCACTGTTCCCCCTACCCCTCCCGCACCCGTTTCTGTATGCTGCATGTAAACAGAGGCTATTGCCTCGGACAGTCACCGTGACATTAGTCTAGTCAGAGGGACCTCCGTGAGCTAATGTTAGCTACTGTTACAAAATGACCCAGTCAACTATTCACTTTTAGTTTAATACATGAGGCTAGAGCTGCCGCGGTATTGATATTTTCCTTACCGCACGAATTTGCGAAATATTTTCTACAAAAAAAAAAAAAAAGTTTGAATGCATTTTTTTTTTTTTTAGTAGTCTACTCTTATAGCCTGCCTCTAGTCTAATGGCGCTTTTCCACTGCATAGTACCTACTCGACTCGACCCGCTTTAGGCACCTGGTACTTCGTTCCTTTTCCACTGCAGCCAGATACTACTCCGTTTGTCTCCGTGTGGGGAGTGGGGACGCAGGCGGCGCCGCTTGTGTACACTGAAAGCTCCGTGGGCATAGATGTCCGAGGGCTTGCAGCAAGCCAGAGTTTAACACAGTTTCAATCAATCAATCAATCAATAACAACATTAACCAGACTCTCGTTGCGTCTATTCTGCCAAAGCTAACGTTACCGCTCATTGTGTATTCTACCAAGCAAACCCGGGTTTAACGTTACCTCTCGTGTACATATCGGCTGACGGTAGCATTAGGCTAATAACAACAACAAACTTAACACATCAGCGATCTTGTTGTGACACTAAACTCTCCGCTCGGTGGTAAATTGGGTTGATGTCGGTTTTGTTTCATCAATAAATAAGGCAGAATACACAGTGAATCCATTCTTTTTTGTTTATTGCACTTGAATCCTGAATGAAATGCATCCTTAGCGAGGCAGTAAAGATGGCGGCGCGGCGTTCTGTTTTCGTTCAGAGGCTACAAAGTGTGACGCGTCGAGTAGGGGGTATCTGCAGAGCCGCAGAGCCAGGCTGGACCAATAGGGTCGCTTGGAACCGAGTAGGGTATATCTGCAGAGCCGCAAGCCAACTTTATTATTATGATAAAAAACAGCGGTGACGCGGTATTCAGCCTAACTCTGCGGTGAGCGTGATGCAACAGCGATACCGCGGTAATGCGGTTATCGCGGCAGCTCTACATGAGGCATTGTGTAACGTTATCCAGCCGGCTAGCTAGAGCTGCCGCGATTACCGCGGTATCGCTGTTACATCACGGCCACCGCAGAGTAGGCTGAATACCGCGTCACCGCTGTTTTTTATAATAATAATAATAAATTACCCTCCTCTCGTTGGGCTTGCGGCTCTGCAGATATACCCTACTCGTCTATCGAGGTTCCAAGCGACCCTATTGGGTACCAGAAAAGTCACGTGAAACATTGCAGACCACTGATTGGTCAGAAGAGAGACGCGTCACACGTTTTTACGTCCTGAATGTCAGGTCATCACAACACGGCTAATAACGTTAGCTTTAACTCTCCGCCGGAGTGGACTAACATCGCGCCTCAGGAGTACTAAACGAGACATAATGATTTTACTGTCTGCAACGAATGTTATAATAAAAGCCCTTCGTTCTATACACTTGTCTGATTGAAAACTTTATTAACAGACCGCAGAATGGGACAACTCAGCACGCTCTGAGCAAAGAAAGGAACTGAGATATGAATAGAGTATTGCTTGCTATGGTCCGGTAAATACGCTGATGTTATTGAACGTATAACTATATAATGTCAATGCCACAAAACGAATGCCTTTATTATAAAGTAGTAACTTTATAGTAATAATAATAAGAAAGGGTCGGGGGGGGGTTAGGGGTAACCACCCCTGCCCGCGACACAGAGTGAACTGCGCATCCGTGTTTCACTTTCAATAACTAATGCGTGCTTGCCGAATCCCAAACAATATTCATGCTGCAAAGTCATCCTCTAAAGATAGACATTTAGACTAGAGGCAGGCTATATGCTATAAAGAGTAGACTACTACTAAAAAAAAAAATGCATTCAAACTTTTTTTTTAAATTTTTTGTGTGCGTGCGGTAAAAACCGCGGCGGTAGGAAATATTTTGCAAATTTGTGCGGTAAGGAAATAATCAATACCGCGGCAGCTCTACGGCTAGCTCCCGACATCAACAACTGCTCGAGCAAGTGTCCAGTGCATAATACCTCCGTTGGCTAGGTAGCTACAAAATGTCCCAGTAAACTAAATAGTTCAGAGGCGTTGTCCCAACGCCATCCAGCAGTAGCTACAGATAGCTCCTGACATCAATGTCCTACAACATGCGTATTCGAGGCCCTGGCTTACATCGCATGAGGGCTGCTGAATAGGGTCCAGGTGCAGCGCAGGAGAATCCTTTCATGCTGAATGTAAGAGTTTAGGGTCCAGCTGCAGCGCCGGAGAATCCTTGCTGGAGCTGGAGGCCACTCGAGTATACACACAGACAGTGGAGCTGTTTGCAGACAGCGAGGTGGCGATGTCTCGCAGATAATACAACTACAAGTATGATTAGCCACAGACTCATCCCCCCCCCCCCCCCGACACTCAACTAACCGCCTCGGACAGTCCTTCATACCAGCGGCCATCAGGCTCCACAACAGTGGGCAGCGACTAGCGGCCTCCAGGCCCCACAACAGGGGGCAGCGACAGCGACTGCTACCAGACATTGACCTGGGACTTATAGGAACCCAAGGGGGACAAAGTAGACTACCCTGGTACTTTGATTAATGTATACTCAGTAGATAGTAAATTATAACACTACCTCATGCATACTGCACCTCATGTGACACTGTGAATAATGTGAATATTCCTCAGCTAGTCAGATAGTAAATTATATTGACCATATTGATCAAATTGTTTACACTGCCTGTGTTGTCTTTTACTACCTGTATACTGTGTTGTTTTACTACCTGTACCCCTCCCCCCCTCCCCCCCATGCTGCTATGATGCCTGAATTTCCCCAAGGGGATCAATAAAGGAATATCTTATTATATAATATATATATTTTATTAAAAAAAGATATAAAATAATTATTATTTTTTTAATCAAAAAAAAAGTTGGCAGGTAAGAAATATGCTTCCCATCTACCCGCCACTGGCCGGTGAGTCAAAAAGTTAATTTCGTGCCATGGCTCCGGTCATGCATCCACTCAACTCATGGAAAATACAGCATCAGGCTATTGTTCTAAAAGTATCTACCAATAAAACCGTTTTTAACAGCTGGGTATTGGGCATAACAAAAAATATTGTTTGTTTCCGGTTGCCGACAGACCCTGCCGATTTAGGTGCGACCCAATATATTTTAAAATTTAAAAAAAAATACAAAAAAAATGTTTTCTTTTTTTTTTTAAATAAAGTTTCATAGAAATCTTAGTCAAACCTTTAGTATTATGGATATTAAACATGCTGGCAGAGTACATGCATCCATGTTGTTGTGAACATTTTAATTAAATAAAGAAATTCCCTATCCATAGTCACCGTGGGAAAGAATAAAATAAAAAAATAAAATAAAATAAATTCCCTACCTACCCATGCCTTAACTGACAACCAACAGGAAACAAACAATATTTTTTTTATGCCTTGGGTGGGACATTCTGATTTAAGAATTTTCTAAATAAAATAGAAAGTCCCAAAATAGTTTAATTTATCCGACTGCTTGTATTAATTGATCAAAAAGTAGCCATGTGCAGTAATAGTTATATAAAAGAATAATAAAGCAATGTCGATTCTGTTCTTAATAAAAAATTAAATTTGCAAAATAATAAGAGATAAGAGTATCGATAAAGTACCGAATCGTTAAGCAGTATCGATAAGAGTAGTGGTATCGATAAAATCCTAACGATACCTGTAACTGAGGGGTACAATTCCCTGACTGTATTACTAGATATGATACTTACTACCACTACCTTTGTACTTAATATTCGGCCACCCAGTACACGGCATAAATATATTATGATGAACACTGTCACGTAGATGAAACGGATCCAACACAAATGTACGAATTAGAAATAGGTCTTTATTTCTACACAGCGATGGTGTGTAGAGCAAGCACTTAATCAAATCAATCACATTTATGAATGGGAATTAGTATGCACTTTTATGGCAAGAGTATTCGTCGGTATATCAATAGAGAATGTCCAATCTCTGAAGGCGCAGGTGGTACATATACGACCTGGAATAGTTTAAGGAATAACAGCAATGATACTTTAATGATTATATACTGGATACGCTAGGGGGGGTTAATCCGGTCGCTTGTAAGCCGACAGGAGTAGGAGGGGGGGGGGGGTAGAATCCGGCTGCCTCATCCGGCCAAGGGTATCCCAGGTGAACCCACTGTAGTGCCGTTCAATGCGCCGGCGATCCTTGGACCACAGATGAAAGCAGGTGGACTCTTTGTGGGCCGGCGTCATCCGGTCCACGGAGGAGAGACGTGAAGCGACCTCGTCTTGCAGAGCGTCTCCTCACCTTGCGTCCTCTCCAGGGGGGGGGGTTCCAACACACGGCAGTGTCGGGGGTCTTTATCCATGGAATAATCAAAGTATACAAAGCATAATCCGTGCCTGGGAAGGCGGGCTGTCGTCGGCAGAATAATCCGGTATACAGGTCCACTCGCTCGTCGGCTCTGGGACTCCTCGGGTGCAGCTTCACGTGGGGTCAACCACCCTGGATAAGCAGCCAGTTCTCTGCCCGAAACGATGGGGTACTGACTACGGTAGTATTCTCACCGCACGAAGCACTATATATTAACAGACTATTATTAGCTTAATAGACTACGTCCAACTCGACGATATAGTGCCAAATATGACTATTCAAATATTAATATACACGATGTCTCAATACCGATGGTAGGCGAACTTGGCCTTACTCCCACACGTGGCGTCGCGGGGAGGCTTTACGTCTGTGACTCTATTGGAGGGTAAGAAACTGGACTGAAAAGAAAGTCCTACTTTAGTAGCGCAGTATATATACGCACTATGAACAAATAGTCCCATTAGTGGTGCGGTAGTCAGATTCCTACGCGGAACTAGGACTTGTTCGTACATGTGGAGCGGTACGTTTGAACTGGGTCTGAGGGGTATGGCAGCCTGGCACCAAGGTCTCGACCAATAGTAGAATGGAGACTATTATGGGATGTTCAGTAGGCTAGAATGGATATTCAATGCATATTGTACAAGGAATATACAAGGGATATCAGGGAATATTAGAGAATATACAAATACAATTAAATATATATATATAAATAAATATATATATTCGGTTTAATCTGGCCCTTCACAACAGCCACCCCCTGATTGGTCCCAGACCTAATCAGTTAAACAGAGACAGATTAATCGCGTTGTCTATTTACACATAAGGGTTTGCTGTAGGGGTCAGTCAACTTCACAAAGTCATAGGGTTATAGGGTCATGGTCATCATCGATTGTGTCTGGGAGTCGGGGCAGTTCTATGAGCCTCGCCACGGGACGGGTGTAAGTGCGACCCTGGACGAGCACTTCAGCTGCTCGGACCTTGCCGTCGGCACCGGTGATCACTTTGCTTACGCGGCCGGCCGGCCACATAGCTCTGGGCAGTGATTGATCAATAATCATGACGACTGTTCCTTCTGTCAAATTGTCTCTCTGGGCTCGCTGCAGTAGAAGCAATTCTGCTTCCTCGTAGTTAGCTGCTGACATATCAGCGGGGGACTTGCACTCCGGGTGGTACCGCAGGAATGTTCTTTGTTGTGCACTCTCTATGGACGTGCAATCGTCTATGTTAGGGTCGGTGGAGGCTACGGTGCTCAATCCACAGAACACAGACTTCTTATTTTCCACCTCCTCTGGACTTGCTTCCCTCGGGATAGGCATGGGCCACTGTCCTTCCGGGAGTCTTAGGAATGCGGGGCCGTCACTGTAGACATTGCGACGGGTGAGGTCATCCAGGGGCACCCCCCGGGTGATGACGTCAGCTGGGTTCTGTTTTGTATCAACGTAGCGCCACTCTGTTTCTCCGGTTAACTCTTCGGTTAAGTCTTGAATCTCGGTGACTCCGACTCCCACGAAGACTTTGTACTTGCATGAGTCCGATTTGATCCAGGCGAGTACCGTCGTGGAATCTGACCACAGGATTGTTCTAGACACCGGTATGGTGAGCTCACGTTGGATGAGCGTGGCTAGGTGCGCTCCGGCTAAGGCTGCGCAGAGCTCTAGACGTGGGATAGATTGTTGCTTGCGTGGGGCTATTCTCGAGCGGGCGAGGACAAATGCTGTGTAGATCTCTCCCCCCTGGTCTTGGGCCCGCAAGTAGGCTACTGATCCGTATGCGACCTCTGAGGCGTCACTGAAGACGTGTAAGTCCATTTTACATGTCTCTGGCCTCACCGTGGGTGGGAAGTAGCTTCGGCGCATATTAACGCCTGGGAGTGAGTGGAGCTCCATCTCCCACTCTCTCCAGGTGGATGCAAGGTGTGCGGGAATGGGGTCGTCCCAGCCCTGGTCCTTGTCCCACAATGCTCGTACAATCATTTTTGCCCTGGTGGTGTACGGTAGAATACATCCTAGCGGGTCATATTGTCGGGCGAGTGTTGTGTACACACTCCGTCTGGTGGTCGGCGCCGCCGCCGGCCTTCCCTGCTCCGTAGTCAGGGGCTTGTGTCTGTAGTGAAGCGAATCTGTTTTGAATCGCCACACCAATCCCAGGGTCATCTCCTGGGCTTCTCCCGGGATTGTAGCCATCCAGGTCTCGCTGCTGGCTGCCTTGTCCTCGGAGGAGAGGCTGCGCAGTACTTGCGGATCGCTGCTGGCCCACTGCCTGAGATCAAAGCCGCCTTTGATCAATGAGGCGCGGAGTTTAATCAGGAGAGCCTCGGCTTCTTCCTGGGTTGAAAGGCTTTGTAGACAGTTGTCTACGTAGAAGCTGTTCTTTACGCTGTGTCGGACCTCTTCGTCCGCTGCTGGGTCCTCTGCTACATGTTTCTGTAGTGCAAATGTAGCACAGCAGGGGCTGCACGTCGTTCCGAAGGGGAGGACTTCCCATTGGTAGATGGCTGGGTGCTCATCTCCTGGCTTCTCTCTCCATAGGAACCGTAACAGGGGCTTGTCCGCCTCTACTAATCTCACCTGCAGGAACATTCCTTTAATGTCCCCGCTGATGGCCACCTTTTCCTGGCGGAAGCGGAGTAGAACGCCGAGTAGGGAGGGGCCGAGTGTGGGACCGGGCAGTAACTCTTTATTCAGATTTTGGGATCCGATCTGGTAGCTGCAGTTAAATACTATGCGGTCTTTACCGTTGTGATGGACCTTGTGGTGAGGCACGTACCACGATTCAGTGGTCTGGTCAGCCTCTTTAATGTCCATCTTTGTGACGTGTCCCGCTGTGATGAGCTTCTCAATCTCAGCGCGGTATACACTCTCTTGGGCGGGGTTCTTGGCTAAGCGCCGCTCCGTGTTCAGCAGGTACCGTTCTGTGGCGTCTGTCTTGGCGTGGAAAGTAGGCATTCCTTCTCGCCGCAGGAGTGGCGTGGCGTATCTCAACACGCCGTTGACCGGGACTCTCTTGGTCCCTGTCTCGAGGAGGTGAATGGCGTAAATGTCATCTTTAGAGCGAATGTCTTTCTTTCCGTTCTTAAAGGGCATTTGTTCCAAGGTCCATAGCCGCTCTACGTGTTGCAGGAGTGCAGTTTCTCCCTCCGTGACTCGGGAGTGGAGACATCTAGTGGCTGTACTTCGGTTGAGAGATTTGGCGAGCGGGCCTTGGAGAGTCCATCCCAAACAGGTCTCGACTGCTGCAGGACAGCCTCGGGGTCCGGTATGAACCCGGTCTATCGGGACAATGAGGTCTGCATGGTCGGAGCCTATCAACAGGGTCGGCATAGCATTGTCTATGAGCGGGATCGGTAGCTTGCGCAGATGTACATATTTCTCCATCAGCTTGGCGACGGGGTATGTGTACCGCGACAGTCCTATTTCTTGGCTGGTGAAAGCGTCTGTAATCTGGTACCGTCGCTCAGGCTGGCCGCTTGCTGCGATAGAGAATGAGACATTCTCGCCCTTTATCGTCTTCAAATCTCGTCTTATTGTCCGAATTGTCATTTGGGTTTCGCTTCCCCGCAGCCCTAGCTGGGCCGCAGCGGAGGCGAGCAGAAGGGTCTTCTCTGACCCGTCATCGAGGACGGCGTAAGTGTCCAGGACTTTATTCTGGTAGCTTAGTGTCACACGCACTACTTTTAGGAGTACTCGGGCTCCACTGCTGCTGGCGGGATCGATGTACATGACGCTCGCTTTGCGGCTGGATGGTGCGGGTGAAGGGCGCCGTCTGTTACTGTCGTGAAGTATGTCCAGATGGGCTCCATCGCACTTGGTGCACCTTTTCTTTAAGCGGCATTCGGCTGCCATGTGTGAGCGCGCACAGCGAAAACAGCGCTTGTTGGACTTTATCCATTGACTTGCTTCCTCCGCGTTCAGCTTGGGGAAGGAGTCACATTGCGCTAGCCAGTGTTCTTTCTCACAGTAGGGGCACACTATCTTCCACTTCTCCGTTCTGGAGGGGGTACTGTGGCTCCTGCTGCTCGGTACTGACTCCGATTGGTGCATCACAGTCACCGATCTTCTTCCATCATTTAGTCGTCTGGTTCCTTCTCTGGAGCCAGGGGTGCTCCGTCCGAATGTATCTAGCCGTAGGCTGCTGACTTCTCTCGCCAGGAAGTCTGCTAGATCGAGGAGGTTCGGTTCGGGGCCATTCGGGTCTCGTGGTCCCTCTGTCGCCTAAAACGCTCCTGTCGAGCGGGCGGCAGCTTCTCCAAGATCCTTTCCACATTTGAGTTGGCGTAAAGTTCATGCCTCCCCTTCTCTCTCTGCGCTCCCAACATCCCTACCAGGGACTGCACTCTGATGGACAGGTCGTCCAGTGCTCGATTGTCTATTGCTGGGGGTAAGCGGTCGATGTGTCGGATCTCCTGGATCACGTAATCCCATATGCGCCCATACCTCTGGTCCAATGCTACCAGCGCTGCTGTGTATGGGGTGGTGGAAGTCGCGTAGGCGAGCGCTATATTATGTGCGCGGGGTACCTTTAAGTGCTTCAGTAGGATGGCGTATTTATGGCGTTCATCCAATACATCCACCAACATGGTCTCCAGACACATGCGGAGTTCTGTATACTGGGCCCGGTTCTCTTGGGTGAAGTCGGGTACCATAGGCGGGCCAATGTATGACGCTGACTGTGGATACATCGGCGAGCGTTGGGGGAGAGGCCTCCTAGGCGAGTCTCCTCCCGCTCCTTGGTATGGGCTGGTACCGGCAGTGTACCATGGCCCGCTTGTCCAGGTGCTGTTCTTCGGTGCGGGTCGTGCATCGTGCTCACCCGTGTATAGAGTCGGGGGTCTGTAGCGCAGCTCCGCGGGAGTATAGCCTGGGCTGTACCGGACCTCCTGGTCCGGTAGAGTACTGTGCTGTCGTCGGGCGTGGTTCTCCTCCTCTTCCTCTTCGTCTTCAGTTAGGTCATCCAGTGCTTGTAGTCTCTGGTTTAGCCTCTCCACAGGATATGCTGCTCCTTCCCGGTTGCTAGGTCTCGCTTGGACCGGTGGGGGGAGGTGGTCTGTGGGGGGTATAGACCTCGTCTGTTGGTCAAGTTCAGGGTTGTTTACTCGGCTAGGGGATGCCGCCCTGGAGGTGTGTCTAGACGAGTTCCTGGAGCCTCTGGCGGAGGGAGAGGGTGTTGTCCGTCTGATCAGCTGTTCTATTAGTTGCGCTTGCTGTCTGTCGCGCTCTGCGTCCCGTAGAGCACCAGCAGCTGCTCGCTGGCTGTCTGCTCGGTCTCGGGCCACATTCTCTTCTCTCTGAATGCGTCTTAGTTCTAGACGTATATGCTCTTCTTCGCTCCGCTGCTGGATCTGCAGTCGGTCGCGTTCAGCAGCGGCGTTCAGGCTGATGAGGAAGGCCTGCTGTAGGGTCCTCTCTGCCTCGCTGGGAGAAGGCGGTTGTATAGGGGAGCCTTCCCTCGGGGTACTCCTTGCGGAGCCTTGGAGCTCTATCTCCACGGTGCTCTCCCCGTCTTCTTCCGTGCCGAGTTCTCTCTCGGTAGCGTTGTATTCCTCCCGGGACTCATCGGGGACTACTTCTTCAGTACTGGCGGGGTGTGAAGTCATGTCTGGTTCCCACTGGTCCCCACCGTGAACTTGGTCAGTTACGTTAGAGCCTGTAGGGGCCTCTATGGTCGGGGTAGTCTGGGCGTTGGGGTTAGACATACTTTTACTTTCTAGTTTTACCGCGTTTACTGTTAGTAGAAGACTAGGTTGTTGACTGACAGCGTAAGCCTCTAAGTACTGAGGGAGCCGTCGTTCGCGCTGCGGGCGTTGGTTAGGAGGATCGTTTCGTGGAGTGTTCATCATAGGCCATTTCAATATTAATAACACTATATTAATATTACACTAATTACCATCCGGCTCGAAGGACCAATTGTAACTGAGGGGTACAATTCCCTGACTGTATTACTAGATATGATACTTACTACCACTACCTTTGTACTTAATATTCGGCCACCCAGTACACGGCATAAATATATTATGATGAACACTGTCACGTAGATGAAACGGATCCAACACAAATGTACGAATTAGAAATAAGTCTTTATTTCTACACAGCGATGGTGTGTAGAGCAAGCACTTAATCAAATCAATCACATTTATGAATGGGAATTAGTATGCACTTTTATGGCAAGAGTATTCGTCGGTATATCAATAGATAATGTCCAATCTCTGAAGGCGCAGGTGGTACATATACGACCTGGAATAGTTTAAGGAATAACAGCAATGATACTTTAATGATTATATACTGGATACGCTAGGGGGGGTTAATCCGGTCGCTTGTAAGCCGACAGGAGTAGGAGGGGGGGGGGGGGGGGGGGGGGGTAGAATCCGGCTGCCTCATCCGGCCAAGGGTATCCCAGGTGAACCCACTGTAGTGCCGTTCAATGCGCCGGCGATCCTTGGACCACAGATGAAAGCAGGTGGACTCTTTGTGGGCCGGCGTCATCCGGTCCACGGAGGAGAGACGTGAAGCGACCTCGTCTTGCAGAGCGTCTCCTCACCTTGCGTCCTCTCCAGGGGGGGGGGGTTCCAACACACGGCAGTGTCGGGGGTCTTTATCCATGGAATAATCAAAGTATACAAAGCATAATCCGTGCCTGGGAAGGCGGGCTGTCGTCGGCAGAATAATCCGGTATACAGGTCCACTCGCTCGTCGGCTCTGGGGCTCCTCGGGTGCAGCTTCACGTGGGGTCAACCACCCTGGATAAGCAGCCAGTTCTCTGCCCGAAACGATGGGGTACTGACTACGGTAGTATTCTCACCGCACGAAGCACTATATATTAACAGACTATTATTAGCTTAATAGACTACGTCCAACTCGACGATATAGTGCCAAATATGACTATTCAAATATTAATATACACGATGTCTCAATACCGATGGTAGGCGAACTTGGCCTTACTCCCACACGTGGCGTCGCGGGGAGGCTTTACGTCTGTGACACTATTGGAGGGTAAGAAACTGGACTGAAAAGAAAGTCCTACTTTAGTACAGGGCTGTACGCTAAGCTTTTTCACTAGGGGCACACTTGCCCCTAAATGAGAAATTTAGGGGCAAAAAATATTTTTTAGGGACAAATTTTTAAATAACAATTTTACCATTATTTATATCGATTGTTTTTGATTAAAAAAAAATTATATAATTATTATTTTGAATAAAATATATATATTATATAATCATACTTGTAGTTGTATTATCTGCGAGACATCGCCACCTCGCTGTCTGCAAACAGCTCCACTGTCTGTTTGTATACTCGAGTGGCCAGCTCCAGCAAGGATTCTCCGGGGGTGCAGCTGGACCCTAAACGCTACATTCAGAATCAGCATGCAAAAGAATTCTCCGGCGCTGCACCTGGACCCTAATCAGCAGCCCTCACTCATGCGATGTAAACCAGGGACTCGAATACGCATGTTGTTGTTGTAGGTAGCTTGCAGGACGCTTGTAGGACATTGATGCCAGGAGCTTTCTGTAGCTACTGCTGGATGGCGTTGGGACAACGCCTCAGTGAACTATTTAGTTTACTGCGACATTTCGTAGTGACTAGTTACCTAGCCAACCGAGGTATTATGCACTGGACTATTGCTGATGGATTTGTTGATGTCGGGAGCTATCCGTAGCTAGCCGGCTGGATAACGTTACACAATGCCTCAAAGTCATGTATTAAACTAAGTGAATAGTTGACTGGGTCATTTTGTAACGGTAGCTAACGTTATCTCACGAAGGTCCCACACTGACTAGACTAACGTCACGGTGAGGCAATAGCCTCTGTTTACATGCAACAGGTGGGGAGGGGGTAGCAGCAGCAGCAGTGCGCGGTGCGCGCTTCATGTGTGCTGAGACAGCGAGTGAGAACTCCGCTAAAGAATTGGATCATGATTTTCGGTTTTCACATGACTATTTGATTGCCCGTCACACAGCGCTCAGACGTCTCAGTGGGAGGCGCCAAACGTAAAAACTGAGCGCAAATGGCGGGTGGCGCTCTCTAGTTTCGGTCCCTGAGTCTACTAGACTTACTGGAGCATTTGTTGATAGCTATCAGTAGCTAGCCGGCTGGCAGGCTCACCGAGGTCCCAGTGTCCCACTAGAGACTAGTGTTTACAACAGCCACGGGTGCGAGAGGGCTGGAGGAGGAGCAGACGCCGCAGCTCTCTCCGTGTGTCTGAGTTCAGTTCAGTTCGGCTCACTATAGGAGGTCGAACGCGACGAAAATATGAAGCAATACTAACTTTACTTTTCTTCATAGCTAAATCAGACAGTCAGCCAGTCTATCAGAGTGAGTGCTCAGTCGATTGTTCCCGCTGATCATACCTGCTGAGTGCTCACTGCTCAGCTCACGTGAGTGGCGTCATCATACGCCTTGGATAATTTAGGAGTGAAATGCGAATCCAAGGCTTGAAAGCACTACTCGCAAGCCCGCCCCCAGATAATATTTACCAATCGCAACGGCCAATTAAAGGGGCAATTCGCGATGATATCATCGCAGTGTACAGGCCTGTAGTAGCGCAGTATATATACGCACTATGAACAAATAGTCCCATTAGTGGTGCGGTAGTCAGATTCCTACGCGGAACTAGGACTTGTTCGTACATGTGGAGCGGTACGTTTGAACTGGGTCTGAGGGGTATGGCAGCCTGGCACCAAGGTCTCGACCAATAGTAGAATGGAGACTATTATGGGATGTTCAGTAGGCTAGAATGGATATTCAATGCATATTGTACAAGGAATATACAAGGGATATCAGGGAATATTAGAGAATATACAAATACAATTAAATATATATATATAAATAAATATATATATTCGGTTTAATCTGGCCCTTCACAACAATACCCATCCCTAATGAACACTGTTATCAATGAAAGAAGAAATGTTTGCAGCTGTGGTAATACTTCAGTTGGTTCATTATAAAAGATACAAACCTGAAAACAAAAGCACTTAAATGTTAAATAAAAGAACCACAGTAATGAGGCAGGAACAACATCTTTTTTTGCACTATAATGGTCAATTGTTATTTAAAAAAGTGCCCCTGTGCCCCTAGTGAAAAAGCTTAGCGTACAGCCCTGAAGATAAGGGTTAGTTAGGTTTATAAACAGTGGGGTTAATGTTACAGTGAGGGTTAGGGTTATAAATAGTTGGGTTAAGGTAAGGGTTAGGTTTATAAACAGTGAGGTTAAGGTAAGGGTTAGGTTTCTAAACAGTGAGGTTAAGGTAAGGGTTAGGTTTATTATAAACAGTGAGGTTTAGGTAAGGGTTATAAACAGTGAGGTTAAGGTAAGGGCTATGTTTCTAAACAGTGGGGTTACAGTAAGGGTTAGGTTTCTAAACAGTGGGGTTAAGGTAAGGGTTACGTTTCTAAACAGTGGGGTTTAGGTAAGGGTCAGGTTTATAAACCGTGGGGTTAAGGTAAGGGTCAGGTTTATAAACCGTGGGGTTAAGGTAAGGGTTACGTTTCTAAACAGTGGGGTTAAGGTATGGGTTAGGTTTATATAAACAGTGGGGTTAACTTAAGGTAAGGGTCAGGTTTATAAACCGTGGGGTTAAGGTAAGGGCTATGTTTATAAACAGTGGGGTTACAGTTAGGGATGCACGATAATTATCGGGCCGATATCAGCAATTATGACGTCATCCCGATAAAGTTATTGATAGCTCCGATAACATATAGTAAATGTTTTGGTTAAAAGAAATCCGGTGTGGGTGGATTTGGATGAAGGGCGCTTGTTTTTATTATAGCCTCCTCCCGTTTTGCCAGTACTGTGGTAAAACTGATAGCGTGTGGTTTAGGAACAGGGAGTTTTTCACAAATCCAGCGCTCCCCTTCTTGGCTGTGACGTAGTCACGTTACATTCGGAGACAGACAGTCGATCTGCCAATTACGTCCTACGGCTTGCACCCACCTCTTCTTCTTACCACCAATCAGAAGCTCTCGTTCGTTTATTTACCTCCGTATTGTCAGCCATTACTCTACTCGGAGCTAACGTTATCTCCCCGCCAGCCACATTGACAAGTACCAGCGTGTATACATTACTGGCAAATGTCTTGTTGCACTTGTGTCAACGAGCGTTGTCAGCATCGACTTTAGTAAAATAGACCCAGACTTTTGAACATTTCGTTCTGTCCATTATGAGAGCAGAGCTGTCTGTGGCAGCGCAGCACCCGTGTCTGTGTGTGTGAGTGTGTGTGTGGGAGGGAGGGGAAGAGAGAGCACAGCAGGCAGAGACACAGGCAGGAGAGATAATAGACTAGAATTAGACTAGACTAGAAGTCTTTATTTGTCATGCAGTTTAACACACACACGTGAGATGGGCGACCCACAGGAACACACACACACATGCACTGAGTCGCCGATGAAATGTCTCTCTGCACTTTTCCCATCCCGTTGTCCTTCCCCCCATGGGCAGCCGGGAGCAGATAGGGCGTCAACGTGAGCCGCGCCCCGGGGACCAATCCAAGTGCTCCTGTCCGTCTTCGTCAAGGACGCCACAGCGTTAGCGATCTGTTGTTGTGCATGTTTTTCCATTGGGTTTATCTTATCGGGGGGGAAACCCTTGCGAGCACGGGGAGAACATGCAAACTCCACACAGAAAGGCCTGGGAGATACCCCACCTGAGTACCTGGCATCATGGAAACCTGGTCCCCAAGCGGGAATCGAACCCTGGACCTTCTTGCTGTGAGGCGACAGTGTTAACCACTACACCACCGTGCCACTTAGACAACTGCCAACAAGATTAGTTTGCGACGTTTAAATTCCTAAAAAAAAAACTCCATAATTTCTCGAGTACCGATGACGGCGGAGCTTATAAATACCCAAAAAAAATGTTTGATTAAAAAAAAAAGATATATATATATACAGTTAAAAAAAATATTATAATACAATAAATATCGGTTATCGGTATCGGCTTGAGGAGCCTAAAGTTATCGGTATCGGTGTCAAAATCAATATCGTGCATCCCTAGTTACAGTAAGGGTTAGGTTTCTAAACAGTGGGGTTAAGGTAAGGGTCAGGTTTATAAACAGTGAGGTTAAGGTAAGGGTTAGGTTTATATAAACAGTGAGGTTAAGGTAAGGGTTAGGTTTATATAAACAGTGAGGTTAAGGTAAGGGTTAGGTTTATATAAACAGTGGGGTTAAAGGAAAAGCCAATTAGCTTATTTGCCATCTACCCTGGAGTTAGACAAGAAGATACATTCCTTTTTCTTCTCTGTGCATGCAGTAGGAGTAGGAAGACGCTGGGAACTAGGCTAATGGAGGAACCTACTTCCAGTGGCTGACGCTAAGGTAGGCTAACAGTGTGCGTCTTCCTACTCCTACTGCATGCACAGAGAAGAAAAAGGTATGCATCTTCTTGTCTAACCCCAGGGTAGATGGCAAATAAGCTAATTTAATTTCCCAAAATGTTGGAGTTTTCCCTTTAAGGTAAGTGAAGATTGGTGAAAGTTAGGTTTGCACTTCAATCCCAATAGGGACATTCATCTTGGTTTGATACTTTTTTTGTGTCAAATAAAAACAAAGGTTATTTGAATGATTTCCTTGGCGTTTCTAGTTTAAGAGAAAAAAATCGATTAAAATCGTAAATCGGATTAAAAAAATAATAGTCTGGGATTTTATTTTTAGGCCATATCGCCCAGCCCTAGGTTAAGTTAAGGGTCAGGTTTATATAAACAGTGGGGTTAAAGTAAGGGTTAGGTTTATAAACAGTGGGGTTAAGGTAAGGGTCAGGTTTATAAACAGTGAGGTTAAGGTAAGGGTTAGGTTTATATAAACAGTGAGGTTAAGGTAAGGGTTAGGTTTATATAAACAGTGAGGTTAGGCCTGCCGCGATAAGCAATAAATCGATTAATTGCCGCGATAATTAAAATTAATGCAATGATTTTGACGGGCGCGATTAATTGCTATTTGCGCGTTTGTTTTAATGAGGCGGAAAAAATCATGATCCAATTCTTTAGCGGAGTTCTCACTCGCTGTCTCAGCACAGACATGCAGCGCGCACCGCGCACTGCTGCTGCTGCTGCTACCCCCTCCCCACCTGTTTCTGTTTCTGTAACTATGTAACGTTAGTTAGCACTGCTGCTGCTGCTAATGCCTGCATGTAAACAGAGGCTATTGCCTCACCGTGACGTTAGTCTAGTCAGTGTGGGACCTTCGTGAGATAACGTTAGCTACCGTTACAAAATGACCCAGTCAACTATTCACTTAGTTTAATACACGAGGCATTGTGTAACGTTATCCAGCCGGCTAGCTACGGATAGCTCCCGACATCAACAAATCCTCCAGCAATAGTCCAGTGCATAATACCTCCGTTGGCTAGGTAACTAGTCACTACGAAATGTCGCAGTAAACTAAATAGTTCACTGAGGCGTTGTCCCAACGCCATCCAGCAGTAGCTACAGATAGCTCTTGGCATCAATATCCTACAACAACAACAACAACATGCGTATTCGAGTCCCTGGTTTACATCGCATGAGTGAGGGCTGCTGACTAGGGTCCAGGTGCAGCGCCGGGGAAAAGTCTAAAACACCGGAAAAGACGGAGCGGTGGGCTTCAAAATAAAAGTTTGGGGAAATAAATGTCTAAAAAAAAAAATCTCTAACCGGTCCGGTCGCAATAATATCGCTTATCGCGATATTTTCGGGGGCAATTAATCGCCCAGCAAAATGTGTTATCGTGGCAGGCCTAAGTGAGGTTAAGGTAAGGGTTAGGTTTATATAAACAGTGGGGTTAAAGGAAAACGCCAATTAGCTTATTTGCCATCTACCCTGGAGTTAGACAAGAAGATACATACCTTTTTCTTCTCTGTGCATGCAGTAGGAGTAGGAAGACGCTGGGAACTAGGCTAATGGAGGAACCTACTTCCAGTGGCTGACGCTAAGCTAGGCTAACAGTGTGCGTCTTCCTACTCCTACTGCATGCACAGAGAAGAAAAAGGTATGCATCTTCTTGTCTAACCCCAGGGTAGATGGCAAATAAGCTAATTTAATTTCCCAAAATGTTGGAGTTTCCCTTTAAGGTAAGGGAAGTGAAGATTGGTGAAAGTTAGGTTTGCACTTCAATCCCAATAGGGACATTCATCTTGGTTTGATACTTTTTTTGTGTCAAATAAAAACAAAGGTTATTTGAATGATTTCCTTGGCGTTTCTAGTTTAAGAGAAAAAAATCGATTAAAATCTTAAATCGGATTAAAAAAATAATAGTCTGGGATTTTATTTTTAGGCCATATCGCCCAGCCCTAGGTTAAGGTAAGGGTCAGGTTTATATAAACAGTGGGGTTAAAGTAAGGGTTAGGTTTATAAACAGTGGGGTTAAGGTAAGGGTTAGGTTTATATAAACAGTGGGGTTAATGTTAAGGTAAGGGTCAGGTTTATAAACAGTGAAAAGTCTGACATTGAGCAGAAAGCTATTATCTGCAAGTAATGTCGAGCGAGAGTTGTTACAGAATGCGTGCAGTCGCAGACACAAGCAGTCCCTCCACAAACCACAACACACATCGCTAGCAGAGTAATTTTCCAGTGTCTGTATGACAAAAAAAAACAGGCAGTGGGAGGACAATACATCACAAACTCCACGTTCAATGACCTAAACTAATGTTAACTGCTAATGTCAACTAAGCTGGTCCCAAAACAGTGAGGATGGCTGCTGGGTAGGGATGGGCATTTTAAAGAAAAATCCAGATCGATTGATCGCATGCTATACTCGATTGATCATGTATTACTCGAAAAGGGGAAAAGCGTAAATATATTAGTTTTTTTTTTTTTACTTATCTTTGTTCATTCACGTATATATGTTTAAGGAAACCAACAAACAGTTATAATCTTACACATACATGTGAAAAGATATGTAAAAAATAATAATAATAATAATAATGTCATAAAAATGTATAATTTCGTTTTTTTTGCTACGAGTAATCGATTACTCACGCCCATCCCTACTGCTGGGCACAGTGCCCTTTCTCTCTCTTCCTCCGCCTCTCTCTCTCTCTCTCTGTATGTTCAATGATTTTAAGTAGCCAAACGTTACTCTATCAAAACGAACTGAATAGTTGATGATAACAAATATCAAGGTCTTGCCATAAAGCCATTCCCCCTCTCTTGTGTGTGTGCGCACATAATAAATTGTTACCATCCCAGAGTCTTGTATGGCTCCTAAAGCATTTTCTATTATTATATATAAGAAAAACAAATATACAGTTATACAGTTATCGTCCACATTTCTAAATATACCATGATGTACATTTTAGGCCATACATTGTATGTCCCAACCCCTTCCAATGTACAGTAAATGACGAAGTATGGTTGTCAATATTCCAATGTACAGTTTTAGTTGTACAGTGCCCCCCCCCCCCCACCAATGTACAGTCCACCCCACCTACCCAACCTCCTCCAATGTACAGTTTCTACGTCAAATGTATATACTCTCTTTTCTGGACTATTTTTGTATAACAAACAGTACTGTATTTGCAAATCTGGTATGTCATAAATGTATAGATGTAGCAGTACTGTCTATCTGTATGTCGTGTATATGTCATATATGTTATGATGAATTGAAAATGGGGGACCCTGATGTAAACAAGACGAAAGTCTTTCTCTGGTCTGCATCCCCATAACAAGTGTATGTATTGAGCTGTACTGTACTGTACCCATTCTGCAATCTGTTAATAAAGTTGTCAATCAATCAATGCCCACCCCTACTGGAAAATACACTTAGCTAAAGTAAACAATATACACTGTAGTGACTAAATGTGACGCAGTGTTGCCCGTGGAAAAATAACTCTGAAAAGAAGTATAAAATTAACATGATGTACTCTTTAGGCCACAGATGGATGTAAACAACAGAAGGGTGCGCTGCGACCTACCCAGAAGACAACGCGTCATCACGTGGTTTGTCCGTTCCCTATTGTATGGTTTTCCTACATAAATTGATACGCATACCTGGCTAAATGATATCCCATCATATCTTTTAAAGGGTTGATCACTAACGTTACTCCACATGATGCACAACCACTCGGATGGTTTATTTTGGAATAGCGTCACAACAACAACGACGACCCGTAACGGCATGCTAGCTGACGGTTAGCTAATAGCTCGTCTTAGCTAATAGCTTAGCCAACTCACCACATTGGCTACCAGTAGCACTTCGTTTGGTCGACGTCGTCGGTTCTCTCTTCGCGTTCTCAAATTCCTGACATTTCGATTTCAGATCGGCGTTCTCCTTCGACAAACCCGAGATCTCCTCTTTCAGCTCCTCGACCATAGTTTGGAAAAGTTTCGTCGTCTCGGAGACCGCGCTCCGCAGCATGCCGTCCATGACGGAGGCGTAGCGGGTCTGAAACTCGTCGCCCGACATGATGAAACCGTTGAAATTAGTCAAGTCTAACGTGAGCTATATCTTTTTTTCATTCCTTATTCGTTAATATATGGGTTTACCGTTTGCTAGCAAACGTTAAATAACCGCTATGCTCTTCGTCAATATGGCTTCTTCTTCGAGACACGGTTCTCTCTGTGTTCTATGACGCAGGGTGGCGTCGTTGCGTGAGGGAGGAGTTTGTGTGTTCAAACAATAATACTTCCGGCCGTTTTCCCCCCCTTCAAAATAAAAGAACGATTCTGCAAAAGCACATACGTCTAAAAGCACAGGGTCTGAGCCTCTGAGGCGGCCAGAATGAATGAATGAAAACTTTATTGAACAGATTGCAGAATGGGTACAATACAGTACGGCTCAATACACACAATTGTTAAGGGGATGCAGACCAGAGAAAGACGTTTGTCTTGTTTACATCAGGGTCCCCCATTTTCAATTCATATTGACATTTATGACATACTCAACATACATGACATTTATGGCATAGGGACATACAGGTATTTAGTACTGATACATTTGTGACATATACGGTATTCAAATATACAGTACTGTTAGTCTGTTACCTGTTACCCATAGATCCTGACAGAGTATATACATATGATGGGGATTTATTGATTGATTGAAAACTTTATTAACAGATTGCAGAATGGGCACAGTACAGTACAGCTCAATACATACAATTGTTAAGGGGATGCAGACCAGAGAAAGACTTTCATCTTGTTTACATCAGGTTCCCCCATTTTCAATTCATCATAACATATATGACATACAGATAGACAGTACTGCTACATCTATACATTGATTTATGACATACCAGATTTGCAAATACAGTACTGTTTGTGATACGAAAAGAGTCCAGAAAAGAGAGTATATACATTTGACGTAGAAACTGTACATTGGAGGAGGTTGGGTGGGGGGGGGGCTGTACATTAGGAGGGGGTGGGTGGGTGGGAGAGAAATATACATACGGTGGGGAGATAATATATACATACGGTGGGGAGGAGACTGTACATTAGGAGGGGGTGGGTGGGTGGGAGAGAAATATACATATGGTGGGGAGAGAATATATACATACGGTAGGGAGGAGACTGTCTATTAGGAGGGGGTGGGGGGGTTTGGACATTTACGGTGGCCAGTTTCGAATTGCAGCCTCCCGTAGGTGCTCTTTTAGAGCGGTTTTGAATGTGGGTAGGGATTCACATTCCTTTACAGCTTTGGGTAGGGCGTTCCACATTGATGTGGCATAATTGCGAAACGTGTTTAGTCCCTTGTTTGAGCCGAATCTGGGTTTAACATGATTTGTTGAGCTTCCTCTGGTGTTGTGGTCGTGGTATTCACTGACCTTTGGGAAGTATTTTGACATGTACATGGGTACCTTAGTCGTATAATGTATCTTGTAGACCAGGCCCATTGCAAGTTGCTGTACTCTGTCGTCTACTCTGAGAAGATGCGTAGTAGTGTAATGAAAGGTTTCACAAAGTACATCTCAATACCCGGGTAAATGCTGTTTATTGGAGTGCACATGCTATATGGCAGAATCTGCAGCTGGCTCGCTGATCCGCTCTGAGCGCCTGGATACTGGACTTTCTGAGTGAAAGGCCTCAGGTGGTCAGGGTGGGGGGCCAGACCTCCAACACCATCACCCTGAGTATTGGGTCCCCCCAGAAAATGCCTACTGGGAGGAGGTTGATGCACTGGCACTCTGGAGAACACAGCAGGGGACACACACACCACTGTGGATAAACGGGGCTACCGTGGACAGGGTGAGCAGCTTTAAAGGAAAACTCCAACATTTTGGGAAATTAGCTTATTTAACATCTTCCCTGGAGTTAGACAAGAAGATACATACCTTTTTTGTCTCTGTGCGTGCATTTAGCTTAGGGAACAGTCGCTCCATTAGCGTAGCTTAGCTTCATCACTGGAAGTGGGGGAGGGTTAGAGCCTGACGTTCCCTACAGTCACGAAATACACTCCAAATACAACTCCAAAACGTTCCTGTGTATTTACCACGTGGAGAAATAAAAAATAATTGAATTAGACAATTACGTTTTCTAAGCAGATATACTCTGAACTATTTTTTGCAGAACGACTCCTCTCTGAGCGCAGTCAGTGATTTCTACGTGAAGCCCCGTTTGTTTACATTCTCATTAATTCAAAGGATCCGAACCGATTGAAGTTTATGCATACCATGACTTAAAATCCTCTTACCTTGACGATTAAAAGCCTCCCCAATTTAGAAAACAGTAATCCAATGGCTGGTATTGATATACTACTAACTACTGCATGCTAACGGAGCTAACCACGTAGAAATCACTGACTGCGCTCAGAGAGGAGTCGTTCGGCAAAAAAAAAATCAGAGTATATCTGCTTAGAAAATGTAATTGTCTAATTCAATTATTTTTTATTTCTCCACGTGGTAAATACACAGGTCACAACATGTTTACAGGAACGTTTTGGAGTTGTATTTGGAGTGTATTTCGTGACTGTAGGGAACGTCAGGCTCTAACCCTCCCCCACTTCCAGTGATGAAGCTAAGCTACGCTAACTGAGCAACTGTTCCCTAAGCTAAATGCACGCACAGAGACAAAAAAGGTATGTATCATCTTGTCTAACTCCAGGGAAGATGTTAAATAAGCTAATTTCCCAAAATGTTGGAGTTTTCCTTTAAGTACCTGGGGGTCCACAGCTCAGAGGACCTGACATGGACAACACACATAGACTCAGTCAGTCGTAAAAAAAAAAAAAAAAAAGGCAACGCAGCGCCTCTACCACCTGAGACAGTTAAGGAAGTTCAGAGTATCAGGGAAGATACTCCAGTCCTTCTACTCCGGAACTGTAAAGAGCATCTTGACTGGAAACATCACTACCTGGTATGGAAACAGCAAGGCACAGGACAAGAAGGCCCCACAGAGAGTGGTATTGCACTACTACCCCTGCAGGACTTATATAACAAGAGGTGCAAATCCAGAGCCTGCAGAATAATGAAAGACCCTCACCACCCCAACAACAGCCTGTTCAAGCTGCTGAGGTCAGGCAAACGCCTGCGCACACCAGCAACTAGGACAGAGAGACTTGGGTGGAACGATACATCGATCCAGATCGATATATCGATCTATTATCAATTATCAAATAGGATCGATGCAACGTAAAAAGATCGATTCATATTGCGATACTCTTATTTTGAAAATCCCCTCGTGAGCATATCCGCACGGCTGCAACAACAACAATCTCCGTGGCGTTATTTTTTTTCCTAGCCGCAGTTCTGGCAAGACGCTCTATGATTGACCGACGCCTGTTTCTACACTGGTTAAGCTTAGGCACTCAAGTTGGTTAAGGTTAGAGTTTCTCTTAGAGCGTGACAGCAAGTTCTTTCGACGGTTATAGGCACTCTTTCGAAGTTGGTTAAGGTTAGAGTTTGTCTTAGAGCATGGTGATAAGGGCATCCAATGTAATAAAAAAAAGTCAACCAACGAACTAGATTCTTGTACCGGATCTCCTCTCTGGTAAACAAGAATACCCTGAAGACTCTGGCAGGAGCACTCATTCAAGGGTACTATGACTATGCGTGCACCTCATGGTACCAAAGCACCTCAAAGGCGCTTAAAACAAAATTACAAACATCACAAAACAAACTGGTCAGACTACTACTTGACCTGAACCCCAGAACCCACCTCACCCCTGCCCACTTTGACAACCTAGGATGGCTTAGAGTAGACGACAGAGTACAGCAACTTGCAATGGGCCTGGTCTTCAAGATACACTATACGACCGGGGTGCCCATGTACATGTCAAAATACTTCCCAAAGGTCAGTGAATACCACAACCACTACACCAGAGGAAGCTCAACAAATCATGTTAAACCCAGATTCGGCTCAAACAAGGGACTAAACACGTTTCGCAATTATGCCACAACAATGTGGAACGCCCTACCCAAAGCTGTAAAGGAATGTGAATCCCTGCCAACATTCAAAACCGCTCTTAAAGAGCACCTACGGGAGGCTGCAATTCGAAACTGGCCACCGTAAATGCCCAAAACCCCCACCACCTCCTAATAGACAGTCTCCTCCCCACCGCATGTATATATTCCCTCCCCGCCGTATGTATATTTCCCTCCCACCCACCCACCCCCTCCTAATGTACAGTCCCCTCCCCATCATATGTATATACTCTGTCAGGATCTAGGGGTAACAGTACTGTATATTTGAATACCGCTTATGTCACAAATGTATCAGTACTAAATACCTATATGTCCCTATGCCATAAATGTCATGTATGTTGTGTATGTCATAAATGTCTATATGAATTGAAAATGGGGGACCCTGATGGAAACAAGACAAACGTCTTTCTCAGGTCTGCATCCCCTTAACAATTGTATGTATTGAGCCGTACTGTATTGTACCCATTCTGCAATCTGTTAAATAAAGTTTTCATTCATTCATTCATTCATGGTTTGCAGGCTGTTCGACGCGGAAATGGGCAAAGACACAGCTCGTCACGCGATTGGGCAAACATGTCAGTGGCCAATCAGAGAGCGTCAGTCAGTGGCCAATCAGAGAGCGTCTGCCAGAAATGCGGCTAGGAAAAAAAATAACGCATCTCCGTGTGTGTAGACGTTAGACAGTATTGCTTCAGAGTCCGCCTATTTTGCCCGAAATAAGTGCCTGTTGTTTTTTCCCCCACAAGGGGTCAAATGCATCTAACATGCTTTCCATCCTCGCCATTCCTTTATGCCCACGTCGCATTAAATACCGAAATTAACGTTGCGTTAGCGTGAGCTAACTAAGCTAAGCTGATCAGAGCCATATAGAGAGAGTCAGCAGAGGTCCACTAGGGACTGGGAAGGAGGGCGAGATGCATCCAGCTGCAGGCAGACAGCACCCACCATAGACATAGATATATATAGATATATCTATGGCAGGCACCCACACTCTTCTTCTTCTTCTTATTGAGGTTTAACGGCGGCCGACCACTTGTTAGGGTATGTGCCGCCATCTACTGGTATCCTTTACCTCCTACAAAATCCAATTCCCCTCACCTTCATGGAGTGCAACTAATGCTGCTACTTCCCAATTGAGCCCCCCTCTGCGAGACACTCCTTGCACCCTGCTGCCTGACTCTGTACTCCTTGGTCACCCGCTGCCCCCTTATTCAATTCCCTAACCACCTCCTCCAATGTCAGACCTTCCATACCCAAATGTTGAACCGCTATCCTAACAATCATTTTCGTTCTATCTGTTCTACCCTCAATCTTTGCCGCAGTATTAATTACCCCTGCCACGAAGCCCACAATACTCAATTTCTCCTCCCACACCCTCTCTCTATCCTCCTGCCCTTTCTGCCAACTGCCCTTCTACAAACCCCTGCACCCTAACTTGACTTCCTTGTCCTACCCTCCTAGCCGCCTCTGCATACGATAACTTACCCTCCCTTCTAACACTCTGAACCACTACCTCCCTCTTCATCACCTCACACCCCCTAAACGCTACACTATGCTCCCCTCCACAACTACAACACCACAGCTTCACTCCCTCCCCACACTTCCCATAGTCATGCTCCCCGCCACACCTAGCACACCTCTGTCCCTTCCTACATGAAACTGCTATATGACCAAACTCCTGGCACCTGTAACATCTCAGAGGACTCTGAACAAATTCCCTAACCCTATACACCCCACTCCCTACATACACCTCACTTGGAACAACCTCACCTTCAAACTTAATCACAACCGTCTCCGTCACTACCCTATCTGCCCCCCTCTTCATCCTTTCTGCACCATTAACTTTCCCATTACGCACATCTCTCCCTAACTCTTCCACCAGCTGCTCTACGCTAACCTCCACCGAAACCCCAGCTATCACCCCCTTACATCCCCCCTCCCTCTTCTCCCCTACTCTCACCACCTTACTTATACCCACCCCTCCAATGCTCCTCATCTTCCTAGCCCTCTCCACCTGATCCATACTAACACACCCTACGGCCAGATTCCCATCCTCCAAAACTCTCTCATACTTTACCTCCCCTAATTGCTTACCTATGAGTTTGGGCAACTCGAAGTACCATAATTTCCGCACTCCCCCCTCCCCCTCAAACCTAACCACTATATGAATCACTTCTGCAACAACATTTCCTCCACCCTCGCCTTCTGACCCACTCGAGCTATCTCCCCTACCCTTCTTCCTCTTTATCCCCTTCCCACTGTCCCTGCTCCTCTTCTCCACCTTACTCCACCCTTCTCCCCCGCTCTCACCCCCCTCCATACTTTCACCATCTGACTCCCTTCCCCTGTCACTACCATCCCCGTCCCTACCGACACCTCCCTCGCTCTCACTACCCGACCCAGCTCCCAACGGCGAAATCAGTTCATCATGGATCAGCAAGGCGGCCACATCCATCTCCTCGTAACCGATAAAGCCGTCTAACTTGACCCGGCACTTTTTACCGTCGATCCAGGAAACAACCCCCGGATACTTCGCGCCTTCCCCCGAAATGTCAGCAAGACAACGGGACCCCACCCTCCACTCCGGTGCCGCCTCCACTTCTCCGCATAACTTTCTGTCATCAACTTCCAAACTCCGCGCCAGCATCCTCTCGTCTATGCTCTCGTCCATCCGCCGACACACTTCCTCCCAATTCTCAGACCCTCCCCCGCCATGCTTCGACTCCGCTTTCTCTCTCCCTCTCTCCCTCCGAGCGACCAGGTCCAACCCTCCTCCGGCTCCGTGCCTTCCTCCTCTCACCGACGCCATCCGCACCCACACTCTCAGGAAGGACCCACACTTTAAGGATCCTCGCTTCCATTGGCTGATTTGGGTCACGTGACCGTCCCACCCAATGGCTGAATTGGAGTATTGCACTGCGGGATTGATTGATTGATTGAAAACTTTATTAACAGATTGCAGAATGGGTATACGTGACCGTCACAGGCCCGAATTTGGGTCACGTGACCGTCCCACCCAATGGCTGAATTGGAGTATTGCATTGCGGGAATTGCGAAACGTGTTTAGTCCCTTGTTTGAGCCGAATCTGGGTTTAACATGATTTGTGGAGCTCCCTCTGGTGTTGTGATTGTGGTATTCACTGACCTTTGGGAAGTATTTTGACATGTACATGGGTACCTTGGTCGTGTAGTGTATCTTGTAGACCAGGCCCATTGCAAGTTGCTGTACTCTGTCGTCTACTCTAAGCCATCCTAGGTTGTTAAAGTGGGCAGGGGTGAGGTGGGTTCTAGGAGTAAGGTCAAGCAGTAGTCTGACCAGTTTGTTTTGAGATGTTTGTAATTTTGTTTTTAGCGCCTTTGAGGTGCTTTGGTACCATGAGGTGCAAGCATAGTCGTAGTACCCTTGAATGAGTGCTCCTGCCAGAGTCTTCAGGGTATTCTTGTTTACCAGAGAGGAGATCCGGTACAAGAATCGAGTTTGTTGGTTGACTTTTTTTATTACATTGGATGCCATTTTGTCACAGGATAGATTAGCCTCTAGGATGGAACCCGGGTAGGTAATTTCATCTTTCCTTGTGACAATATTGTCACGCACTGTAACTGAGAAGCCGTCGGTCTTGCTGAGTTTGTTATTTGAACCGAAGAGAATGGACTCTGTTTTGCCCATGTGTAATGATAGTTTGTTATCAGCGAGCCATATGCAGATTTAGCCTAGTTCCGAGCTGAGGGTTTTTTCAACCTGTAACTTGTTCTTGTCAGAGACCAGCAGGGCTGAGTCGTCCGCAAACAGGAACAAGTTGCAGTCACAAGCTGACGACATGTCATTTGCATAAATTAGGAACAGTAGCGGTCCTAGTATGCTTCCTTGTGGGACACCACAGCTCACTGTGAGGGGGGGGGGGGGGGGGGGGTAGGGTACCGTTTACCTCCACCATCTGTTCCCTCCCCTCAAGGTAGGATTGCATCCAGCTCACTGATAGACTATCAAAACCAATTGCTTTTAGCTTGTCAATCAGAATGGAGTGATTGACAGTGTCGAAGGCCTTTTGTAGGTCCAGCATGACCATGCCGCAGTATTTGCCCGCATCCACCTCTTGTTTGATGTGGTCGTTCAAATAGAGAAGGCATGTGTCAGTGGAGTGGGATGTTCTGAAGCCAGATTGGAATTCGTAGATTAGATTTTTTTCCGCTAGGTACTTTTCGACCTGTTCGTAGACTATTTTTTCCATGACTTTCGAGATGGAGGTGAGAATAGAAACAGGGCGGTAGTTGCCTGGGTCTAATTTGCTGCGTTTTTTGTGCAGAGGGGTCACCCTCGCAATTTTGAAGTCCTTGGGTGTTACTGATTGTGTTAAATGGGCATATAATATCGTCTCATATCGATCGCAGGCACCTGAATCGAATCGTATCGTATCGTGGCAGACTTTGTGATATCTGAAAATATCGTATCGTTGTCCAAAGAATCGATATCGTATCGTGATGAAACTGGTGATTCCCACCCCCATCAGAGTCTTGAACACTGAACTCTCCACACACAAGCACACATGAGAACACACACAACACACACACACTGTATACGCTCACACACTAACAGTCACTTTAGCACAAACACACACACATACACACACATGCTGCACACGCTCACACTCAACGGTCACTTTACAAAATGAAAAGGTCACTTTAAAAGGAAAAAATAAAGAACGGGAGTGGTTCTTGTATAGTAAATAGATGGATATAGCAAGATAGCATAAGGATATATAGTATAACTGTAGATTGTATAGTATAGTATTGTATAGTAGTGTACATAAGACTCAGTGCCTCATCCGTAGCTAACATTGTATTGCACTATCGCAGGACCTTAGCATGTCTTTTACCATGCTTTTTGTAAACTTTATGTACATTATACCTGTTATGTCTTATTCTTATTACTTGTATTATTGCACAAATGTTTTATCTTATTACTTGTATTGCACAATCGCTGCGGGCATGACCTCCCGCATTTCACTGTATGCTTGTATGCCGTGACAAATAAAACTCTTGACTTGACTTGATAATAAACTATCATCATTACACCTGGGTAAAACGGAATCCATTCTCTTTGGATCAAATAGCAAACTCAGCAAGGCAAACGGCTTGATTGATTGATTGATTGATTGAACACTTTATTAACAGATTGCAGAATTGTTACAATACAGTACGGCTCAATACACACAATTGTTAAGGGGATGCAGACCAGAGAAAGACTTTCGTCTTGTTTACATCAGGGTCCCCCATTTTCAATTCATAATGACATTTATGACATACGCAACATACAGATATATATCATGACATTTCTGACATACAGGTATACTAGGGGTGTAACGATTCAACCTCACAACGATTTGATTACGATTCTTCAGGCAACGATTCAATGCATCATGAAATCTCTTCATTTGACCACGATTCGATTAAATAGATTTTCGATAATTTTTGTATCAGGTAATTCCCCAAAACATTTTGAATACACAAATGTGGCTGGGGGAACTGATTCACTCAGCATGAATGGACTATAGGTCAATAAAAACAATACACACATTTTTTGTGTGTGATTATAATCTATTATAATAAATTCTAACCCATTCAAATCGATGCATCGAATCGAACACATTAGAATCGATGCATTTCGATTAATCGATGCATTGTTACACCCCTAAGGTATACAGTACTGTTACATTTGTGCAGGGGTGTAAAGTACTTGAGTAATTGTACTTCGTTACAATACTTAAGTACTGTTTTGGGGGATTTGTACTTTACTCGAGTATTATTAGGTTTGTATACTTTGTACTTTTACTCCATTACATCTCAGAGAAAAAAAACATACTTTTTACTCCTTACATTTAAAATGCAGACCTATAAAGTACAAAGTACAAATCTCACAGGTCCAACCATTTAAATTAGTATATTTTAATTGTTTATCTGGCCGAACTAACGTTAACGTTATTAATCCTGCGACCGTAGGTAAACAGCCAATCAAATCCCCATCAATGGAAAATGAACCTGCCCATACCCATGCTGATTGGTCCTTGTGCAACACTAGAAAGTGGGGATCTTTGATTAAACACCTGCTATCAGAAGAATAGACAGATCTGCATTATGCTGTGGTTAATATTGTGATATTATTCAGGGTACTCCAGTATTCTGTCTTTAATATTCTGATATTATTCAGGGTACTCCAGTATTCTGTCTTTAATATTGTGATATTATTCTGGGTACTCCAGTATTCTGCCTTTAATATTGTGATATTATTCAGGATAATCCAGTACACTGTGGTTAATATTGGGATATTATTCAGGATACACCATTCTGTTTTTAATATTGTGATATTATTCAAGCTGTGATGTGAATGCCGTCCATGTTATTTTACCTTCATTGTCTATCGCAGCACACATTCCATTGTGGGCAGAGTGTCTACTTGGTTTCATTCCAGCCTTGCCTAAACACCAGCTGATGATTTCACTAATTGGCTCACCTCTTCAACTAACTCACCTGGTGCAATGTGTAGTTAAAATGAAAACCTGGCCCACGATGGAATGAGTTTGAGACCCCTGGTCTATCCCTTTTTCTTTTTCTTTTTTTTATTATTTACTTTGACTTTTTAGTACTTAAGTATATTTAAAAGTAGGACTTTTTTACTTTTACTCAAGTGTGTTTTTAGCCAGATACTTTGACTTTTACTTGAGTCAGATTTTGAGACGGTACCCATACTTTCACTTAAGTATAATTTCTGGGTACTTTTTACACCCCTGCATTTGTGACATACATGATATGTCATTTGTCAGCTTCTGTGAGGAGGTGTGTGTCCCCTCCCGCTCCAGGAAAGTCTACAACAACGACAAGCCCTGGTTCGCAGCCCAGATGCGACGGCTGAGGGTTGGGAAGGAGAAGGCCAGGCGAAATGGGGACAATGCTAGTTTTAAGGAGGCCAAGTGCAGATTTGAGAGAGCAGTGAGCAGTGGAGGCGAAACAGCGCTTCTCGGGGAAATTCCAGCAGCAGTTCTCCGAGGGGAACTCCTCCTCTGTCTGGAAAGGCCTCAAAACCATCACCAATTACAAACTGAAATCCCCACAGACGTCTGCCAACCTTCTCCTTGCAAATGAGCTCAATGAGTTTTACTGCAGGTTTGACAAGGAAGTGTTCCACCTAGCCCCTTTTGTGACTGTGATGCACGCCAACAAGGTCACAGTCACTTGCTAGCCCATAGCCAACCAACCTAGATTTACCATTAATTTATTAGCAACGCCGAGCTTTCAATCCATCACGTATCTCTGTCCGAAACCCTTGTGCAACTGTGAGTACCTTTGAAATGTATCTGTGATACTTGTATAACGAACGGTTCGGGCAGAACCAGTCCTTCATGGTAAATCTAGGTTGGTTGGCTATGGGCTAGCAAGTGACTGTGGATTCACTCGGCAAAACCTTGTTGACGTGCATCACTTGCTTCCCTCAACCCCCCAGACCACAATCCCCCCCCCCCCCCCCCCGGTCTCCCCAGTGGTAACCCTGTCTCCCCTACCACGCCCACCCCCCCCCCCCCCTTCCCCTTCCCCTCTCCCGCCACCCCTCCTCCCTCTCTGTCACAGAAAGAGAGGTGAACCGCCTGTTCAAGAGTCAAAACCCCCGGAAGGCAGCCGGCCCTGTGACTCTATTTCACCTGCCACCTTGAAGCACTGCGCCGACCAGCTGTCCCCAGTGTTTACCAAATTTTTTAACACCTCACTGGAGCTGTGTCGGGTCCCAGTGTGTTTTAAGGCCTCGACCATCATCCCCGTCCCTAAGAAGCCATGGTCACAGGCCTTAACCCTTTCACTGCCGCACTACCAAACGGTTAACCCTTTCACTGCGACAATACACAGAAGGTTAACCCTTTCACTGCCACACAACAGCAGGTTAACCCTTTCACTGCCACACTACAGAAGATTAACCCTTTACTATAACCGTCAGTAGTGTGATAGTGTAATATGTCAGCTGAGGAGTTCAGGCTGCCGAGGACCATGATGGTCCAGTTCTACACTGCCATCATCCAGTCCATCCTCACCCTCTCCATCATCACCTGGTTCCCTGCAGCCACGGTCAGGGACAAGGCCAAGCTGCAGCGGGTGATACGCTCGGCGGAGAGGGTGATCAGCTGCTCCCTTCCCTCCCTCGAGTCCCTACACTCCACCAGGGCCTTGAGGAGGGCGAGGAAGATCATGGCAGACCCCGCCCACCCGGGTCATAACTTCTTCACCATGCTCCCCCACGGCAGGCAGCTTCCATTTGTACAACAATATGGTGAATAAAGTCATCTGAATCTGAATCTGTTAAACAAGTTTCAAGTTTCTTTAATAGTTGTCATACAGAAGTACAGAATACTTTTATACAAAATGCTTCTTACTGTTACGCTCCAGAGACTGCTAGACAAGATAAGTATGAAATAAAATAGTATAGCATGTAAAATAGAAGTAAAAATAAAGGTCACAGTGTTCAGTATAGACATATGTACAATGTTCGATGCAGAATAGAAGTAACTGAGTTACCATACAATATACAATATACTATGCAATGTACTAATATACAATACTATATAGTGCAGAGCAGAAATGGGATGAGGTACAATTTAGGTACAATTTACAGTAAGGTGTACGAGTTGTAGTGCAAATCCTTTACCAATAAATATAAAGTGTAAAGTGTGTTTAGGTGATCTAAAGTGTGGAGAGTGGGTGCTGCAGTGTGTTGTTTGTTTAAGTGAGTGTGTGTGCTGTGTGCATTTGATGGTTGTTGCATAGTGTTTATTGTTCGTTGAGCAGCCTGATGGCCTGGGGATAGAAGCTTCTTCTGAGTCTTTCTGTGCTCGCCTTAAGACTCCGGTATCGCTTGCCTGACCGCAGCAGTTCAAAGAGGCAGTTCGGGTGGCTGGAGTCCTTGATGATTCTCTTAGCCTTACCCCTGCACCGCTTGTTGTAAATGTTCTGGAGGGTGGGAAGCCCCCCTCCAATTGTGCGTTCGGCTGAACGTGTCACTCTTTGTAGTCTGCTACGGTCTTGTGCAGTGCTATTCCCAAACCAGGAGGTGATGTTGCCAGTCAGGATGCTCTCTATTGTACATGAGTAGAAGTTCTTAAGGATCTTCTGACTGACTTGGAACTTCCTTAGGCGCCTGAGGAAGTAGAGGCGTTGTCGTGCCTTCTTCACAACACTGTCAATGTGTGTGGTCCATGTCAAGTCCTCGGATATGTGGGCTCCGAGGTACTTGAAACTGTTCACTCTCTCAACCGGTGCCCCGTCGATGCTGAGGGGGCTGTAGTCCTTGACCCCCGACCTCCTGAAGTCCACAATCATCTCTTTTGTCTTGCTGACGTTCAGGGAGAGGCAGAGATCCTAACAGAAACTATACATACGAGGGGGAGGAAACTGTACATTAGGAGGGGGTGGGTGGGAGGGGAGGTTTGGACATTTACGGGGGGCATACATATCATGACATTTATGACAATACATGACATACAGGTATACAGTACTGTTACATTTGTGACATACAAGATATGCAAATACAGTACTGTTAAACAGTGATCCTAACAGATAATATATACATACGAGGGGGAGGAAACTGTACATTAGGAGGGGGGGGGGGGGGTTGTACATTTATGGGGGCCAGTTTCGAATTACAACCTCCCGTAGGTGCTCTTTGAGAGCGGTTTTGAAGATGGGTAGTGATTCAAAAAAAAATTCGGCTGTGGGTAGGGCATTCCACATTGATTGGCATAAATGCGAAACGTGTTTAGACCCTTGTTTGTGCCGAATCTGGGTTGAACATGATTTGTGGAACTCCCTCTGGTAATTGTGGTTGTGGTATTCACTGACCTTTGGGAAGTATTTCGACATGTACATGGGTACCTTAGTGGTGTGTAGTGTATCTTGTAGACCAGGCCCATTGCAAGTTGCTGTACTCTGTTGTCTACTCTAAGCCATCCTAGGTTGTCAAAGTGGGCAGGGGTGAGGTGGGGTTTAGGAGTAAGGTCAAGCAGTAGTCTGACCAGTTTGTTTTGTGATGTTTGTAATCTTGTTTTTAGTGCCTTTGAGGTGCTTTGGTACCATGAGGTGCAAGCATAGTCGTAGTACCCTTGAATGAGTGCTCCTGCTAGAGTCTTCAGGGTATTCTTGTTTACCAGTGAGGAGATCCGGTACAAAAATCTTGTTCGTTGGTTGACTTTTTTGATTACATTGGATGCCATTTTGTCACAGGAAAGATTTGCCTCTAGGATGGAACCCAGGTGTGTAATTTCATCTTTCCTTGTGACAGTATTGTCACCCACTGTAACAGAGAAGCTGTTGGTTTTGCTGAGTTTGTTATTTGATCCAAAGAGAATGGACTCTGTTTTACCCATGTGTAATGATAGTTTGTTATCAGCGAGCCAGGTGCAGATTCTGCCGAGTTCTGAGCTGAGGGTTTTTTCAACCTGTAACTTGTTCTTGTCAGAGACCAGCTTCTCTGTTACAGTGGGTGACAATATTGTCACAAGGAAAGATGAAATTACCTACCTGGGTTCCATCCTAGAGGCAAATATTTCCTGTGACAAAATGCCAACCAATGTAATAAAAAAAGTCAACCAACGAACAAGATTCTTGTACAGGATCTCCTCTCTGGTAAACAAGAATACCCTGAAGACTCTAAGCACTCGTTCAAGGGTTCTATGACTATGCTCTTAAAGAGCACCTAACCGCTCTTAAAGAGCACCTACGGGAGGCTGCAATTCAAAACTGGCCACCGTAAATGTCCAACCCCACCCCCACCCCCTCCTAATAGACAGTCTCCTCCCCACCGTATGTATATATTTTCTCCCACCCACCCACCCCCTCCTAATGTACAGTCTCCTCCCCATCATATGTATATATTTTCTGTTAGGATCGCTGGGTAACAGTACTGTATACTTGCATATCGTATATGTCACAAATGTAACAGTACTGTATGTCATGTTTTTCCCTATGTCATAAATGTCACTATGAATTGAAAATGGGAGACCCTGATGTACACAAGACAAACGTCTTTCTCTGGTGGGCATCCCCTTAACAATTGTGTGTATTGAGCCGTACTGTATTGAACCCATTCTGCAATCTGTTAAATAAAGTTTTCATTCATTCATTCATTCATTCATTCATTCATTCATTCATTCATTCATTCATTCATTCATTCATTCATTCATTCATTCATTCATTCATTATGCTTGCACCTCATGTCACCTCAAAGGCCCTAAAAACAAGGCTACAAACATCACAAAACAAACTGGTGAGACTACTGTAGTAAATTCCCACAGACTTTATACAATAATTTGAGGTTATTGTAGCACAATACAATGAGATTGGTTATCTGGAAGGAGGAGGAAAGATTCATACTTGATAGAATGGTTGGTCTCCTCATCTGGCTTAATGCAGATGAAGAATAAAACGTGTACGCCAGACAAACCAGAATTGTAGTTCAACTCAGCTGATTTATTTGATCAGAGCCAGGAGTCCAAGGTGAATAGAAGGTTGACTTCTACATACAACAGATGATCAGAGAATATTTAACAGCTGTCTGTTGTACAGAAATATCACAATCAGGTTTGCATCTCAAACCTAAATACTGCACATCAAACAGTCACTTGGTTAACATAATTTGAACATACATGGTTTACTGTACACATTATACATGAGTAAATCTGGTTTACAGATCAGGGATCTGTACAACATTACTCTAATCTATAAACAACCATTTGGTGTTTCCCATGATTTTACTCACGTAAAATGCAATCAGCTCACAGTTGTTTCTGGGTGGTTTAGCGGTGGGGGAGCCCCCAGACCCCCTTTTGGTGGATCCGGCCTGAGAGCTCCTGAATAACCCTATGTAGGGCCTTATATCCTATCATTTCTAGCCAATAATACATATGGCTGGTCCAATCCTAGCGTCTTCTTGTGGGGGTTGATCTCTTGTGGGGGGTGTCCTTGTGGGCGCTGGCAGCCCCCCCCCCTTGGGGTTGTGGCGACATGATGGGACAGACAGAAGGGGCCCATCGGTGGCCCACGTCCGTGTGATCTTTTGCTGAGATGAAGGGACCTGGCTTGTCTCACGAGGGGGGGTGTGACATGATCGCTTTAACCCTTTGGTATGGCTATAGATGTCTAATATCATCCAAGTACAGTCAGTGCTTTCTAAGACTGATACCAGACATCATATGAGACCTTTTGATACTAAACAGTTGATTAATCGATTACTTTGTCTGTGAGTTAGTGTCCATGCTTCAACAAGTCTAAACTGGTCTGCCCTGTGGTCAACCCAGCTCTCTCTGATCAGCATTTACATACAGTCAGTTCGAGAAGGTGTCGTTTGTTCTCTAATTTAGTCATTGCTTGAGTGGGGGTTGAAATAACTGTTGCAGCTGTTATCTGATGCAGCTGTCTCAACTGACAGTTGAGACTGTTTAGCCACTGAGTCCACTCTGCTATTGAAAGGTACATCTGGCTTTATATTTATGGTTCTCCAATTTATTCACACATATTAATTATGAAATTCCAAGGCAATATTACCACATTTCCCCACTTTGACAATTCTCATTGTCACATACTGTATATTGACTTGATTTTCTATACATACTAACCATACAATATAATAATAAAAATCATTTTTTTTTTTTTTTTTCAAATTTCTCAATTTTTTCTTTTTTCTCACATTTCTTTTTCCATTATTCTTTGGTACATATCATCAATGAGTTTTTTCTTGTCTTCTTCTTTTCTCCCCCACATTCCCCTGACTATGGCCCCCTCCCGGGGAATCCTGGTGACCCATTCATCCAGCTCCCCAATTAACATATTCTGCCTTAATGAAACAGTGTTTACCACCTACTATCATCAGGCTTTGTTCCTCTGGGCTCACAGCCAGAGGCTTATTTGTTGAAAACAATTAAAACAATGTAATCTAAACATTACACATTAAAGTAAAACACAATTTTTTTTAAATTATGGTATCCGTTGACATGATCTGTGGAGACACAGAGATTATTCTTCATTCTTTCATACATTTTGCTTCTCCTCTCCTGTTAATTCTTTTTCCAAGTCAGCCCAATCACATTTTGCACAATCAACTCAGTTGGTCTTCTCACCTCTCCCCCCTTTTATGAACATCCCTATGGACATAAACCTTACCACCTCCGCGCACAGACGGACAGGGAGGGAGGAGCATCACGCAAGGGAAAAAAAATTTCACCATATCGGCCATAACCTACACCTTACTTTTTACTCTACCTATGTGTATGTGTTTAGTTTAGTACTCTCGCGTTGTGTCATAATCTATATCAGTCGTTACCGTTCAGTCACTTCCCGTCCAACATACCAACCAATCACACAGAGGCCCTTGTTCAACGCTTTGGTTGCACAGTCTCCGACCGTTTTCGCCCCCCCCCCCTTCACCCCATGTCGGCCAGCCTCAGCTGAAGCCAACGTTTGTAGGCCTGGACCTCGTCACATTCTGTCCCATGACTGTATTTCCATGGATCTACAGACGAACGACTCCGTCAGTCTGGAGGTTTGTCTCAACCTCCGGCCTTTGTATTCGGGGCTTATATTGAAGGAGGGGTAGAGTCCCAAGCGACCTCTCTTCATAATCCAACAATCTCCCACAGGAACTGACTGAACGGGTCACACCATCGTGTCATAATCTAATGAAATGTATTCCTACACATTTTCCCCATGATCCCCCCACTTGTGATGGTCCATCCTCCCTCTCCGACTGAACTGCAAGGGAACAAAAACACAGAACAAATTTTCCTTATACAATATGTCAAATATTTCTCAAGAGACGCCAAATGGTTAATCATTATGCAAAACGTAATGGGACCACTTAACTGCCATTGATCTGATCCAATGTATCTCACGCTCCAACCGTCCTCTCCCCAGATCATAGAGAAACAACAAACAAAACGCAAATAATCAAAAAAACATTCCAACAGATGTCACATGTAGACCACCTCAATGGTTATTAAAAAAGAAAAGAAAAGAAATTTAAAACCTTTCAAGCCAGCACAGTCACCCTCTACAGGCTCCATTCACACCCATTCAGGCCACACAATCATAGATAAAAATAGAAAAGAAATCCAAAAATTTAAATTCAATACCTCATCCCTACAAAACATTCAACAGAAATCAAATCAAATGCAGTAAAACAAATGATATGAAACAAATGATAATGGTATAACCCAAGTGGTTCGATACACTCCTTACCTAAACACATTTTGTTATTTTTAAGACTAGTCTCACCTTAAGTGAAAGCTAAGTTGCGTGTGTGCATGCATGTGTGACCAAATTGTGTGAATGTGTGTCTGTGTGTGTCTGTGTGTGTGTGTGTGTGTCTGTGTGTGTGTGTGTGTGTGTGTGTGTGTGTGTGTGCGTGTCTGTGTGTGTGTGTGTGTGTGTGTGTGTGAATGTGAATGGGTGTGTGTGTGTGTGCCTGTGTGTGAATGGGTAGACAAAGCCTCCTTGCCCCCATCCCCCGCTCAATCATTCACTAAAGGACATCTCAATCTCACACATACATACAAAAATTAAATTTAAATAAAAAATACCATCTGTACCAGCTCAACCAAAATTACGAGCTCCAGTAATCATTCATATTATAAACATATATTTCTCTCATACACTCGTTAATCAACCACAGACCGACAATGGGTTAGTTCCCCTGCGCTCATCTCTTCTACTCTCTCATCCGGCTACACTCATCCCTGGCTAATACAATTCACACTTAATTTCTACACTCCTACCTACTGCCAGAGAGAGTCTAGGAACTCTCCCTCAACGACAGAACCTCAAAGCAGTCCTAGTACCCTGAGAGTCTACCGCTATTCCCCCTAACCAAAAAGCTAGCCCTCCAAAAGTCATAATCCCATTGAACGACTACCTCCCTGATTGTCTCACTCACTCACCCAGCTGTGTTCTGTATTAGCGCTCTTCCTGTCTCAACATTTCCCTCGTCATAAAAATAACTGCCAACTGTTCTCTCACTCTACAACTGTCTCCTTCATCTTCACCTCTGACCCTCTCCTGCTGCATCTAATCTCACTCCATCCTGTCATAAAAGAACAAACAGCCATTGTAAACAACCGCTGTATGCACGACCCCCCTCGGGCCCTCCTGTAAACACCAAAAAGGGTAACACTCACACATTTCATTCCCCAGGGGCAGCTGTCCCCTAGAGTCTAAACGTAGTACACCATCATACAGTCATCAAAATAGCATATAAACCAAACGTAGCTACCATACAATATACAATACTGTGCAGTGTACTAATATACAATACTATATAGTGCAAGGCATAACAAGCATCAGTAAATTATCCTGCTCCACAACCGGGCTTGTATCAAATTTCACTATAAAACATTTAGCAACTAATATAAACATTATCCTATTTAAATCAATGGTGTCATTAAAGCTATATCAAGTATCAACATCTGACATTTCAACATCCATGCATTCTATACAAGCATCTTTATTCAAGCTACATAAAACACAACATTATTATCCTCAAGCTTACCATTGTACACGTTACACAAATTAAAAAACTGGAAATACGCTATCAACTATAGAACATTTTACATGTAAGCATGTTTCATCTCAGCATAACATTTATAGTGGTTAGTCCTAAATTGATTTTACTGCAAGCAACATGTAACTCTAGTGTAGAGCCATTTTCCAAATTCAGCCCATAGCCACTCTCAATTTTAACACGGGTGACTGAATTTGCAAATCTGGTATGTAGTTGTAGCAGTACTGACTGACTATCTGATGAATTGAAACTGGGGGACCCTGATGTAAACAAGACAAAAGTCTTCCTCTGGTCTGCATCCCCTCAACAATTGTGTGTATTGAGCTGTACATATTTCTAATCAATCCCTATACATGTTACACCTCTTCCCCTGCTCACACAAAAATACAGTGCACAATATACAAACACCGCCATATTACAAAATGCAGAATATTCTCTTACCCGTTTCTATCCCCTGAGCGAACTATTCCGAATGCACGAGACCCCATCCACGTTGTACCGCGCATGCGCAGTGGCAACCGATGCGGCTGTTATAACGTTGCTATGACAACCAAGGTCTGCCACGACAATCATAATAACCTGCCACGATATTCATAATCTGCCACGACATTTATCACGTTTCTTTACCCCTTCCCCAACATCTTTCTCAAAACTCGAAACGTAACATATGCCGCCCCCCAAACGCCACAAAACAACGGCATGCAAGCTAACTAGCTTTAGCCAGCTCTAATGCGACGTTCAAGGCCCTCACGGGAGCCGTGCCTTTCAAGATCCGTTCATCCACGCAATTCGCTCAGTACCATCCAAAGCATAAACAATTCACACAAGCTTAAAATAGCCAACCACTCTAACAGAAAATAATTTTTAAAACATTTACACCAACCAACGCCGCACACATAGTTCAACACGAACCCTTTCTCCTACCTTCTCCGCCTCACTCCATAGCACCGCGAACGTTACATACTCTCCACAACACCATGACGTCACCAAGCAGCGAATCCTTAATATCATTTACCACGTTACCGCATTAATAATAACCCTCAAAACGGCCACAATTTTGCCACCCTGCGTCTCAACCGCCTCTTACTTGTAATCGCCGCCACAGTGTTTAATCAATTCTCTCATAACGCCATCGTAACGTCCCCAGCTTCACCGCGGACTTTTCCACAGAGCTAGCCAGCTAGCCCCAACCAACAGCAGGGACTCGCCTCAAACATAATATGTCCGTTGGTCATTAAAATATCATAACAAAACCATTAAGTACTTATCAGTCAGTTCGACCGAATCGTTTTTGTATCACAGCGAACGTAATTAATCAACAGGCCGGTTTCGCTCAAGCTTAAAAAGGATACTATGCCTAAGGACGGCAAATATATCTACATTTAATTTGTGCTATAATCCTACCATAGAACGTACTACGCACCCTGAACACGCCGGCACCCTACATTTCCATTAACTACTACGTTTTAATCCTGCAATCGCACAGACCCCTGCGCTGATCATGCCAGGGCCTAACAATCTTTCACCATACTTGACTTTACATGTTCTGAAATAGTAACAGAGCTCACTTACATCGAGCCCGACGCATTTATGCCCACACTGTCCACTCACTCACGGTCCCCGTCCCGCGTATCTGCGACTAAAAGCAGGGACATAATGCACCTTGGACCCAGCTCCCCTTCCATTTCAGAACAGTCAAATCTCCTCGTCTTACCTGCGCCCTCTTCCTGAGAATAATTTTAGGGCAATTACATACTCAGAACGCGCTCCTGTCGTATACAACAGAATAACCGTGCTTCCTAGCAAGAAAAGCCTTTTACCTGCCGTCATGCGACGCTATCTTCCTTCACAACATGACCAGATAGTCTGTGCGCCACCACCCTTCTTGGTGCAACTCCCCCGTATAGTTCATAAAGTACATTCCATACGAGGTAACTAACCCCCGTGGCCCGCTGGGCCGAGACCGGCCTCCTGTGTCTGAATGAACACACAAACACAAAAAGCCTACGTTTGCATGTTCACTGCACAACAAGCGCGATCGTCATACCTCCGGACACACAAGCTAAGACACCGCAACCCCCAACCCTGCATGCAGACGCCATATTCACCGCGGGCCCCAAACAGTGGCGTACACAACCAACCTCCATCCTGCTCCTCTCCCTCATCCATTCAGACAACAAGCCCATCGTTAATCACTTCAAACGCAGCAACACCCCAGCTCCTCGCCCCGTGTCCCCAACACACAGCAAGATCCAGATATGATACATATTACAAGACCCTACCGCACCTTTTCAGGGGGAAACACAAAGGGTAGGGAAACACGGCACCATTTCTGTAGTAAATTCCCACAGACTTTATACAATAATTTGAGGTTATTGTAGCACAATACAATGAGATTGGTTATCTGGAAGGAGGAGGAAAGATTCATACTTGATAGAATGGTTGGTCTCCTCATCTGGCTTAATGCAGATGAAGAATAAAACGTGTACGCCAGACAAACCAGAATTGTAGTTCAACTCAGCTGATTTATTTGATCAGAGCCAGGAGTCCAAGGTGAATAGAAGGTTGACTTCTACATACAACAGATGATCAGAGAATATTTAACAGCTGTCTGTTGTACAGAAATATCACAATCAGGTTTGCATCTCAAACCTAAATACTGCACATCAAACAGTCACTTGGTTAACATAATTTGAACATACATGGTTTACTGTACACATTATACATGAGTAAATCTGGTTTACAGATCAGGGATCTGTACAACATTACTCTAATCTATAAACAACCATTTGGTGTTTCCCATGATTTTACTCACGTAAAATGCAATCAGCTCACAGTTGTTTCTGGGTGGTTTAGCGGTGGGGGAGCCCCCAGACCCCCTTTTGGTGGATCCGGCCTGAGAGCTCCTGAATAACCCTATGTAGGGCCTTATATCCTATCATTTCTAGCCAATAATACATATGGCTGGTCCAATCCTAGCGTCTTCTTGTGGGGGTTGATCTCTTGTGGGGGGTGTCCTTGTGGGCGCTGGCAGCCCCCCCCCCCTTGGGGTTGTGGCGACATGATGGGACAGACAGAAGGGGCCCATCGGTGGCCCACGTCCGTGTGATCTTTTGCTGAGATGAAGGGACCTGGCTTGTCTCACGAGGGGGGGTGTGACATGATCGCTTTAACCCTTTGGTATGGCTATAGATGTCTAATATCATCCAAGTACAGTCAGTGCTTTCTAAGACTGATACCAGACATCATATGAGACCTTTTGATACTAAACAGTTGATTAATCGATTACTTTGTCTGTGAGTTAGTGTCCATGCTTCAACAAGTCTAAACTGGTCTGCCCTGTGGTCAACCCAGCTCTCTCTGATCAGCATTTACATACAGTCAGTTCGAGAAGGTGTCGTTTGTTCTCTAATTTAGTCATTGCTTGAGTGGGGGTTGAAATAACTGTTGCAGCTGTTATCTGATGCAGCTGTCTCAACTGACAGTTGAGACTGTTTAGCCACTGAGTCCACTCTGCTATTGAAAGGTACATCTGGCTTTATATTTATGGTTCTCCAATTTATTCACACATATTAATTATGAAATTCCAAGGCAATATTACCACACTACTGCTTGGCCTTACTCCTAAAACCCACCTTGCCCCTGCCCATTTGACAACCTAGGATGGCTTAGAGTAGACGACAGAGTACAGCAACTTGCAATAGGCCTGGTCTACAAGATACACTACACCACTAAGATACCCATGTACATGTCGAAATACTTCCCAAAGGTCAGTGAAGTCCACGACCACAACACCAGAGGGAGCTCCACAAATCATGTGCAACCCAGATTCGGCTCAAACAAGGGACTAAACACGTTTTGCAATTATGCCACAATAATGTGGAATGCCCTACCCACAGCCGTAAAGGAATGTGAATCCCTACCCTCCTTCAAAACCGCTCTCAAAGAGCACCTACGGGTGGCTGCAATTCGAAAATGGCCCCGGTAAATGTCAAAATCCCCCCCTCCAACCCAACACCCTCCAACGTACAGTTTATTCTCCTTCGGATGTATATATATTTCTATGATCTCTTTTTCTTACACAGTACTGTATATTTGTATGTCTTGTATGTCATAAATGTCTTGATGATGAATTGAAAATGGGGGACCCTGATGTAAACAAGACTAAAGTCTTTCTCTGGTCTGCATCCTCTTAGCAGTTGTTTGTATTCAGCCGTAGGCCTACTGTATTGTACCCATTCTGCAATCTGATAAAGCTTTCAATCAATCAATCAATCATAGATCGACTTGTCGCGGGTCGGCATGAAAACGATATCGCACAGTTCGGGAAGACCACAGCTTTCATTAGATACACCTATCTAATCGTTGCTGGCTTTTATAACCACCCATAATAGATACAACATATTTGCAACATAATTGGACACAGTACAGTGGTGTCCAAACAATCGTCAAAGCAGAACATACTGACATCTGTCCGTGAAAAGTGTACATTGGGTGTGAACAGCTTCTCTGACATGAGCCCAGCTTTTGAATCACTACTGCCATCTACAGGCCAGTCTCTCGGCTCTCTTTTCAAACACGCCACCATGGAGTGTGATTGATTGATTGATTGATTGATTGATTGATTGATTGATTGATTGATTGATTGATTGATTGATTGATTGAAAAGTTTATTAACAGATTGCAGAATGGGTACAGTACAGTACAGCTCAATACATACAATTGTTAAGAGGATGCAGACCTGAGAAAGACTTTCGTCTTGTTTCCATCAGGGTCCCCCATTTTCAATTCATCATATGACACACATGACATACAGATAGACAGTACTGCTACATCTATACATTTATGACATACCAGATTTTCAAATACAGTACTGTTTGTGATACTAAAAAAATCCAGAAGAAGAGTATATACATTTGACATAGAAACTGTGCATTGGGGGAGGTTGGGTAGGTGGGGTGGGGCTGTACAATGGAGTTGGGGGGGGGGGGGGGGGGGGGGGTTGGGTAGGGGGGGGGGACGACACTGTACATTGGAATACTGACATACATTTGACATGGAAACTGTACATTGGAGGAGGTTGGGTAGGTGTTGGGTTGGGTGGGGCAGGGCTGTACATTGGAATACTGACAAAGCCATGCTTTGTCTTTATTGTACAACTGGGTTAGGACATTTGTAGGGGCCAGTTTTGAATTGCAGTCTCCCGTAGGTGTTCTTTGAGAGTGTTTTTGAAGGTGGGTAGTGATTTACATTCCTTTACAGCTTTGGGTAGGGCGTTCCACATTGTTGTGGCATAATTGCGAAACGTGTTTAGTCCCTTGTTTGTGCCGAATCTGGGTTTTACATGATTTGTGGAGCTCCCTCTGGTGTTGTGATCGTGGTATTCACTGACCTTTGGGAAGTATTTTGACATGTACATGGGTACCTTGGTCGTGTAGTGTATCTTGTAGACCAGGCCCATTGCAAGTTGCTGTACTCTGTCGTCTACTCTAAGCCATCCTAGGTTGGCAAAGTGTGCAGGGGTGAGGTGGGTTCTAGGAGTCAGGTCAAGCAGTAGTCTGACTAGTTTGTTTTGAGATGTTTGTAATTTGGTTTTTAGTGCCTTTGAGGTGCTTTGGTACCATGAGGTGCAAGCATAGTCGTAGTACCCTTGAATGAGTGCTCCTGCCAGAGTCTTCAGGGTATTCTTGTTTACCAGGGAGGAGATCCGGTACAAGAATCGAGTTCGTTGATTGACTTTTTTTATTACATTGGATGCCATTTTGTCAATCATTTTGATTGATTGATTGATTGATTGATTGATTGATTGATTGATTGATTGATTGAACATTTTATTAACAGATTGCAGAATGGGTACAATACAGTACACAGCTCAATACACACAATTGTTAAGGGGATGCAGACCAGAGAAAGACTTTCGTCTTGTTTACATCAGGGTCCCCCATTTTCAATTCATCATAACATGACATACATGACATACAGATAGACAGTACTGCTACATCTATACATTTATGACATACCAGATTTACAAATACAGTACTGTTTGTGATACAAAAAGAGTTTAAAAAAGAGAGTATATACATTTGACGAAGAAACTGTACATAAATACTGCAGCATGGTCATGCTGGACCTACAAAAGGCCTTCGACACTGTCAATCACACCATTCTGATTGACAAGCTAAAAGCAATTGGTTTTGATAGTCTATCAGTGAGCTGGATACAATCCTACCTGGAGGGGAGAGAACAGATGGTGGAGGTAAACGGTACCCTATCCCCCCCCCCTCCCAGTGAGCTGTGGTGTTCCACAAGGACGCATACTAGGACCACTACTGTTCCTAATTTATGCAAATGACATGTCGTCAGCTTGTGACTGCAACTTGTTCCTGTTTGCGGACGACTCAGCCCTGCTGGTCTCTGACAAGAACAAGTTACAGGTTGAAAAGACCCTCAGCTCGGAACTAGGCAAAATCTGCATATGGCTCGCCGATAACAAACTATCATTACACATGGGCAAAACAGAGTCCATTCTCTTCGGTTCAAATAACAAACTCAGCAAGACCGACAGCTTCTCGGTTACAGTGGGTGACACCTGTGGAGGGGGAGGAGTGCAGGCATATGTGACGGGGTTCTGTCTAGACTCCTCAAAAAAACTCCCACAAACAATGGCGTAGTCGGAAAAATGGTCTTGGTGTTGTTTTTATTTCCCAGCCTTCAAGGTGCAGAGGTGACATTACATAACAAGTGACATAAACTAAATAAATAACTAAACTATACTACCTCTGCAGTCTATCAGATGCGTTCCACAATAACTTAATCTGATAGATAAAACACTTACTGGGTGGCGCTTCCCTAGTTACCCATTTTGCAACCGTTATCTGGTGAAGCACCACCTCAGAGACAAACAGACTAACAGACACATACGGCACTTCCCTCAGTCACCTACGTTGCAACTGGTGCAGGGCAAGAACCCAGAACCTTGGGCCCGCAGCCCTCATGACACCTGCACTCCTCCCCCTCCACAGGTGCCACACATAATTAATTAACAAGACTAAACAGGTGCTACACATCAATTGAATTACCGTTTCCTATACACACATTATCTAAAAACAACCTCCAACACCAAATACCATCACAACCCAATAAATAAATACATATACACAACACAATAAATAAATATATGTATGAATGGATATATGAATGTATGTATAAATGCATGTATGCTTAGATTAATGGATATGTATGCATGTTTGATTATGTATGAATGTATATGATGAGTGAATGTTGTGTGTATGTGTGTGTGCGTGCTGCCCCGGCGTCAGTGACAGACCCACTCTGTCACAATTGTCACAAGGAAAGATGAAATTACCTACCTGGGTTCCATCCTAGAGGCTAATCCTTCCTGTGACAAAATGGCATCCAATGTAATACAAAAAGTCAACCAACGAACTCGATTCTTGTACCGGATCTCCTCTCTGGTAAACAAGAATACCCTGAAGACTCTGGCAGGAGCACTCATTCAAGGGTTCTACGACTATGCTTGCACCTCATGGTACCAAAGCACCTATTTCTATCAGGTTTCACTGTCTTTTTCTATCTGGTTTCACTGTCTTTTTTAACTACTGTCTGTTGTTGTTGTCATTTATTTCTGATTTTGTTTTATTGTGTTTTTATATTAAGCTGTAGTGTAAAGCACCCTGTGCATTCGTGCTGTGAAGGGTGCTATATAAATAAAAGTCATTCATTCATTCATTCACCTCAAAGGCACTAAAAACCAAATTACAAACATCTCAAAACAAACTAGTCAGACTACTGCTTGGCCTGACTCCTAGAACCCACCTCACCCCTGCCCACGTTGACAACCTAGGATGGCTTAGAGTAGACGACAGAGTACAGCTACTTGCAATGGGCCTGGTCTACACAACCAAGGTACCCATGTACATGTCAAAATACTTCCCAAAGGTCAGTGAATACCACGATCACAACACCAGAGGGAGCTCCACAAATCATGTTAAACCCAGATTCGGCTCAAACAAGGGACTAAACACGTTTAGCAATTATGCACATCAATGTGGAACGCCCTACCCAAAGCTGTAAAGGAATGTGAATCACTACCCACTTTCAAAAACACTCTCAAAGAACACCTACGGGAGACTGCAATTCGAAACTGGCCCCTACAAATGTCCTAACCCAGTTGTACAGTAAATTACCAAGTATGGCTTTGTCAGTATTCCAATGTACAGTGTACATTTTCGAATTGCAGTCTCCCATAGGTGCTATTTGAGAGTGGTTTTGAAAGTGGGTAGTGATTCACATTCCTTTACAGCAAAAAAAATCTCTATTCTCATCCCGGAACCCGGGAATGTTGAGTACACCCATTTTTTAAGTTAGAAATGTATAGTATCGGTCCCCAGCACTTAGAAACGGCCGGATGCCTAATTGTATAATGTTGGTGTGGTAAATATTGACCTTGAATTCCATGACTAATATGTGTGAATAAAAGAAATGAATCCATAATGTAAACACAGGGCTTAGCCAAAAGTGCAGTCCAAACAATCCCCCGATCAGGGGGAAGACTGGAGTAGAGAACGACAGTTGCCGGTCATAAAAGGCCACAGGGGAAGTCACACCCCACAGTAAACAGTGGCTCACTTTAAATAGCAGAGGAACAAGTGGTATAACACTCTTGTTATGGAAGCCTGGTATATCTATCACAGATAGACAGAGTGTCAGTCTGGTGAATAAAGGTTGTGTGGTTTCATAGGATGTCTCGTATCAGTCTGAGAAAGCACTGACTGTACTTGGATGATATTAGACATCTATAGCCATATAGATTAATTTAGAGGTGTTACATCCCAATGTATATATTCCCCAGTGTGTGTCTCCATGTGTGTGTGTTCTCCATTTTTCTTTCCTCCCTCCAGCCATTGTTCCCTCCACCATTGGTCCCTGCCAGGCCTGCCCTTCCATTACCCAGCACAGCACCGATTGGTGGATGGTTTTCCAGACTCCAACACTCAATCAACACCACCCAATCATGGATCACCACACACCTGTTAAAACATGGCTTCTCACTTCAGTCACTCTCTCTCTCTGGCATGAGGCTAGGCCTAGTGTGATTTTGTAACCTTGACTTTGACAATATTGCATTTCGTTTATTGGCCTTTGTGCTTAGTGGAAATTGCCTTGTGTGTGTATGGCCACAGAGAGAGCATTGCTAGTTATAGTGTATATATTCTGCCTTTGTTTTATGTATCATTAATGTGTTTTTCTCTCTTTCTCAGGAAGCACAGATGGGGTGAGCTGCCATTTCCTTTGGATATTGTTTTCTCCTGTTTTGGTTAGGTAAGAGTAGTTTAGGTAATGTAATTTCTTTTACCATAGATTAGATTGGGTTTATTTGGAGTATAGTGGTGTTTGTTTGTTGTTTTGGCCTGGGCTCACCCTTGAGCTACATGTGCTTCCTTTGCATCTATCAATAAATATCATTGTTGTTTACAAACGTGGTCCATCTTTTCTGTCAATCAACTGTTATGTTACAGCCCTTTACCCTTAGACTCACAGGGGTCGTAACATAAATGGGGGCTCTGCCTGGATCTTGTAACCCGTGTTCAATTGTTGGTTGATGGATTTGGTGAACTGTGTTTGTTTACGCTTGTATAGTAATTAATTAATTTGTGTGTAAAAATGGCATTTGTGTAGAAAAATGGCAGTTAGTACTTTTGATCCGGGGAAATTCTTGAGCAATCTTACTAGGGAAGCGCTGGATAGCTGCCGCAAGGCAGACTTAGTGGAGATTGCCACACATTTTAAACTCTCGGTTCAACAAAAGCATCTTAAGCAGGATATCAGGTGTCTTGTGGTAGATAAGCTGTTGGAGCAGGGGACGCTTGTTTTACCTGTGGTCTCTGATGAACATGCAAGTCCTCCTGGTGAACCTACGGAAGCACAGCCTTCTGAGGAGCAAGCTCATGGTGCTGAGAAGGCAGGTGTGAAAGTCACATTGCCACATTTTCACTTGGCCTCTCCTGTGTCATCTGGGTCTCGAGAAGGGGCCCAGGTCAAGGTTAGAATAGCCCGTCTCCAGATGGAGGCTCAGGAGAAGGCACAAGCACGTGAGGCAGAGTATCGGCTTCGTAGAATGGAGCTTGAGGCGGAAAATGAAAGGGCTGTTAACATTCGTAGGTTGGAGCTTGAGGTGGAAAAAGAGCTCAGACTGCGGGAGTTGGAGCTGGGAGACCAAAGGAGTGGATCCAACTCTGCTACACCGACTCCCCCACAAGGCCCGGGTATGTCCTCCTCCACAGCTTATTCATCACACACTTTTGATATAAGTAAACACATTGCTTTGGTGCCTCCGTTCCGAGAGACAGAAGTTGATACTTATTTTAATGTGTTTGAGCGTATTGCTGCTTCATTGCGCTGGCCAAGAGAGGTCTGGCCTTTGTTGCTTCAATGCAAATTGACTGGTAAAGCCCAAGAGGTTTGTTCAACACTTTCCCTAGAAGATAGTTTACTGTATGATACTGTGAAGGCTGCCATCCTTCGTGCATATGAGCTTGTGCCCGAAGCTTATAGGCAGAGGTTTCGCAGTCACAAGAGAGCTGTCAACCAGACCTTTGTAGAGTTTGCTAGAGAGAAGGGAACTCTCTTTGATAAATGGTGTGCAGCAAGCAAGGCCTCAGATCTTAACTCTCTCAGAGAACTCATTCTATTAGAAGAGTTTAAGAATCGTTTGCCAGAGCGTATTGTCGTTTACCTGAGTGAGCAGAAAGTGTCCACTCTGCAGCAAGCTGCTGTATTAGCTGATGAGTTTGCGCTAACCCATAAAACTGTTTGTAGATACGCGTGACTCGTTTCTCCCCCATGATTTCTCTCAGACATTCTGTCCCCAACCATCCAGAATTCACACACCCCCGACCAAAAATGTCACCTCCACGCTCAAAAGAGGAGCGGACATGTTACTACTGTCATAAATCTGGTCATGTTATTTCTGACTGTTTAACATTGAAACGTAAGCAGCAACCGTCCTCTCAGAACTTTAGGCAACCCAAAGGGGTTGGTCTGATTAAAATGGCACCTGGTTCCGATCAACAGATGCACAATGATCAGGATGTTCTCGATCGTTGTTTGAGGCCATTTACTTCCAAGGGTTTAGTTTCCTTGACAGGGGATCTAAAAGATCAGTGTACAGTTCACATCTTACGAGATACTGGAGCCTCACAATCCTTTATCCTCTCTGATGTACTACCTCTGTCTGAGAAATCTTCCTGTGGTTCTAGTGTCCTAGTTCAAGGTATTGAGATGGGTTTCGTGCCAGCCCCGTTACACTGTATTCATGTACAATCTGATTTGGTCACTGGTTTCTTTAAAATAGGGGAGAGACCTTCCTTGCCAGTTAAAGGCATTTCCTTTATCATGGGAAATGATTTAGCTGGAGGACAGGTGAACGCTGTGCTGGAAGTGTTGGATCACCCAGACACAGATTCTCTGCCTGATGACTTGTCACAGAACTTCCCTGAAGTTTTTTCTGCAAGTGTTGTCACTCGGGCTCAATTGAAAAAGAGAGGTGATGAAATTAATTTGTCTGACTCTGTTTTTGCTTCAGCCTTTGTCAGGGAGGAGTTGCTGGCTCCAACTTCTGATACCGCTGACAAACCACCGACTCATAGTAAGGTACCCCCACAGACAACTGTAACTAGTTCCGACGCTTTGAAGTTACTCGTGAAATGCTAATTACTGCCCAGAAGGCTGACCCTTCTCTTGCAAAATGTTTCTCTTCTCTTGAAACAGAACAGAGGAGAGAGTTGCATTCTTATTTTGTGGATGAAGGAGTTTTGATGCGTACATGGATGTCCCATGGTACTAGACTGGCAGAGCATGCACAATCGGAGATAGGGCTACCAGATCAGGTACCAGACTGGAGCACTGTTTATCAGATTGTTGTCCCTGCAGTTTATCGTCAGCATGTACTGTTCTTGGCCCATGACCACCCTTGGTCTGGACACTTGGGAGTCACTAAAACATACAACAGAATACTTCAACATTTCTTTTGGCCCGGTTTGAAGTCCGATGTAGCACAGTACTGTCGTACCTGTAGTACTTGTCAGATCACCGGAAAGCCAAACCAGGTAATTCCACCTGCTCCCCTCTGTCCTATACCAGCGGTCGGTGAACCATTTGAACATGTCATAGTTGACTGTGTTGGTCCGTTGCCAAAGACCAAAGCGGCAATCAGTTTTTGTTGACAATAATGTGTACCGCCACCCGTTTCCCTGAGGCTATCCCTCTTCGCAGAATTACAGCGCCTGTAATAATTAAGGCTTTGACGAAGTTCTTCTCCACGTTTGGACTGCCTAAGGTGGTACAAACTGACCATGGCACCAACTTCCTGTCTAGGTTATTTGAGCAAGTGTTACAGTCCCTGGGTATCCGACATATAGTGTCCAGTGCCTACCACCCTGAAACTCAGGGGGCTCTAGAACGTTGGCATCAGACCTTAAAGTCCATGCTGCGTAAATATTGCTTAGACACAGAGAAAGATTGGGATGAGGCTGTCCCCCTTGTTCTATTTGCTGCGCGAGAGACCATACAGGAGTCTCTTGGTTTCAGTCCTGCTGAGCTCGTTTTTGGGCACACTGTTAGAGGGCCTCTGAAAGTTCTTAAAGAATGGTTCATGTCAAAGGGTGCCAGCACACCCACTAATGTTCTAGATTTTGTTAGCCAGTTTCGAGAGCGACTGCATCAGGCGTGCTCTCTCGCAAAAGAAGCGCTCTCTTCTTCCCAGAGAACTATGAAACGGCACTATGACGAGAAAGCTGTTTCTCGATCTTTCCAGCCAGGTGATAAGGTTCTAGTCCTGTTACCTATCCTTGGTTCTGCTCTTTCCGCTCGTTTTTCCGGACTGTATGCAATAGACAAGAAAATAAGTGATACAGACTATGTAGTTCGCACCCCTGATCGTAAACGTCACTCTCGTGTTTGCCACATCAATATGCTTAAACCATATTTTTCCAGAGATAGTGTGCAGGTGAAGACCTCAGACCAGACAGCCGGACTGGCCGTCTCTGCTGTTGCCTCAACTCCAATAGTTCCGGACTCTCCTGACGTTAGTGGTGAGGATGTAGATGGCTTAGAGTTGCGCAATGCAGCCTATCAGGGTGCTAGATTGTCCAACACTGAGATGTTATTGAACCTGCCCACTCACTTAGCACACTTACCTGAGGAGCAGCGAGAGGACATCACAAATTTGATTCAGGCCTACATGGCTCTGTTTGGTGATGTTCCCTCCTGTACTTCTGTATTGGCCCATGATATTAATGTTAACAATGCTGTGCCTATCAAGCAACATGCATACCGTGTTAACATCACCAAGAGAGCCATGATGCAACAGGAGGTTGACTATTTGTTAAAACATGGTTTAGCCAAGCCAAGTTGCAGTCCCTGGAGTTCACCTTGCTTGTTAGCTCCCAAATCGGATGGAACTCCTAGATTTTGTACTGATTTCCGAAAGGTAAATGCTGTCACCGTGCCTGATTCCTTCCTACTGCCCCGCATTGAAGATTGTATTGACAACCTTGGATCTGCCACCTATGTTAGCAAACTAGATTTGTTAAAGGGTTACTGGCAGGTCCCTTTGACCCCCCGTGCCTCGGAAATCTCGGCGTTTGTTACTCCTGACAATTTTTTGCAATATACTGTAATGCCTTTTGGAATGCGTAATGCCCCGGCCACTTTCCAGCGACTGGTGACCCTAGTCCTGGCTGGTGTTCCAAATTGTAATGCCTATCTCGATGACCTGGTTGTCTATTCGACCAACTGGCGTGACCACATGACAACCTTACAAACTGTCTTTGACCGCTTAGCTGGAGCCTCCCTGACCCTTAACCTTGCCAAGTGTGAGTTTGGCAAGGCTACGGTTACCTATCTTGGTAAGCAGGTAGGACAAGGACAAGTGCGTCCGGTGGATGCAAAAATATCTGCAATCACAACTTTTCCAGTGCCTACTACTAGGCGGGAATTGCGTAGATTCCTTGGGATGGCTGGGTATTACCGTGGTTTTTGCAGAAACTTTTCTTCTGTCGTCACTTCTCTCACTAGCCTGTGTAGCCCGTCCAAACCATTCATTTGGACAGCTGATTGTCAAAATGCATTTGATGGTGTTAAAGCTCTCTTATGCAGTTCCCCTGTTCTCTCTGCTCCAGATTTCTCCCTGCCGTTCCAGCTGGAGGTGGATGCCAGCGGGGTGGGAGCTGGAGGGGTGTTATTACAGGAAGATCACGATGGTGTCAGTCACCCGGTTTGTTATTTTTCCCGGAAATTTAACAAACATCAACTAAACTATTCCACTATTGAAAAGGAGACTTTGGCTATGTTGTATGCGTTGCAACATTTTGAGGTGTATGTCGGTTCGAGCGTATTACCAGTGGTAGTATACACCAACCACAACCCATTGGTTTTTCTGTCGCGGATGTACAACCACAATCAGCGCCTCATGCGTTGGGCGCTCATAGTGCAAAATTATAACCTCAGCATAAAGCATAAGAAGGGGTCTGAGAATGTGTTAGCGGATGCTCTATCTCGGAGTTAAATCTCTCGTGCGGTCGACTTGTTTGTTGACTGGTTCATTGTTGTACCGACGGCTTATTTTTGTTTTTTTCATAGCTCTTTACTTTGGAGTACCAGTTATCTCGGAGATGAGGATCTCGTTGTTAAAGAAAAACATGTTTAGTTGGTGTCAAACATGTTTTTGTCTTATGTATGGGGGTGTTACATCCCAATGTATATATTCCCCAGTGTGTGTCTCCATGTGTGTGTGTTCTCCATTTTTCTTTCCTCCCTCCAGCCATTGTTCCCTCCACCATTGGTCCCTGCCAGGCCTGCCCTTCCATTACCCAGCACAGCACCGATTGGTGGATGGTTTTCCAGTCTCCAACACTCAATCAACACCACCCAATCATGGATCACCACACACCTGTTAAAACATGGCTTCTCACTTCAGTCACTCTCTCTCTCTGGCATGAGGCTAGGCCTAGTGTGATTTTGTAACCTTGACTTTGACAATATTGCATTTCGTTTATTGGCCTTTGTGCTTAGTGGAAATTGCCTTGTGTGTGTATGGCCACAGAGAGAGCATTGCTAGTTATAGTTTGTTTTTGTATATATTCTGCCTTTGTTTTATGTATCATTAATATGTTTTTCTCTCTTTCTCAGGAAGCACAGATGGGGTGAGCTGCCATTTCCTTTGGATATTGTTTTCTCCTGTTTTGGTTAGGTAAGAGTAGTTTAGGTAATGTAATTTATTTTACCATAGATTAGATTGGGTTTATTTGGAGTATAGTGGTGTTTGTTTGTTGTTTTGGCCTGGGCTCACCCTTGAGCTACATGTGCTTCCTTTGCATCTATCAATAAATATCATTGTTGTTTACAAATGTGGTCCATCTTTTCTGTCAACCAACTGTTATGTTACAGCCCTTTACCCTTAGACTCACAGGGGTCGTAACAAGAGGAAAAGACCACACCAAGGAGGGGGGCCATCAAGACCCCCCCCTTCTGTTCACTGAGGGAAGACGACCCCAACCCCCACCCGAGGATGACGGGGGCCATCAGCAGAACCCCTCTGTACTCGGCAAAAGACCACACCAACGGGGGCCACAGATAAGCCCCCTCTCTCTCTGTCCCATCACGTCGCCACAGAGGACCGCCCACAGAAGGCCGCCTGATTGGACCAACTGTATTAGTAAAATGTGCTATTATTGGCCAGAAATTATAGTATATAAGAGCGAACATATTGGTAGTTCAGGAGCCCAGACCAACCCCAACCCCAGGGTCTGCGGCTCCACCCCTCCCGACCAGAGAGACGACTGTGCTGTTTTTGATGTAAGTAAGCCGAATGGAACCATTATGTTTGGTTAGAATAGAATGTAACTTAGCTTAGAAACCAGGCTTACTTATATACAAAAAGGGCTTACAGTATTGTCAATGTATGTTCAAATTATGTTAACAAATGACTGTTTTATGTACCTGTTGGGGTTTGAGATGCAAACCTTGTTGATTCCTGTACACAGCAGACATGTTAATGTTTTCTGATAATCCTTTTATGTGAAAGACAACCTTTTATTCACTCTTGGCCCTGGGTCAAATAAATCAGTTGAGTTGAACTAGAGTTCTGGTTGTCTGGCTTACACGTTTATTCCTCATCTGCTTAAGTCAGATGAGGAGACCAACAATTCTATCACTTATGATCCTTTCTCCTCTTTCCAGATAGCAATCTCATTGTACTGTACAATAACCTTAGATTATTGTAGGATTCTATAGAAATATACTACATTGGTCAATTTGCATAATTTGAAAGATTTGCATTAATCAGCATAATCACCTATTAATAATATTTCAGCAACTGCTTGGCCAATTTTGACAATATTAGAGTGGTTTTTTTTAGGTTATTGAGGGTGCCAAATCCATCTATGATATTTTCAAAATGGTCATATAAACCAGAAGTAACCATATTACAAGCACCACTGGGCCAATTATGATGATGTTTCAGTCAATTTAGAAGTTTTAGAGGGCGCTGAATTGATTGATGATTAGACAGATTGAAATAATTTAAACTTGGCTATAAATTGTATGATATTTATTAATACAATCATCCAAATGTCAGATAATGTATGTATTTGAAATCATTTAAATAACTTCAACTCAGTTATAAATTGTAAGATATTTATGAACACAATTATCCAAATGTGCAGAACATGTACATTTCTACTCACAGGTATTAGAGGTAGCAAAGTAGAATAATATGACTACGGGTAAATAATATCCCCAAAATTAAAACACAAGTATCCCCCAAAATGATGTGCATATCAAGAAAGAGCATCTGGCACTACTCGGGGTCAGCAACCTTTTTGACATGAAGTGCCTATTTGAAACATTTCGTTGATGCGTCGCTAAACACGTTTTGCAACTATGCCACAATAATGTGGAACGCACTACCCACAGCCGTGAAGGAATGTGAATCCCTACCCTCCTTCAAAACCGCTCTCAAAGAGCACCTACGGGTGGCTGCAATTAGAAACTGGCCCTGGTAAATGTCAAAATCCCCCACTCCCCCACCCAACCCCCTCCAATGTACAGTTTCTTCTCTTTCTTACATAGTACGGTATATTTGTATGTCTCTAAATGTCTTGATGAATTGAAAATGGAGGACCCTTATGTAAACAAAACAAAAGCCCTTTTCTGGTCTTACTCCTCTTAGCAGTTGTTGTATTGAGCTGTACTGTATTGTACCCATTCTGCAATCTGTTAATAAAGTTTTCAATCATCAAAAAAAACTCACTGCTTTAGAGACAGCTTTAGCTCCGCAACTGGCTGCATCCAACATGTGTGAGATGAGGGAGACTTCAGCCTCATCATGAGTGACAATACTGTCTGCTTTGCTGACCGTCTTGATGTGATCTCCTATGCTGTGTGTGCACAGGAGCTCACCCAGTCTCCGTTTGTTTGTCTTGTTCTTCATCACCTTGTCGTCAGTGAGAGTTGGTACTCTGTTTGTCTTGTTCTTCATCACTTTGCTGTGGCGAGGTAGAGGGGTTTGTTTGTCTTGTTCTTCATCACTTTGCTGTGGCGAGGTAGAGGGGTTTGTTTGTCTTGTTCTTCATCACTTTGCTGTGGCGAGGTAGAGGGGTTTGTTTGTCTTGTTCTTCATCACTTTGCTGTGTTCTTTGATTTGATTTGAAATCTTTATTTCGAACATGTAAATATATACAAACAAAATAAATAACATAACAAAAGCAAAACATAACTCAAACAAAATAAATAACTAAACAAAAGCAAAACATAACTCAATTTACATGTTCGAAAAGGAGTAGGAAGAAGTAACTACACTTATTTAATCCTACCCCTTTTCCACTACTCAAATGAGTGTACTAATTTAAAACATTTCAAAACAAATATATATATATATATGCAAAAAAAAAAATTAAACATGAAATAAATTAAAAATTTAAAAAACACTCGTGAATATCAAGTCCCTTCCTCGTGAACATAATTTCCTTATAAATCAATTTGAATTGTCTCATATTTGGAATTTTTTTTAGTTCCACAGTTTAACTCCACATTGAGATGCAGTGTCTTCTCATGGTAGTGCGTACACTAAGAACTTTTAAATTGAGTTCTCCCCTCAGTTTATAACCCCCCTCTCTATCAAAGAACAGTTCTTGAATGTTTCCTGGAAGTACATTACCTTTTGCTTTATACATTAATTGTGCCGTTTTAAATTCCACAAGATCATTTATCTTTAATGTTTTTGACTTTAAAAATAATATGTTTGTGTGATCACGATAACCTGCAATGTGAACTATCCTTATGGCCCTTTTTGGAGTATAAAAAGGGGTTGTAGTGTATAATTATAAGTGTTTCCCCAGACTTCAGTGCAGTAATTTAAATATGGTAAAACGAGTGAACAGTAGAGAATGTAGAGTGATTTTTTCTTTATCACTTTGTCGAGGCGAGGTAGAGGGGTTGTCAGTGAGAGTTGGTACTCTGTTTCTCCCCGGCTCTTCTCTGCCTCTTGTGCTCTTTGGCATGAGACTTGCTAATACCGGTCAAAGATGACAAATGTTTAGCTGATGTAGCGATTAAGCCGGCGCCCCATGCTGGCTGCGAGGTCAGCCACAATGCATGATGGCCACACCACGTGGTAGATATGCTGCGATGCATCAACGAGAACAACATCAGGCATTCATACTCATCGATGACTGGGCCCTCCCCACTCCTCCAGACTATAGCACCAGGGGAGTGGATGGAGATGTGGATAGGGCTAATGAGCTAAACCAGTTTTACAACAGGTTTGACACAGCGGCCCCTGCTGGTCTCTGCCCCCCCCCCACACAACTCCAGTTTCCCTGTCGGTGACCAGGTGTCCCCCTTTTGGTTGTACTGTCCCACCATTTGACCGAACGTCCCACATATTGAGAGGATGTCCCTCTTTTTGAAGCAAAAAAAAAACATTGGTCTCGGTGAAGACCATGTTATTCTAATACAAAAATTTGGACATTTACTGGGGCCAGTTTCGAATTGCAGCCTCCCGTAGGTGCTCCTTGAGAGCGGTTTTGAAGGAGGGTAGGGATTCACATTATTTTACGGCTGTGGGTAGGGCGTTCCACATTGTTGTGGCATAATTGCGAAACGTGTTTAGTCCCTTGTTTGAGCCGAATCTGGGTTGAACATGATTTGTGGAACTCCCTCTGGTGTTGTGGTCATGGAATTCACTGACCTTTGGGAAGTATTTTGACATGTACATGGGTATCTTAGTGGTGTGTATCTTGTAGACCAGGCCCATTGCAAGTTGCTGTACTCTGACATCTACTCTAAGCCAGGTTGTCAAAATGGGCAGGGATGAGGTGGGGTTTAGGAGTAAGGTTAAGCAGTAGTCTGACCAGTTTGTTTTGTGATGTTTGTAGTCTTGTTTTTAGGGCCTTTGAGGTGCTTTGGTACCATGAGGTGCAAGCATGGTCGTAGTACCCTTGAATGAGTGCTCCTGTTAGAGACTTTAGGGTATTCTTGTTTACCAGAGAGGAGATCCGGTACAATAATCTTGTTTGTTGGTTGACTTTTTTTATTACATTTAGTCACAGGAAAGATTTGCCTCTAGGATGGAACCCAAGTTCAAGTTTCTTTATTAGTTGTCATACAGAAGTACAGAATACTTTTATACAAAATGCTTCTTTCTGTTTCGCTCCAGAGACTGTGCTAGGCAAAAATAGATAATAAAATAAGTATAGCAAGTATAAAATAGAAGTCAAGTACGTAGACAAACATTTTCAGTATATACATATATACAATGCTCTATGTAGAGTAGAAGTAACTGAGTTACCATACAATATACTATACAGTGCAAAGCAGAAGTGGGATGAGGTACAATTTAGGTACAATATAATTTACAGTAAGGTGTAATGAGGTATGGGTTGTAGTGCAAATTCTTTACAGATAAATATAAAGTGTGCTTAGGTGTACTAAAGTGGTTAAAGTGGGTGCTGCAGGGCACTCCAGTAGCACACCATGTACCGCGCTGCGTCGCAGATCGGCCGACCCGAGTGCGACTCCCGGACCCGCCGTTATTTGCCGAATGTCTTCCCCTGCTCTCTCTCCCGTTTCACCCTCCCTGCATCTGTCGGTCATGTCTGACCAGGAAAAGCGATAAACGCTAAAAAAAAAATCTTAAAAAAATAAATAAGTGGGTGCTGCAGTGAGTTGTATATTTAAAGTGAGTGTGTGCGTGTGGATGTGTGTGCTGTGAGTGCATTTGATGGTTGTTACATAGTGTTATTGTTCGTTGAGCATCCTGATGGCCTGGGGATAGAAGCTTCTTCTGAGTCTTTCTGTGCTTGCCATTACCCAGGTATGTAATTTCACCTTTTCTTGTGAAAATATTGTCACCCACTGTAACAGTGAAGCCGTTGGCCTTGCTGAGTTTGTTATTTGATCCAAAGATAGTTTGTTGTCAGCGAGCCAGGTGCAGATTCTGCCGAGTTCAGAGCTGAGGGCTTTTTCAACCTGCAACTTGTCCCTGTCAGAGACCAGCAGGGCTGAGTCATCCGCGAACAGGAACAAGTTGCATTCACAAGCTGATGACATGTAATTTGCATAAATTAGGAACAGTAACGGTCCTAGTATGCTTCCTTGTCACAATACAGAAATCTTCTTGAAAACAATCATGTCCTTTTATCATTTCACATCTTTCCCTTAGACTCCACACATTTGTGAAATGTGAAAATGTCTATCGATTCCTTTCCAGTTCTCAGTTACAGTGGGTGACAATATTGTCACAAGGAAAGATGAAATTACATACCTAGGGTCCATCCTAGAGGCAAATCTTTCCTGTGACAAAATGGCATCCAAGGTAATAAAAAAAGTCAACCAACAAACTCGATTCTTGTACCAGATCTCCTCTCTGGTAAAGAATACCCTGAAGACTCTGGCAGGAGCACTCATTCAAGGGTACTACGACTATGCTTGCACCTCATGGTACCAAAGCACCTCAAAAGCGCTAAAAACAGGATTACAAACATCACAAAACAAACTGGTCAGATTACTACTTGACCTTACTCCTAGAACCCACCTCACCCCTGCCCACTTTGGCTACCTAGGATGGCTTAGAGTAGATGACAGAGTACAGCAACTTGCAATGGGCCTGGTCTACAAGATAGACTATACGACTAAGGTACCCATGTACATGTCAAAATACTTCCCAAAGGTCAGTGAATACCACGACCACAACACCAGAGGAAGCTCAACAAATCATGTTAAACCCAGATTCGGCTCAAACAAGGGACTAAACACGTTTCGCAATTATGCCACATCAATGTGGAACGCCCTACCCAAAGCTGTAAAGGAATGTGAATCCCTACCCACATTCAAAACCGCTCTAAAAGAGCACCTACGGGAGGCTGCAATTCGAAACTGGCCACCGTAAATGTCCAAACCCCCCCACCCCCTCCTAATAGATAGTCTCCTCCCCACCGTATGTATATATTCTCTCCCCACCGTATATTTCTCTCCCACCCACCCCCTCCTAATGTACAGTCTCCTCCCCACCGTATGTATATATTCTCTCCCCACCGTATGTATATTTCTCTCCCACCCACCCACCCCCTCCTAATGTACAGTCTCCTCCCCATCATATGTATATACTCTCTGTCAGGATCTATGGGTAACAGTACTGTATATTTGCATATCATATATGTCACAAACAGGGGCGTAGCTGTAGATTCTGGGCCCCCTGAAAGAATCCTTATGGGCCCCTAATACAAGCGAGCACGCGTCAGTGCACGAGCGATTATTTTTTTGGCCATGTATTATTTTTTTTTTTTTACGTTTTTTAAGTTTATTTAAAAAATGTTAAGCACATGTATAGTCAATTGGTCCTGTTGTTCAGCCTCACAATGCTATTTGATAGTAAATGTGTTTATATGTCCCACCCTCTGAAATTGCTTTTAATTTGGGCCTCACAGGGTTAACCTCTTAAGCCCGAGATATACAGTAAAGTGTATATTTTCAGAATTACGTTTGTTTACCAATTATTATTATTATTTTTTTAAACATTTATTTATTAGTCATCAAAGGTACAGTTGGATACATTACACATTGAATGGCATATTTTGTATCCCCCCCTCCCTCCTGGGTTCCCACAGACATTGCAAAATTAAATTCAAGGACTTTCTCAAAAAAGAGAATTAAAAAATAAAAGGGATACAGTTCACTTTTAAGTGCTGTTTTCTATAGCAAAAATTTATAATAATAATTAATAAAGAGTAAAAAATACACCTTTAGTCGGATCCAATATTTATGGCTCAAAGCCAATCTCCGACAGTTAGCGCTACCTTGTGTCAAAATATTATTAAAAGTATTAAGCATTTCAAGGACCTTGTACGAACCCTCCCCCCTCCCTCCCCTATCTTGCCCAATCCTACAAATACACAACAGGAAACATAGAACATACAAACACATATCTCTCTCACTCATCCTTCCTTCCCATGTATTTATTGATGAAAACGCATATGTTTTTTACCTATACATTCGGATCAGCAGTTCAGCACCTGAACTGTTGGTGGGTGAGCCTAGTAAAGGATGTCGCATTGCGTTCATCTTCAATGAATGAACCAATGCAATAGTCTACCAAAGAACCTTGAGTCGCACTAGGCTAGGCATATTTTCCCTTATTCTTGTGACATTTTTTTCTGATACTCAACATACAAAAGCTGTTACTTGTCCTGTCTCTCTGTAATCCCATCTCCCACACAAAGTCTACTCAAGCACACTATTAGGTTGACAGACACTTACATTTTGATGTGCTCTGTAGTATACAATCACTCCCTGCTTCGATATACACAGTACATTTCGCAGAGTAAATTTGACTCAAACTGAGGACATTTTCCTGTCAGTCTATTCAAGCTGCAAGCTGCTGGTGCGCTGCTGTGCCGCCTAGTTATAGTTGAAAGTGGGGGTGCAAGATTAGTAACTGGCAGGCAAGGGGTGGTTTGGAGTGGGTCCGGCACGACCACCTCCATGGCAGAATGTTTTTAATTTAATGAACACCTGTACGTGCAATTTCCTGCAATATAGAGCACAGAACTGTCTCAAAATCCTATGGGATCCTAAAGGATTGCTATAGGGTTCCAAAAACGTATAGAGATTCCTATAGCATTTTTTTTACTAGGGATGTTATCCTACACTTTAAGCTGTCTGATATCCCATTACCTGTAACTCTTGGGTCTCTTTCTCACTTCCTCTGCCTCCTCCCTGAGTCTGCAGTCACCACATCATTCTACACAGGAGAGCAATACACTTAGGAATACACTGAACTGGTTTGAATACATGATTTTTTTCTTTTTTCTGCCATGTTCTACCTGGTTGGCTGGCTACACACACACACACACACACACACACACACACACACACACACACACACACACACACACACACACACACACACACACACACACACACACACACACACACACACACACACACACACACACACACACACACACACACACACACACACACACACACACACACACACACACACACACACACACACACACACACACACACACACACACACACACACACACACACACACACACACACACACACACACACACACACACACACACACACACACACACACACACACACACACACACACACACACACACACACACACACACACACACACACACACACACACACACACACACACACACACACACACACACACACACACACACACACACACACACACACACACACACACACACACACACACACACACACACACACACACACACACACACACACACACACACACACACACACACACACACACACACACACACACACACACACACACACACACACACACACACACACACACACACACACACACACACACACACACACACACACACACACACACACACACACACACACACACACACACACACACACACACACACACACACACACACACACACACACACACACACACACACACACACACACACACACACACACACACACACACACACACACACACACACACACACACACACACACACACACACACACACACACACACACACACACACACACACACACACACACACACACACACACACACACACACACACACACACACACACACACACACACACACACACACACACACACACACACACACACACACACACACACACACACACACACACACACACACACACACACACACACACACACACACACACACACACACACACACACACACACACACACACACACACACACACACACACACACACACACACACACACACACACAGTGTGCAGGTTAGTTACAGTAGGAGATGGGCTTCTATCATATTATCTTCTATCATTCTATAATCATTCTATATTTTCATTTCAGGTAGTTGTACCTTAAGATACTTGAAGGCTGGCATCTGTAAACGCAGATATAAGTACTTTATTCTTATTTTATTATCATTATTTTCTTTCCAATTAAATGAAATCAGAAAATGGTATATGATGGAAAATATGAAAGTCAATGCTTAAGTCAATGCTTGAAGGAAAATGATAGAGTGAGTTGATGAGACAAGGAGTGGCAGCTGTTTGCACATCTGTAATCAGAGGTAGCAAGGGAGAGCGAGCACAGAGGAAGAGAGCTAGAGGAGAGAGGAGAGAGAGAGAGAGAGAGAGAGAGAGAGAGAGAGAGAGAGAGAGAGAGAGAGAGAGAGAGAGAGAGAGAGAGAGAGAGAGAGAGAGAGAGAGAGAGAGAGAGAGAGAGAGAGAGAGAGAGAGAGAGAGAGAGAGAGAGAGAGAGAGAGAGAGAGAGAGAGAGAGAGAGAGAGAGAGAGAGAGAGAGAGAGAGAGAGAGAGAGAGAGAGAGAGAGAGAGAATTAAGTACATTTGCTGAAATACAGTTGTTCTTAATTTTCTCACTTGCTATGTGAGAATGTTAGTTATTATGTTCTCAATGCCCCTTGCATTGTATGAGTTGTGTGGAAGCGTTTGCTAGTTCTAGTGCTATCCCTTTGTACATTGTGGTTGTGTCTGACAAAAGTTAACAATAAATAATGGTATTAGGAATACATTTGCCTCCTGCGTGAACTGTGCATAGCTGAATAGACTGTATTTCAACGCCGGTCATATGGTGGTACTTGGAGAGCCAGCTACGTTCTCAGGTGGTACTTGGTGTAAAAAGTTTGAGAACCACTGCTCTACTGGACTCTTATCCATCCCCAGCTCACGCCTCAGTACCATGGGTGCCCGAGCGTTCAGCTGCTCGGCTCCCAGACTCTGGAACTCCCTGCCCCCACACATCCGACAGTCAGACTCACTCTCATCATTCAGATCACAATTGAAAACCCATCTGTTCAAACTTGCATATTCACTATAACCTCCATCACTGCCCAATACCCCCCATACATTTACATTGTTTGTCTTGTTTTTAATTCCACTGACACTTTTGCCAAGATCATTGTTTTAACTTGATTGTTCTGTTCTTATGCCCTGTAAGGTGACCTTGGGTGTTTTGAAAGGCGCCTCCAAATAAAATGTATTATTATTATTATTATTATTATTATTATTATTATTATTATTATTATTATTATTATTATTATTATATTATTATTATTATTATTATTATTATTATTATTATTATTGTTATTATTATCATTAATTATTATTATACTACAACCCTGTATATATCCTGTAGATACACATACATCCATACACATGGTCATATCAATACTATAGCTATGAAATAATACTTATACTATCATTATTTGTATTACTATATTGAAATTATCAGTCTATTCATCCATCTTCTTCTTAATGACTCTTCTGACCGGACTCTTCGTTTGTAGGTGTATCTCTTTTTAGCTTTGCAATTTCTTTTTGTAGCGTGCTTCGCCTCTGGGGTGTGGTTCGCTTCTCCCGGTTCGCCTTCCCCCTGTCTGCCATGTCAGCTGTTTCAATTGCTCCATCAACGTCTCCGGCGCCCCGATAGGTTTGATGGGTAGACCTCTCCTAGCCATGTCCTGCGTTGCCTCCATTGCCATCCCGCAGACCCTCGTCCCCTCGTCACACCTCACTTCTAGCCGGGTGGGGTACATCGCCCGAAAGTAGATGTCTCGGTCCCTCAGGATCCTCTGCACCTCTGCACATTCCCTCCGCCCTGAACAATGCGTGCGGCACAGTCACCGTCCAGGTTAACTCGCATCCCCCTCCAGGTAAATCCTTTCTTTTGCCACGCGGCTCGTAGTGTTGTTTCTTTGGTTCTGGAGCTGAGGAATTTGACCAAAATTGATCTCGGGTGTGCGTCTGCTGGTGGTTGTGGGCCGTTAGCCCAGTGGGCTCTCTCTATTTGCCAACTTGTTGCGTCAGGGATGGCGAGGTTTTCGTGACGTTGTTTTTCCACAAACATAATCATGGACGGGGAGTCCTTTTCTGCCCCCTCCTGGATTACGTATATCCGGATATGGAGCGTCTTTCTAGGTCTGTTAGCTTGTCTTCCATTTTAGCCTGTAGCTTTAGCATCTCCGCCATGATATCATCCTTGTTCTGAATCCTCTCTTCGGTATTCATAATTCGCCCCTTAGCCTCGTCCAGTCTTATGTTTGCTTTCTTTAATTCCCCTTTGATGTCCTCGAGTTGTATCTTGTTGTTCCTTCTAAAAATCTCTCAGTTCTTTAAGTATCAGGCCCAGGTCCGCTGCATTTCCCAGAGGCGTTGAATCACCCTCGTTGCTATCATAGCTAGCATTAGCAGGGGAGCAGCTATGGCTTCGCTCGTTTTCGTCTTGCAACTTTAGCTGTGTTTGTTTCTTATCTTTTTTTCTAGTGGTCATTTATGCCCTCTTTCATAGTTTTAGTAAACTCCTTTTTAAAAGAAAATTTCGCCGTTGATTGACTTTTGAGCCACTTTTGTACGGGAGCTCATTCTTCATGCTGCCATCCCGTCAGTGTCTCAAAGCGGAAGTCTCGTTTTTACATTTATTTTTAATTCATTTATTTCTATTTCAGATATTGATTGAAGAGGTGTGTTTTTAGTCAGCTGTCCTGACTGGTGGGAAGTTAGTTCCACCTTCGTGGAGCCAGGACAGAGAATAGATTGACTGGTACCTAGTACTACTTCCAGTGACTGACGCTAAGCTAGGCTAACGGTGCGCGTCTTCCTACTCCTACTGCATGCACAGAGAAGAAAAAGGTATGTATCTTCTTGTCTAACTCCAGGGTAGATGGCAAATAAGCTAATTTCCCAAAATGTTGGAGTTCTCCTTTAAGAATGAGTGACATTCTTCATTCAGGGGATCGCAGCTGAGAACGCTTTGGCTATTTACAAACACCTTTTCACACATTCAGGCATCCGGAGGAGATCTTTCGTAAATGTGTTCTTACAAACTACTTATGAAGATAGATAGTTATGAAGATAGTTATGTACACTTTTGATCATGAGGTCCAAGGTTATTTTTTTATCCACTTTTTCTCCTCTTTTTCAAATTTTCTCCCATCCCAATTTAGCCGTGCCAATTCTCCCCTTCTGTTGAAGTTAGATGTTATGTATGATTGCATGTAACTGTCTAACTGTTTTCACAAGAGGGCGCTGTAGGCGTAGCTATTGACGCTGACGCCAGGTAAGAGGTATAAAAGGAGATGTTACCTCCCCCTCTGTCTCTTCCTCCGTCACTCTCACAAGAGAAGGTCTCATGTGTACTGATGTGTGCAATGTGATAATAAACCACGCCAAAGGCTAAAGAGAGAAACCTTGTCGTCATGAACATATTATTGTCGCTCCACAGCTGACTCTGTCAACAGGTTATGGGCCCAGATCACGCAGGGGCGAAATAATAAGGGTAGCAAGTTTAGCTGAAGTATAGGCTAGTTTAGCACCGGGAGCACCGCGTGGCTAAAGCTAGGCTAACAGGAGCTAAAGCTACGCCTACCATCAAAAGAGGATGGCGACCAAAGGAAGGAGCAAATGGCCCTCGTTCAATGGAAGAGCAGAGGACTATGAGCTCTGGGAAGAGCGAATGTTGTGCTGTATGCATGGAGTGGGACTGAAGACAACGATCTTGACGGCCCCCACGGGAGAAGTAACGGCGGCCGCGCGAGCCCTGGACACCAAGCAAAATGCAGACGCATACTGCGAGTTAGCACCACTGCTAGACGACACAAGCTTGGGGCTGATATTCCGCGACACTAAGGACAAAGGCAGAGAGAGCCTGAAAGTGTTGAGAGAACACTATATCGGACGGGGAAGACCCCGAATACGTCATCAGGGCTGAGCAGATCATTACGGCGCTTAAGAGTGCAGGAGAAGCACCGAGCGACGGACTAATGATGGCGATGGTTATGAGAGGACTACCGGAGCTGTACAAACCGTTCACACTACTGGTGACACACGGTTCAGCGGACATGTCGCTGGGGGAGTTCAAGGCCAAGTTGCGAAACTTTGAGGCCTCAGAAGACACACACCCAGTCGCCGCGGAGGCGGGAGAGAGGGTGCTGAAGGCCCGGGCGGCACCGAAAGAGAAGACCAGACCCCCGACGGAGCTGGCGTGTTGGCGATGCGGAGAAAAAGGGCACCGGAAAGATAACTGCACAAAGACTGTTTGGTGTAGCTTCTGCAAATCCACGGGGCACACAGACAAAGTGTGCAGAAAGAAACGTGACCAGAGCGCCCGGTATGCGCATGGACAAGATGGCGACAACGGTGGACGTGAGGCGAGTCAAGACGACAAAGGAAGCCCCGCTTTTCTAGTCTATTATCCCGGTAAAGGGAAAGTGCAAAAACACAGGCTAGTCAAATTTGTCACAAAGACAACATGTGAGAACGAGACACAGACAGAGGAGCCAGAGCTGGACTCCAGAGTAAGGTGTGAAGAAACAGAGACACCTCAGCCTAGTGTACTTAGCACGGTTGTGCAGACAGACAGTCAGCAACCCCCAGAGGATGATGATGAGGAGCACCCGAGGGTGACGTCACGTGCCTCATGCAGTGGGAGGTATCCCTCACGGGAACACAAACCCCCAAAGTATCTGAAAGACTATGCCCAGAGAGAAAGTGACGAGGATGACAGTACACTTACCAGCATTGATTACTGCTACAGAGTAGTGAGTGGAGTACCTCAGACCTTTAAAGAGGCGATGGTGTCCCCTGAATCAAGGAAATGGGAGAGAGCAATGGATAAGGAGATGAGGTCCCTAGAGGACAACCACACCTTTACTCTAACCAAGTTACCAGAGGGCAGACAGACAGTGGGAGAAAAATGGGTGCACTCAATCAAGGAGGGTATTGAAGGCCACGACAAGTACAAAGCCAGGTTTGTAGCTAAAGGTTACAGTCAGAGGGAGGGGATAGACTACGGTGAAACATTCTCCCCCACAGCCAATCTGACCAGTGTAAGGGTAGTGATGCAGAAAGCAGCTGAGGACAGTTTGATTTGACACCAGATGGATGTGAAGACAGCCTACCTGCACGCACCCATAGATAGGGAGATATATATGGAACAACCTGAAGGTTACGAGAAGAAAGGAGAGAAGCTAGTGTGTAACCTAGAAAAATCCATTTATGGCCTGAAACAGTCTGGGCGAAATTGGAATGAGATGCTTCATGTACATGTCAAAATACTTCCCAAAGGTCAGTGAATACCACGATCACAACACCAGAGGGAGCTCCACAAATCATGTTAAACCCAGATTCGGCTCAAACAAGGGACTAAACACGTTTCGCAATTATGCCACATCAATGTGGAACGCCCTACCCAAAGCTGTAAAGGAATGTGAATATCTACCCACTTTCAAAAACACTCTGAAAGAACACCTACGGGAGACTGCAATTCAAAACTGGCCCCTACAAATGTCCTAACCCAGTTGTACAGTAAATGACAAAGTATGGCTTTGTCAGTATTCCAATGTACAGTGTACAGTGTCCCCCCCCCTTACCCAACCCCCCCCCCCCACCTCCAATGTACAGCCAACACCCACCCACCCAACCCACCCAACCCCACCCACCCAACCTCCTCCAATGTACAGTTTCTACGTCAAATGTATATACACTCTTTTTCTGGACACTTTTTGTATCACAAACAGTACTGTATTTGCAAATCTGTCATAAATGTATAGATGTAGCAGTACTGTCTATCTGTATGTCATGTATGTCATATATGTTATGATGAATTGAAAATGGGGGACCCTGATGTAAACAAGACGAAAGTCTTTCTCTGGTCTGCATCCCCTTAACAATTGTATGTATTGAGCTGTACTGTACTGTACCCATTCTGCAATCTGTTAATAAACTTTTCAATCAATCAATTTCAAAGTCTCATTGAAGATCACTTCCTACAGAACCCAGTAGACCCCTGTGTTTACTCAAGGGAGTCAAAAGAGTCAGGAAAAGTGATAATTGTAATTTGGGTGGATGATTTGATTATCGCAGCAGACAGCACTAGAAACCTAGAGCAGGTGAAAAGTATGCTCTCCACCAGATTCAAAATGAAAGACCTAGGCAGGTTAAGACATTTTCTAGGCATGGACTTCGAACAGTCTGCCAGTTGTGTAAAAATATCCCAGAAGAGATATGTGGAGAAGATCCTGAAACGTTTTGACATGCAAGAATGTAGAACAAGGGAAACACCATGTGATCAAAAACTAGACTACCAAGAGGATGCTCAGAAACTGACAGATGTAAAAATGTACAGAGAAGCTGTAGGTAGCCTCATTTATTTGACAACATGTACTCGCCCTGACCTATGTTTTGTAGTGAGTAAATTGTCACAGCATTTTGCTGACCCCACAGAGGAGCACTGGATTACAGCAAAACATGTTTTTCGTTATCTCAAAGGTACAGCAGATAAACAGCTTTGTTTCAGAAAGAGCAGCGAGGGCTTAGGGCTTAAAGCCTACAGTGATGCAGATTGGGCGGCAGACGCCACAGACAGAAGAAGTACCACAGGGTATTGTGTGAGTTTGAACACAGACAGCTCACTGGTTTCGTGGAAAACAAAGAAACAGCCCACAGTGGCACTGTCAACTTGTGAAGCCGAATACATGGCTCTAGCTATGACAATACAGGAATGTATTTATCTAGAACAACTGCTCGAAGGAATGGCTACCTATGTATATAAGAAAACTGTTGTTTATGAAGACAACCAGGGAACCATTGCAATTGCTAGAAACCCTGTGTGCCGACAGAGGTGTAAACATGTGGATATAAAATATCACTTCATCAGATCTGTCATCAGGGAAGAAAGGATGACACTTGTTTATTGTCCTACAGACGACATGGTAGCAGACGCTATGACAAAGCCTGTCTCCAAACTGAACTGAAGATTTGCAGAGGTCATGTTTGGTGTGTAAATATAGCCTGTTATGTAATATTGACTACCATATCCTTTTTGATGTTCTGAACTGTATTATTTTCTTGGAAAGATGTTTTTGAAAAAGTTGTACAGTATACAAGACAACCATACGTGGGAGTGTTGAAGTTAGATGTTATGTATGATTGCATGTAACTGTCTAACTGTTTCCACAAGAGGGCGCTGTAGGCGTAGCTATTGAAGCTGACGCCAGGTAAGAGGTATAAAAGGAGATGTTACCTCCCCCTCTGTCTCTTCCTCCGTCGCTCTCACAAGAGAAGGTCTCATGTGTACTGATGTGTGCAATGTGATAATAAACCACGCCAAAGGCTAAAGAGAGAAACCTTGTCGTCATGAACATAATTATTGTCGCTCCACAGCTGACTCTGTCAACACCTTCCCTGTGTGGGATATCCCCAATTGTGGGATATCGTGGATATCCTGAAGAACGTACTCAGTCAACCGAGATCCAGATAATAAGGTTTATTAGCCAGACAGATAGAATAGTCAGAGAGAATGGCTGAGGCTCTCGCCCAAGGTGATCAGCTGAAATGACCCAGGTAGAGAAGATCGATTGTTGTCGGGAGGAGCCCTATATAGTGAAACGGGGGGGGGGGGGGGGGGGGGGGAGAGAACACTCACATGATAGGTCAAACGAATTAGGGGGGGGGAACAGGATAGGGGACAAAGGAGAAGGGAGGGGGATGTCTTTACATGAGAGTTGGGGAATCAATATATTATTCCACACCTGTCTTGAACGTTGCTCGCATGTGCCCCCCACTGGCCGGTTGTAGGGAGGATAGAAGCCCGTCACATGTCCCCTCCGATACATGTGCAGGCAGCCAGTCGCATCTTTTCACCTGCCAGCGTGGACTCTCATTTGGCGAGGAGTAACGTGTAGGAGGCTCACACTGCCCGCGCCATTTTCCTGTCTCTGCTGTGCAGGCGCCCCAACCGACCTGTAGGAGTTGCTGTTTACAACGTCCAGACTACCACCCATCGACTTCCCACCCGCTAACGCTGCCAATTGAGTTAGTATGACGGCCGGCCCAAGCCGGAGGCAACGCCGACAGCCGGATTCGAACCCGGTGTCTCTTGCGTTGGTGATGAGCGCAATGTCCGCTGCGCCACCCAGCGGCCCCGAGATCCAAGGTTTCTATAGTAACGTTAACCACTAAACGTTTGCAAACGTGCAAACAATATGTATATACACTCTTTTTCTGGATTTTTTTAGTATCACAAACAGTACTGTATTTGAAAATCTGGTATGTCATAAATGTATAGATGTAGCAGTACTGTCTATCTGTATGTCGTGTGTGTGTCATATGATGAATTGAAAATGGGGGACCCTGATGGAAACAAGACGAAAGTCTTTCTCAGGTCTGCATCCTCTTAACAATTGTATGTATTGAGCTGTACTGTACTGTACCCATTCTGCAATCTGTTAATAAACTTTTCAATCAATTCAATTCAATCAATCAATGCTTACTTCACACCTACTTCACAATCACGGCGAGAGCCTTCATCTCTCCGCCTGCTTCCACGCCCCTATGGGCAGCTTCTGACTCCACTCCATCATCCCCACGCTGTCATCTGGCAACAATCAGCCCAGCTGAGAGTCGTCCGCTCATCACCAGCCCGGATATCAACCCTACGGATCCTGCTCCTGATCATCTTTGATTGATTGAAAAGTTTATTAACAGATTGCAGAATGGGTACAGTACAGTACAGCTCAATACATACAATTGTTAAGGGGATGCAGACCAGAGAAAGACTTTCGTCTTGTTTACATCAGGGTCCCCCATTTTCAATTCATCATAACATATATGACATACATGACATACAGATAGACAGTACTGCTACATCTATACATTTATGACATATCAGATTTGCAAATACAGTACTGTTTGTGATACAAAAGTGTCCAGAAAAGGAGTGTATATACATTTGGCGTAGAAACTGTACATTGGAGGAGGTTGGTTGGGTGGGGTGGGGTTGGGTGGGTTGGGTGAGGGCTGTACATTGGAGGTGGGGGGAGGTGGGGGGGGGGGGGGGTGGGTAGGGGACACACACACATTTTACACTGTGCATTGGAATATTGACAAAGCCTTACTTGGTCATTTACTGTACAACTAGGTTAGGACATTTGTAGGGGCCAGTTTCGAATTGCAGTCTCACGTAGGTGTTTTTTGAGAGTGTTTTTGAAAGTGGGTAGTGATTCACATTCCTTTACAGCTTTAGGTAGGGCGTTCCACATTGATGTGGCATAATTGCAAAACGTGTTTAGTCCCTTGTTTGAGCCGAATCTGGGTTTTACATGATTTGTTGAGCTTCCTCTGGTGTTGTGGTCGTGGTATTCACTGACCTTTGGGAAGTATTTTGACATGTACATGGGTACCTTGGTCGCGTAGTGTATCTTGTAGACCAGGCCCATTGCAAGTTGCTGTACTCTGTCGTCTACTCTAAGCCATCCTAGGTTGTCAAAGTGGGCAGGGGTGAGGTGGGTTCTAGGAGTCAGGTCAAGTAGTAGTCTGACTAGCTTGTTTTGAGATGTTTGTAATTTGTTTTTTAGTGCCTTTGAGGTGCTTTGGTACCATGAGGTGCAAGCATAGTCGTAGTACCCTTGAATGAGTGCTCCTGCTAGAGTCTTCAGGGTATTCTTGTTTACCAGAGAGGAGATCCGGTACAAGAATCCAGGTAGGTAATTTCATCTTTCCTTGTGATAATATTGTCACCCACTGTAACCGAGAAGCCGTCGGTCTTGCTGAGTTTGTTATTTGAACCGAAGAGAATGGACTCTGTTTTGCCCATGTGTAATGATAGTTTGTTGTCGGCGAGCCATATGCAGATTTTGCCTAGTTCCGAGCTGAGGGCTTTTTCAACCTGTAACTTGTTCTTGTCAGAGACCAGCAGGGCTGAGTCGTCCGCAAACAGGAACAAGTTGCAGTCACAAGCTGACGACATGTCATTTGCATAAATTAGGAATAGTAGCGGTCCTAGTATGCTTCCTTGTGGAACACCATAGCTCACTGTGAGGGGGGGGGATAGGGTACCGTTTACTTCCACCATCTGTTCCCTCCCCTCCAGGTAGGATTGTATCCAGCTCACTGATAAACTATCAAAACCAATTGCTTTTAGCTTGTCAATCAGAATTATCCTACCAACCTAGGTACGAGGACGTACCCAACATTGCTGCTCTGTCTGTATTGCCTGCCTTGTCCTAACCTTTGTTCTCCCTGTGCCCAGGACCGTCACTCTCGGCCTACGCTGTCTCCTGACGTACCACCCGCTCGGACGTTCCTGAGAACCTCAAGCAAGACTCACTACTCCAAAGTCGCACATTCTTGTATATTCTCTATTGCCTTGTCTGCTTGGTACCCAAAGGAATTAAAGCCAACCTAAAATGCTCCATTCTCTCTCTCCCTGTGTTCTGCTATTGGGCTCCGCCACCGCTGCCCTAACACTACTTCATAGACTTTTAATATGGACGGACACGCAAGTTGTGGCTAGCTTGTGCTACATGGTCATGACTCCTAACACTACTTCATAGACTTTTAATATGGACGGACACGCAAGTTGTGGCTAGCTTGTGCTACATGGTCATGACTCATGGACCCACACACTTGAGACAACCTGGTTGTACCAAACACTTGGAGAGAGTGGAGAGAGCTCCTGCAGTGCAGACAGAGTGGATGGTAATGCAGAGTCTGCGTTAGAACCAATCTAATGGGAGGGCATAGGCTCACAGCAGGGGGACATACATTGGGTCTCTCTCTCTCTCCCTCTCTCTCCCTCTCTCTCTCTCTCTCTCTCTCTCTCTCTCTCTCTCTCTCTCTCTCTCTCTCTCTCTCAGCATTATGTACCTCACGTGGAATCCCAAGCACTACACCAATAAGCGAAACTGCAAATTATCAGGCCTATACATGAGTATACCAAAAATAACTTCAGTATGAGTACAGCATATTTTGCATATTGTTAAAAGAGCCAAGGCAGGCTTACGTAAAGTAAACATATAACTTACCATCAGAAGAGTTGAAGGCGGTGAGGCAGTGAAGAAGGTGCCCCTCCATGCAACCATTTTCTTATGTCCATTTTAGTGTCTCCTTGTGTTTTACCTTCCCTGACCCTCTTTGCTTGTGCTTATCGCTCACTCAGTCGCTCTGACTACCCATCAACTCAACCGTGACACAATTACATAATAACAAATTCAAACACACCAATCAGCAATCTCGTTTAATAATAGGCTATAGCCTATTTATAAAGGAAAACGTCTGACAAACGCTGTCTGGTGGGGCGTGGCCCTTGAATGCCCTCCCATAGCGCAGACTCTGTGGTAATGTAACATTAATTATTATTATTGATACGCAAGGATACGCTGGACATCTGCTCCAACGATTGAGCGGCTGTGACAGGACTGGGGTTGACGCATGCTCAGTTTAACTGGGAATCCCTGTTCAACGTGAGGTTAACTATCGTAACTGATGGAGCCAGTTACCCTGTACAAGACACTGTTCCATTCACTCTGTACAAGACACTGTTCCATTCACCCTGTACTTAAGCATTACATCACGCGACGGAGTGTGTTATACGAATTAGATCACGCCTAGGGGTGGTTGTTAGGCCCGAGGCGCAGCCGAGGGTTGTTAGACCCCCTAGGCGTGATCTAATTCGTATAACACACGACTTCAAGTGATGTAATGCGTTTATACAATGACCAAGTTCACCCAACCTTATTGCTATACAATAAACACACAGTAATTGAAGCATATTGGAGATTTATTCACAAAACCATCCACAGAAAAAGTAAGTAAAAAAATTATTGTTTTGACAATGGGTCATGAGAAACCAATTACATAATCCAACATAATGTGTAAACAACTAACATATTCCAGTTGACTATCTTTTTTTAATTATTCGTTACGAATATATCCATACTTCCATTGTGTCCGGGACATCCAGTGAAATCGCTTGGCGTGACAGTGTCCTTTTGAAGCAGAGGGAGTCTACAAAGCATGCCATCTAACAACAAACTTCATATATGCACAAGTTTACAGACTTTCGGAGCGTGTATATTATTCAATGAGACTGCCAGCCAGCCTTTGCGCGACGGATAAATACAATTTAAATTGTGACGAGAGAAGATCATCTCCTGATTCAGATATAATTTAACACACACTGTTGTGAAGGGCCAGATTAAACCGAATATATATATTTATTTATATATATATATTTAATTGTATTTGTATATTCTCTAATATTCCCTGATATCCCTTGTATATTCCTTGTACAATATGCATTGAATATCCATTCTAGCCTACTGAACATCCCATAATAGTCTCCATTCTACTATTGGTCGAGACCTTGGTGCCAGGCTGCCATACCCCTCAGACCCAGTTCAAACGTACCGCTCGACATGTACGAACAAGTCCTAGTTCCGCGTAGGAATTTGGCTACCGCACCACTAATGGGACTATTTGTTCATAGTGCGTATATATACTGCGCTACTAAAGTAGGACTTTCTTTTCAGTCCAGTTTCTTACCCTCCAATAGAGTCACAGACGTAAAGCCTCCCCGCGATGCCACGTGTGGGAGTAAGGCCAAGTTCGGCCTACCATCGGTATTGAGACATCGTGTATATTAATATTTGAATAGTCATATTTGGCACTATATCGTCGAGTTGGACGTAGTCTATTAAGCTAATAATAGTCTGTTAATATATAGTGCTTCGTGCGGTGAGAATACTACCGTAGTCAGTACCCCATCGTTTCGAACTGGCTGCTTACCCAGGGTGGTTGACCCTATGTGAAGCTGCACCCGAGGAGCCCCAGAGCCGACGAGCGAGTGGACCTGTATACCGGATTATTCTACCGACGACAGCCCGCCTTCCCAGGCACGGATTATGCTTTGGATACTTTGATTATTCTATGGATAAAGACCCCCGACACTACCGTGTGTTGGAACCCCCCCCCCTGGAGAGGACGCAAGGTGAGGAGACGCTCTGCAAGACGAGGTCTCTCCACATCTCTCCGCCGTGGACCGGAGAGAGCCGGCCCACAAAGAGTCCACCTGCTTTCATCTGTGGTCCAAGGATCGCCGGCGCATTGAACGGCACTACAGTGGGTTCACCTGGGATACCCTTGGCCGGACGAGGCAGCTGGATTCTACCCCCCCCCCCCTCCTACTCCTGTCGGCTTACAAGCGACCGGATTAACCCCCTCTAGTGTATCCAGCCTATAATCATTAAAGTATCATTGCTGTTATTCCTTAACTATTCCAGGTCGTATATTTACCACCTGCGCCTTCAGAGATTGGACATTATCTATTGATATACCGACGAATACTCCTTGCCATAAAAGTGCATACTATTTCAATTCATAAATGTAATTAAGTGATTAAGTGCTTATTCTACACACCATCGCTGTGTAGGAAATAAAGACCTGTTTCTAATTCGTACATTTGTGTTGGATCCGTTTCATCTACGTGAGAGTGTTCATGATAATATATTTATGCCGTGTACTGGGTGGCCGAATATTAAGTACAAAGGTAGTGGTAGTAAGTATCATATCTAGTAATACAGTCAGGGAATTGTACCCCTCAGTTACAATTGGTCCTTCGAGCCGGAGGGTAATTAGTGTAATATTAATATAGTGTTATTAATATTGAAATGGCCTATGATGAACACTCCACGAAACGATCCTCCTAACCAACGCCCGCAGCGCGAACGACGGCTCCCTCAGTACTTAGAGGCTTACGCTGTCAGTCAACAACCTAGTCTTCTACTAACAGTAAACGCGGTAAAACTAGAAAGTAAAAGTATGTCTAACCCCAACGCCCAGACTACCCCGACCATAGAGGCCCCTACGGGCTCTAATGTAACTGACCAAGTTCACGGTGGGGACCAGTGGGAACCAGACATGACTTCACACCCCGCCAGTACTGAAGAAGTAGTCCCCGATGAGTCCCGGGAGGAATACAACGCTACCGAGAGAGAACTCGGCACGGAAGAAGACGGGGAGAGCACCGTGGAGATAGAGCTCCAAGGCTCCGCAAGGAGTACCCCGAGGGAAGGCTCCCCTATACAACCGCCTTCTCCCAGCGAGGCAGAGAGGACCCTACAGCAGGCATTCCTCGTCAGCCTGAAAGCCTCTACTGAACGCGATAGACTCCAGGGTGAACGCGATCGATTGCAGATACAGCAACGGAGCGAAGAAGAGCACATACGCCTGGAAATAAGACGCATTCAGATGGAAGAGAATGTGGCCCGAGACCGAGCAGACAGCCAGCGAGCAGCTGCTGGTGCTCTACGGGAAGCAGAGCGCGACAGACAGCAAGCGCAACTAATAGAACAGCTGATCAGACGGACAACACCCTCTCCCTCCGCCAGAGGCTCCAGGAACTCGTCTAGACACACCTCCAGGGCGGCATCCCCTAGCCGAGTAAACAACCCTGAACTTGACCAACAGACGAGGTCTATACCCCCCACAGACCACCTCCCCCCACCGGTCCAAGCGAGACCTAGCAACCGGGAAGGAGCAGCATATCCTGTGGAGAGGCTAAACCAGAGACTACAAGCACTGGATGACCTAACTGAAGACGAAGAGGAAGAGGAGGAGAACCGCGCCCGAAGACAGCACAGTACTCTACCGGACCAGGAGGTCCGGTACAGCCCAGGCTATACTCCCGCGGAGCTGCGCTACAGACCCCCGACTCTATACACGGGTGAGCACGACGCACGACCCGCACCGAGGAACAGCACCTGGACAAGCGGGCCATGGTACACTGCCGGTACCAGCCCATACCAAGGAGCGGGAGGAGACTCGCCTAGGAGGCCTCTCCCCCAACGCTCGCCGATGTATCCACAGTCAGCGTCATACATTGGCACGCCTATGGTACCCGACTTCACCCAAGAGAACCGGGCCCAGTATACAGAACTCCGCATGTGTCTGGAGACCATGTTGGTGGATGTATTGGATGAACGCCACAAATACGCCATCCTACTGCAGCACTTAAAGGTGCCCCGCGCACATAATATAGCGCTCGCCTATGCGACTTCCACCACCCCATACACAGCAGCGCTGGTAGCATTGGACCAGAGGTATGGGCGCATATGGGATTACGTGATCCAGGAGATCCGACACATCGACCGCTTACCCCCAGCAATAGACAATCGAGCACTGGACGACCTGTCCATCAGAGTGCAGTCCCTGGTAGGGATGTTGGGAGCGCAAAGAGAGAAGGGGAAGTATGAACTTTACGCCAACTCAAATGTGGAAAGGATCCTGGAGAAGCTGCCGCCCGCTCGTCAGGAGCGCTTTAGGCGGCAGAGGGACCACAGAGACCCGAATGGCCCCGAACCGAACCTCCTCGATCTAGCAGACTTCCTGGCGAGAGAAGTCAGCAGCCTACGGCTAGATACATTCGGACGGAGCACCCCTGGCTCCAGAGAAGGAACCAGACGACTAAATGATGGAAGAAGATCGGTGACTGTGATGCACCAATCGGAGTCAGTACCGAGCAGCAGGAGCCACAGTACCCCCTCCAGAACGGAGAAGTGGAAGATAGTGTGCCCCTACTGTGAGAAAGAACACTGGCTAGCGCAATGTGACTCCTTACCCAAGCTGAACGCGGAGGAAGCAGGTCAATGGATAAAGTCCAACAAGCGCTGTTTTCGCTGTGCGCGCTCACACATGGCAGCCGAATGCCGCTTAAAGAAAAGGTGCACCAAGTGCGATGGAGCCCATCTGGACATACTTCACGACAGTAACAGACGGCGCCCTTCACCTGCACCATCCAGCCGCAAAGCGAGCGTCATGTACATCGATCCCGCCAGCAGCAGTGGAGCCCGAGTACTCCTAAAAGTAGTGCGTGTGACACTAAGCTACCAGAATAAAGTCCTGGACACTTACGCCGTCCTCGATGACGGGTCAGAGAAGACCCTGCTGCTCGCCTCCGCTGCGGCCCAACTAGGGCTGCGGGGAAGCGAAACCCAAATGACAATTCGGACAATAAGACGAGATTTGAAGACGATAAAGGGCGAGAATGTCTCATTCTCTATCGCAGCAAGCGGCCAGCCTGAGCGACGGTACCAGATTGCAGACGCTTTCACCAGCCAAGAAATAGGACTGTCGCGGTACACATACCCCGTCACCAAGCTGATGGAGAAATATGCACATCTGCGCAAGTTACCGATCCCGCTCATAGACAATGCTATGCCGACCCTGTTGATAGGCTCCGACCATGCAGACCTCATTGTCCCGATAGACCGGGTTCATACCGGACCCCGAGGCTGTCCTGCAGCAGTCGAGACCCGTTTGGGATGGACTCTCCAAGGCCCGCTCGCCAAATCTCTCAACCGAAGTACAGCCACTAGATGTCTCCACTCCCGAGTCACAGAGGGAGAAACCGCACTCCTGCAACACGTAGAGCGGCTATGGAGCTTGGAACAAATGCCCTTTAAGAATGGAAAGAAAGACATTCGCTCTAAAGATGACATTTACGCCATTCACCTCCTCGAGACAGGGACCAAGAGAGTCCCGGTCAACGGCGTGTTGAGATACGCCACGCCACTCCTGCGGCGAGAAGGAATGCCTACTTTCCACGCCAAGACAGACGCCATAGAACGGTACCTGCTGAACACGGAGCGACGCTTAGCCAAGAACCCCGCCCAAGAGAGTGTATACCGCGCTGAGATTGAGAAGCTCATCACAGCGGGACACGTCACAAAGATGGACATTAAAGAGGCTGACCAGACCACTGAATCGTGGTACGTGCCCCACCACAAGGTCCATCACAACGGTAAAGACCGCATAGTATTTAACTGCAGCTACCAGATCGGATCCCAAAATCTGAATAAAGAGTTACTGCCCGGTCCCACACTCGGCCCCTCCCTACTCGGCGTTCTACTCCGCTTCCGCCAGGAAAAGGTGGCCATCAGCGGGGACATTAAAGGAATGTTCCTGCAGGTGAGATTAGTAGAGGCGGACAAGCCCCTGTTACGGTTCCTATGGAGAGAGAAGCCAGGAGATGAGCACCCAGCCATCTACCAATGGGAAGTCCTCCCCTTCGGAACGACGTGCAGCCCCTGCTGTGCGACATTTGCACTACAGAAACATGTAGCAGAGGACCCAGCAGCGGACGAAGAGGTCCGACACAGCGTAAAGAACAGCTTCTACGTAGACAACTGTCTACAAAGCCTTTCAACCCAGGAAGAAGCCGAGGCTCTCCTGATTAAACTCCGCGCCTCATTGATCAAAGGCGGCTTTGATCTCAGGCAGTGGGCCAGCAGCGATCCGCAAGTACTGCGCAGCCTCTCCTCCGAGGACAAGGCAGCCAGCAGCGAGACCTGGATGGCTACAATCCCGGGAGAAGCCCAGGAGATGACCCTGGGATTGGTGTGGCGATTCAAAACAGATTCGCTTCACTATAGACACAAGTCCCTGACTACGGAACAGGGAAGGCCGGCGGCGGCGCCGACCACCAGACGGAGTGTGTACACAACACTCGCCCGACAATATGACCCGCTAGGATGTATTCTACCGTACACCACCAGGGCAAAAATGATTGTACGAGCATTGTGGGACAAGGACCAGGGCTGGGACGACCCCATTCCCGCACACCTTGCATCCACCTGGAGAGAGTGGGAGATGGAGCTCCACTCACTCCTAGGCGTTAATATGCGCCGAAGCTACTTCCCACCCACGGTGAGGCCAGAGACATGTAAAATGGACTTACACGTCTTCAGTGACGCCTCAGAGGTCGCATACGGATCAGTAGCCTACTTGCGGGCCCAAGACCAGGGGGGAGAGATCTACACAGCATTTGTCCTCGCCCGCTCGAGAATAGCCCCACGCAAGCAACAATCTATCCCACGTCTAGAGCTCTGTGCAGCCCTAGCCGGAGCGCACCTAGCCACGCTCATCCAACGTGAGCTCACCATACCGGTGTCTAGAACAATCCTGTGGTCAGATTCCACGACGGTACTCGCCTGGATCAAATCGGACTCATGCAAGTACAAAGTCTTCGTGGGAGTCAGAGTCACCGAGATTCAAGACTTAACCGAAGAGTTAACCGGAGAAACAGAGTGGCGCTACGTTGATACAAAACAGAACCCAGCTGACGTCATCACCCGGGGGATGCCCCTGGATGACCTCACCCGTCGCAATGTCTACAGTGACGGCCCCGCATTCCTAAGACTCCCGGAAGGACAGTGGCCCATGCCTATCCCGAGGGAAGCAAGTCCAGAGGAGGTGGAAATTAAGAAGTCTGTGTTCTGTGGATTGAGCACCGTAGCCTCCACCGACCCTAACATAAACGATTGCACGTCCATAGAGAGTGCACAACAAAGAACATTCCTGCGGTACCACCCGGAGTGCAAGTCCCCCGCTGATATGTCAGCAGCTAACTACGAGGAAGCAGAATTGCTTCTACTGCAGCGAGCCCAGAGAGACTCGTTCCCCGATGAATTGGCCTGTCTACAGGGAGGAAAGCCCGTCCCATCCGACAGCAGATTAATTCACCTGGCCCCCGAGAGCGACGCTCACACCCTCATCAGAGTGGGTGGTCGCCTACGCAGAGCCCCCAATCTACCGGATGACATTAAATACCCGATCGTATTGAACAGCCGACACAAGGTCACAGAGCTGATTATAAAGAAATACGATGAGGATGTACATCACGCAGGAGCAGAAAGAGTCTTCGCGGAAATCAGACGTCGTTACTGGATCCTACAAGGAAGAGAGGCGGTACGACGCTTCCAACGAACATGTCTAGACTGCCGCAAGTGGCGCGCGCAGCCCAGCATACCAAGGATGGCTGACCTTCCTCCATGTCGCCTCCGAATCGGTGACAAGCCATTCCACTCAACGGGTATGGACTGCTTTGGCCCGCTGCACATAAAGAAAGGAAGAGGAACCGAGGAGCGGTGGGGTATTGTATTCAAATGCATGACCACCAGAGCGATACACATCGAGCTTCTCCCGACCATGAGCACAGACTCATTCCTTATGGCCTTCCGTAGATTCATATCATGGAAAGGAAGACCGTCTACCCTATTGTCCGATCATGGGACAAACTTTAAAGGCGGCGAAAGAGAGCTGAGAGAGAGCTTCCAAGCTATGGGCCCAGAACTTAAGACCCACCTCGCTCCAGCACAGGTTGATTTCCAATTCAACCCCCCAAACGCACCCCACTTCGGTGGCACTTGGGAACGAGAAGTGCGCTCCATAAAGACAGCCCTGTACGCAGTACTTGGGGCCCAGACTGTGGCGGAAGAAGTCCTAATGACAGTCCTCACGGAGATTGAGGGAGTACTTAACTCGAAGCCCCTCGGATATGTCTCCAGTGATGTGGCGGATATCGACCCAGTTACCCCCAACACACTCCTGATGGGGCGGCTAGATCCCACATTACCCCAGACAATGTACCGGCCTGAAGAAGCGAACGGCCGACGAATGTGGAGGTACAGCCAAGTATTAGCCGACAAGTTTGGAACAGTTTCCTACTGCACTACCTACCGTCTCTACAGACCCGCCAGAAGTGGGTAAAGGAGAGAGACAATTTGACAGAAGGAACAGTCGTCATGATTATTGATCAATCACTGCCCAGAGCTATGTGGCCGGCCGGCCGTGTAAGCAAAGTGATCACCGGTGCCGACGGCAAGGTCCGAGCAGCTGAAGTGCTCGTCCAGGGTCGCACTTACACCCGTCCCGTGGCAAGGCTCATAGAACTGCCTCGACTCCCAGACACAATCGATGATGACCATGACCCTACAACCCTATGACTTTGTGAAGTTGACTGACCCCTACAGCAAACCCTTATGTGTAAATAGACAACGCGATTAATCTGTCTCCGTTTAACTGATTAGGTCTGGGACCTATTCAGGGGGTGGCTGTTGTGAAGGGCCAGATTAAACCGAATATATATATTTATTTATATATATATATTTAATTGTATTTGTATATTCTCTAATATTCCCTGATATCCCTTGTATATTCCTTGTACAATATGCATTGAATATCCATTCTAGCCTACTGAACATCCCATAATAGTCTCCATTCTACTATTGGTCGAGACCTTGGTGCCAGGCTGCCATACCCCTCAGACCCAGTTCAAACGTACCGCTCGACATGTACGAACAAGTCCTAGTTCCGCGTAGGAATTTGGCTACCGCACCACTAATGGGACTATTTGTTCATAGTGCGTATATATACTGCGCTACTAAAGTAGGACTTTCTTTTCAGTCCAGTTTCTTACCCTCCAATAGAGTCACAGACGTAAAGCCTCCCCGCGATGCCACGTGTGGGAGTAAGGCCAAGTTCGGCCTACCATCGGTATTGAGACATTGTGTATATTAATATTTGAATAGTCATATTTGGCACTATATCGTCGAGTTGGACGTAGTCTATTAAGCTAATAATAGTCTGTTAATATATAGTGCTTCGTGCGGTGAGAATACTACCGTAGTCAGTACCCCATCGTTTCGGGCAGAGAACTGGCTGCTTACCCAGGGTGGTTGACCCTATGTGAAGCTGCACCCGAGGAGCCCCAGAGCCGACGAGCGAGTGGACCTGTATACCGGATTATTCTACCGACGACAGCCCGCCTTCCCAGGCACGGATTATGCTTTGGATACTTTGATTATTCTATGGATAAAGACCCCCGACACTACCGTGTGTTGGAACCCCCCCCCCTGGAGAGGACGCAAGGTGAGGAGACGCTCTGCAAGACGAGGTCTCTCCACATCTCTCCCCCGTGGACCGGAGAGAGCCGGCCCACAAAGAGTCCACCTGCTTTCATCTGTGGTCCAAGGATCGCCGGCGCATTGAACGGCACTACAGTGGGTTCACCTGGGATACCCTTGGCCGGACGAGGCAGCTGGATTCTACCCCCCCCCCCCCCTCCTACTCCTGTCGGCTTACAAGCGACCGGATTAACCCCCTCTAGTGTATCCAGCCTATAATCATTAAAGTATCATTGCTGTTATTCCTTAACTATTCCAGGTCGTATATTTACCACCTGCGCCTTCAGAGATTGGACATTATCTATTGATATACCGACGAATACTCCTTGCCATAAAAGTGCATACTATTTCAATTCATAAATGTAATTAAGTGATTAAGTGCTTATTCTACACACCATCGCTGTGTAGGAAATAAAGACCTGTTTCTAATTCGTACATTTGTGTTGGATCCGTTTCATCTACGTGAGAGTGTTCATGATAATATATTTATGCCGTGTACTGGGTGGCCGAATATTAAGTACAAAGGTAGTGGTAGTAAGTATCATATCTAGTAATACAGTCAGGGAATTGTACCCCTCAGTTACACACACGGTTCCAAAGATATTAATGTTTTGCGGCAAATTTTCACACCGCAATGGATTTAGGTGCGTCTCATCTCTCCTCTCTCATGTTGTCTGGCCACTCCCCTCACACGCAAAGTTCTGTAGTTTTTCACACAGCGAGGAAAATAATACAGTCGGGCAATCTAACAAGAATGAACGTATTTACAAGTGTGTCAGTGTAATGGTGAAGTCAAGTGCTTTGAGCAGGATAAACTTATAACTTATATTATATATATGTTACAGTATATAAAAATACCATTTTACTTTTGTGCAGTAACTTAAGCTGCCACACCCCCCCTTCCAACGTGCCTGATTGTTATGCATTTTACTCTGCCAATTGGCGACCCAATAAAAATGGGTCCGCGACCCATTTTGGGTTGCGACCCTAAGTTTGGGAAACGCAAGATCTAAGTCTGACAAAAAAATATATATACGGCCATTCTTTTTATTTTTTTAGTTTAATTTAGTTTCACAATGGGTCATGACAAACCAATTACATAATCCAACATATGTGTATCGAACTAACATATTCCAGTTGACTGTATCTTTTTTGGAGGATTCGTTCAAAGGCTATTCATACTTCCATTTGTCTATCTATGGCGGACTCATTCAGAAAAAGTTATTCGGTTGTGGGAGGGATCTGGGGTCACGTGGAGTGTGTTATACGAAATAACAACGGCTAACTTGACTGTTTCAGCCAATCAGAATCAAGATATTTGCATGCCATTGTATAAAACTGTTTCATTCACTTTGTACAAGACACTGTTCCACGTTAAGTCAGATACTTCTGATCCTACAGCTCACACAGCAGATTATCTCACTACAGATTTCACATTTCTTATAGAGGTTATAGTGTCGTAACGATTGGATAATATGAGACCCTTAAGGTGCGGAGTGGTTTGTGGAGTGGGACAATGGATCAGGAGGTAGAGCAGTCGTCTGGGCCCAGGAGTTAAAAACAAATTTAAATCCCATTTTTTTAATACAGGATCAGACAACTCAGCCAGATTTTGTCCCAGTATTTCAAAGCAATCCAGGATAGGATCACCCTGATCCTGATTCAGACTTTTCAAGTTTACTAGATCCTGAATATCAGTGCTTTAATCGTACCGATCTCAATCTGGATATGAAAAATAATACAAGGAAGACAAGAGACCACATTGCAGAGACATTTATAATGTCTAATTATATTGCTAAATAGTACATAAAGGACATAAAGTCCGAATGGAATTGTAATAATAAAAAAACTCCCACTGGGGTAACAACAAAAAAACATTCATTCAAAGGCAGCTGATCATCCAGGCGTGCTTTGAGGAGCTGAATTCTAAGTGAGGTTTCAGTTTGCCTGAAGGTGATGACAGATGATGGACTTTCTTTTTGTTGAATATATTTTTTCTAAATTACATTTGTGATTGACAATCTTTGTTGTGATACTTTTATGAGCATAAACATTTATGCCATCAACATTTGGTTGAAAACAAAATAGGCCACAACAAATGTGACCAACATTTTTTTAAATCTAATTGTTTTGCCATGATGGCTAAAAACGTTGTATTATTTCAGTTAACAAACTTTGCCATCTTATTTATATTGAAACATATTTTAAAATAAATTGTATAGTACATTTAGCTAATCCACTGGAAATATACCCCTCTGGTGGGATCAAGATAATAATTTTTTTGTATCAAACTGATCCCAATCCTGTGTTGTCGGTTTGAACTACCGTATTGAAGATTTGATTCAGATTAAAGCTTGGATTTTATTTCCTGATCTGATCGCATATCAAAGTGATCCTAATCCTGTTTTTTGGTTTTCAACGACCCAACATCCAAATCTGATCCAATCAGATAGGGATTAAAAGTGTTGAACTCCTGGCCCCTGGTAATCAGAAGGTTCCGATTAGATTACGGTCCTCCCGACAGTGTGTTGAAGAGTCCTTGAGCAAGGCACTTAACCCCTAACTGCCCCTGATGGGCAGGTTGGCACCTCGTATGGTTGCCTCGGCCATCGGTGAGTGAATGTGTGAATGGGAGGCATTATGTTGTAAATCGCTTTGGATAAAAGCTCTATATAAATGCAGTCCATTTACCATTTAATTGTGTCCTGTCCAGTCCAAATATAGGAAAACATTGGAACAGGTTAGACTATATTTAGTCAAGAGGGTATTGAAATCTGCAAAAATATTGTCTATGTATAGATCCTTACTTTTAACAATGCCAAATCAATGTCACTGAGCAAATGTTGAAACTTGTTAATTTAAGATTATGTCTAAAATGTGCCCAGATCTTAAGTGTTGAAGCTACCAGTGGGCATTATATATATTGTTAACATGTTAACATGTTAACATTTTCAACATTTCACTGTTTACTGGTGCGGTGCCCTTGGCTTTTAAATCAGCCGTTATTAAACCACTACTTAAAAAAACGAAAAAAAACTAACCTCAACCCCCTAATTTTGAAAAATGACAGACCCATCTTCCCTTCTTATCCAAAATATTAGAACGGATTGTTGCAACGCAACTCACTGTGACCAGTGGTGCGTTATTGAAATCATCTGGGGTGACACGCACCACGTGCACGCACGCTCCCGGCGCGTGCGCGCGCTCCCGCGAATGCGCATTTAATGTCCCCTCGCTTGGGCACAGACTAAAGACAGTGCCTAATTGCCTCTACGAATGGAATGTAACACGTCTTCACAACAAGGTTAGGTGTGAATGTGTCTGAGAACGTATTTAACACACCTGACGACCGGAGCTATTGATATGCAAATAGCGAGTGAGGTCCCACACCGTGCTACCCTGTACCATGAACAACGCATGCCTGACTGTGACTGACCATCTATCAAGAAACAACCTTCATGAATCTTTTCAATCTGGCTTTAGAACCCACTCTGCCCCTAGTGGCTGCTGACGAGCAATGCGCACATCTGAGATGGAAAGAATGCTTAGTCTAAATTATGTGATTGGCTGAAGGACTTCCCACACTGGTCAGGTTTCTCTCCTGTATGAATGTGGCTAAAGCATTTATCGCACTGGTAAAATCTGTATGTTTTCTCTCCTGTATGAATACAATGGTGTTGCTTTAATGTTTTTGACTAACTGAATCACATTCCACACTGGTCACAACTGTATGGTTTTTCTCCTGTATGAATACAATGGTGTTGCTTTAATGTTTTTGACTAACTGAATCGCATTCCACACTGGTCACAACTGTATGGTTTTTATCCAGTCAGTTATATAATATAAAGCAACACCTGCATGCTCATACAGGAGAGAAACCTTATCAGTGTAGCCAGTGTGGCAAGAGTTTCAATAGTATAGAAGGATTTATGCAACACCATCTTACTCATACTGGAGAGAGACCTTACAATTATGACCAGTGTGAGAAATGCTTCAGCCATTTTTTCCCTTACTCTCCTCCCGACTGTCTCCCCTACTCACTCCCGTATTTGTTATCCGTTACTCATGGTTTTATGTTTCCTGTGTATTCTTATTGTCCTCCGTTTCCCTGTGGTTCTGTTTCTTTGTTTTTCTTTGTTTCTTTTTTGCCTATTGTCAGCGACTTTGGGTCTTTGAAAAACGCTATACAAAATAAATGAATTATTATTATTATTTAGAAAAGGTAAAGCAGTACCAGCGTATTCATACAGGAGAACAAGGCCAGATGTACCCATGTACACGTCGAAATACTTCCCAAAGGTCAGTGAATACCACACCCACAACACCAGAGGGAGTTCCACAAATCATGTGCAACCCAGATTCGGCTCAAACAAGGGACTAAACACATTTCGCAATTATGCCACAACAATGTGGAACGCCCTACCCACAGCCGTAAAATAATGTGAATCCCTACCCACATTCAAAACCGCTCTTAAAGAGCACCTACGGGAGGCTGCAATTCGAAACTGGCCACCGTAAATGTCCAAACCCAACCCCCCCCCCCCCCGCACCCCCTCCTAATAGACAGTCTCCTCCCCACCGTATGTATATATTTTCTCCCCACCGTATGTATATTTTTTCTCCCACCCACCCACCCACCCCCTCCTAATGTACAGTCTCCTCCCCATCATATGTATATATTCTCTGTTAGGATCTAAGGGAGTAAGGGTAACAGTACTGTATATTTGCATATCGTATATGTCACAAATGTAACAGTACTATATACCTGTATGTCATGTATGTCCCTATGCCATAAATGTCATGATGTCATGTATGTCATAAATGTCACTATGAATTGAAAATGGGGGACCCTGATGTAAACAATACTAATGTCTTTCTCTGGTCTGCATCACTTAACAATTGTGTGTATTGAGCCGTACTGTATTGTAACAATTCTGCAATCTGTATCTTATTGTCTGACTCTGGAGAAGACTGTTCCCTTTAAATGCTGTACTCACTTTTATTACATCGGCCTTGGATAATCTCGTTTCCTGAACAAAATGGGTTTATGACCGCAGGCAGAAGCAGGGATCGCTGCCTCGGCAGAGCGAACACCCTCTGCGGCGGCATGTTGTTGTTGTTGCTGCTGGAGGAGACCGCGGTTCAAACTCCTTCTTCCAAACGGTGTTGTTGTTGTTGTTGCTGTCATTCGATTGCCTCCATATACATCCTTATGTCCTCCATGCCATCTCTTTTTTTTTTTATTATTGATCTTTTTCCCCCTCCTTTTTTCCTCCGATTTTCTCCCATCCCAATGTTAGTCGTTATGCCAATTTCCAATCCCCTTCCTGGTCGCTGCGCACTTACCCCCCACAGTTGGTCTGGGAGAGTGGAGGCTATCACGTGCTTCCTCCGACACACGTCTAGCCAATCAACCGCTTCTTTTCACCTGGCAGCGCGGACTCTCACTGAGAGCGTGTAACGTGTGGAAGGATCACACTACCGCCCTTACATCCTATCCGTGCTTAGCAGGCGCCCCGACCGAACTGTAGGAGTCGCTGTTTACAACGACCCGGACCCACCCCGCCAGCTTCTCCCACCCTCTAATACTGCCAATTGTATTAGTGTGAACGGCCAGCCAAGCTGGTGACAACCCCGGAGCTGTGAGCTGGATTCGAACAGGCGAATCCAGCGTCTCCGGGGTTGGAGACGAACGCAATCTCCGCTACGCCACCTGACCGCCCTCATGCCATCTCTTTCTTAACGGGAGATCACATTGCCGAGAACAACACTTTCGAGAGGACTCGTTCTTAAAGGCCCCACCCACCTACAAGCAGGCATGCGTTGTTCATGGCACGGGGTACCACTCAGTGGTACCTCACTGAGTATTAAAGATTTGAGCAGAAGCGCGTGCACGCGCTCGCGAGAACGCGCTGCGCTCGGCTCGGCTCGTGTTTACCTGCCTCCCGGGCCCCGGCGCTACCTCGCATTATCATAACAATAGCCGCTATAGGCTGGTGTCTTCAACACGTCTGGACTCTTTGTGATGTAAATATGAATCCACCGCCTGCTGCTCCAGCTCCACTGCTGTTAGACTCAGTTAGAGGATCTCAGCTGCCGAGTGTCAGAGTCAGTCTGGCTGCTGTGTGGACAGCGTTCTCTCTCTCTCTCTCTCTCTCTCTCTCTCTCTCTCTCTCTCTCTCTATCTCTCTCTCTCTCTCTCTCTCTCACGCGCACACACACAACTTGCTGACACACTGTCTTGCTGCGCCATCTCCTGGACAAGCCACAGCAATGCATTCATACAATATGATGACCGTGACAGTGTTATACATGACAAATAACAACACAAACTATTATTATCCTTTTTTTATTACTACTACTATTATTATTACGTCCCAAGTTGCCGCTGCCCACAGAGTGCACCGCCGTCCAAAGGTGAATGACGGCGAACGAAGGGCCAAATCAAAACAGCCGTCAATTCCGAATTGACAACTGTTTTGATTCAACCCCCCACCCACCACCACTCACCCCCGGACAACAACACACTCTGCAAACAGCAGCAACCCGGGACATTCCATATCTACATCACAAACTTTGGGACTGAGTAGATAATTAATTAATCTTCTCTTTATTTTTATTATTTATATTAAAACTGAATCAAACCATAAACAAGGTTGCCTGTTGGGATGTTAGATCCTAATGTGAAAAACTGATTTTATATGTCTGCACTTTATGTGCTCATTTTATGCCTGTCTTAATTCTGTTGTGAAGCACTTTGAGCTGCAGTTTCTGTATGAAAGGCTATACAAACAAAGTGTATTATTGTGCGCGAGGGAACATATGCGCGCGGGGCCGCGCGTGCGCGTGCGCGCGGCGTCATTATCCTGCGTGGCGGCTCAGTCCATAATAACAACGCAACACTGCCTACAAGGTGGTGCGGGTCGCGTGTAGTCTTGGGGAGATATCAGTCACACTATCAGCGCGAGGCATGTAACCCATCCCCCTCCATACTAGCCCTGTCAACATGTGGTTACACAAAAGATCGTCACCACAGTTAAATTGCTTTACAAAATGTGCACAACTGCTCATCTTTAACGTAGATATTCTTATACACATCCGGTTTATTGGCCAGCACCTTATTTACAATCATTCAAACCATCATAACTCTTTTAGACCAGAAATATATTTACAGACACTGAACTGACATCTTACCTCTGCAATATAATACCAGTATAGACTGAGCTCGCAGAGGGACGCACAAAAGGAGATATGTCACTTCGGGAGAAAGTGACGATTTCAAAATAAAAGACTTTGAGAATGAAAATAATAATGATTGAATTAAAATAAAACGTGAGGGATTATTTGTGGAATACATAACAGTATATTATATATACCTGCTACATATGGAGGAAATTGAATGACGGCAACAACAACAACACCGTTTGAAAGAAGGAGTCTGAACCGCGGTCTCCTCCAGTAGCAACAACAACAACATGCGGCCGCAGAGGGTGTTCACTCTGCCGAGGCAGCGATCCCTGCTTCTGCCTGCGGTCATAAACCCATTTGTTCAGGAAACGAGATTATCCAAGGCCGATGTAATAAAAGTGAGTACAGCATTTAAAGGGAACAGTCTTCTCCAGAGTCAGACAATAAGATACAAATGTCATCTCTTCTGCGTTCAGTAGAAAGCTTATCCACTGCAAGTCTCCTCCCCACCGCATGTATATATCTCTCCCACCCACCCACCCCCTCCAAATGTACAGTCTCCTCCCCACCGTATGTATATTTCTCTCCCACTCACCCACCCCCTCCAAATGTACAGTCTCCTCCCCACCGTATGTATATTTCTCTCCCACCCACCCACCCCCTCCTAATGTACAGTCCCCTCCCCATCATATGTATATACTCTGTCAGGATCTATGGGTAACAGTACTGTATATTTGAATACTGTTTATGTCACAAATGTATAAGTACTAAATACCTGTATGTCCCTATGCCATAAATGTCATGTATGTTGTGTATGTCATAAATGTCAATATGAATTGAAAATGGGGGACCCTGATGTAAACAAGACAAACGTCTTTCTCTGGTCTGCATCCCCTTAACAATTGTGTGTATTGAGCCGTACTGTATTGTACCCATTCTGCAATCTGTTAAATAAAGTTTTCATTCATTCATTCATTCATTCAAGATAGCCTGGCGGCTTAGTACAAATGAATGGAAGCGGATTGCCGCAGAGAGAAACCTCAGTGGCCAATCAGATCGCAGAACCCGAACGCGGAACTGCAAGTGTGTTGGTAAAAGACTACACACCTCCCGGACACATGATTTTTTTCCGTATCCTATGTTTGTGGAGATGAATGAATGAATGAATGAAAACTTTATTTAACAGATTGCAGAATGGGTACAATACAGTACGACTCAATACATACAATTGTTAAGGGGATGCAGACCTGAGAAAGACGTTTGTCTTGTTTCCATCAGGGTCCCCCATTTTCAATTCATATAGACATATATGACATACATGACATACAGATAGTCAGTACTGCTACATCTATACATTTATGACATACCAGATTTGCAAATACAGTACTGTTTGTGATACAGAAGGAGTCAAGAAAAGGGAGTATATACATTTGACGTAGAAACTGTACATTGGAGGAGGTTGGGTGGGGGGGGTTGGGTACATTGGGATATTGACAACCATACTGGGTAATTTACATTGGAGGTGGTTGGGGGGGGGGGGGGGGGGGGGGGCGGGGGGCACACTGTATAAACAAGTAACACTGTACATTGAGGGGGGGGGGGGGAGACACTGTACAAACAAACACAATTGTACATTGAACTATTGACAAAACCATACTAGGTAAATTACTGTACATTGGAGGGGGTTGGGTTAGGATATTTACAGGGGCCAGTGTTGAATTGCAGTCTCCCGTAGGTGTCCCTTGAGAGAGGTTTTGAAAGTGGGTAGTGATCCACATTCCTTTACAGCTTTGGGTAGGGCGTTCCACATTGATGTGGCATAATTGCGAAACGTGTTTAGTCCCTTATTTGAGCCGAATCTGGGTTTAACATGATTTGTGGAGCTCCCTCTGGTGTTGTGATCGTGGTATTCACTGACCTTTGGGAAGTATTTTGACATGTACATGGGTACCTTGGTCGTGTAGTGTATCTTGTAGACCAGGCCCATTGCAAGTTGTTGTACTCTGTCGTCTACTCTAAGCCATCCTAGGTTGTCAAAGTGGGCAGGGGTGAGGTGGGTTCTAGGAGTAAGGTCAAGCAGTAGTCTGACCAGTTTGTTTTGAGATGTTTGTAATTTTGTTTTTAGCGCCTTTGAGGTGCTTTGGTACCATGAGGTGCAAGCATAGTCGTAGTACCCCTGAATGAGTGCTCCTGCCAGAGTCTTCAGGGTGTTCTTGTTTACCAGAGAGGAGATCCGGTACAAGAATCGAGTTCGTTGGTTGACTTTTTTTATTACATTGGATGCCATTTTGTCACAGGAGAGATTAGCCTCTAGGATGGAACCCAGGTAGGTAATTTCATCTTTCCTTGTGACAATATTGTCACCCACTGTAACTGAGAAGCCGTCGGTCTTGCTGAGTTTGTTATTTGAACCGAAGAGAATGGACTCTGTTTTGCCCATGTGTAATGATAGTTTGTTATCAGCGAGCCATATGCAGATTCTGCCTAGTTCCGAGCTGAGGGTTTTTTCAACCTGTAACTTGTTCTTGTCAGAGACCAGCAGGGCTGAGTCATCCGCAAACAGGAACAAGTTGCAGTCACAAGCTGACGACATGTCATTTGCATAAATTAGGAACAGTAGCGGTCCTAGTATGCTTCCTTGTGGAACACCACAGCTCACTGTGAGGGGGGGGGGATAGGGTACCGTTTACCTCCACCATCTGTTCCCTCCCCTCAAGGTAGGATTGCATCCAGCTCACTGATAGACTATCAAAACCAATTGCTTTTAGCTTGTCAATCAGAATGGAGTGATTGACCGTGTCAAAGGCCTTTTGTAGGTCCAGCATGACCATGCCGCAGTATTTGCCTCAGATGCTCTCTGATTGGCCACTGACGTTTCTGGTCATGTGACATGTGCGCCAATCGTGTGACGCCTGTTCCTGCGCCTATTTCCGGCTCTAACAGCCTGCAAACTACCTAACGCCTAGTTTATCACTGGTTCAGCTTAGGCGACTCTTTCAAAGTTGGTTAAGGTTTTTTGTTTTGTTTTGTTTTTATTAAGGATCACATTAGCTGGTGCCATGGCTCCCAGCTAGTCTTCCTGGGGTCCACACAACACAATACATAAAACAGTTAATGCATAGATCAATACAAAAGATAAAAACAAGGATTTAGTATATAGCAAAATAAGATACTTTCACAGATGCTATAGATAGAAATAAAAAACAAAACAATTAACTAAAAACATACAATAAATATCCATTTTTAAAGATACAAAATGAGAACTTGAGATACAAAATGAGAACTTGAGTTTGGAATCAGGGCTGGTGTTCTATCGCCCTGCTCTAAGACAAACTCTAACCTTAACCAACTTCGAAAGAGTGCCTAAGCTTAACCGGTGATAGAAACAGGCGTCACACGATTGACGCACATGTCACATGACCAGAAACGTCAGTGGCCAATCAGAGAGCGTCTCCGCAAACATAGGCTACGAAAAGAAATCACGCTTTCCGGACCGACGGTAGGGGGGGGGGGGGGGGGGGGGGTAAGTGCGCAACGACCAGGAAGGAGATTGGGAATTGGCATAATGACTAACATTGGGATGGGAGAAAAACTGAAAAAGGAGGGGGGGAAAAGATAATAAAAAAAATTTAAAATTTAAAATAAGTATAAAATAGAAGTCAAGTACGTAGACAAAAGTGTTCAGTATATACATATTAAGGCCGGGCTGTTAACGCTGTTACCGGGCTAAGTTAACGGCGGAAATTACCGCCATTCATTTATTCACAAAGTTGGGTCTGGGAGCCAATGGACCTGTCTCAAAACCCTGCCCTCTTTTCTTGATCCTCCAATCACAGCTGTCGCTTACCTCTGACTTCCTCGTACAAACTTTGTTTGTACGAGGAAGTCAGAGGTAAGCGACAGCTGTGATTGGAGGATCAAGAAAAGGGGCAGGGTTTGAGACAGGTCTAATGATGTACCGTAAATCCTCGAATAGTGGAGGGTATTCAAACGTTTCCCTCTCATTAGCGTTAGCATTAGCGTTAGCTAACGTTGTCATAGCTAGATCTGTGGTGTCGGCTGAATGACATTGGCTTCGTTTGCAAACGTTAGTTAACGTTCGCTATCTATATGGCGTTGGCAGGCGGGGCTGGCGTTGTCCAGTTGACATTACAGATCATGATGCTATGATAGCGTTAGCTAAAGCTATTGCCGCACACCATGTTATCAACTCGATTCGACTCAGGTAGAGTCGAGAAGGTACCACACGCAAAATTGTTTGTGCGGGCCCCGCAACCTAGTATAGACAGTTCCAACTTCAGTGTGTGAATTACGTTAATCCACCACAGTTTCACAATTACTCAACTGCACTCAATATTTAAATACCAATGTTAGTCTAAAATAAATGTAGACAGACAATGTACGTATTAAAAAATAGAATGGATTATGCCTCTTATATAAGCCTCTCTCTAATAAAGGCCTGGTGCTCTTTGCAGCTGAGGTAAATACAAGACCCGTCCAATATTAGAGGATTTAAATTGTAAAACAATTTATTAAACACAAGTACATCTTATTGAACATTATTTTGATATTTCATTACCAATTATCATAGCAAAACAGCTTTTTCAAACAGTCTGTAATGCATTTTGGAAACGGGAGATGGGCTCATGGTGTAATGGGCCACCAGGCCTGAGAAACGTAAGGAGGAAAGAAAAAGTAAGGATTTACTTCTGGTCATTATTTGGGTAGAACACACATATTTTGAATGCCTTCGGCAGACTTCAAATGAGCCATTTTAATCTAGATTAATCTAGATTAACTACAGGATTGCAGATAGATTAATCTATATTAAAAAAAATTATCTATGCCCACCTCTAATACATATATACAATATACAATGCAGAGTAGAAAAGTAACTGAGTTACAATACAATACAGTACAATGCAGAAATGGGATGTTTTAGGTACAATTTACAGTAAGGTGTAATGAGGTATGGGTTGTAGTGCAAATTTTTTACCAATAAATATAAAGTGTGTTAAGTGTCTAAAGTGGGTAAAGTGGGTGCTGCAGTGAGTTGTTTGTTTAAAGTGAGTGTGTGCGTGTGGATGTGTGTGCTGTGACTTGAGTGTATTTGATGGTTGTTACATAGTGTTATTGTCATTTAGCATCCTGATGGCCTGAGGATAGAAGCTTCTTCTGAGTCTCTCTGTGCTTGCCATGAGACTCCAGTATTGCTTGCCTGACCGCAGCAGTTCAAAGAGGCAGTTGTTTGGGTGGCTGGAGTCTTTGATTATTCTCTTAGCCTTACCCATGCACCGCTTGTTGTAAATGTCTTGGAGAGTGGGAAGCCAACCTCCAATTGTGCGTTCAGCTGAACGGGCCACTCTCTGTAGTCTGCTACGGTCTTGTGCGGTGCTATTCCAAAAACCAGGAGGTGATATTGCCAGTCAGGATGCTCTCTATTGTGCATGAGTATAAGTTCTTAAGGATCTTCTGACTCACTTGGAACTTCCTTAGGCGCCTAAGGGAGTAGAGGCGTTGCCGTGCCTTCTTGATAACACTGTCAATGTGTGTGGTCCATGTCAAGTCCTCGGATATGTGGACTCCGAGGTACTTAAAACTTGGTTGGTGACATTGCCGACCATAGAGGTGCTTGGCATCTAGAGATCTCACAATGTGACCAGTGTGGTAAATGATTCAGTCTGTCAGGAAGATTAAAGATATATCTCTGCATTTCTCCTGGAGAGAAACCCTCATGTTGATCAGTATGGAAAGTGTTTCAGTCATTCAGGAGACATACAGAGATATAAAACAGAAGGAGAATCTATCCAATTTAATGTATTACTATTGGGCTACAAATTTGCAATGAATTGTGAACTGACAAATGTGAACTGGTGTAAATGAGGTTGTCAAGATCCCTCACTGCCTTAGTTGCTCTGTTGATGATTTTAAATCCTCACTAAAGACCCATCTTTTCTCTCTCTCTCTTTTTTCACAATCTAATATTATTATTATTAATTTTTTTACAAGTCGATTATTAATTTCAATATAGAATATTCGTTTGACAGCCCTACAAGTACAATTAGTTACTGCACACTACAACACATGGAACATGGAAAGTCAAACGTTCCCCCACTGTACCGAAAACCCGTACTGAACCTTGACTTCAATACCGAGGTACGTACCGTACCGTGGTTTTTGTGTACCGTTACACCCCTAATGCTTACTACATGTATCTATTGCTCCTATGTCCGCCCACTATAAACACGGGAACTCTCTAACCTCTGTCCCCGTCTCCCTGTCTCTCTGTGAGTGGATGTCTCGTGGTGATGGCCAAGGTGGTGGATGTCTCGTGGTGATGGCCAAGGTGGTGCAATATTCTCTACGTTTGTATATACATATATATGTCTAATAAAACACATATATGTACATGCAATAGCAACTAATGTACATAAGAACATTTTAGATTTTCTTTTTTAAAATAGAGCTAAGAATAACAACAACAAAAGAAAACGCACAGGGAAACGAGTGCTGTTATGAAAACAAGATAAAGGCTAAATCTCAAGGCTCAGAGCTCAAAATATCAGAGTCATATTCCATTTGGATGAATGTATGCATGTATGTATTCCACTCGGATCCATTCTAGAGGAACTATACAGGGTAACCTACAGTTTTGGCAAATATTAACAAGGTATTATTAAAAAATGTATTGTTAACTAACTTAATTTCTTTCAATATAAGTCTAGTAATGTATGAATTAGTAAATATAATATACTATGTTCTGATGAGTAAAAAGGGGTGGGATTAAATAAGTGTATATGCTTCTTCCCACTCCTTTTCAAATATGTAAATGACAACAACAACTAAAATAATTGAGTTTGACTTTTTTGTTTGTTCTTTGTTATTTTTAATTTCTTATTTTTTATATACATTTATTATTTTAACGGCTTATGGCTATATCTGTACTTGATGTTTGTTTGTTGTGTTGCATATTTGAAATAAACTTCAATCAATCAATCAATCAATCAATCATTCACATTATATGCTTTTCAAATGCTTTTAGATTTTGCCTATACTGTTACATCCATCAATAGACATGGTTTGGCTGGTAGGTAGCTTGTGTTCAATCAGTCTTCTATTTAACTTGTGCATTTCTGTATTTGAGAAGAACTTAAAATGGGCGGTGGAATTCTTAGTCCACTAACTAGCTACTATGACCAGTTGAAGAAAATAACTTAGAGATGAGTTTGTGTCATTTTAAAAACAGTAATATGTGGAAATAACATGATACCACAAACACACTGGTTGAAGTGAACATGTTTCAATCTTTATTCATTGAGCGGCTGCATTGTTAGCTCATCCAGAGGTCACTGTGATTATTTGCGTTGATTTTAGCAACAGGGAGAACATTCTAGAACACTCTGTTCATTCTAAAAACACCAGGTCAACGACATTACATTACAGACAGTATTGACAGCAAACATGAAAAACATGTTGAAAGACTGATTCTGAAATAACCTAATGATTCACTAAAAAGTCAACAAACTGGAAGGTATTTTGTTCATCCTCTGTGCTCCCATTCCCCTGAAACCTTTTTGTAAAAGGGCCTTTTCATGGCAGCCATTTTGACTAGTTACAGATGGGTAAACAAGGTGCAACCCTCTAAGCCAGCGGTTCTCAACAGGGGTGCCGCAGAGAGCTGCCAGGGGTGCCTTGAGATTTAAAATAATAATAATAATAATAATATTTTTTTTTTTAAATTGTTTTAATTCTTTTTGGACTACAGAAAATTATCACTAAAGTTCTATCTGTTGCAGCTGCACTGTTTTCCATGAAAATACCATATTTGGATAAGTTTGACCATTTCTCAAAATCTGAAAATCATTATTTAATAAAACACAGAAAAGGATCACCAAGTTACTCTGGATAAAAAAAAACTTTACAGATAACATTGAGACAAAGCTTCCTGACACATCTCCATCCAAATTCTTGGAAAAACTCATTGAAATCTCATCTGATACCACCTGGAGAGCTAGTTTCAGAGTGTGGTGCTGAGTACCAAGTATCTCATGATGCAGCAGTTAAGGTGTTGATACCATTCAGCACCACATATCTGTGTGAAGCTGGCTTTTCATCCATGACAGCTCTGAAAACAAAATATAGGGCCAAGTTGAGCCTTGAGGATGACATGCGTGTTGCCTTGTCAAAGATCTCCCCACGTATTGACCGTATTATTAGCCAGCAGCAGCAGACCTCGCATTGAGCTAGAAATGTCCACTGAGTGAACGAGTGCTTATTTTCTGTATTTATTTATATTTTTTGAGAAATGGTAACTTGGTGATCCTTTTCTGTATTTAAAAAAATACATGATTTTCTGTTTTTGAGAAATGGTCAAACTTATCCAAATATGCAATTTTTATGGAAAAGTGTGCAGCTGCAACAGATAGCACTTTAGTGATAATTTTCTGTAATTTTATTTAAAGAAATATGCTATTTGATTTACTACTACAAGCAGTGTAATGTCAACAGTACTAAGCCATTTAGACCTGAAACACAATAATGCATTATATAGGCATATACACACAAATGTGTTTCCCGGTTTCTTAAATAAACATTATTTTGAAAGCAAGCACTTTTGTCATCATTGTAGCAAAAAAGACAGGACCGGAAAAGTCTTTATCGTATGTAGGGGTGCCCTGGAATATTTTATTGAACACAGGGGTGCCTTGGCAGCAGAAAGGTTGAGAACCCCTGCTCTAAGCCAGTGTTTGTCAGACTCAAGCCTGGGGACAGGGACG